>NC_060147.1:127382584-127998580 GCF_021461385.2 Schistocerca piceifrons
CTACTGCAGCCTACATTCTTCTGAATCAGTGTATTCATCTCTTGGTCTCCCTCTACGATTTTTACCCTCCACGCTGCCCTCCAGTACTAAATTAGTGATCCATTGATGCCTCAGAACATGTCCTACCAACCGATCCCTTCTTCTAGTCAAGCTGTGCCACAAACTTCTCTTCTCCCCAATTCTATTCAATACCTCCTCATTAGTTATGTGATCTACCCATCTAATCTTCAGCATTCTTCTGTAGCACCACATTTCAAAAGCTTCTATTCTCTTCTTGTGTAAACTATTTATCGTCCATGTTTCAGTTTCATACATGGCTACACTTGATACAAATACTTTCAGAAAAGACTTCCTGACACTTAAATCAATACTCGATGTCAACAAATTTCTCTTCTTCAGAAACGCTTTCCTTGCCATTGCCAGTCTACGTTTTAAATCCTCTCTACTTCGACCATCATCAGTTATTTTGCTCCCCAAATAGCAAAACTCCTTTACTACTTCAAACGTCTCTTTTCCTAATCTAATTCCCTCAGCATCACCCGACTTAATTTGACTAAATTCCATTATCCTCGTTTTACTTTTGTTGATGTTCATCTTATACCTTCCTTTCAAGAACGAATGAAAATATCGAAAAATTAGGTAAAGTGGTGCAATCAGGCCGTCATTTGGGTATTCTACCGATGGCTGAAACTGTAGGAATTGATGAAGAATGTGCAACGGAAATTTTGCATAACCTATTTCCGGTGAGTACAGCGTATGTAGAACTAGTGCCGAAAATTCTCACGATCGAACAAAAAGGAGCTCTTCAAAATGTTTTTACTGATAGGGCCCAAATTCACCAAGAGCGATAAAAGATGAAATGAGCAAAATCATCATTCAAAGTGATATTCATGGAATGATGTATCTTTACTGGATTCCTGAAGCTCAGTCTGTTAATCAACATTACGACCTTGAGGTTATCGCTCAGCTCCATGATAAAATGAGAAAAAAATGCCCCGAATTGTGGAAGAACGAGTCATGGGTTCTGGGCCAAAACAACGCACTGGCACATCCTGCACTGTCTGTTAAGAGGTTTCTGGAGAAGTTCGGCATCCCAGTATTAGACTACTAGCCTTATTAGCCTGACAAAACACTGTGTGACTTTTCTCTGTTCCTCAAGGTCAAACCTGAATTAAAAGGAACAAGATTTCAGTCCATCCATTGAAGCAGTGAAAGGAAAAGCGGCATGCATCATCAAGGAGCTCGTGGAGGAAGACTTCCAGCCCTCTTCCCATCAATGAAAACTCCAAATGTAACGTTGTAAGGATAGAGGAGGGGAATATATTGAGGATGACAAAAGTTAGATATGTATGTTCTTGAATTAAGATGTTTCACAGCAGTAATCCCGCTATGTTATCGCCATAGCTCGTATATTTCACCAGGTCTGTTAACAACACTGACCACGAACAACACTCTTGTTACCCAGTGGCTCTTCTACCTGACACAGAGAACTGCAACTCTAATCATTTACGTATTCGTCTATGGTGTGTATGTATACGAAGTTACATTGACGTCCGATTATGTCTTGTGAGTGCTCCGCGGTTTAATCAGACAGTACATACTCACAACGAAATGTGTCACAGGATAATAGAAAACGAGAGGCTAGAATGGGTTGGATGTTCCAAGCCAATGTTTGAGGCAAAATATTGAGCAACTCTGTGTATCTGCCACCCTTCTTTCCGCTAAGCCAGGGGACTTGTTACGTAATTGTTTAACTCGAATACGCAGGTCTATTCGGAATGTAAGGTCCGATCTGTCACAAAGTGGAAACCTCTGTGAAACTCAAAAATATTTTATTTGCAATAGTTAGCTACAACTTCCAGCTACTTGTCTACATAGTCGGCGCTCCGATTTAGACATTTATTAGAGCGTTGTAGGAATTTTCCAATACGCTCGTCACAGAAGGTAACCGCCTGTGCTCCCTGCCAATTCTCTACGCTGGTCTACAGCTCATTGTATCTGCCCGATACATTGTCTTTATAGCCAGCGGTACACACGAGCAGGGGCTCTATTGCAGGTGATCAAATACTTCCCGTCGAAGAGACTGCAGGAGCATCTTCATTGCCCCTGCAGAGTGCGGCCGAGAATTGTCATGCAGAAGGAAACGCATGACAGTTGTGTTATGCGGGCTGCATGACATCAGGCGAAATCTCACACCAGCCTCTCGTACTTGTCGGGAGACAAGCATCTTTACGTGTTGACTGCGCTCTCAGAACTGATAAGAGCGGGTTGACGCGATCGATGGGCATACTAGAGACATTGCCCCCATGCATCTGAGCAAAGCTTCATCGGATTTTCACTGTGGTTTCCATTTCACACCCCATCAGACCTTACTTTCCGAACAGCCCTCATATTTAATTTCTCTTTTAGTAACGCTCGTATGTTTTTACGTTTGCATAATAACAGAACCTGCCTTCTGTTGAGATTGTGTTAACAAGCCATACTGAAACGCCTTAAGGGGACCACACCCTGCCTACCTAACCCATGTTAATTTAGGCATATATTTGACCCATTTCTGAAAAAACTATCTGATGCAGGACCTTAATATTTTTACTGTATGTTACATGATGCTAATAGAGTCTACTTTATCCATTTTATAGTTTTTAAGAAATACCAGGTGATCAAAAAGTCAGTATAAATTTGAAAACTGAATAAATCACGGAATAATGTAGTTAGAGAGGTACAAATTGACACACATGCTTGGAATGACATGGGGTTTTATTAGAACCAAATAAATACAAAAGTTAAAAAATGTCCGACACATGGCGCTTCATCTGATCAGAACAGCAATAATTAGCATAACAAAGTAAGACAAAGCAAAGATGATATTCTTTATAGGAAATGCTCAATATGTCCACCATCATTCCTCAACAATAGCTGTCGTCGAGGAATAATCTTGTGAACAGCACTGTAAAGCATGTCCGGAGTTATGCTGAGGCATTGGCGTCGGATGTTGTCTTCCAGCATCCCTAGAGATGTCGGTCGATCACGATACACTTGAGACTTCAGGTAACCACAAAGCCAAAAATCGCACGGACTGAGGTCTGGGGACCTGGAGGCCAAGCATGACGAAAGTGGCGGCTGAGCACACGATCATCACCAAACGACGCCATCTGTCGGAGATTTTGTGAACTTTTTTGGGTTATAATAAAATCCCATGTCATTCCAAGCATGTGTCTCAATTTTTACCTCTCTATCTACATTATTCCGTGGTTTATTAAGTTTTCAAATTTATACAGCCTTTTTGATCACTTGGTACTTTTGTACATGAATGTAGTGACAGAGGTGGCTTTTTATGTCATGCAGAGTCTATGAAAATTCCATTCATTTATCTACGATAGTTTCTGATATAATGGGGCATATGTACTGAAAATTTTAATTTGCGGAAAATAGACTTTAAAGAAAAAAAATTACTACCTACAGTTAGTTAAAACTGTCCTGCTGCATATGATGGCACTTATTTGGCCTCTAGCAGGACTTCCAACTTCTTTTTCACCTCTCTGGATGTTTGTCTTGCTTTCTTGGCCGTATTAGATGCAGACCTGTCTGCATCGGCTATCCTCATTTTATCGCAATGTTGCAGCCCAGTGATCATATTTTCACCTGGATTAATTCCCAGCTGTTTCAGCACCCAACACTTTGCAATATTACCACAACTGAATGTAACAACAGCATCATGAACTCCTAGTTTCATTCTATGCATGCCTACAAATACAGTTTTAGGAAGGCGGTTCCAAATTATGCTGTTGAAACATTCATTTGGGTTCTGCGTCTGCCTATGCAGACATTTTCTTAGAAGGTCAGGATGAACCAAGTCTCTGAAAATAGGTTTAATTGCTGTAATAACAGCAGCAGAAAGGGAATGCTGCTGAGAATAAGATTCTCCAGTTGCCTCACCCCTATTGTATTTACACCACGAATTTTCTCCTGATGGACACAATCCATGACATGGCTTATCATCATAGAGGACTTATGGAAGAATATGGGCCAAAGATCTCTCTTTATTGCCTCCAGATTTTCTTTATTTCTCCCAATTTCCTGCCCATAGTATACCTACAAGTTTTCTATTTCAGTTTTGGTTAACCGACCCTGTCCGGTCAACAATTTTCCATCTTCTAATATTTTTGCTCTCGTATCAATAGTTAGCTTTCTCAGCCTTGTTTTGCTAATAATGGCGTCTCCATATGGCTTACAGTTGACAGTGGGTGACAGAAAAGTGGGCGTGGTACATAAACACACGTGGTAGGAAAATGCTGTTTAAATGCTCGAAAAAAAATTTTTTCAGCAAAATCCTTTTCAGGGTACTTAAATAAAACCTTAATCTATCGAAATATGATGAAAACCGAAAATCGACTTTTTTCGACCTGAACTACGGTGTGGTCCCCTTAAGTAAATGTCAGTAACAATGATAACGGAGCTTTCGTAAAAGAAAAGTCATACAGTTTTGCCCAAGAAAAACAGTCATCTAAAATTTCAATGTACTTTACGACGCTTATCAAATTATTTCTTCGGTGTATTTGTAAATCGCAGTGTGAGAAGCCCTGGAAGTAAACATCACCAAGTTATCCGGTTTTATTTGCTTCGACCGCTTTCAGTCTTTGTTACGAAAATGAGCCCTTCTACGACTGATGTTCCAATATGTCCCACACCCAACATCATATCTCTCCGCGGTGTTAGAATGTCTGCCCATGTCTGCTGCGCGCTCTATAATCCCTTCTACTTTATTCCGGTACACACAAAGATCAGCTCCAGTGCTGATTAAAATTCCGCCCAGGGAGTAAATAAACATGTCGGGAACGAGGCTCCTGCTAACCGTATACTTAGTATCGGTATCCGATAACAGATACCGCGCCGACCCGGAATCGCCTTTCCATTGCTACGCCATCCTCTTCTAAAGGAGATGGCTCCAATACTGACTCGTCGGTAATCTGATTGGGAGAAATGGCTCGGTCTCCCCGGACAAGAGCATTACATTTCGGACTGAACGGCATAAAGAAATAAGCTAATTACTTTCGGGCACGCGAGACTCATTAACTGTTGAGAGGAAAAGTTTTTATCGCCTTCCTACGCTCCGGAGCAGGCGGCACCGACGTCTATAGCATCGAGAGATTAATCGTAACTCTATAATTACTTCTGCATCCGAATTAGTGTTATTTTCGGAGCTCCTCACAACGATAAAGTTATGTTATAGAGGCTAGTTTCACTAGTAAAGACCAATTTGATCACAGTCTATTTATTTATTTACTTAACCTGATCAGATTAGGGGCATCAGGCCCTCTCTTACATCGGACCAGTGTTCCACACATGCAGCATTTCACACGTCAGAGTTACATCATCACAATAGTTTAAATAAGAAAATTAGATTACTCTAGTGACAATATGAATAAAGAGTAGTTAAAAAATGGTTCAAATGGTTCTGAGCACTATGCGACTTAACTTCTGAGGTCATCAGTCGCCTAGAACTTAGAACTAATTAAACCTAACTAACCTAAGGACATCACACACATCCATGCCCGAGGCAGGATTCGAACCTGCGACCGTAGCGGTCGCTCGGCTCCAGACTGTAGCGCCCAGAACCGCACGGCCACTTCGGCCGGCAATAAAGAGTACTGCCTAAGACCTAATAAAGTAAATGTTGGCAGTATTTTTACAGCAGGTGCTATACATACAGATTATGATAAAAGCAATAACAATAACAGTAAAAAAAATGAAATAATAATGATAAACACGAGAAAAATTGGCAATAGTAATGAAGATCTGTGCAGATGTACATTAATATCTTGGTGTGTAAAGTAGATGTTTACGAGTATAGCGAGTTTTCGGGAAGGGAGATTTAAGGAGCGGGAAAGAGGGAAGTAATGAGGTGAAGTGCATTCATGTACAGAGGAAGGCATTACTGTTGCTTAAGTAGATACGTCATTAACTGTTTTTTGAAGTCGGACATGTTTTTCAGTTCTCTAACATAACGAGGGAGGTTATTCCAGAGTCGGGTTCCCGCTACTGTAAAAGACTTGGAGAAGGTGACTGAGCGATGCAGTGGAACAGACAGGATTTTATTGTGATGGGAACGTGTGTTTCTGTCATGTTGTTCCGACATAAGCGTTAAGGACGAGGAGAGATATGAGGGACAGTGTACATTTATAAGGCAGTAGATGAGACAGAGTGTATGGAAATCTCTGCGTTTGTCTGCACGCACCCAGGACAATTTTGCATATGCTGGTGAAATGTGATCAAAAAGTCGAACGTCACAGATATCTCGGACACAGGCATTCCTGACCAGTTCCAGACGTCGCGAATTTTCCTGAGAGAGGCCTTGTAGGATAATATCGCTGTAGCCAGTGATTGCGAGTATAAGCGTTTGTACTAATTTCTTTTTAAAATCGAAAGGGAAGAGTTTTTTATATTTTTGTAGGACATGAAGGGATGCTGATGCTTTTTTGCACACTGCAGTTACGTGCTCTGTCCAGTTTAGATTTTCATCTATTATTATTCCCAAACTATTTGCCGAGGAGAGAAGTTAATATTTGTTCCATTTAGGATTATACGATTAAGTACAACTCTGAAATACTTAATATGGCAATTTGGTTACTCAAAAGACACATTAATTCATTCACACGAAGTTATTCACAAATAGGCCAATCTCCATAGTTTCAGAACACTAGTGCGCAAAAACTGCAAACCGCAGAGCAAGCCGACCGAAGTGGCCGAGCGGTTCTAGGCGCTACAGTCTGGAACCGCGCGGCCGCTACGGTCGCAGGTTCGAATCCTGCCTCGGGCATGGATGTGTGTGATGTCCTTAGGTTAGTTAGGTTTAAGTAGGTCTGAGTTCTAGGGGACTGATGACCTCAGCAGTTAAGTCCCATAGTGCTCAGAGCCGTTTTTCCGCAGACCAAAATGAGACATATCAGTAGTTAGCGGATCACTACATGTTTCTGTATCTACATGATCACTCTGCAAGTTACACTTACGTGAATGGCAGAGGGCTCACCGAATCACCTTCATATTAGCGCGGGGAAAACGATCACTTAAATCTTTCCATTGGAGCTCTTGCCACGGAGCGGGATAGGTCGTCTGTGTGTTGTTGTTAACGCTATCCTTCAGTCCACCTACCTCGATAGGATTCTTGCCGATGTCCCTTCACTCTGTGGTAGCAGATACGTGCTAGGCAGTGTAAAGGAGCGCTGATGAAACCACTACCTAATACCTACCACACACAGGCCGCGTAATTCTGGTTGAAAGTCCGTTCCTGAAAGTTCATGACACAAAAATTGGGCGTTCGGGATGTTCAGTCTACCTGCAGAAAAACGTTTAAAAGTAGATTGTTTTTTATTTATATTGAAACACATGACGTGGCTATCAAGTCCGTATTTACTATGGTGAAACGTTATCATTGAAAATTCACTGTCTGTATAACAAACATTCACTCGAAAAGCAGCCAGAATTTTAGCAAGTCCGACCCGACTAATTTTCACGTTCTACCAGTCACAGACCCGCAACTATTCGCGAATTAAACATTCGGTCGTTTCAGAGATCTGCTTCGTAAGAAGTGCTCGCCAAAATATTCCGTACTGAGTACGAAACACGCCACGCGGAGTTGTTACTACGACCAGAAAGTTCACACGCTGGTATCTCTCAAACTATTTAACTTAGAAACACCAAACTTTCATTAAAATGTTCGTAACTCCAGTCGCTGCAGTCACGATATGTTCGAACCGAAATTAGCTCAGTATTTCCTCATGCTACAGAGTATTTTTAAGGAGCGGTCTGACATAGTGTTATCCGTAGACCGGCTAGCAAGCGACTCTCCCGAAGTATTCTCCTCTCTGCCCACTCCTCTATTCGTATGGGGACAGCTTAATTCTGATTGGCTGCTGAACTAAACGACCAATAAGAACGTTCCTTCCTGACCACTATCGCGGCAAATCTTGCCTTATCCAGTCACTAATTTGATAGTAATTAACATTAGCAAAACTTCAATTTCTTGTATTATGTTTAATCAAAATAAGCAAAGCGTGAAGTATTCTTCAAGTTGATAAATAAACTTATTCCGCCTTCAACTTCCATTCGAGCTGCTTTTATACAAAAGTATGCTAACACAGACATTCGTCACCTGAATAACTTTCCCATGGTTCGTTTGTACAAGGTTTTACGTAAAATGAAATATTATATTTTAATGTTTGTCCCACATACATTCTCTCAATCATTCTCACACACTCACACAACAAAATATGTGGTGTCACCGCCAGACACCACACTTGCTAGGTGGTAGCCTTTAAATCGGCCGCGGTCCGTTAGTATACGTCGGACCGGCGTGTCGCCACTATCAGTGATTGCAGACCGAGCGCCGCCACACGGCAGGTCTAGAGAGACTTCCTAGCACTCGCCCCAGTTGCACAGCCGACTTTGCTAGCGATGGTTCACCGCCTACATACGGTGTCATTTGCAGAGAGGACAGTTTAGCATAGCCTTCAGCTACGTCGTTTGCTACGACCTAGCAGGGCACCATATTCACTTACTATGTCTTCTCAACAGATAATATTGTGAATCATGTACCGTCAAGAGCGACGTTCATCATTAATGGATTAAAGTTAAGTACCAAACTAATTACGTCCGCTTTCTGAATTCTAATTGCTTTTCATGTTCCAGACCTCGCGTCAGTACTTCCCTCCTCACGCCAGCCTGCGTGAGTTAAAACGCGTCCATTTCGGCCTCTACTAGTAACACGGTGTTGGCTCTTCTGCCAACACAACATAGAGCACCCAAGACGGCCATGGCAAACCATGACGTGGCTGCCCAGATCATAACCGAACTCGCTCCTTGTATATCAATTCGGCCAGCTGGAATTTACACAGCTACGTGGAAAGGTTGAGGAGGCGTGGCATAGCGAATCCCAGGACATAACTCACGATCTCTAAGATCCACTGGATACCAGCGCCTGCATTGGCGTCTGTGGAGGCTACCTCACGTACTACCACGGGTGTTTCAGCATTGATCTGGTAAACGTAATCATTTCATGTATTTCATATGCACTGTTTCAACAACAAATCTTGAGTGAATCACTAACCCCTAGAGTGTCTAATAATTTTTCTTCCGTCAGTGTATTAATAGCGGTGATGGAGAGCACGGTTTCAGATGCGCCTTATAGATGCTGTAGCGTGACCTCACTATCCGTTTCCCCCGTTTCAGCGCTTCTTTCACTCGCGGCGGAGCAACTCCGCTAATTGGAGACCGGGCCACGCACCGCGCAGCGCTCGTTAAACCCACGCAGGGGCCATTTGCATCACAAAGGGCGGCTCCCGGCTGTCTCTGAGACTTTCCGCTACGCCCGGCTAATTCGCCAATTAAGGATCCGACCTGCGACACGTCCGGGACACACGGTTAACACGGAGCGTCTGCTCCACATCACTGAGAATCGGATGTTTCAACAAGCGTTCAAGACGAGAAATAGAATCTGCACCACACCCAAATACTCGCTTCTTTACAGTCTTGCACGAATACACATATACCTGTGCACTCGTGAAGAATAAATATTGTGCGTTCCACAGGGTAGAACTGGAATTAGTTCAATATACGCTATCTGCCTCATAGATAAATATTCGGAGATGGTGTTCCATAGGGAAGTATTCTACGTCCGCTACTCTTGCAACCTGCCTCACACCTTAATACGGTTGAAACTTGGTTTGTGGTACCTACACTGCCGGAAAAAAAAATTGCAACACCAAAAAATACACTACTGGCCATTAAAATTGATACACCAAGAAGAAATGCAGATGATAAACGGGTATTCATTGGACAAATATATTATACTAGAACTGACATATGATTACATTTTCACGCAGTATGCGTCCATAGCTCCTGAGAAATCAGTACCCAGAATAACCACCCCTAGCCGTAATAAAGGCCTTGATACGCCTCGGCATTGAGTCAGAGCTTGCATGGCGTGTACAGGTACAGCTGCCCATGCAGCTTCAACACGATACCACAGCTCATCAAGAGTATTGACTGGCGTATTGTGACGAGCCAGTTGCTCGACCTCCATTGAGCAGACGTTTTCAATTGGTGAGAGATCTGGAGAATGTGCTGGCCAGGGCAGCAGTCGAACATTTTCAGTATCGAGAAATGGCCTGTACAGGACCTGCAACATGAGATCGTGCATTATCCTGCTGAAATGTAGGGTTTCGCAGGGATCGAATGAAGGGTAGAGCCACGGGTCGTAACACATCTGAAATCTAACGTCCACTGCTCAAAGTGTCGTCAATGCTAACAAGAGGTGACCCAGACGTGTAACCAATGGCACCCCATACCATCACGCCGCGTGATACGCCAGTATGGCGATGACGAATACACGCTTGCAACGTGCGTTCACCGCGATGTTACCAAACACGGATGCGACCATCATGATGCTGTAAACAGAACCTGGATTCATCCGAAAAAATGACTTTTTGCCATTCGTGAACCCAGGTTCGTCGTTGAGTACACCATCGCAGGCGCTCCTGTCCATGATGCAGCGTCAAGGGTAACCACAGCCAAGGTCTCCGAGGTGATAGTCCATGCTGCTGCAAACGTCGTCGAACTGTTCGTGCAGATGCTTGTTGTCTTTCAGACGTCCCCATCTGTTGACTCATGGATCGAGACGTGGCTGCACGATCCGTTACAGCCGTGTGGATAAGATGCCTGTCATCTCGACTGCTAGTGATACGAGGCCGTTGGGATCCAGCACGGCGTTCCGTATTACCCTCCTGAAACCACCGATTCCATATTCTGCTAACAGTCATTGGATCTCGACCAACGCGAGCAGCAATGTCGCGATACGATAAACCGCAATCGCGATAGGATACAATCCGACCTTTATCAAAGTCGGAAACGTGATGGTACGCATTTCTCCTCCTTACACGAGGCATCACACGTTTCACCAGGCAACGCCGGTCAACTGCTGTTTGTGTATGAGAAATCGGCTGGAAACTTTCCTCATGTCAGCAAGTTGCAGGTGTCGCCACCGGCGCCAACATTGTGTGAATGCTCTGAAAAACTAATCATTTGCATATCACAGCACCTTCTTCCTGTCGGTTAAATTTCGCGTCCCCAGCACGTCATCTTCGTGGTGCCCCTAGACTTAGAACTACTTAAACCTAACTAACCTAAGGACATCACACACATCCATGCCCGAGGCAGGATGCAAACCTGCGCCCGTAGCAGCAGCGCCGGACTGAAGCGTCTAGAACCGCTGGGCCACAGCGGCCGGCCGTACGAAATCGCAACTGCAGACCGTTACTCCAGGTGGAAGTCCATTGTCTCTAAGATGCAGGCAGTTTGGTTAGAGGACCTCACCTGGTGTCCTTCTAATCAACACACGGCCATCACTGGCACTAAGGCAGAACCAGCTTTCATCTGGAAACACAACGGACCTGCACGATGCCTTCCAATGAGTTCTGGCTTGACAGCGCTGAAGTCGCAAATGGCGGAGATATGGGGTCAGTGGAATGCACGCTACAAAATGGTTCAAATGGCTCTGAGCACTATGGGACTTAACATCTGTGGTCATCAGTCCCCTAGAACTCAGAACTACCTAAACCTAACTAACCTACGGACATCACACACATCCATGCACGAGGCAGGATTCGAACCTGCGACCGTAGCAGCCCCGCGGTTCCGGACTGCGCGCCTAGAACTGCACGCTACAGGGAGTCTGGCTCCGAACGGTCCCTGAAATAACCGATTTGAAATATTTCGTTCTATCACTGTGGTGCCAGCTGCTGCTGAAACTGCTGCTGCAGTTGCAGTACGATGCGCCAGATCTACACAGCGAACATGACGGGCTTCCCTCTCGGTAGAACCACAGGGCAGTCCGGAGCCCGGTGTTCTTGCGACCGTACCTTCCCGTGACCACCGCTGTTACTAATCATACAAAGTCGGTGCCACGTCTTACTGCACTATCGCAGAATGAACATCGAGCTTCTCGTAGCCCTGTTATACTACTGGCAATTAAAATTGCTACACCACGAAGATGACGTGCTACAGACGCGAAATTTAACCGACAGGAAGAAGATGCTGTGATATGCAAATGATTAGCTATTCAGAGCATTCACACAAGGCTGGCGCCGGTGGCGACACCTACAACGTGCTGGCATGAGGAAAGTTTCCAACCGATTTCTCATACACAAACAGCAGTTGACCGGCGTTGCCTGGTGAAACGTTGTTGTGATGCCTCGTGTAAGGAGGAGAAATGCGTACAATCACGTTTCCGACTTTGATAAAGGTCGGATTGTGACCTATCGCGATTGCGGTTTATCGTATCGCGACATTGCTGCTCGCGTTGGTCGAGATCCAATGACTGTTAGCAGAATATGGAATCGGTAGGTTCAGGAGGGTAATACGGAACGCCGTGCTGGATCCCAACGGCCTCGTATCACTAGCAGTCGAGATGACGGGCATCTTATCCGCAGGACTGTAACGGATCGTGCAGCCACGTCTCGATCCCTGAGTCGACAGATGGGGACGTCTGCAAGACAACAACCATCTGCACGAACAGTTCGACGACGTTTGCAGCAGCACGGACTGTCAGCTCGGAGACCATGGCTGCGGTTACTCTTGACGCTGCATCACAGACAGGAGCGCCTGCGATGTTTTGCTCAACGACGAACCTGGGTGCACAAATGGCAAAATGTCATTTTTTCGGACGAATTCAGGTTCTGTTTACAGCATCATGATGGTAGCATCCGTGTTTGGTGACATTGCGGTGAACGCACATTGTAAGCGTGTGTTCCTCACTGCCATACTGGCGTATCACCCGGCGTGATGGTATGGGGTGCCATTGGTTACACGTCTCGGTCACCTCTTGTTCGCATTGACGGCTCTTTGAACAGTGGACGTTACATTTCAGATGTGTTACTACCCGTGGTTCTACCCTTCATTCGATCCATGCGAAACCCTACATTTCAGCAGGATAATGCACGACCGCATGTTGCAGGTGCTGTACGGGCCTTTCTGGATACAGAAGATGTTCGACTGCTGCGCTGGGCTGCACATTCTCCAGATCTATCACCAATTGAAAACGTCTGGTCAATGGTGGCCGAGCAACTGGCTCGTCACGATACGCCAGTAACTACTCTTGATGAACTGTGGTATCGTGTTGAGGCTGCATGGGCAGCTGTACCTGTACACGCCATCCAAGCTCTGTTTGACTCAATGCCCAGGCGTATCAAGGCCTTTATTACGGCTAGGGGTGGTTATTCTGGGTACTGATTTCTCAGGTGCTATGCACCCAAACTTCGTGAAAATGTAATCACATGTCGGTTCTGGTATAATATATTTGTCCAATGAATAGCCGTTTATCATCTGCATTTCTTCTTGGTGTAGCAATTTTAATGGCCAGTAGTGTAGATGAGCTCGTTCAAACCCAGTGAGGTGTAGGCAATGGAGTCTTTGTTGTCTTAAAGGCGATCTTGACTAACACCAGCTCTCGACTTCCGATCTCAAAGGTCACTAACGCCCACGACCGTATTTAAAGGAAACCCAGTTTTCAAGCTGACAACGCCGCTACTAGCGCTCCTCATATGCGATAGGCGCGAAATGTGAATAGCCATTATCTTTAAGATGTAGAAACACGCCTAGCAACTTTTGTTTACGTCGCACGACTCTTAAACAAAACTAAACTCCTCCCGCACAGGCCATGAAGGCCCGACGGTACCGACCGGCCGCCGTGTCATCCTCAGCCCTCAGGAGTCACCGGATGCGGATATGGAGGGGCACGTGGTCAGCACACCGTTCCCCCGGCCGTATGTCAGTTTCAGAGACCGGAGCCGCTACTTCTCAGTCAAGTATCTCCTCAGTTTGCCTCACAAAGGCTGAGTGCACCCCGCTTGCCAACAGCGCTCGGCAGACCGGATGGTTCCCCATCCACGTGCTGGCCCAGCCCGACAGCGCTTAACTTCGGTGATCTGACGGGGAGCGGTGTTACCACCGCGGCAAGGCCGTTGGCCGCACGACTCTTACTTGGTGATTTTTAGTCACTATACTTTGCATTCCACAGGGTAGAATTTTAGATCTGCTGTTGTTGGGAGAGGTTAAATATGCACTATCCGCCTCACAGCTAAATATTCACTGTTGTGGTACTGTATGCTGATGGCTACAGATTTCAGCATGCTTGTCGGAAGTAATAGGCAGATGGTGTTCCACAAGGAAGCATTGAAGGTCCGCTGCTCTTGGAATCTATCCCACGGGTATATACGAAGGTTCGAACTTGAGTAGTGGGAACTAATTATTTACAATTTATAGAAAATATATCCGTGTCCCAAAGTTTTACTATCCTTCAAAGCAGTCACCAACATTGTGTACAGCTCGTAGCAGTGCCACTTGTGTTGATAGTCCGAGTGGAGCGGTCTACTGCCGACGAATCTTAGTAACAGGTGCGAAGCGAATGGCATGAAGTGGTTCATTCAGTTATTTAGGAATCAAGGTGAAGTCGCAAGGGCGTAAGTCCGACGAATGTGGTGGGCGGTACCACACCCCCGAGCCCAATCGATCGAGCAAATCGGTCGCAATTTGCGCCGTATTCGCCCGAGCAATTTTCTGCAAAGAGTAGAGAAATTCTGCAGAGACTGTTGTCGCGATTTTCTCTGTTTATTTATGGAACACATCATACGACCAGCCTATTGAATCCTTGTGGTCTCCTTTTTAGAGAAGGGTGTGTGATTTCTATCCGCCTCAATCATCATTACCCAAACTTGGCTCTATTTTTCAGGAAGATTCCCTTGTAAAACAGGCGAGACCTGCATTTTTCTTACAGTCCGGGCATGGATGTGTGTGATGTCCTTAGATTAGTTAGGTTTAAGTAGTTCTAAGTTCTAGGAGACTGATGACCTCAGATGTTAAGTCCCATAGTGCTCAGAGCCATGTGAACCATTTTGTTATGGCAAGGGCATACAAAAACTGCCACAGCATCTACTAAAATGCATCGACAGAAATGGTGATTATGTCGAAAGATAGCTGAATGTTGAAGCTGTAAACCGATCCACTGTGGAAATAAACAGGTCTACGTACTTATAAAAAAAAAGACCTTACTCTCGGGATTACCCTCGTACATATGTTCTAGCGTTTTTCCGTAGGTTTAATAAAGAAACAGATACATATGACAGAGGCTTTAGTTCTCCTTCACTATGTACAACAGTCTGCAGGTGCTGGGGTGACTTTTCGATTCCGCGACTGTAGAAATTACGTGGTTTTGGGCGAAGAACTCATCGTGACATGTTCGGAGCGCATTTTCATGCGGAAAGGAAGTTCCTTGAAGACTGTTCGATAGAGAGAAACGTGAAAATCTTAGAGTGCAAGATCAAATGATGGTTGTGGAATGCCTGCCCAACCCGACATCTGCACAGTGTTTTTGTCAGTTTAGCAGATTGCGGGCGGGCGTTACAGTGGAGTAGCATCAGTTACATCTCGAGCAAGCAGTTCGTAGTACATCACACCGTCGCTCTGCCACCAGATGCATAACATTATCTTTTCTGGATGCGAGGAGGTCTTTCTACGACGAATTGCTGCTTTGTCTGGACTCAACCATTCCCTTCTTGTCTTTATGTCAGCATAAAGAAACCATTTCTCATTACTAGTAGCGATATAGGATAGGAATGGTCGGTGTTGTTCACGAGTCAATTGATTACGAGCGAGCAGAGTTGCACGTATGGTCACCCACTGATTTTTCCGGTTTTGGCTTAGAGCATGAAATATCCATACAGCCAATCTATGAACCTGCCCCATTGCGTGAAAACGTCGCACGATGGTGGAAAGGTACCGATATGTGGATGACACAATCTGTCTTGTAGATGAAACACATAGCAGGATTGAAGAGCTCCACAGTAACATCAACACAGTACACCCACAAATCCACTTCACAACGGAAATGGAAAATAACAACAAACTAAATTTCTTTTATCTTACAATCACAAGAAACAACCACCAACATGAATTCTCCATCTACAGAAAACCCACATCCACAAGCACTCTGTTATCCACAGCTCATCCAACCACCCGAACGTGCATAAATATGCCAGTTTCACACACATGCTCCACAGGATAAACAGAACACCTCCTAAACCAGGAAACTACACACAGAAACTAAACATAATCAAACAAATTGCTGTTGACAACGACTACAATACAGACATCATAAACAAACTCAACAACAAGGTAAAACGGAAACATGCAGCACACACAGACAACGCAGCAGACCACATCACTTCAGAAAAAAAGAGAGTGATGGTACACACTAACATACAATAACAAAATATCACATAGAATAGGAAACGTCTTAAAAAAGCAAAGGATCACAATAACATTCAGAACAAACAATACAGCTCAGAAAAGACTAAGATCAGTCAGAAAAACCTCAGACAAATTCAGCAACGCTGAAATATATCAACTCACTTGCAACTGTTGTCAGGCCCACTACATAGGACAAGCAAGCAGAAATTTCCGAACGAGGTACACAGAGCACATGAGAGCTCTAAGAAGTGACAGCACACATTCAACTTTTGCAGAACATCTAATGAACAAAAACCATAAGCCCACTAATATCGAAAACGATCTACGCATTCTGAGAAACAGCAACATTCTATACCGACAACTAACAATAGAAGAAAATTTTCACATACAAAAGGCTATAGTCGAAGGGAAAAATGTAATAAATGAAAACACAACACTGTGCAACAACACACTCTTTACCGCTCTGAGAGAACTGACCAAGGACACAGAAGACACACACACGCAAAAGAACCACTTCCCCATCACACACAGAGACATAAATAATGAACAGAAGTCGTCGTAATCCGCGCTACAGTTTTTCATAGCCTTTCTCGCCACTTGCGATACGCCTCTCGCGACACACGAGAACAGCAAGATGGCGCAATATTCTGGATCAGTAACAAAGTTTTGTTTTTCTGTGTAAAAAGCAGCAACACACCATGCAACGAACGTGAGTACACGAATAGCTAAGCAACAGCTAAATACACACCAAAATAACTGGTTTCCACAACACTATCACAAACCCAAGTGTATACTGGTGACATACGAAGTTCACCTTTGAGTATTTGTTTACTAACAGCCGATCACATGGTTGCAGATGGCATGATGTTCGCTAAGTAAAATGACGACAACAGAAAAAAGAGCACAGAAAATATGTCACGAACAGTGCCAATAATTGCTTAAAACATGCTGTAGCATACGATAAATAAGGTAGTATGAAAGTCTCAATATAAAACTATATTTCAAAAATGTAATAATGTTTTGCTGTGTTTGTCAAACCATACCATTTTCTGCGTGTTTCAGATTTAAAAACCCCACTGATAATGGTGATATTTGTCGCCGAAACTGGTTTGGGATGATAAAGAAATAAACGAATAACAAGGTGTTCTGCATCAAGGCGGACTCAATTTGATACTACTGACCTGCATCAAACTGTGAAGGTCTTCCTGAATGTCGAGACCCACTAATGTCAAATCGATTCTCCTTAAAACGAGCAAACCATTTTCTTGGTGTACTCTGTCAAATCGTATTATCCCCACACATGGGGCAAATGTTAATGAGTACCTTTGCTGTCGTCACCCCTCCATTTTCTAGCGTCCACAGCTCCACTCACTACCTCCACACGACGAAACGTCAACATGTGAACTCAAATAGCAACAGTGTACCACAAACATAAAATTACAATCGATAAATAAACCCATAGCAACCGAAATATCAACAAGCAAATCGAAAACTTATGCACCCCTCCATTTTCTAGCGTCCACAGCTCCACTCGCTACCTCCACACGACGAAACGTCAACATGTGAACTCAAATAGCAACAGTGTACCACAAACATAAAAATTACAATCGATAAATAAACTCATAGCAACCGAAATATCAACAAGAAAATCGAAAACTTATGCACCAACCTAATAAAAGGGCATACATCAGGCGGCCGAAATCCGCAGAATGGGACTTCTATCCAGTGATGCGCTATGCACATTCCTGAATTTGAAATTGAAGTAACTAGACCTTTACACCTCCTGAGGAGGTCTCCAGCATTAGAAAACGAAACCTTATGCACAGAAACGTTTCCTCGTCCAAGGCTCAACGTTCACAAAACAGAATTGGCCGAAGACCTTTTTTTTATCCGGTTCTGGAGTTGGATGCACGTGTGCTAACAGCAGACTCGTTCGAACTGATGCAACATTGATCGTGTGGCGGACGCGGTGCAGAAAACCCGCCGGCACGTGTAGTGTGTGGATGCTGCACGCAACGATGACGTGAAACATGTATGGCTGGCGGCGGACCAGCTCTGAATGAAACATGAGCGGCCGCCGTATTGTGGGTGTGGTTGGTACTGTAGCCGCCGACGAATGTCCCACGTTTACATTCGCTGCTATCCGTCGGCGGCGGCACAGCAAAACACTAGTGACAGCTACAGGGTGACTTCCACTGCAGCTCTTTCATCCTGAGCACTATAAAGTAGAAATGAAACAGACACACTTGAAGTGTTAAGTAGACATCGGACATTAACATCAGGTGCCCGCAGGACACATCACACAAATACCGCATAACACCGCTTCTCTCTGTCTCTCTCTCTCTCCCTCTGGCCTTTAAAATTGCTACACCACGAAGATGACGTGCTACAGACGCGAAATTTAACCGACAGCAAGAAGATGCTGTCAAATGCAAGTGATTAGCTTTTCAGAGCATTCTCACAAGGTTGGCGCCGGTGGCCACACCTACAACGTGCTGACATGAGAGACGTTTCCAACCGATTTCTCATACACAAACAGCAGTTGACCGGCGTTGCCTGGTGAAACGTTGTTGTGATGGATCGTGTAAGGAGGAGAAATGCGTACCATCACGTTTCCGACTTTGACAAAGGTCGGATTATAGCCTATCGCGATTGCGGTTTATCGTATCGCAACATTGCTGCTTGCGTTGGTCGAGAGCCAATGACTGTTAGCAGAATATGGAATCGGTGGGTTCAGGAAGGTAATACGGAATGCTGTGCTGGATCCCAACGGCCTCGTACCACTAGCAGTCGAGATGACGGGCATATTATCCTTACGGCTGTAATGGATCGTGCACCCACGTTTCGATCCCTCAGTCAACGTTTGCAAGACAATAACCATCTGCACGAACAGTTCCACGACGTTTGCAGCAGCATGGACTATCAGCTCGGAGACCATTGCTGCGGTTACCCTTGACGCTGCATCACAGACAGGAGCTCCTGCGATGGTGTACTCAACGACGAACCTGGGTGTGCGAATGGCAAAACGTCATTTTTTCGGATGAATCCAGGTTCTGTTTACAGCATCACGATGGTCGCATCCGTGTTTGCTGAAATCACGGTGAACGCACATTAGAAGCGTGTATTAGTCATCGCCATACTGGCCTATCACCCAGCGTGATGGTATGGGATGCTATTGGCTACACGTCTCGCTCACCTCTTGTTCGCATTGACGGCACTTTGAGCAGTGGACGTTACATTTCAGATGTGTTACGACCCGTGGCTCTACCCTTCATTAGATACCTGCGAAACCCTACATTTCAGCAGGATAAAGCACGACTGCATGTTGCAGGTCCTGTACGGACCTTTCTGGATACAGAAAATGTTCGACTGCTGCCCTGGCCAGCACATTCTCCAGATGTCTCACCAACTGAAAACGTCTGGTCAATGGTGGCCGAGCAACTGGCTCGTCACAATAGGCCAGTCACTACTCTTGATGAACTGTGGTATCGTGTTGAAGCTGCATGGGCCACTGTATTTGTACACGCCATCCAAGCTCTGTTAGACTCAATGCACATGCGTATCAAGGCCAAGTTGTGTGAAAATGTAATCACATGTCAGTTCTATTATAATATACGTGTCCAATGAATACCCGTTTATCATTTGCATTTCTTCTTGGTGTAGCAATATTAATGGCCAGTAGGCTATATATATATATATATATATATATATATATATATATATATATATATATATATATATATATATAAGCGCCAAAGATACTGGTGTAGGCATGGGTATTCAAATACAGAGATATGCGAACACGCAGAATACGGCACTGCGGTCGGGAACGTCTATATAAGACAACAAGTGTCTGGCACAGTTGTTAGATCGGTTACTGCTACTAAAATTTCAGGTTATCAAGAATGAACGTGGTGTTACAGTCGGCGAGTGATAGGACACAGCGTCGCCGAGGTAGCGATGAAGTGGGGATGTTCCCGTACGATCGTTTCAATAGTGCACCGTGAATATCAGGAATCCGGTAAAACATCAAATGTCCGATATCGCTGTGGCCGGGAAAACATCGTGCAAGAACGGGACCGAAGACGACTGAAGAGAATTGTTCAGCGTGGCAGAAGTGCAACTCTTCCGGAAATTTCTGCAGATTTCAATGCTGGGCCATCAAAAAGTGTCAGTATGCGAACCATTCAACGAAACATCATCAATATGGGCTTTCGGAGCCGAAAGTCCACTCGTGTACCCTTGATGACTGCACGACACAAAGCTTTACACCTCGCCTGTGCCAGACAACACCGTCATTGGTCTGTTGATGACAGAATACATGTTGCCTGGTTGGACGCGTCTCGTTTCAAATTGTATCAAGCGGTTGGACGTGTACCGATATGGAGACAACCTCGTGAATCCATGGACCCTGCATATCAGCAGGAGACTGTTCAAGCTGCTGGAGGCTCTGTAATGGGGTGGGATGTGTAGTTCGAGTAATATGGGACCCGTATTACGTCTAGATACGACTCTGACAGTTGACACGTGCGTAAGCATCCTGTCTGACCACCTGCAACCATTCATGTCCATTGTGCATTCCGACGGACTTGGACAATCCCAGCAGGACAACGTCCAGAATTCCTCCAGAGTGGCTCCAGGAACACTCCGCTGGCCCTCAAACTCCCCAGACATGAACATTATTCAACGTGCTGTTCAGAAGAGATCTCCAGGCGCTCTTACTCTTACAGATTTATGGACAACTCTGCAGGACTCTTGGTGACAATTCTCCCTGGCACTGCTTCAGACATCACTCGAGTCCATACCATGTCGTGTTGCGGCACTTCTACGTGCTCGTGGAGGCAGTACACTATATTAGGCAGGTGTACCAGTTTCTTTGGATTTTCAGTATGTATAAATATATATACAGTATTAGCGTGATGTGTCCGGGGGACGATTGATATACACACATCGAGAAAAGTTTTACATAACCTCGGTTCCGAGAGTTCCGGAACTTGTACAGAAAATTGGATTAGAGATAAACATCATTTTCGCCCTTTTTATTGCTCATGAAAACCACATATTCCATCTTGTATCACCACACAATGAGACTTTGAGAAGTGGTGATGCACATTGCTGTACACACCGGTACCTCTAATACCCAGTAGCAAGTCTTCCTGCATTGATGCATGCCTGTATTCGTCGTGGCATACTATCCACTATTTCATCAAGGCACTATTGGTCCAGATTGCCCCACTCCTCAATGGCGATTCGACGTAGATCCCTCAGAGTTGGTGGTGGCTCACGTCGACCATAAATTTCCCTTTTCAATTTATCCCAGGCACGTTCGATAGGGTTCATGTCTGGAGAACATGCTGGCCACTCTAGTCGAGCGATGTCGTATTCCTGAAGGAAGTCATTCACAAGATGTGCACGATGAAGGGACGAATTCGCCCATGAAGACTACTGCTTCGCCAATATGCTGCCGATATGGTTGCACTATCGGTCGCAGGATGGCATTCACGTATCGTACAGCCGTTACGGCGCCTTCTATGACCACCAGCGGCGTACGTCGGCCCCACATAATGCACCCCAAAACAGCAGGGAACCTCCACCTTGCTGCACTCGCTGGATAGTGTGTCTAAGGCGTTCAGCCTGACCGGTTTGCCTCCAAACAAGTCTCCGACGATTGTCTGGTTGAAGGCATATGCGACACTCATCGGTGAAGAGAACGTGATGCCATTCCGGAGCGGTCCATTCGGTATGTTTTGGGCCCGTCTGTATCGCGCGGCATGGTGTCTTTGTTCAATATGTGGACCTCGCCATGAGCGTCGGGAGTGATGTTGCGCATCATGCAGCCTATTGCGCACAGTTTGAGTCGTAACACGGCATCCTATGGTTGCAAGAAAAGCATTTTAATTACGGTGGCGTTGCTGTCAGGGTTCCTCCGAGCCATAATCTATAGGTAGCGGTCATCCACTGCAGTAGTAGCCCTTGGGCGGCCTGAGCGAGGTATGTCATCGATAGTTCCTGTCTCTCTGTATCTCCTCCCGAACAACATCGCTTTGGTTCACTCGCAGACGCCTGTACACTTCCCTTCTTGAGAGCCCTTCCTGGTACAAAGTAACAATGCGGACACGATCGAACCGCGGTATTGACCGTCTAGGCATGGTTGAACTACAGACAACACGAGCCGTGTACCTCCTTCTTGGTGGAATGACTGGAACTGATTGGCTGTCGGACCCCGTCCGTCTCATCGGCACTGCTCATGCATGGTTGTTTACATCTTTGGGCGGGTTCAGTGGCATCTCTGAACAGTCAGAGGGCAGAGGGGCTGTGTCTGTTATACAACATCCACAGTCAACGTCTATCTTCAGGAGGTCTGGGAACCGGGGTATGCAAAACTTTTTTTGAGATGTGTATGTGATGTTTCAAAATGAATACAATTGCAACGAGAATCTCTTAAATTGATTTCTCTTTCTTTTTTTTTTTTTTTTTGGGCCATGTCCCGGCGTAAAGTTTATGGATCTTCTTTTACACTGAAGCAAGTGTAGCTGATGTTTGTTGTCTTGATGTGTTAGAACTATGGCTGTTTCCTCAACTGGAGGAACCTGATCGACAGATCATTATTTGGCAGCAATACTGGGTCCCGCCTGACTGGCATAACTCGTTACGCGATTGGTCAGCTGACTTTGTACGCGGCCGCTGGATCGTCCACACGGGGCCGGATGACAACTTGTTTTGCGTTGTTCATCCGCTCTGACGCCATGCGATTTTTCCATGGGGAGGGAGGCGATGGGTCATCAAGGATCATGTGCATATTCCTCCGCTAGTAGCTGATCTACCCGACATAAAAACAGGACAGATGCAGTTGTTAGATTTCTCCAGAAGCACTGATTACGTTTTTGGGAAGAACTCGCCTGTCGACACGATGTGAGCCCTGTGACGAATGGTGCTCACATGGAACACCTGTAAGAAAACAACTTGAGTTTCTCTTTCGTTTGATGTATTATTTACAATTGTAAGTTGACTGTAGTAAACGCTACAAATCCTTAACACCCTTCTATAACACCCGCCACCACCACAGTCATTCCCTGAGGTCAGCACGTATCCTGCCATCGTGACCCTTCTTCTTGTCACTGTTTTCCATCTGTTCCTTTCTTCACCGATTCCTCGTTGAACTTCCTCACTACTTACCTTATCAGTCCACCTAATTTCCAACACCTTATGAACCGCCGCCTCATAAAGGCTCTGATTCTCTTGCGTTCCAGTTTTCCAACAGTCCATGTTTAACTACCGTACACTGCCGTCCCCAAAAGATACGTTCTCAGATAATCCTTACTGAAATTAAAGCTGATATTTAATACCAGGACACTTCATTTCATCGGAAATGTTCCCTTTGCCTGTGTTAATATTCCAAGTCCTCCTTCGTTCGTCTGTCATTTTGCTTGCAAGGTAGCGTAACTTCTTCACTTCGTCTACATCGTCGTCCCCAATTCTGATGTTACGTTTATCACTACTTCCATTTCAGCTACTACTTATTACTTTTATTTCTTCGACTTATTCTCAAGACATTTTCCGCCCTCGGAAGACTATCCCACTGAACACAGGCTGCAATTCTTCTCCTGCTGCACTGAGGGAAACCTTGTCATCAGAGAACGTCGCCACTGATATCCTTTCACGCTGAATTTTTATCCTACCGTTGAACTTTCGTTTTATTTCCGTCGTCGCTCCTTCGGCATATAGATTGAGCAATAGAGGTGACGGACGATATCCCAGTCTTACACCCTTATTGATCCGAATCCTTCCTTCTTGGTCTTGTAATCTTATTTTCTCCTCTTGGTTCTTCAACATCTGTACTACCATAGAAATACAAGTCGTTTTTTAACGTTTTTACCAAGAATCTCGAAAAGTACTTGGCTGATTTACTTCAAATTTTTACACGTTACTCTAATAAACGTTCGGACACACATAGGCTATACATTTTTAAATATATATATGTTATATAAAATACATAGGTAATACACAAAGGAGAAACTTTGTGATTAAGAATTTCGATAATTTCATGACCGCTTTACTTCAACGTTTTTGCACGATACTCTAAAACCATTCAGTCGAACGTAGGATACATATTTTTTAAATGCTTGTGGAATATACAAAGGCGAAAAGCTGTTTGCAAAAATGCGGATACGTTCTTCATCGATTTGCTTCAGATTTTTACACAATACCCTAATAAACATTCGCACGGACGCAGCCTATTTATTTTTAATATATGTAACATATATATATATATATATATATATATATATATATATATATATATATATATTTTAAGACGTGTATTATTTTAATATGTGTAATACACATAATATGCGTAATATATAAACGGAAAATTTACCTACCATAAATCTTGAAGTTTTTGACCGATTTACTTCAAAATTTTTACATGATACTCTAATGAACATTGGAATGACATAGGCTACATATTGTTTAGTATGTATAATATACAAATATAAATGTAATATGTACAGGGGAACTATAGTGTAGCAATTTGTGGTCCAAGTTTCATCGAAAAATATTACTTGGCAGTGACACATCATGCGAAGCTTACTTTCGTCCTTGCGTTTTACACTTCACACTATGTGTTACCTGGCGCAAATTGTGTTTTGGTTCCAATCGAAAAGGCTGTGCATCGACTATGGAAAACATCGTGACAACTTTTTATGACTTACTGGTCTACACGATTACGTACAAGCATTATGAAAAAGGAAGTCGATAGTACTGTAGAGCGATAAATGCTATTTTGTCGTATCAAGAATGTGTTCCTGCTACCTTACTTTCTTTTACCTGTCTGATTTACTTTCATAATTACTGTGAGCGGTTGACTTACCTGAAACAAAAAGAAAAAATAAAACGTTAACACGAATGTACTCATGTCATTCTCTCTCTCTCTCTCTCTCTCTCTCTCTCTCTCTCTCTCTCTCTCTCTCTGTCTCGCACACACACACACACACACACACACACACACACACACACACACATACATACATACACATACACACACACACAATACACACAGAGAACTTTGCGTCTGTTTCGCATTCTATAGATTTATCATCTGTGCTTATTGCGGCAGAGATATTTTCACTGTATATGCTGAAGTGCGTAGACAAAACGTTGTTTAACGTTTTCAACAAAAAATCTCGAAATGGTCTCGACTGATTTTCTCCAGATTTTTGTAAGAAACTGCGATGAACCCTTCTGCGATGAACCCTTGTACAGACATAGACTATAATTATGAAATATGTATGATATGTAAATACGTATGAAACATATAAAGAGGAAATGTTGATTCCAAAAACCTCGACAAGTTCTTGACTGATCTATTTCAAATTCTTACATCACACTATAAGGTACATTTGGACAGACTATATAGTTTCTCTTTATATATAATTTGGAACAAAAATTGTATAAACAACTGTAGGGCATTTTGTTTTCTTCCTCACGATCGGTTTTGCAGACAACAGCGTAGTTGCATTTGTGGATTATGGGCATATGACTAGAATACTAATACGAAATATGAATCATCCGAAATTTTGTAATCCTATCCATTCCCAGATTAAAACTATGCGAAAAATTGTCACCGAAGCTACTCTCCCCACAGATCCAACACCTGCAGAGGTCTCTCTCACATCACGTATACCAATCATTCCAATAGATGTAATTGTTCATTTTAACTGACTACAATTCCGTAACAATGTTTCGTTTGCAAAATGGGAGGGGAGAAAATGGATAGAGGGGTGGGGGGAGGGGCGGAGGAGGAGGAAACAGAGAGAAGGGGGATGAAGGAATTTAGGATATACATCCAATTCATATTTAGCAATTCTGAATCATTGCCATGTTCGCTAGCATTGAATATTATCAGTCTTCCTCTGTAGCTTACAGCTATTCTTCTCAGAATTTCGAACTATGTCTATCATCGTAGATCGTCGAGCACTTTTTCCAGGTCGACAAAACCTATGAACGTGTCTAGATTTTTCTTTAGTTTTGCGTCCATTATCAACCGTAACGTCAGAATTGCCTCTCTGGTGCCTTTACATTCCCTAAAGCCAAACTTACCGTCATCTAGCACATCCTCAATTTTCTTTTCCATTCTTCTGTACATTATGCTCGTCAGCAATTTCGATGCATGAGCTGTTAAACTAATTGTACGGTAATTCTCGCATTTATCTGGCCTTTCTCTCTACGGGATTATGTGGATGGCGTTTTTCCGAAACTCTCAAGTACTTTACCGGTCTCATGCATTTTACACAGCAACTTGAACAGTCGTTAGGTCGCCGCTAACCCCAATGATTTTACAAATTCCGGTGCAGTGTTATCTATACCTTCTGCCGTATTTGACCTTAACGCGTCCTAAGCTATTTAAATAATGATTCTAATACTGGTTCCCCTATATCTTTCTGTTTCTAATTGTATCACGTCATCAGCCAAGTCATGGCCCCCCCCCCCCCCACCCCGCCCATAGAGGCCTCCAATGTACTTTTTCCACCTTTCCGCTCTCTCCCCTGCATTTAACAGTGGAATTCCCATTTCACTATTAATGTTACCGGCGTTCCTTTTAATTTCAGGGAAGGGTGTTTTGACTTGTCTTCATGCTGAATCAGTCCTTCCGACGAACATTTCTTTTCTCATTTCTTTACGTTCTCACTGCAGCCACATCGCTATGGTTCCCTTGCACATCCTACTTATTTTATTATTTTGCTGCAAGATTTTTAATGTTTTGTTTTTTAGTTCAGTGAGATAGACGCCTGTGATTGTGATCTAACACCTCGAAATCCGATCATGAAATACAGGATAGATTTTGTGATGGAAGACTGGATTCCACTAGTTCAAGAATAGCAACAATCTCGGTGTTAAACCCGTCGCTAAATACGACCTCACCATTACAGCAACAGGTGACTGGAACGTTGCGCACAACAACAGAGCGGCGCGGGCTAACCGCGTGGTCAGGGGCGCATTGTCACGGTTCGCGTGACTCCGCCCGTCGGAGGTTCGAGTCCTCCCTCGGGCATGGATGTGTGTGTGTGTGTGTGTGTGTGTGTGTGTGTGTGTGTGTGTGCGTGCGTGTGTGTCCTTAGCGTAAGTTCTTCGTACATCCATATTTAAATTGGATCATGATGGGACATCAGCTGGTATAACCTTTTTTTTATTGAAAATGAAACTCCTCCAGCTGTATTTAAGATTTCATATTTATTTGGCTACTAGTTTCGACGTTGCGTCGACGTCATCTTCAGGCCCGTACACTTTGATGATATCAGTAGTGTGTGGCTGAGTACTATAAGTCAGCGGTGATACCAATACGTGTTCCACATGGATGGCGGGCAGTAACTAGTGTCAAGTAAAAGTTGGATTAAGTAGTGTGTAAGCCTATGGACCTATGACATCAGCAGTTTGGTCCCACAGGAACTTGCCACAAATTTCCAATTTACAACATGTCCGAAATAATAGTTCGTCATTTTTATTTTTTTAAGTCTAATGTTTATGTAGATTCACAATACTTTGCGATTGCTGGTAATGGCAACAGACTTCCCGCGCCCGGGTTCCCAGGTTCGATTCCCGGCGGGGTCGAGGATTTTCTCTGCCTCGTGATGGCTGGGTGTTGTGTGATGTCCTTAGGTTAGTTAGGTTTAAGTAGTTCTAAGTTCTAGGGGACTGATGACATAGATGTTAAGTCCCATAGTGCTCAGAGCCATTTGAACCATTTGAATGGCAACAGAACTGAAAGGGGATACAAAGAAACTTCGTTTCGCCATAGTGACACCTGCACAGACGTTCATGCTGCGGCAGTACGGACTAGAACAATAGACGATAGTGACGAAATGAGGCGCGTTGTGTGTTGTGGGAATGGAGTTACATAGATAAAAGACACTTTTAAAAATTGTAAAAGCAAATTTTGCGAACCTGACACATTTTTCAATAATGTCGTTTTATAGTGACGGATGGAGTGATTATTACAATACATCACGACCAACTGATCACTACAGCGCAGGCTCGCCTTTGGAACGCAATACAGCAGCGATTTCATATGGCGTGCATTCACAGTAGCGAATATGAAAAAGGGACCATAGTCTTTAAGGTATGCGCTTTAAATTCCATGCTTAGTGGACAGTCCAATGATTACTGGACTTTTTCTCCTTGTTTTGGTCAATACCAACTTTATATATATAGGGTGGTCCATTGATAGTGACCGGGCCAAATATCTCACGAAATAAGCATCAAACGAAAAAACTATGAAGACCGAAACTTGTCTAGCTTGAAGGGGGAAACCAGATGGCGCTATGGTTGGCCCGCTTGATGCCGCTGCCATAGGCCAAACGCATATCAACTGCGGTTTTTTTAAATAGGAACCAACATTTTTTATTACATACACGTGTAGTACGTAAGTAAATATGAATGTTTTAGTTGGACCACTTTTTTCGCTTTGTGGTAGATGGCGCTGTAATAGTCACAAACGTATAAGTACGTGGTATCACGTAACATTCCGCCAGTATAACGGTATTTGCTTCGAGATGCATTACCCGTGTTAAAATGGACCGTTTACCAATTGCGGAAAAGGTCGATATCGTGTTGATGTATGGCTATTGCGATCAAAATGCCCAACGGGCGTGTGCTCTGTATGCTGCTCGGTATCCTGGACGACATCATCCAAGTGTCCGGACCGTTCGCCGGATAGTTACGTTATTTAAGGAAACAGGAAGTGTTCAGCCACATGTGAAACGACAACCACGACCTGCAACAAATGACGATGCCCAGGTAGGTGTTTCAGCTGCTGTCGCGGCTAATCCGCAAATCAGTAGCAGACAAACTGCGCGAGAATCGGGAATCTCAAAAAAGTCGGTGTTGAGGATGCTATATCAACATCGATTGCACCCGTACCATATTTCTTGTGGTGTCACCGCCAGACACCACACTTGCTAGGTGGTAGCCTTTAAATCGGCCGAGGTCCGTTAGTATACGTCGGACCCGCGTTCGCCACTATCAGTGATTGCAGACCGAGCGCCGCCACACGGCAGGTCTACAGAGACTTCCTAGCACTCGCCCCAATTGTACAGCCGACTTTGCTAGCGATGGTTCACTGACAAATTACGCTCTCATTTGCCGAGACGATAGTTAGCATAGCCTTCAGCTACGTCATCTGCTACGACCTAGCAAGGCGCCATTATCAATTGCTATTTATCTTGTGATGCATGTACCGTCAGACCGATGTTCACCAATTATGGATTAAAGTTAAGTATTCCAGAAGCTACGCACTATTTTTGCTACTATAAAGACCTTGTCCTGTTCCAGACCTCACGCCAGCCTGCGTGAGCTTAAACGCGTTTCTTTCGGCTACCTGTCATAGTGGATTGGCTGTCTTGCCAGTCCACAACATTTCTATGCACCAGGAATTGTATGGAGACGACTTTGAACATCGTCTACAGTTCTGCCACTGGGCATAAGAGAAATTACGGGCGATGACAGATTTTTTGCACGCGTTCTATTTAGCGACGAAGCGTCATTCGCGAACAGCGGTAATGCAAACCGGCATAATCTGCACTATTGGGCAACGGAAAATCCACGATGGCTGCGACAAGTGGAACATCAGGGACCTTGGCGGGTTAATGTATGGTGCGGCATTATGGGAGGAAGGATAACTGGCCCCCATTTCATCGATGGCAATTTAAATGGTGCAATGTATGCTGATTTCCCACTAATGTTCTACCGATGTTACTACAAGATGTTTCACTGCATTACAGAATGGCGATGTACCTCCAAGATGACGGATGTCCGGAACATAGCTCGCGTGCGGTTGAAGCGGTATTGAATAGCGTATTTCATGACAGGTGGATTGGTCATCGAAGCACCATACCATGGCCCTCACGTTCACCGGATCAGACGTCCCCGGATTTCTTTCTGTGGGGCAAGTTGAAGGATATTTGCCATCGTGATCCACTGACAACGCCTGACAACATGCGTCAGCGCATTGTCAGTGCATGTGCAAACATTACGGAAGGCGAACTACTCGCTGTTGAGAGGTATGTCGTTACACGTATTTCCAAATGCATTGAGGTTGACGGACATCATTTTGAGCATTTATTGCATTAATGTGGTATTACAGGTAATCACGCTGTAAGAGCATGCGTTCTCAGAAATGATAAGTTCATAAAGGTACATGTATCACATTGGAACAACCGAAATAAAATGTTCAAACGTACCTAAGTTCTGTATTTTAATTTAAAAAACCTACCTGTTACCAACTGTTATGTAAAATTGTGAGCCATACATTTGTGACTATTACAGCGGCATCTATCACAAAGCGAAAAAAGAGGTCCACCTAAAACATTAATATTTCTTTACGTACTACACGAATATGTAATAAAAAATCGGGGTTCCTACTTAAAAAACCGCAGTTGATATTCGTTTGACCTATGGCAGCGCTATCTAGCGGGCCAACCATAGCGCCATCTGGTTTCCCCCTTCAAGCTAGACAAGTTTCGTTCTTTGTAGTTTTTTAGTTTGACGCTTATTTCATGAGATATTTGGCCCGGTCACTATCAATGGACGACTCTGTATGTATGAGACGTAGTACTGTGAAGGGAACTGACACCATGAATCCTGGAGGGCTGTCCATTAATGCGTAAGTGTACCAGGGAGTGGAGATGTCTTCTGAACAGTATGTTGCGAGGCATCCGAGATAAGTTCAATAATGTTCATATCTGTGGAGTTTGGTGGCCAGCGGAAGTATTTAAACTCAGAAGAGTGTTCCCGGAGCCACTCTGCAGCAATTCTGGATGTGTGGGCTGTCGCATTGTCCTGCTGGAATTGCCCAGGTCCGTCGGAATGCACAACAGACGTGAATCGATGCAGGTGGTCAGGCAGGTTGTATACGTACGCGTCACCTGTCAGAGTCGTATGTAGACGTATCAGGGGACCCATATCACTCCATCTGCACATGTCCCACACCATTTCAGAGCTTGAACAACTCCTGGTGACTTGGAGGATCCATGTATTCACGAAGTTACCTCCATACCCGCTCGATACAATTTGAAAAGAGACTCACCCGGCCAGGCAACACGTTTCCAGTCATCAACAGTCCAATGTCGGTGTTGATGGGCTCAGGCGAGGCGTAAAGCTTTGTGTCGTGCAGCCATCAATGCTCCTCAAGTGGGTGTTCTGCTCCGATCGATGATGTTTCATTGAATTGTTTCGCACGCTTACAGTTGCTGATGGCCCAGCATTTAAATCTGCAGAAATTTTCTGTCATGTTGCTTCTGTCATGTTGAACGATTCTCTTCAGCCGTCGTTGGTCCCATTCTTGCACGATCTTTTTCCGGCCGTAGTGATGTCGGACACTTGATGTTTTACCGGATTCCTGATATTCACGGTACATTCGTGAAATTATCGTGCTGGAAAATCCTCACTTCATCGCTACCTCGGAGAAGCTGCCTCCCATCGTTCGTGCGCCTACTACAACAGCACTTTCAAACTCACTTAAATCTTGATAACCTGCCACTGTAACAGCAGTAACCGATCTAACAACTGCGCCAGACACTTGTTGCCTATATAGGCGTTGCCGACCGAAGCCGTATTCCGCCTGTTTACATATCCCTCTATTTGAATACGCAAGCTGTATCATTTTCTTTGGAGCTTCAGGGTATACAGGGTGTTACAAAAAGGTACCGCCAAACTTTCAGGAAACATTCCTCAAAATGGTTCAAATGGCTCTGAGCACTATGGAACTTAACTACTGTGGTCATCAGTCCCCTAGAACTTAGAACTACTTAAACCTAACTAACCTAAGGACGTCACACACATCCATGCCCGAGGCAGGATTCGAACCTGCGACGGTAGCAGTCGCGCGGCTCCAGACTGTAGCGCCTAGAACTGCTCGGCCACTCCGGCCGGCAAACATTCCTCACACACAAATAAAGAAAAGATGTTATGTGGACATGTGTCCGGAAACGCTTAATTTCCATGTTAGAGCTCATTTTAGTTTCGTCAGTATGTACTGTACTTCCTCGATTCACAGCCAGTTGGCCCCATTGAAGGAAGGTAATGTTGACTTCGGTGCTTGTGTTGATATGCGACTCATTGCTCTACAGTACTATCATCAAGCACATCAGTACGTAGCATCAACAGGTTAGTGTTCATCACGAACGTGGTTTTGCAGTCAGTGCAATGTTTACAAATGCGGAGTTGACAGATGCCCATTTGATGTATGGATTAGCACGGGGCAATAGCCGTGGCGCATTATGTTTGTATCGAGACAGATTTCCAGAACGAAGGTGTCCCGACAGGAAGACGTTCGAAGCAATTGATCGGCGTCTTAGGGAGCACGGAACATTCCAGCCTACGACTCGCGACTGGGGAAGACCTAGAACGACGAGGACACCTGCAATGGACGAAGCAATTCTTCGTGCAGTTGACGAAAACCCTAATGTCAGCATCAGAGAAGTTGCTGCTGTACAAGGTAACGTTGACCACGTCACTGTATGGAGAGTGCTACGGGAGAACAAGTTGTTTCCGTACCACGAACAGCGTGTGCGGGTACACTTCTGCGAATGGTTCATCCAACAATGTGTCAATCCTCATTTCAGTGCAAATGTTCTCTTTACGGATGAGGCTTCATTCCAACGTGATCAAATTGTAAATTTTCACAATCAACATGTGCGGGCTGACGAGAATCCGCACGCAATTGTGCAATCACGTCATCAACACAGATTTTCTGTGAACGTTTGGGCAGGCATTGTTGGTGATGTCTCGATTGGGCTCCATGCTCTTCCACCTACGCTCAATGGAGCACGTTATCATGATTTCATACGGGATACTCTATCTGTGCTGCTAGAACATGTGCCTTTACAAGTACGACACACATTGTGGTTCATGCACGATGGAGCTGCTGCACATTTCAGTCGAAGTGTTCGTACGCTTCTCAACAACAGATTCGGTGACCGATGGATTGGTAGAGGCGGACCAATTCCATGGCCTCCACGCTCTCCTGACCTCAACCCTCTTGACTTTCATTTATCGGAGCATTTGAAAGCTCTTGTCTACGCAACCCCGGTACCAAATGTAGAGACTCTTCGTGCTCGTATTGTGGACGGCTGTGATAGAATATGCCATTCTCCAGGGCTGCATCAGCGCATCAGGGATTCCATGCGACTGAGGGTGGATGCATGTATCCTCGCTAACGGAGGACATTTTGAACATTTCCTGTAACAAAGTGTTTGAAGTCACGCTAGTACGTTCTGTTGCTGTGTGTTTCCATTCCATGATTAATGTGATTTGAAGAGAAGTAATAAAATGAGCTCTAACATGGAAAACAAGCGTTTCCGGACTCTTGTCCACATATCATATTTTCTTTCTATGTGTGTGAGGAATGTTTCCTGAAAGTTTGGCCGTACCTTTTTGTAACACCCTGTATATCTGGTGAATTCGGAGCTGGTGTGTTCGCTCTCCTTCCTAGACTGACGTGTAGTCCACTTGCGCCCAGCAGCAGACTCGGGTGGCGAGTTGTCAGTGAAATGGCCAGCAGCGGACAATGGCAAGCCGAGTCTCCAACCACACGGGGACGGCGAGTTCGAATAGGACGTCAGCGGACCCGCTGATGATTTCCAAGCGAGTACTCAGTCTTGATGTCTGGTGCTCAGTCCTCGCGCCTCTCCGTATGCCATTAATAAACAAACGCGGACGCGCAGCGGCGGCTCGTGTGGTCCCTACCCTAGGGGGGTGACCGGCGGCAGCGATTACTGCCACCAGTGCGCGGCCGGTGCTTGTTTGCAGACAAAGAAGTCTGGCCGTCGGGTCGATGCTCGCGCTCTTAACCCTCATGCATCTGGAATGACGGACACGCCGAGCTCGGCACGCGACAACCTGTTCCCGCCGTCACGGTTCGCTTTGTCCCCGTTTACTCCAGCCGTCTCGATGATTACGGTGTAAACTACGGCTCACTTGTCTAAATCACTGTAGCTGGCTGCACTCTTTGTGGTACCCCGTGCTACAGAGCCATTTACTGATACACGGTACTGAGGTACTGGGTTGGCACATACGTTTGTAGCGTCTTTCCATGAGTGTAATAAATACAAATGATACACATAACAGAGACTTTAGTTATCAGGCCGGCCGCGGTGGCCGAGCGGTTCTAGGCGCTTCAGTCTGGAACCGCGTGACCGCTACGGTCGCAGGTTCAAATCCTGCCTCGGCCATGGATGTGTGTGATGTCCTTAGGTTAGTTAGGTTTAAGTAGTTCTAAGTTCTAGGGGACTGATGACCACAGACGTTAAGTCCCATAGTGCTCAGAGCCATTTGAACCATTTTTTTGTTCATTTTGGATTTGTACTTGAATAAATACGAATTTTTGAAAATGGGTCCATCATTCATACTACTGGCCATTAAAATTACTACACCAAGAAGAAATGCAGATCATAAACGAGGATTCATTGGACAAATATATTAGACTAGAACTGAGATGTGATTACATTTTCACGCAATTTGGGTGCATAGATCCTGAGAAATCAGTACCCAGAACAACCACCTCTGGCCGAAATAACAGCCTTGATACGCCAGGGCAAGGAGTCAAACAGAGCTCGGATGCTGTGTACAGGTACAGCTACCCATGCAGTTTCAACACGATACCACAGTTAATCAAGAGTAGTGACTGGCGTATTGTGACGAGCCAGTCGCTCGGCCACCATTGACCAGACGTTTTCAATTGGTGAGAGATCTGGAGAATGTGCTGGCCAGGGCAGCTGTCGAACATTTTCTGTATCCAGAAAGGCACGTACAGGACCTGAAACATGCGGTCATACATTATCCTGTTGAAATGTAGGGTTTCGCAGGAATCGAATGAAGGGTACAGCCACGGGCCGTAACACATCTGAAGTGTAACGTCCACTGTTCAATGTGCCGTTAATGCGAACAAGAGGTGACCGAGACGTGTAACCAATGGCACCCCACACCACCACGCCGAGTGATACGCCAGTATGGCGATGACGAAAACACGCTTCCAGTGTGCGTTCACCGCGATGTCACCAAACACGGATGCGACCATCGTGATGCTGTAAACAGAACCTGGATTCATCCGAAAAAATGACGTTTTGCCATTCGTGCACCCAGGTTCGTCGTCAGGTACGCTATCGCAGGCGCTCCTGTGATGCAGCGTCAAGGGCAAACGCAGCCGCGGTCTCCGAGCTGATAGTCCATGCTGCTGCAAACGTCGTCGAACTGTTAGTGCAGATGGTTGTTGTCTTGCAAACGTCCCCATCTGTTGACTCAGGGATCGAGACGTGGCTGCACGGTACGTTACAGCTATGCGGATAAGATGCCTGTCATCTCGACTGCTAGTGATACTAGGCCATTGGGATCCAGCACGGCGTTCCGTATTATCCTCCTGAACCCACCGGTTCCATATTCTGCTAACAGTAATTGCATCTCGACCAACGCGAGCATCAATGTCGCGATACGATAAACCGAAATCGCGATAGGCTACAACCCGACCTTTATCAAAGTCGGAAACGTGACGGTACGAATTTCTCCTTCTTACACGAGGCATCACAACAACGTTTCACCATGCAACGCCGGTCAACTGCTGTTTGTGTATGAGAAATCGGTTGGAAACTTTTCTTATGTCAGCACGTTGTAGGTGCCGCCACCGGCGCCAACCTTGTGTGAATGCCCTGAAAACCTAATCATTTGCATATCACAGCGTCTTCTTCCTGTCGATTAAATTTCGCGTCTGTAGCACGTCATCTTTTTGGTGTAGCAATTTTAATGACCAGTAGTGTAGAATAACCCTGCAGATGCTGTCGAGAGAGAGTTGGCGACGTGTTGTTTGTGGGTATGTCTCCGGCCACTCTCGTGACAGGCGCGCTTGGTCCAGCGTGTACTATCGATCTTCGCTTCATCTTTGCCGACCGGTGAGCCGGCGAGAGCTTACGCCAGCACGTGGCGTCAACACTTGCACCAGGACGTCATGGCATACTACTTTTCTATTTTTTTTTTTTTTTTTTTTTTTTTGCGTCTTTTCAAGACATAACCTACCCGGAAGCAATTTTCTCCGAAGAGAGGCCAGCGGGTAAGTTCCACGGCGTGTTGTCCACTACGTAACCTCAGTCGGTGACGTAAGCTACAGAGAGTAGAGATTAGAGGACCTCCGTGGTTAGACGGAGCGCTCCTTCCGCGCGGTGGACGGGTGGGGGTAGTTTGGGCGGCGGTAAACACTCTGCCGTGGCGCCGAGCGGCCCTCCCCCACACTCTGCCGGGCCCTGGAGCCGGTCCTTTGCATAAGTAGTGCCGGCACGGCCGCATTTGCATGGCAGACGCTGTGGTCCGGAAACTTGAGGAGCCGTCCCTGTCGTGACGGCAAACACACTGCGGAAACATGTCTCCCTGTGCGCCGCGGAGTTTCTTGCATCTCGAAAGAAAATGGAACGGTGCATCCGCAGCTGTTGCAGTGCCACATCATCATGGGGTCGTCGTAATCGTTACAGCGTGGAGGCGGTCTAACAAATATACGTGTGAAAAGGCCACGCGGAGAATCGCGTTTGGCAGAGGGCGGGGGACGGTCTGAATGGAGAGAGGTGTTCTGAAGTAAGAGTGATTTCAGGTGTGCCGTACTGGAGTGTCGTAGGAGCGTTGCTATTCACAATATATATAAATGACCTTGTGGATAACATCTGATGTTCACTGAGGCTTTTTCCCGATGATGCTGTAGTATACTGAGAGGTTTTAACAATGGAAAATTGTACTGAAGTGGAGGAGGACCTGCAACGAATTGACGCATGCTGCAGGGAATGGCAATTGAATCTCAATTTAGACTAGTGTAATGTCCTGCGAATATATGGAAAGAAAGATCCATTATCATTTAGCTACAATGTAGTAGTTCAGCAACTGGAAGCAGTTAATTCCATAAATTACTTATTAAGTAAAGGAGGCGTTCTTTTCGTGAATCGCTACTGAGGAAATTTTGAGAACCAGCATTTGAGGCTGGCTGCAGTACAGTTTTACTGCCGCCAACTTACATTTCGCGGAAAGACCGCAAAGATAAGATAAGAGAGATTAGGGCTCGTACAGAGGCATATAGGCAGTCATTCTTGCCTCGTTCTGTTTGGGAGTGGAACAGGGAGAGAACATGCTAGTTCTAGTACGAGGAACCCTCCGCCACGCACCGTATGGTGGATTGCGGAGTATCTATGTAGATGTAGATATAGATATCTGGGAGTAGGCATTAGGAGTGATTTAAAATGGAATCACCATATAAAATTAATCGTCGGGAAAGCAGATGCCAGACTCAGATTCATTGGAAGAATCCTAAGGAAATGCAATCCAAAAACAAAGGAAGTAGGTTACAGTACGCTTGTTCGCGCACTGCTTGAATACTGCTCAGCAGTGTGGGATCCGTACCAGATAGGGTTGATGGAAGAGACAGAGAAGATCCAACAGAGAGCAGCGCGCTTCGTAACAGGATCATTTAGTAATCGCGAAAGCGTTACGGAGATGATAGATAAACTCCAGTGGAAGACTCTGCGGGAGAGACGCTCAGTAGCTCGGTACGGGATTTTGTTGAAGTTTCGAGAACATACCTTCACCGAAGAGTCAAGCAGTATATTGCTCCCTTCTACGTATATCTCGCGAAGAGACCATGAGGATAAAATCAGAGAGATTGGAGCCCACACAGAGGCATACCGACAAACCTTCTTTCCACGAACAATACGAGACTGGAATAGAAGGGAGAACCGATAGAGGTACTCAAGGTACCCTCCGCGCACACACCGTCAGGTGGCTTGCGCAGTGTGGATGTAGATGTAGATGTAGACCTTCGGTTGCTACGGGGTAACAAATTTTAGGTTTAGCTGGACCAGCAACCATTTGTATAGCCATTCGAACATCTGACTAACTGTAGCTGTGTTACAGTATTTAAAGCAAGGTTTGAAGGATGAACCGGAGTCTGCAGGACAAGCAAATTGTAAGAATCAATTAATTCATTTCGCAAAAGAATCTCATTGGGCTTCATTTAATGCTCAGGTAATGGCATCATCTATGCTCAGGGTAATTCACGAAGATACGCAAATATTTTAATATGCCATTCTGCAAGTAAAACTAAAGAAAAAAGTTCATATAAACATAGGTCCTCAAATGGTTGGTTACGGAGTTACGGCTAATAAAAAATTTTGCCTGAAATTTAGCAACTTCGCTAATATGAAGCCATCGAAAAACTGTACGAGGTTAAACGAAAGCACAGTTTTCATTTATTTTGTTGTTATTGATGTGGTGAATCTAATAAAACATGTCCCAGACGTATATCTGTAGTAGTTTTCCAGAACATCCAGAGAAGCAAAGATTATTATACAAAGAAATTTGTTTACTTTCCATTAAGAATGTAGAAGCGTTTATGTCATTGTTGGCAGCCGTTAGTGGGTTGTTTCAGTCGTTTACAGACCTTGAAACGAGCAAGTTTTCTGTATTGTTCAGTAAAAGATCATAATAACAACAGTGTATTTAAGTGAAACCACGTAGTAACTGTTGTAGTTTGTAGATTATTTATGAAATTGGGATGCCTTTAAAATTTACGACAGAGGAATACGCCGATATGATGCTTATTTATGGCAAAAACAAATTGGGCGAAGTAGTTAATAAATTAAAAATTTTACGATATTACTTCTTTGCTTCTCTGAATATTCTGGAAAACTACTGAGATACATGTTTCGGACATGTTTTATTAGATTCACCACATCAATAACAACAAAATACACGGAAATCGTGCTTTCCTTTAGCCTCGTACAGGTTTGCGATGGCTTCATATTAGCCAAGTTGCTAAATTTCCGGCAAAATCTTTTATTAGCCGTAACTCCGTAACTAAACCTTTGCGGACCTATGTTTATATGACACTTTTCCTTTAGTTTTACTTGTAGAAATATCTTAATATCTTAGTGAATCACACTGTGTATACACCGTTCTTGATTCTACGTACCAAAACACGTTTTTCTGGGACGTTTCTGAGGTGCCCCAATTCCGTGTTTTAAACATGTACGAATCCGTTAAAATTTTGCACGAAGTCAGATAAGTAGATAAAGTCAAAATGAATTTTTTTATTCAGTAATCTTTATCCGTTATCGAGATGAATGTAGCTCGTAAGAACCGTTTTGAGTTGAGTTGTATACGAGGTTTAAAGTGAAACAAATAAATAAGAAATACATTCTTATGATAAAATTCAAAGATCTAGCTTAATTCGAATTTTAGGCGCAAAAAATACTTTTTTGTGATTTCTTCAAGGGGTGAAACTTCTATGTTCCAAACTCGTGCGAATCGGTTAAAATTTTGTAAGAAGGTAGAAAAATAGATGCAATTAATGGCTGTCCTCTTGTTTTGTGAAAGCTTTATCCGTTGCTACGGTACAAGCAACACGGTTCGAAAGCCAACAAAATCCTTTACCGGATCAGTAGTCGTCCGAGTCGAAAAAAAATCTACGCAGGTTGCCAGGCTACGGCGGTGTGATGACAAAATTATGGTAGAATAAAAATTGGAAACCAGAAAAAACTGCTCTTATCATAAAACAAATAAGGCGAATATGTCCTGGAATGGGGTCCATTCATTACCACCATATGGCAGCCCAAGTATTCACCGAACCCCTGCCATGTTTCGTAAATTCGGCCAGAAGTTGGAAACAGTGTGAAACAGGACTCATCTGACGAAGTGACTATATACCATTACTCCACAGCCCAGCTTTAATTGCTTCATCACCACGTTTTCGTGTTACAGGCATTTGCATCACTCATGAATGGTTTTGCAATTCCAGCTCGCCGTCCAATTCGCTGCTTATGGAACTCCCTTCGTGTTGTTTTGATGCTGATAGGGTTCGCGAGTGCGACATTCAGTAGTTCTGCAGTGTCTTCTGCAGCTCTCGTCCTCTTATTTTTCGTTACAATCCTCTCCAAAGACCCTCTGTCACGAAAACTGGACACACACACACTTTCGTCCGTGTTGTGACTTAGCGGACCGTGCAGGCTTGGTTGCTACCTGCGTTCATGTTGAAGCATGCGTTTCGCGTCGTCTTTTCACATTTTTCTGCAATTTCTGTATTTACTTTCAATCAAATAACAGATAAAATTCATACAGAATTACACTCTTCCAATGCAGTATTCACAAACTGAAAACGTACATACTGCGGTTTCAGTAGCTTTCCGTACTTTGCAGTATAGCTCTTACTTTCTTACAGTTTGCCATCTTCCACCATACAGATTAAATAGAAACGATATGTACATCGAATATTACGCCTGAGAGTTAAGCTGCTGTGCTTTATATCATTCTACTCTATGACTGCGCCTCTGTGTGTGTATTTTTGTGTGTGGGACGCATCAAACGTCATGATTTTTGTAAATATCCGTAATTTTAAAAGCAGCGATGGCCGCATTGGTGGCGTTTTAAATCTCGTTTTTACATGCGTTTATGGTGGATTGTTGTCCTCTTCAGAATATAATTGTTGCCTCGAGTTCTACCCGTACTAGGAAATCTAGGACTTTCCAAAATCGTAATAATTCGTTAAGTGAATTTAACTACTAAATAATAAAAGTTTTATTTTCTGCATCCTTTAAAAAGTCAAAGAAATGGTTCACAATAACCCCTCAAACGCCTCAGTAATATAATTTGTATCTGCTCGCATTAACTGCAAAACTCCAACTACTTCTTACGACGGTGCAAACATGTCTGACTTTACATCGTCTCTTCCCGACAAGTGCGAGAGATCAGCGATTGCACTTGATGCCAAAGAGTCTAATCATTTACAGTGATGGCAGAGATAGCATTCAAAGTGACTTTACACATACTTTTACGGAAATATTGCAAAGTTTGATGAAATCGTTGCTATAAGTAACTTTATAAAATTAATGCAGTTATCTTGCTTATTCGTCAACTTCAAAATTACTCGCTTCATATCGAATGAAAGCAGTAGTTCACAAATAATAACGTTTGGGTGTAAATCGATTTAGATAATATTTTTGATGAATGAAAAGATCGACACACATCTCTATACAAGGATTAGTAATATAGTTTAAGTTTGACTACATCACTGTACACGATATATTCGTATTAATTTTAAAGGTAACCACATTGTCTTCACAGTCAAACTGCATGTACAACTTGCACTGTCTCACTGGTTACAAATTAGGAAAACAACATGACGAACAGCTGAATGTGTTTTCGGCGGGAGTTTTGAATCTTCTCTTTCGACCGCAGAATTGAAGAGGTGTGTATTTGTCTGCAAAGTTGCTGTAACTTCAACAAAACATAATGCGGTATAAAAGAAGAAATAAATGTCTTTCCTCAAGTCAGAACAATAACAAAAACAAATTCATTTTTAAGCAAACAATACGAACTTAGGTTCCGTCTTTAATGACCTCGATGTGAACGGGGCATTAAAACCTAATCCTTTCTTCCTGTTTATAAAACAGCTGCACACACTGGATGGGTCTTGTTAGTTTGTACTCATTTCAAGAGAAGCTAGTTTTTTCACGCATCTCATTGTTTTATGACGTCACATCTCGTGAACTATGTGTGGTGCAATTGCAGGTACGAGGGCTGTTCGGAAAGTAAGGTCCGATCGGTCGCGAAATGGATACTACAGCGAAAATCAAAAATTTGTTATTCGCAACAGTTAGCCACACCTTCCACCTACCTCTCTAAATAGTCGCCACTCGGACTTAGACATTTGTCGTGGCGCTGTACGAACTTTCCAGTACCCTCGTCACAGAAATCAGCCGCCTGTGCTTTCCGCCAATTCTCTACACTGGTCTGCCTCTCGTTGTTTATGCCGAAAGTTGTCTTCGTAGCCAGCGGTTCATGTGAGCAGAGATGAACAATGGAGGGAGCCAATTAAAGGCTGTATTGTGGGTGATCAAACACTTCCCATCCAAAACGCTGCATGGGCATCTGCATTGCCCACGCAGAATGCGGCTGAAAATTGTCTTGAAAAAATAAATGCATGACATTCATGTTATGTGGGCTGCATAGCTTCAGGCGAAATCTCACACCATTTCCAGATACTTCACGGGTGATATTGTTGTTTTAGGCATTCCAAGGTGATCACTTTGTGCTCTGAACTGAAAAGAGCGATGCGAAACGATCGACAGGTACATCAAAGACACTGCCCAACACATCTGTGTTAAGTTTCATCGAATTTTCACAGTGATTTCCATTTCGCACCTAATCGGACCTTGTTTTCCAAATACGACTAGTACATTCAGTGATTTATCTGAATAATGTCTGCAAAATGTGTCGCAAATATGTATAGTGATAAAGAGGTTATAAATTAAACAGTCATCCCTGACACTGAAGTTTTACTGCATAAACAGTGAAAATGTAGCAAGCGATAAATTTTTTTTGCTTTCATCATTTTGTGATGGGTGTCAGTGAGAAATTGTTTCGTAAAGGTATGAAATAGCACGTAAAATTTGTTGGAATTTCCGAAGTGCTGTCATTTTCAGTCAATGGACAGATATAATCTGGGTAATTTGGGCATCATTTGTTTTGCTGCCTCAAGGTTCATGTACACTTTCTAACGGTAATCCTTGACTTACTGTGCTTAGCCTTTTACGTAAGATTATACCTATTAATGGGTAGATTATGACAGGATTTTAAATATTTAAAGTGCGACAACATTTATATGGAATATTAAAGATAACGTTATCGCTGCCACTGGAAGGCTTCCGATAGGCAACCTGCAACTGGTGTGCGTGACGCACTACACACTGTGCACCTTGTAGGGAAGCAGCCTACTCACGCCGTAGTAAATTCACATCAGTCTTTCCATTGTGTGCCAGCCAGTCCGCAGTAACTAGCTCTGACGTCATAAAGGTTGCGCAATACTTTAAAAATCAAATAAATAACCTAAAAAGTTTCTAGCATCTCAGGAGTAATACTAAATCTCACAAATTAAGATTTTAGTTGAAATTCATGATTTTCTGGTTTTTGTCTTAAAAATTAAGGAAGCAAGATAGATTAAGTAGGCTAATAAATAAGGCTAGGATGTTTAAGTTTAAGTAGAATGGAGATCCGCTATAATCACAAAGATGTGAGAAGTTTCATTTGAATAACTATAAAACTATAGCGATAGCGTATCTCCAAAGGGCAAGTTCAGAGTTCGTCTACTGCGTGCAGTGTAATTAAATTAATTCTGTCGCCCAAAATATTTAACTTAGCCACGTCAAACTTTTATTACGATTACTTTCATGTGTGTTGATTGCACATTTAAATTGAGAGCTTCATCTGCCATCAGCAAAGGAAGCGATGATTTATTCGGTAACTTAAGGTGGTGCATTACTAGCCCAGCGGCTAGTCGGGAGAGCCGATTTGATCAGGCGTTCCCTTAGCCGTCCGCACCGCGGCTTTATATATAAGAACGCTGCGCAAGAGAGAAAGGCCCCAGTTCTGTCCAGATGCTGAATAGCACGCCATCTGTGTCGGGAGTCGCGTCGCGTCGGTATCATTGCTACAAACAGCCTCGGATGCCGTATTAAGTTACTCGGAATACGCGTAACCATGAAATCATTTTCGAGAGAAGTGTTAATTCTGGGATGACTTTAATGATATATCTTCAGTTTGCGTATGTCGTATTTTCACGTGCTGCCGCGGGACAGACATTCTACCATTATTTAGCGTGGCGTTTGATGAGCATTATCATCAAATTATGGCGAGCATTCATTTAAACATTTAATTTGGACAGTTATAGTTGCATCAGCGCATTAGACTCTGAACGGCTCTGTTAGACTGTTTGGATTTTTTCTTTTTCTTTTCATCTGTGACTTTCAGAATACAGCGAATTTTTAGAAAATCGTTTTTGATTATGAATCCCAGACAATCTCCTAATTTCTCAGAGCTATAAGCTGCAGCTATAAGTGTGTTTCTCAGATGAAGTGGGCACTAGGAATTCTAATTACAGGCTTCACGTTTTGCTAATCACTTTCTCGTTGCCAATATTGTAGTTAGAGAGCCAGTGTTGAGAACGGCAAAAGACAGCATAAATAACATTCAAACATTTATACAACAGTACATTATTCCACCTGCCGCCCCACATATGGATAATCGGCCGGGAAGTGTTTCTACATTCAAACGTATATAACAACAAACAAATTTTCTAACCGCCGCCCCACAGCCTGTTTAGCTGTTTACTAACGCACATGACCCTTATCATCCAGTTCATAACATTTAGACTCAAACAAATATTCTTAGATAGAAGGCCATTCGCATCTACAGTACTTGGCAATGATATCACGTCTTAGCTTGAACCTGTAAAAGCACTGACTTAATCTGGAAAAATGTATTTGAAAATTGCTTTGTGTTTCTAAAACAACTTCACCCATAGAACGATAGATTTACTGATGATGGACGCGTGCTAGGGTAATCCGTTCAGTTGTGCAAAGCCACCATGTCAGGGTGGCGTAGTGGCTAGTCCATCTGCCTAGTGAGCAAGGGCCTGGGTTCGAATCCCAAAAAATGGTTCAAATGGCTCTGAGCACTATGGGACTTAACTGCTGAGGTCATCAGTCCCGTAGAACGTAGAACTACTTAAACCTAACTAACCTAAGGACATCACACACATCCACGCCTGAGGCAGGATTCGAACCTGCGACCGTAGCGGTCGCGCGGCTCCAGACTATAGCGCATAGAACCTCTCAGCCACTCCAGCCGGCGTTCGAATCCCACCCATGGTACAATTTTTCATCCGTCCCTTCAGTCTGCATAAATGCAAAATATCACTTCCTTTCACAAATCTCTGGATACAACTAGACGTCCAGTTACTTCCTTACATAATGAAGAAGTAGTCAAGCTATCTAAAAGGGTTACGAAAAACTGTATAGACAAAATCTTTTAATAGTCCAGATCGCAAATGTGTAACATTCAGTCATTACTAGTTTCGGCTGACTATTCAGACACCTTCAGACCGATTATCAATGCGAGTATAGTGTCTAACTACAGGGTGTTTCAAAAATGACCGGTATATTTGAAACGGCAATAAAAACTAAACGAGCAGCGATAAAAATACACAGTTTGTTGCAATATGCTTGGGACAACAGTACATTTTCAGGCAGACAAACTTTCGAAATTACAGTAGTTACAATTTTCAACAACAGATGGCGCTGCAAGTGATGTGAAAGATATAGAAGACAACGCAGTCTGTGGGTGCGCCATTCTGTACGTCGTCTTTCTGCTGTAAGCGTGTGCTGTTCACAACGTGCAAGTGTGCTGTAGACAACATGGTTTATTCCTTAGAACAGAGGATTTTTCTGGTGTTGGAATTCCACCGCCTAGAACACAGTGTTGTTGCAACAAGACGAAGTTTTCAACGGAGGTTTAATGTAACCAAAGGACCGCAAAGTGATACAATAAAGGATCTGTTTGAAAAATTTCAACGGACTGGGAACGTGACGGATGAACGTGCTGGAAAGGTAGGGCGACTGCGTATGGCAACCACAGAGGGCAACGCGCAGCTAGTGCAGCAGGTGATCCAACAGCGGCCTCGGGTTTCCGTTCGCCGTGTTGCAGCTGCGGTCCAAATGACGCCAACGTCCACGTATCGTCTCATGCGCCAGAGTTTACACCTCTATCCATACAAAATTCAAATGCGGCAACCCCTCAGCGCCGCTACCATTGCTGCACGAGAGACATTCGCTAACGATATAGTGCACAGGATTGATGACGGCGATATGCATGTGGGCAGCATTTGGTTTACTGACGAAGCTTATTTTTACCTGGACAGCTTCGTCAATAAACAGAACTGGCGCATATGGGGAACCGAAAAGCCCCATGTTGCAGTCCCATCGTATCTGCATCCTCAAAAAGTACTGGTCTTGGCCGCCATTTCTTCCAAAGGAATCATTGGCCCATTTTCAGATCCGAAACGATTACTGCATCACGCTATCTGGACATTCTTCGTGAATTTGTAGCGGTACAAACTGCCTTAGACGACACTGCGAACACCTCGTGGTTTATGCAAGATGGTGCCCGGCCACATCGCACGGCCGACGTCTTTAATTTCCTGAATGAATATTTCGATGATCGTGTGATTGCTTTGGGCTATCCGAAACATACAGGAGGCGGCGTCGATTGGCCTCCCTATTCGCCAGACATGAACCCCTGTGATTTCTTTCTGTGGGGACACTTGAAAGACCAGGTGTACCGCCAGAATCCAGAAACAATTGAACAGCTGAAGCAGTACATCTCATCTGCATGTGAAGCCACTCTGGCAGACACGTTGTCAAAGGTTTCGTGTAATTTCATTCAGAGACTACGCCATATTATTGCTACGCATGGTGGATATGTGGAAAATATCGTACTATAGAGTTTCCCAGACCGCAGCGCCATCTGTTGTTGAAAATTGTAACTACTGTAATTTCGAAAGTTTGTCTGCCTGAAAATGTACTGTTGTCCCAAGCATATTGCAACAAACGGTGTATTTCTATCGCTGCTCGTTTAGTTTTTATTGCCGTTTCAAATATACTGGTCATTTTTGAAACACCCTGTAAATGCTTAGATAAAGACACGTGGTCATCGGCATAGTAATAGCTCACGTGTAAAATTGACTATAATGAACTAATGGTAAGTACCATTACCATGAAAAATTAATATTCTGTAAACAGTCTCATTACACCAGTAACTCGCCAACAACAACATCTACTATGTGACCAGTTCAGAGCAATCAGCGTTGTGGTCAGTGTTAAATATGAGCTTGTGCTATGATGATCCAAGCTCACTATCGGACACTGCTTTCGAAAGGGTAATTGACCTGAAGATGGCTGAATATTTAGCCGGAACTAGTGATCACCGACTGTTATACAAATGGCAACTGGGCCCGTTAAAAGATTTTAGCTTCATTAATACCAAACGCTGCCAGGTTTTCACAATTGTTATGAAGTAACGTTTATTGAAAATTGCAGAATTAACATAAATTGTATTCCAAAACTCAGTTTAAATGCATTCTTGACTAACACCGCCTCACCGCGTCCAGTCTCAAAGGTAACTGAAGCTCACAACTGCCACAGCACGTGTTAGAGGCAAACTTGATTTGCATCCTCATGGTGGCGCTATTAGTGCGACTGGCGTGCAATATGAATAGACAAACAGGCCTACCAACTTTCGTTTACCTCGCAAGACTTGTTTTCTGTCAGTGCATTTAATTTTTAAATCAGGTACTCCTACGCAGGACAGCCTGTAAATGAACAGAAAAACATTCTTCTGCAGATGGGAGTAGTTCTAAAAATGAAACCTTTTTCTTCTCTCCTTGAGGTTAAGCTGCATTCGACATAAACTGAAATGCCGTCGTTACTGGAGCCAGGTAGCGGCAGAGTGCACTTGCACATCGCGTGGTGCGCCTCACGTCCGCAGCGGCGAAGCAATGGACCAAACAAGCCGGCCCTTTCAAGTCACGCACCCCCTCCCCCACCTTCGCCGGACTGCTCCTTTTTCTGCCCCCCTTCCCCCCCTTTCCGCCCCCCCCCCTCACGGCACCCCTCCCACCCTGTCGTCCTTTGAACTGTCCCAATGTTTGCGTCGCGATTGGCCCTCCCCTTTCCCAGCCTTCCTGAATAGCGCCAGCGGGCAGGCAGTCTTCTGCCTTCGCCTTTTCCTGGACACCGCTTTGCCTGACTGGTTTCGCTCTTTCCTTCCTGCCCGCTCCGGCCAGCCGCAGGCGGTTTCCATCCGAATAAAAAAGACGCGGTGTTCTCCCCTTTGAGGCCGCGTCGGTAGTAGCTCATTGGGAAGCAGACGTGAAGGCAGCTATTCACGATTATCGGCTACTCCAGTCCACCGGATTATCCAGTTACTTTCCTTCAGATTCCTGCAGTTACGCCTTTACGTCATCAGCATTTCGATTGAACTGTAACTGTGCCACACCTGTTTTCACTCCGTTTCAAATCTTTCCAGCTCCTCCTGCCTACGAAAGCTGTTTTTGTTTTAACCAAAAATAGGCAATAAATAAAAGCGTTATTTAAGGTTGAATTACAAGTACACCTTCTTTCTCCTACTGATTTTTCTTTATTTCAAACTAGTTTTCCAGTTATATACCAATCTTCAGGAAGCAACTAACTATGTTCATCATCAGAATGAAGCTGATGTAAACATTAAGCCATGTATTATTCCGAGTTTCCTGAAATCTCACTGTATTTCCTCTCACGTGGAGCAGAAGCCAAGCTGTGATCAGTACAGCCAAGTACGATAACAAGGATACGTATTATGCTGTGTTACACTCACATAGACTGAGCGATAATGCGGGACAACAGCTTTACTGCCGCATTTTACTTTGACAGCACTGGCCAGCCAGCGGTCCAACTAACCAGAAATAGCGTGAGCAATTGCAATTCGGACGTACAAAGAGACGAGCAAACAAACAATACAGCCATTTATTTTTTTAAAAAAATTAAATAATATTCGGAAAAACTCGAGCACTACTGCGCTTATCTTAGGCTACCAGACGGAAAGCATAGAATGCTGTCGCTTTAGTCTTACATAGTATTCTAATTACAAACAACAGTGATGAAGCTTCCTAACCTAAACACTAAGTACACTACTGTCCATTAAAATTGCTACACCAAGAAGAAATGCAGATGATAAACGGGTATTCATTGGACAAATGCATTATACTAGAACTGACATGCGATTACATTTTCATGCAATTTGGGTGCATAGACCCTGAGAAATTAGTGCCCAGAACAACCACCTCTGGCCGTCATAACGGCCTTGATACGCCTTGGCATTGAGTCAAACAGAGCTTGGATGGCGTGTACAGGTACAGCTGCCCATGCAGCTTCAACACGATACCACAGTTCATCAAGGGCAGTAACTGGCGTATTGTGACGAGTCAGAAGCTCGGCCACCATTGACCAGACGTTTTCAGTTGGTGAGAGATCTGGAGAATGTGGTGGCCAGGGCAGCAGTCGAACATCTTCTGTATCCAGAAACGCCCGCACAGGACCTGTAACATGCGGTCGTGCATTATCCTGCCGAAATGCAGCGTTTTGCAGGGATCGAATGAAGGGTAGAGCCACGGGTCGTAACACATCTGAAATGTAACGTCCACTGTTCAGTGTGGCTTCAGTGCGAACAAGAGGTGACCGAGACGTGTAACCAATGACACCCCATACCATGACACCGGGTGATACGCCACTATGGCGATGACGGATACATGCTTCCAATTTGCGTTCACCACGATGTCGCCAAACACGGATGCGACCATCACGATGCTGTAAACAGAACCTGGATTCATCCGAAAAAATGACGATCTGCCATTCGTGCACCCAGGTTCGTCGTTGAGTACACCATCGCAGGAGCTCCTGTCTGTGACACAGCGTCAAGGGTAACCGCAGCCATGGTCTCCGAGCTGATAGTCCATACCTTCCACGAGGCATCACAACAACGTGTCACCATGCAACGCCGGTCAACTGCTGTTTGTGTATGAGAAATCGTTTGGAAACTTTCTTCATGTCAGCACGTTGTAGGTGTCGGCACCGGCGCCAACGTTGTGTGAATGCTCTGAAAAGCTAATCTTTTGCATATCAGAGCATCTTTTTCCTGTCGGTTAAATTTCGCGTCTGTAGCATGTCAACTTCGTGGTGTAGCAATTTTAATGGCCAGTAGTGTAGTTAAACTTTCCGTATTTAACACGTTATAACACGTAAACTAATTACCATGCGGGTACCGAAATTGGTAGTATGAATGTCAAGATCATGGGAAAGGGAAATAATGCAGAATCAATTCAACTGAAACACTTTTAATGTACAGGTACGGTACATCATGCAATTAGACACTGGTGCCAAGGCTGCTACAAAACGGGCTCAACATGGTCCCCATTAGTGTCCAGAAGAGTCTGAAAGAGCGGGATTGCATTCTGCTCAGCAGAACGAAGCATATCCGTGTTGCGTGTTGCGCTTTAGATCAGCAGATGTTAGAATGTTGCACAGGTAAACCCCGTCCTTCTGGCAGCCACACAACCAGAAATCACAGGGAGTGAGATTACGTGATTCTGCCGGCCAAGCATTTAGAAATTCAATCGTTTCCAAATGTGTTTCGGAGAAGCACGTGAACTTCAGGAGCGATGTGCGTTGGGGCCCCATCTTGCATGAAAACTGTTGAGTCTCTCTCCTGAAGGGCGAGTATGACACGCTGGCGAAGCATATAGCGGTAAAGTCGTCGGCACAGGGACCGTGCATCCGAACGTTGAGCGTTGAGCGTGCCGAGTTTCTGACGTCATAGCGTGGAATAGCACGTTCGGGAATCTTTCCGAATGTGCAAAGCAGTTCAAAAATGGTTCAAATGGCTCCGAGCACTATGGGACTCAACATCTGTGGTCATCAGTCCCCTAGAACTTAGAATTACTTACACCTAACTAACATAAAGACGTCACACACATCCATGCCCGAGGCAGGATTCGAACCTGCGACCGTAGCGGTCGCGCGGTTCCAGACTGAAGCACCTAGAACCGCTTGGTCACATCGGCCGGCTGCAGAGCAGTATCTGGCATGTCAGATATTCTGAGCGTGCGTCTGAGCGTTGACCAATGAGATGGCACAACGCCACCTACGTCACACGCACGCTGTCTCCCTTCAGTACAGAGTTGTGAGGCTCCATATTGGCACTCATTTCAAGCCTATACGTATATACGCCGTTTCTGAGCACCAGCAAATTGAGAATCACTGGAAAACCCGTTGTTAACTGTGTGATTCGCTCCAATAAAATAATGAGAAACATCATATTCGTGACAAAAGAATTATTGCATCTTGTGTATTATGAAGGCAGCGACACACTGAAGGCCCACCCTAAATGCATTCTTCTTGGTAGAATTTGTTATAATTAAATTTCAATTAGTAACGTATCTACGATTAAGGTCTTCAGCAAGACGTAACACACTATGATTACATACAAAAGGTGTGTCGTTAGTTTAGTGTATTGAGTAGCGTTACTGTCCTGTCTTCAATTTGTTGTGGCGGTGGTTCGCGTCTTGAAACTCCCGAATTTTTTTCCTAACATTTGAAACGTCCCCTTTGAACAATTTATACAAGACTGTGCATAAACTGACATACAATATTTTTAGCGCAACGCAATCTGACTTTCAAAAATCCCTGCAAAAGAATGGCCCTGAGTAACATTAAACTATACCTTTCAGAAATCACTTACCTCACAAAACTCTTCATTACTCGAACTACTGCAGTACAGCGAGCGCCACTACTGCCAGCTAAATAAAAGATTCAAACTACGGAAGGCACTAACTACTGATAGGGATAGTTAGCAAATGAAAGATATTAATAGAGAACAAACAATGTATTTACCTTGATAGTCATAATATATATACCAGTTCATGACAAATTACAAAACTCCGCCATCTCTCTCCCCACATCCACCACTGCTGGCGGCTCACCTCCAACTGCGCAACGCTACGCGCTGTTCACATCCAGCTGCCGCTGCCCAACACTACAATGGCGAGTATTACAACAATGCAAAGCAGCCACAGACTGCACACAGCACAGCCAGTGATTTTCATACAGAGGTGGCGTTACCAATAAAAAACCTAAACAGCCTACTTTCACATTCGCGTTTTTATTAGGTTGCTTGAGATACTTGTATAAAGATATTTTGCTCATTTTTCATTTACGCTTCGTAATTCACATGTTGCAAAGATTATGCTACTGGGTAGGAACAGTGATCAAGTAAGACTGACCTTGGGGTTTTACTAAAATGTGGGAATGATGAAATAATGTTTATCTAATGCGGAAAAGTATTCCAAGTTTGTACCGCCGCTCATTTGTTGGATACTTCCCACGGGTCGAATGATACCGAGTCGATCTGATATGCTTCGGAAAGAGCTGATCCGTCTGAACTACCCGAGTACGACTCACGACCCGTTCTCACAGCACTAATTTCGCCAGAATCTCGTCTCCTCCCTTCTTCCAGAAGCGCTAGTTGTGCAAGGTCTGCAAGAGGGCTTCTAGGAGCTTAGAATGTAGGAGACGAGGTACTGCCGGCCGAAGTGGCTGAGCGATTCTAGGCGCTTCAGTCTGGAACCGCGCGACCGCTACGGTCGCAGGTTCGAATCCTGCCTCGGGCATGGATGTGTGTGATGTCCTTAGGTTAGTTAGGTTTATGTAGTTCTAAGTTCTAGGGGACTGATGACCACTGCAGTTAAGTCCCATAGTGCTCAGAGCCATTTGAACGGGGTACTGGCGGAATTAGGGGTGTGAGTACGGGTCGTGAGTCGTGCTTGGGTAGCTCAGGAGGCGCCGTCACGGTAACTCTGCGTGTTCGGTCAGAGGGTTAGCTGTCTTCTGTAATAAAAAAAAAACTGATTCGATCAACGATGAACTTGAATGAGTATCATAGGACGTACGCCCCGAGCAAATGAAACGAACAATAAAAAAAAGATGATAGGGCACTTGCCGGCAAAAGGTAAAGGTCCCGAGTTCGAGGCTCGGTCCGGCTCACAGTTTTAATCTGTGAGGAAGTTTCAAACCTCACTTTGTCTAAGAATTTCTCACTGGTGCACGGAAAAATTGCATTGTGGCGAGGTTCAGTTCGTTACATCCGGACGGAAGTTTTGTTGTTTACTAGCATCTGGGAACGCAGATGATTACGAGAGACGAACAAATTCCGGTGACAAACATTGCATGCTAATATGAGTGAAAATAAATAAGTAAATACAAAACAAAAGCGCTCATGATGCGGAACAAAAGAAATGCGCACGTGTCACAACAGAGCAAGTTTTTTCTGGTGTCTGCTGTGTGCAGAGCCCATAATCAGCTTTCTCTCTCCCGCCCGCAGCGTTAAGTGAACGCGTTTTTGTTTCACGGAGGCTCACAAAAGCGGACCGGGCTGACGAAAATTACTGCGCGAATTATTTCTCAGAACAATACCGCTGCTCCTTCTCTACCTAGACACAGTGTGTAGTCTGCAAGAAAAAGGAAAATACGCACGTGAGCGCGCGCGCGCGCGCGCACACACACACACACACACACACACACACACACAATGGAAGGAGGAAGAAAATTAAGGACACGGAATGTGGCATGTAAGGAATAAAGAAAGAAGGTTAATAAATAACACATTTGCTTCATTTGTCGCAAGGACTTTGTTTCTAATTAATTTATCTTTGCCACCTTGTACTCGCTAGGTTGCAGGTTCGAATCCTGCCTCGGGCATGGATGTGTGTGATGTCCTAAGGCTAGTTAAGTTTAAGTAGTTCTAAGTTCTAGGGGACTGATGTCCTCAGATGTTAAGTCCCATAGTCCTCAGAGCCATTTGAACCATTTGAACCACCATCGACTGCTACAGTGGTGGTGGTGTCACTCATAGAAAACTTCATGTGGTAGTTGGTGTTAGAGCTGCACCTTTTTTAGATTGAAGTCAGCTGATAGGTATACCTTCTTAAAGGAAGTTCCTCTAACTAAGGGCTGACCTTCCGAGGATGTAATGTTTCCAGGTAGAGAAGGAATTAGCACACTTCATCAAAACATAAGAGGTATTAGGGATAAAGTTAGTGAACTACTTATAGATGTTGACTCTGAAGTTATTGGTATATCAGAGCACCACTTAAATAACTTGAAAATTCAGAGGCTTCCTTTACCGGGCTACAGATTATCTGGCTGTTTCTCAAGGAGTTCCTTACAGGGTGGGAGAGTGGCTATGTACGTAAAAAACAGTATTCCATTTGAGTCCATAGACGTATCACGAAACTGGACTGAACAGATATTTAAATGTTGTGTAGCGGCAGTTGAATTTAGTGAAACTAAACTTCTAATTGTTGTTGTTTATAGGTCCCCTAAATCCGACTTCAGAGCATTTCTGCTCAAGCTAGAGAGCGTTCTTGATTCACTTTGTAGGAAGTACCAGAAACTACTTGTATGTGGTGACTTCAAAATAAATTTTGTGTATGATGGTGCAAGAAAACGGATGTTGGTAGACCTCCTAAATTCATAGGATCTGATGCACACTGTGTTTTTTCCAATTAGTGTGCAGAGGAACAGTAGCACAGCCATAGACAATATTTTTATTCATTCTTCATTACTAGATGGGCATTCTGTTATTAAAAGCGTGAATGGCCTTTCAGACGATGACGAACAAATTTTAACATAAAAGGCTTTTGTACTTAGACCAATGTCATATTTAATTACAAATTATGTAGGAAAGTTCATCCGACAGCAATAGAGAGTTTTTTAAATCTTGTCAAGGAACAAGAGGGGCAGGATGTTTATAGTGCCGATAACGTAGATGATAAATGTGATGCTTTCCTTAACACATTTCTCATGTTCTTTGAGAGCTGCTTTCCATTAGAACGTTCTAAACGGTGTGTTAGCAGTAATGGGCAGCCTGGGTGGCTTACTAGTGGGATAAGGGTATCATGTAGAAAAGAGAGGGAAATTTATGAAAATGTTAGAAGTAGTCACAATCAAGCTACAGTAGCCCATTAAAAACAGTATTATAAGGTGCTTAAAATGTTATTAGGGAGGCAAAGAGTGTGTGGTATGCAAATGGAATAGCTAATTCACAGGATAAAATTAAAACCATGTGGTCAGTTGTGAAGGAAGTGTCTGGTCAGCAGCAAAAGTTCGACGATACAAAGTCAGTTCGTAGTAAAAATATTTCTGTTATTGATAAATCAGATATATGTACAGTATTTAACAATCATTTTCTGAGAATTGCTGGTGTATTAAATAAAAACTTTGTTTCTACAGGAAATCATATAACTTTCTTGGCAAATGCCTTTCCGAGATTGATGTCTGAAATACTGGTTTGTGATACAGACAAGAGGGAGATTGAGTCAATAATTAAATCACCGAAGACTAAGGACTCTCATGGTTATGATGGAGTGTCTAGCAGAATATTAAAGTACTGTGCTGCGCATGTTAGCCCTGTATTTAGCCATATTTGTAATTTTTCCTTTAGGAATGGTCAGTTTCCCGAGCGATTAAAGTACTCAGTAGTAAAGCCGCTTTGTAAAAAGGGAGAAACGGATAGTGCAGATAATCGGTGAGCTATTTCTATGCCATCAGTGTTTGCAAAAGTTATTGAAAAGGCTCTGTATGTAAGGATAATTGATCATGTATATCATACGATTTGCTATCAAATGTACAGTTCGGCTTTAGAAGTCGCTTAACAACTGAAAATGCTATATTCTCTTTTCTCCGTGAGATACTGGATAGGCTAAACAAAAGGTTTCGAACGCTTGGCATATTTTTTTTATTTAACTAAGGCATTTGATTGCGTTGATCACAAAATATTGCTCCAGAAGTTGGACCATTACGGAATACGGGGAGTAGCTCACAATTGGTTCACCTCTTACTTCAGCAACAGGCAGCAAAAGGTCATTATTCACAATATTGATAACGGCTGTGATGTGATGTGGGGTCTGAGTGGGGTACTGTCAGGTGGGGGGTGCCCCACGGATCAGTGTTGGGGCCACTCCTGTTCCTTATTTATATAAATGATATGCCCTCTAGTATTATGGGTAACTCTAAAATATTTCCTTTTGCTGATGACACTAGCTTGGTAGTAAAGGATGTTGTGTGCAACATCGGCTCGGTTTCAAATAGTGCAGCACATGACCTAAGATGATGGCTTGTAGAAAATAAACTAACGCTAAATCACAGTAAGAGTCAGTTTTTACAGTTTTTAACACACAATTCAACAAAATACGACGTTTTAATTTCACAGAACGGGCATATGATTAGTGAAACTGAACAGTTAAAATTTCTGGGTGTTCAGATAGATAGTAAGATGTCGTGGAAAGCCCACGTTAAGGATCTTGTTCAAAGACTTAATTTTGCCATTTAAGTGATCTTTCGACACGAAAATTAGTCTACTTTGCTTATTTTCATTCACTTATGTCACATGGTATTATATTTTGGGGTAACTCTTCCCATTCTAAAAGGATATTTTTGGCTCAGAAACGGGCGGTTCGGGCAAGAAGTGGTGTAAGTTCGCGAGTCTCTTGTCGACCTTGTTCACAGTCTGGGTATTTTTGACATTGCCCTCTCAGTACGTATATTCTTTACTGTCGTTTCTTCTTAACAATATCAGCTTATTCCCAAGAATTAGCAGCTTTCACTCTGTCAATACTCGGCAGAAATCAAGTCTGCATTTGGATCGCACTTCTTAAACTCTTGTGCAGAAAGGTGTGCAGTATACTGCTGCATCGATTTTCAATAAGCTGCCACAGGAATTCAGAAATTGTAGCAGTAATCCACGCGCTTTCTCATCGGAAATGAAGAGTTACCTCATGGGTTACTCTTTCTATTCTGTTGAGGAGTTCCTTGAAAAATTAAGCTGATTCTTATGTTGTATTGTTGAATGCCTTCACTTAAACTTACGGCTTTACTTGTTTTGGGTTCATAAACATTTTATTTTATCTGTTATTACTTTTATGTTGTAATTTCATGTACTGACACGTTGCGTGATCTTGGATATTTGCTCCTCAATTTGGTCCTACGTAACTAGACGTGTAAATAAAGAAATAAATGAGCACTGTTTTCGGAATCGATGTTGGTTGGCACGGAGGTGATCAGTAATTCACTTTCCCATCTTTGTACCCGTCGCAATTAAACGGATATTCAGCATATCCCCTAGAGCTGTAATGAACTTCCCACGCGTTACTGAGAGGATAGCTCTTTAGCACCCCAGGAGGGAAGAGAGTACTTCGTTCCAGGGAGGGTTAAGTGGATCTGCTCGGTGGGAGCTAGAGAGACCTCCTGGGCAGCGTGCGAGTGGTGGTCCCAGCCTCCCCAACCACCACTCCACCCTCTTACCCTTCCCTCTGCACAGAATGCCCTCGAAGGAACCCCTGACTCCCAAAGTGCCCCCAGCTGAGCAACTAATGCACTGTGCGGCATGCGGACTCTTTAGCCCGCAGCTGGTAGCCTTAGAATCTGTGGAATGGCCTATCAAGTCTTCGCACTTGACAGCACGCACTTGATGCGTAGATCATTGAGTTTTTTCTTGAGTCATCGGTGTTCTGAATGTCTCCCTCTACAGTTTTCACCCTCTGAAGCTCCCTCCGGTACCTTGGAAGTTATTCCTTGATGTTTTAGCAGATATCATATCATACTGGATCTTCTCCTTCTCAGTCTATTCCATATACTACTTTCTTCGCCGATTCTTCGGAGAACCTCCTCATTCCCTGCGTTACAAGTGCGTCTAACTTCCTGCATTCCTCTATACTGCAGTGGTTCCCAACATGTGGTCCGCGGACCCCCAGGGATCCGCGAGCTATGCCACAGGGGTTCACAAGATGCTATTGGAATAAAAAATATATTAAATATATTTCGTACAATAACAGATTTTTTGTTTTGGCCACTCAATATTTTTTCAATAATGAATAAGTCAATGTTTTTTCTAAGTACCAGAAATAGAAAACGTATAAAAAGACTCTTAATTTGACTTTTTTAGGTACTTGATACTGTGATATGACAAGGTACCAATCATGCTCGATGAGGGGGTCCTCGAGAAAATTTTGTTGGGAACCCGTGCCCTGTAGCATCACATCTCAAACACTTCGATCGTCTTGCTGCTTCTTCTCGTCCCTGTGTTCCATATATTCATTTACTCATCGATCCCGTACAGAACCGCCGAATGCTATAAGTTCATCTTCATTTCTAACATCTTTGCATAGAACCACATCTCAGACGTTTCAGTTGTTTTCTTTTCCGGTTTGACTACAGTTTACGATTCACTGTCATACAATACTCTGCTCCAAGTGTAGATTATCAGAAATTTCCTCCTCAGATTAAGGCTGACGAATGAAGCTAGCTGACTTCTTTTAGCCAGAAATGCCGTCTTTACCTGTGGTAGTCTGTTTTTTTACATCCTCATTGCTTCGGCTGTGATGCGTTATTTTCGTCCCAAATCAACAGAATTCGTTCATCTACTCTACGTCCCCCCCCCCCCTCCCCAAATGAACGATGGACCTTGCCGTTGGTGGGGAGGCTTGTGCGCCTCAGCGATACAGATGGTCGTACCGTAGGTGCAACCACAACAGAGGGGTATCTGTTGAGAGGCCAGACAAACGTGTGGTTCCTGAAGAGGGGCAGCAGCCTTTTCAGTAGTATCAGGGGCAACAGTCTGGATGACTGACTGATCTGGCCTTGTAACACTAACCCAAACGGCGTTATTGTGCTGGTACAGCGAACGGCTGAAAGCAAGGGGAAACTACAGTCATAATTTTTCCTGAGGGCATGCAGCTTTACTGTATGGTTAAATGATGATGGCGTCCTCTTGGGTAAAATATTTCGGAGATAAAATAGTCCCCCATTCGGATCTCCGGGCGGGGACTACTCAGGAGGACGTTGTTATCAGGAGATAAAAAACTGGTGTTCTACGGATCGGAGCGTGGAATGTCCTAATCGGGTAGGTAGGTTAGAAAATTTAAAAAGGGAAATGGATAGGTTACAGTTAGATATAGTGGAAATTAGTGAAGTTCGGTGGCAGGAGGAATAAGACTACTGGTCAGGTGAATACAGGGTTATAAATACAAAATCAAACAGGGATAATGCGGGAGTAGGTATAATAATGAAAAGGTAAATAGGAATGCGGGTAATATAGGTGATGTAGACTGGCAATGGCAAGGAAAGCGTTTCTGAAGAAGAGAAATTTGTTGACATCGAGTATAGATTTAAGTGCCAGGGTTTCTGAAAGTATTTGAGTGTAGAATAGAAGCTTTCAAAATATGGTGCTACAGAAGAATACTGAAGATTAGATGGGTAGATCACATAACTAATGAGGAGGTATTGAATAGAATTGGAGAGAAGAGAAATTTGTGGCATAACTTGACTAGAAGAAGGGATCGGTTGGTAATGCATATTCTGAGGCATCAAGGGATCACCAATTTAGTATTGGAGGGCAGTGTGGAGGGTAAAAATCGTAGAGGGAGACCGAGAGATGAATACACTAAACAGATTGAGAAGGATGTAGGTTGCAGTAGGTACTGAGAGATGAAGAATCTTGCACAGGATAGAGTAGCATGGAGAGCTGCATCAAACCTGTCTCTGGGCTGAAGACCACAACAGTAACACTCTATGGCCCCCAGTTTTTTTGTTAAGTTTATCGCTAATCCCATTTCTACTACTCATCATTACTTTAGACTTTCTTCGGTTTCCTCTGTATTCTGCGCTTATTAAACTCTTCACTGCATGCAAAACATTGCGTAATCTTTGGTACTGTGCGGATGATATTTTTCTCGAATGTCTGATGATATGTCTCCAGAGAATAGTGCGATCAAACACTAATGGATGCCACCTCCTATTTAAGCACAAAGCGTTATATATGTCCGTGCACGAATCATCAGTCCTCCGCAAATCTTCTATCGTTTCGTGATGATCGTCTTCTGTCGCTACTGTCTTCCTGTCGACAGTAGCATCTTATGCGAACAGCGTCATTTCAAATGGTTCAAGTGGCTCTGAGCACTATGGGACTTAACACCTGAGGTCATCAGTCCCCTATAACTTAGAACTACTTAAAACTAACTAACCTAAGGACATCACACACATCCACTGAAGCGCCTAGAACCGTTCGGCGACAGCGGCCGGCTAACAGAGTCATTTACCCGTCAGTGTTATCCAGTATATCATTAAGCTATACAGCAAACTGCAGACGGTCCATCTGTTAATAAACCAGTTTGCTGATTACCCAAGCAAAATTAGTCTATTTAAAAGAAACTAAAAGCTAAAGTAAAAGTTTTCTGTTTTAATTCGGAAGCATATTTTTATTTAAAATATTCGTTATCCATATGATTCCATGTTTCATTACGCGCACAGAAGCACTGCAATGCGTTTCTCATTGCACTCGTTGTTGTTATTGTGGTCTTCAGTCCGAAGTCACATTTAAAGCAGCTCTAGACACTAGCCTATACTGTGGATGCTGCTTCACTCCGAATACTGCTGCAACTTACATCGTTTTGAATATGCTTACTGTACTCATGACCAGCCATTCCTCTACAAATTTTGCATCCACACATCGTTCAACTACGGAAATGATTCCTTGATACGTCACGATGTGATCCACTCTTTTAGTCAAGTTGTACCACAAATTATACTACTGGCCATTAAAATTGCTACACCACGAAGAAATGCAGATGATAAACGGGTATTCATTGGACAAATATATTATACTAGAACAGAGATGTGATTACATTTTCACGCAATTTGGGTGCATAGATCCTGAGAAATCAGTACGCAGAACGACCATCTCTAGCCGTAATAACGGCCTTGATATGCCTGCGCAGTGAGTCAAACAGAGCTTGGATGGCGTGAACAGGTTCAGCAGCCCATGCAGCTTCAACACAATACCACAGTTCACCAAGAGTAGTGACTGGCGTATTGTGACGAGCCTGTTTCTCGGCCACCATTGACCAGACGTTTTCAATTGGTGAGATATCTGGGAAATGTGCTGGCCAGGGCAGCAGGCGAACAGTTTCTGTATCCAGAAAGGCCCGTACAGGACCTGCAACACGCGGTCGTGGATTATCCTGCTGAAATGTAGGGTTTTGCAGGGATCGAATGAAGGGTAGAGCCACCGGTCGTAACACATCTGAAATGTACCGTCCACTGTTCAAAGTGCCGTCAATGCGAACAAGAGGTGACGGAGACGTGTAACTAATCGCACCCCATACCATCACGCCGGGTGATACGCCAGTATGGCGATGACGAATACACGCTCCCAATGCGCGTTCACCGCGATGTCGCCAAACACGGATGCGACCGTCATGATGCTGTAAACAGAACCTGGATTCATCCGAAAAAATGACGTTTTGCCATTCGTGCATCCAGGTTCGTCGTTGAGTACACCATGGCAGGCGCTACTGTATGTGATGCAGCGTCAAGGGTAACCGCAGCTATGGTCTCCGAGCTGATAGTCCATGCTGCTGCAAACGTCGTCGAACTATTCGTGCAGATGGTTGTTGTCTTGCAAACGTCCCCATCTGTTGACTCAGGGATCGGGACGTGGCTGCACGATCCGTTACAGCCATGCAGATAAGATGCCTGTCATCTCGACTGCTAGTAATACGAGGCCGTTGGGATCCAGCACGGCGTTCCGTATTGCCCTCCTGAACCCACATATTCCATATTCGGCTAACAATTGGATCTCGACCAGTGCGAGCAGCAATGTCGCGATACGATAAACCGCAATCGCGATAGGCTACAACCCGACCTTTATCAAAGTCGGAAACGTGATGGTACACATTTCTCCTCCTTACACGAAGCATCACAACAACGTTTCACCAGACAACGCCGGTCTACTGCTGTTTATATATGAGAAATCGGATGGAAACTTTCCTCATGTCAGTACGTTGTAGGTGTCGCCACCGGCGCCAACCTTGTGTGAATGCTCTGCAAAGCTAATCATTTGCATATCACAGCATCTTCTTTCTGTAGGCTGGACTTCGGGTCTGTAGCACATCTTCGTGGTGTAGCAATTTTAATGGCCAGTCGTGTAGAAGGTATAAGGTGATTTTTGTCAGATCACTGTATGGTCCAAGTGTCATCGGGGTATGTTGCTTGACAGTGCCACCTGACGCACTCCAATGTAATGTCTAGAAATACGTCAGAATTCTGGAATAGACAAAAAGTTTCGGCCCCCTCCCCCACCCTTGCGGACGCCGGTGATAGTGAGTTCGCTATTTCATTCATTACACGACAGAGGCAGCTGCGTCTAGTGCCTTCCGTATGTCAACCATCTGGGCGCCTTTGTGTGCTGAGCTTTGGGTCTCCTGGACGAGCAGAGCGGTCCGCGTTTTCAGCTGACGAGGGACTCAGCTGAGGGCACGGAGTGAGCGGTCGGTGTCTGCCCTTCATTAGCCGAGGTCCTGCCTAGTGTTTCCACACAGCCCCGCGTCATCAGGAATCGATCGCGATAAGACACGCCACGGTGATGGGCGGCGTTGATGCGGGGAGGGGGGGGGGGGGGACGTTTGCCGACGTAAACAGCGCGCCACGTGTTCCGACACTCCAGAGAAGTGCCGTGGCTGAACATCCTACGGACCGTAGACGTCGGGCAACTGTAGTGGCGCCAACATCCGAAGCAAAACAATTCTTCTCAGCAACTTGGATACATGAGCTGCTGACCTAATTGTGCGATAACTGTCGCACTTGTTGGCTCTTGCTACCTTTGGATTGCGTAGATGATGTTTTTGGTGTTCAAATGTGTGTGAAATGTTATGGGACTTAAGTGCTAAGGTCATCAGTCCCTAAGCTTACATACTACTTAACCTAAATTATCCTAAGGACAAACACACAGACCCATGCCCGAGGGAGGACTCGAACCTCCGCCGGGACCAGCCGCACAGTCCATGACTGTAGCGCCCTAGACCGCTCGGCTAATCCCGCGCGGCGATGATGTTTTTCCAAAAGCCGGTTGGCGTACCGCAAGTTCCATACCTTCTACACATCAACGTGAACAGCCATTTTGTTGCCACTTCCCTCAATGATCTTATAAATTCCGATGGAATGTTATGTATTCCTTCTGCCTTCTTTGATCCTTAACTTGTTCAAAGCTCTTCTAATTTCTAATACTGAATCCACTGTCTCTTCGCCGTGGGCTCCTGTTTCGTTTTCCATCACGTCACCAGGCAAGTCCTCCTCCTAGTGGCTTTCAGTGTACCGTTTCCACCGATTCGGTATCTCTTCCGTGGTATCGATAGCAACGATGCCACGGCGTAGGTGCAAGTTCATAAGTTGGCACTACGAGACACGGACGACAGCGCCCTCTAGCCTCTACGAGCGTCGCTCTGGATTCAGCCCATTTCATTCCGAGGAGACGACCTAGCAACATTGTTTCTACTTCTTAGGGGGGCCATTACTGACTTTGTTACTTCAATGATAGTTTGCCCTACTACTAGTGGCTATTAACGTTGATGCCTATCCAGTCGCACCTATTGGCTCTTCAGTGTAAAGTTGCGTATGTCATTGACTAATAATTAAATGTACTTTCACGTAAAATGCTGTACCGAGAATCTTACCTCACCTGCTCCTGCTCACTTCCCATTCCGCCTACCCATTCAGTTTATAGGAGCAGACCCACGCGCTGCCTTCCAGGCGGGATGCAGAATCTTGAAAGTGGAATTTCCGTTGCACTCTTGATGTTACTGCCCTTGCTTTTAATCTCACTGGTGCCTGTTTTGACTTTTTGATAGGCTGAGTCAGTTCTTCCCGGTAAGCGTTTCTTTTTCGATTTGTTCAAATTTTTCATGTAGCAGTTTCACCTTACCTTCCTTGCACTTCCTATCTGACACGTTCCTAACTCACTTGTACTTCTCCATTTCTGAATATTTTGCGTAACCTTTCTGATTTAATTAAGACGCCACTTGTCGTATAGCACTGCGCCACCTAGCAAGCACACGTTAATCAATGCAAATGCAGCCAGCAGCAAACTACATCTCCCTGAACATCCGGGCTCCGTCATTGGGTGATTAACTCGATCACGCAGCGAACACGCCTCATCACCATAACAGGCTCTGACCGCCTATTGCTGGCCGATCGTGTCCCGTACGTCACTATCACCACCTCGTCGGCCTCTGGCCAGTTGGAACCCCCGCATTCTGTGTAATCCGGAGGTGGCACACTACACTTCGCGATTCAAACCGCTCATCTTTGATGGGCCGCCACAGCGTTTTGTTACTCCTTAGCACTGAGGGTAGATGGAAGTCTTTTTTTGGAAGTATCACGTTGAAGACCTCGAGCAGAAACAGAATGCCGCTGTCTTCACTGTAGCAACTGTGCCGTCTCTCACACTGGCTTCGCTAATTGCACCTGTGTACTGTGTTCTCACCGAGGAAATTCCTAGTCTAGAAAACTGACTTTCGCTGTCGGTTCGAGAACTTGGTGTGGGCTGTTGTTCTGGTGTCTCGGAATTTAACTCTGTCAGTCAGGAACAGCCGGCCGGTGTGGCCGAGTGGTTCTAGGCGCTTCAGTTTGGAACCGCGCGACCGCTACGGTCGCAGGTTCGAATCCTGCCTCGGGCATGGATGTGTGTGATGTCGTTAGGTTAGTTAGGTTTAAGTAGTTCTAAGTTCTAGGGAACTGATGACCTCAGATGTTAAGTCCCATAGTGCTCAGAGCCATTTGAACCATTTTGAACTCAGGAACATACCAGTATACACTGTACAGTCACATTAATGTAAACACCTGTCAAAAGCCTAATGACCACCTTTTGAAGCGTGGACTGCTGCGAGACGTGTAAGGAGAGAGTCAGTGAGGTTCTGGAAGATACCAACAGGTATGTGGACCCATTCCGACTTCTCAGCCGAGGTCAGCTGAGCCAGGTTTCTCGCTTGAGCTGCCACTGTGTGAACACCTCCATCGAAGTGGTCTCACACGTTCTCGATTGGGTTTCAATCCGGAGGCGTTTTGTGGCCAGGATAACACAGTAAGCTCGTTCTGGAGCTCGTTCTGCGAGCTGCGTGGCGCATTGTCCTGCTGGTAGATGCCACCGTGCCAAGGAAAAAACAAACTGCATGTAGGGACCGATATGGTCTTCAAGAATAGACGATCCACTGTGCCCTCCAGAATATAGAGATCGCCCAGGGATTGCCACGAAACCATTCCCCAGACCATAACGATCCCTCTTGCGTCCTGGACCCTTCCGCCGTCGCAGGACGTTTGGTTTAAGACTTTCCACGTCGGACACGCTAACAGCCACCAGTCTAATGGAGCACAACATGTGATTCATCTGAAAAGACCACCTGTCACCGCTCAGTGGATGTCTAGACGCGGCAATGGCGTGCCAATTCCAGCCTTCGTCGCACCATGAACGGGACCGAGCGAGGTGGCGCAGTGGTTAGCACACTGTCTACGTTATCTTCCTCTATCGTCGGCGTCGTCGTTGTTGCCGTGAGGCACCGTTATACCAAGTGGAAAGGCGCGTCGATCTTAGAGCATGAGATATGGTAACCTTAAGTCATTGACAACACACAAAGGTCACGGTAGCACCTGATTCCAGAATAGCTGCAGTAGTTAGGATCTACGAACTACCCCCTCTTGATCAGGTCCCCAGAATTTAACTCGTAACGAGATCCCTTCGAAGCAAATTGACATAACGATCGTCCATAAAGGCTTCGTACAACGATAAGAAATGTTACAGTTTATGGAATAATGAAAGATACGACCAAACTGTCTTGTTTCTTCTGTTTTATTTAACGTAACTTTGTTCACAGTTTTATTTCGCGTTCACCACTCATTCACACTCTGATGTGGAGTATATGCGAGTGCCTGAACCCTAACTCCCAAGTTCCATGGAAACCTTTTGATGAACAGTTTTGGTTGCTCGACACCAACAGTCAATGATAATGATACAGTTTTTCTCCTTTTCATAAATTGGAGCCCGCTCTCCGCGATATAATTAAAAAAAAAACGATCTCAATACCGCGTCCCTCGTGAGATGCGTATAGATTTATCCCGGAATTGACCGCCCTGCAGGTGTACTCAATTTAATGACCACACGTCGCTATCCGGGGTTTCGTGTAACTAAATGTCCTTTTGTTACTCTGATTGTATACCGTAGTTATTTAAAACTCGCCCCTATATTTTTTCACTAAGCACAATTAGCACTTCTTTACTTGTTTATTTCTAAGAGTAAACGAAAAAAATGACGCTGTATCATCGGCTTTGTCGATATAAAGCAAAACACCTCAATATGCCCAATTTTACCTCTTCTTATAGGATCGGCTACCTTACTCATTAATTTACTACATATTATTTCCAATAACACTAAACAGGTATCGCTGTTATATTTTAACTGTATTCAAAAGCATGTTATTATTATTATGACCGACCAAATCGTAACAAATCGCGCGGCGTGCGTTTTTAACGATAGCTTTACACTCGCCCATCCTTTATTCATGCAATATTATATATAAATATACAAACAGGACCGAAAGATTGATCTCTCTACCGTAACCAATAGAGGCAAATACGCTATTCAAGTTCCGTTACATCTGTCTTGACTCGTATTGTTACAACTGGATTCGCATTTAGGAGGACGACGGTTCAATCCCGCGTCCGGCCATCCTGATTTAGGTTTCCTGTGATTTCCCTAAATCGCTTCAGGCAAATGCCGGGATGGTTCCTTTGAAAGGGCACGGCCGACTTCCTTTCCCATCGTTTCCTAATCCGATGAGACCGATGACCTCGCAGTTTGGTCTACCACCCCCCCCCCCCCCAAAATCAACCAACCAACCATGAACAAGCGCCAGCGTGGGTGTACGAACCCAGGCGCCTGCTCCACAGGGCCGTATGCAGCAACGTTCGCTGGACGGTCGTTGAGGAAACACTGTTGGTAGCCCCTTAAGTCATCTGGGCTGTCAGTTGCTCAACTGTCTATTCGTCGGTACACATGTCCGCAGTCATTATCATCTTGTCGTCTAAGGGCCCTGGTGCATTACAATTGGCGCAGGTTTTGGATATCACCCTGTTCCCATGTATGGTATACTTTATACGCAGCTGCACGCGAACGGTTTACAACCTCAGCCGCTCCGAAAACGCTTCCACTACTGCCCCGAGAGCCAATGATCATTCCCTTGTGGACGTCAGATAAATCGATCCATTTCCGCCTTGCGATTATGACTGCACTATTATACGCATCCCGGAGACACGCCTTATATACCCTCCACAGCCAGTGCAGGCATCTACCGTCTGTGAGAGGCGCACGTCGAACGTAGACAGTGGTCATGTTAACGCAACTCGACCGTTTACTTACCCGCATACAGTTCTTGCACACTACTGGGCATTAATATTTGCTACACCAAGATGAAGTGCAGACGTTAAACGAGTATTCATTGGACAAATATATTATACTAGAACTGATATGTGATTACATTTTCACGCAATTTGGGTGCATAGATCCTGAGAAATCAGTACCCAGAACAACCACCTCTGGCCGTAATAACGGACTTGATACGCCTGGGCTATGAATCAAACAGAGCTTGGATGACGTGTACAGGTACAGCTGCCCATGCAGCTTCAACACGATACCACAGTTCGTCAAGAGTAGTGACTGCCGTATTGTGACGAACCAGTTGCTCGGCCAACTTTGACCAGCTGTTTTCATTTGGTGAGAGATCTGGAGAATGTGCTGGCCAGGGCAGCAGTCGAACATTTTCTGTATCCAGAAAGGCCCGTACAGGACCTGCAAAATGCGATGGTACATTATCCTGATGAAATGTAGGGTTTCGCAGGGTTAGAACTAAGGGTAGAGCCCAGGTCGTAACACATCTTAAATGTAGCGTCCACTGTTCAAAGTGCCGACAATGTGAACAAGAGGTGACCGAGACGTGTAACCAATGGCACCCCATACTATCACGCCAGGTGATACGCCAGTATGACGATGACGAATACACTCTTCCAATGTGCGTTCACCGCGATGCCGCCAAACACGGATGCGACCATCATGCTGCTGTAAACAGAACCTGGATTCGTCCGAAAAAATGACGTTTTGCCATTCGTGCACCCAGGTTCGTCGTTGATTACACCATCGCAGGCCCTCCTGTCTGTGATGCAGCGTCAAGGGTAACCGCAGCGACGGTCTTCGACCTGATAGTCCATGCTGCTGCAAACTTCCTCGAACTGTTCGTGCTGATGGTTGTTGTCTTGCGAACGTCCCCATCTGTTGACTCAGGGATCGAGACGTGGCTGCACGATCCGTTACAGCCGTGTGGATAAGATGCCTGTCATCTCAACTGCTAGTGATACGAGGCCGTTGGGATCCAGCACGTCGTTCCGTATTACTCTCCTGAACCCATCGATTCCATATTCTGCTAACAGTCATTTGATCTCCACCAACGCGAGCAGCAATGTCGCGAATTGGGCTTCTAGTTAAGCTGTACCAAAAATTTCTCGAATACTGTTCAATACTTCCTCATTAGTTATGTGATCTGCCCATCTAATCTTCAGCATTCCTCTGTAGCAATACATTTCGAAAGTTACTATTCTCTTCTTGTCCAAACTATCTACCTTCCACGTTTCACTTCCATACATGGCTACACTCCATACAAATACTTTTAGAAACGACTTCCTGACACTTAAATCTATACTCGATGTTAACAAATTTCTCTTCTCCAGAATCGCTTTCCATGCCACAGCCAGGGTACATCTTCTCTACTTCCACCATCATCAGTTATTTTGCTGCCCAAACAGAAAAACTCATATACTACTTTAAGCGTCTCATTTGCTAATCTAATTCCCGCAGCATCAGCCGATCTACTTCGACTACATTCCATTATCCTCGTTTTGCGTTACAAGTGAGGACAAGCCACGAAAACCTGATTAGTTCGGCAGGCGACACTCTCGTTACGCTTCCTGTATTAACTGACTGCATCAAGTGAACGTCTCCTCGTATTCTCGAGGCTAAGTACTCCGCTGGTTTGTTCAGTTCCGGCAGAGATTTAGCAGGCGAGCGAAACAGCGGCTCCTGGCCGGCGGGGGCAAACACGCCGCCATAAGCCCGCCGCTGCTTTTTCGACCTCCGAGTTTGCCCCGCCGCTGTGATTATTGTGGAGAGCCCGGCAGGGCCGCTAACGAGATGCATTGTGTCCCCGCGCACCATCGACCCCATAGCGGATCTCCACTTGACACAGTTCCGCCCCGCCCCACGCGAAATACCAACCAGGTCTACCGCCCCTGCAACGTGGAGAGTGCAGCGCAGACATCGAATGAATAGTCCTTCTTTCTGTCAGCGGCTATTGGTTACATCCACACCACTAACCCCCTCAACCACTACCCTCCATTTTCTACAAAGAATCCAACTGCCAGGTATAAAACAGCACCAAACGTCTGATTACTTGACAAAAGAGATGACGTGTAGAATACTTGACGATAAGCAAGTTAAACATTTATGGTTGCCGGCCGCGGTGGTCTAGCGGTTCTAGGCGCCCAGTCCGGAACCGCGTGACCGCTACGGTCGCAGGTTCGAATCCTGCCTCGGGCGTGGATGTGTGTGATGTCCTTAGGTTAGTTAGGTTAAAGTAGTTCTAAGTTCTAGGGGACTGATGACCACAGCTGTTAAGTCCCATAGTGCTCAGAGCCATTTATGGTTGAAGATGCAAAATCCCATTGTAATGCCACCTCCTCGGACGAGAAATAAAAATAAAAAATTAGCTCCCAGTACCCCAAAGATTTCCCCTAAGTCCCAGATTCCCAGAAAAGTGAATAAGCGAACGAAGTTCCATTTATCACTATTATTAGGACAATAACAAGTAATTAAATCAGGAATCTAAGATTTGACAATTTAGCAATGTACGAAAGAAAGATTAAATTTCAGTAAAATTAAAATCAAAATCATAATAAATCGCATAATTAGCATAAATTAACATTCGCGAAGTAGATCCAACCATCCCAAGGAATACTCCGTGTGAGTACTCTTTGGGAATCGTGAGTAATGACTAAGTATAATTCAATGCAATGTCACTACGTTACGAGAGTTAACCAAAGCAGGTCATATATTCGAATTCTCGTACATGTAGGCGCGCTTAGATTGTTTTTGAGATTGAATAATTGCGATCTATTATGACGCAGTAATACGATCTTCTGACTTCAAATATCACGGCATTAGAATTCGAACGGAGGACTTTTACCTACTGGAATAAAGTGAACTTTTAACTATATAATTGAACTAGACATTACTTAGACAGTGATTTAGGCAACGAATTCTGATAGACAATTTTCATTCATAACAGCCAGTGGTTTATGGAACTTCAGTGATAGGTCCGACGTATATAATTTAAATCCCCCCAACACCTAGGAAAGTTTTCTTCTCAAGGCTAGGTTAGGAAGTGACTGATAGTGTGCAATAAAACACACTCTCGTGCCAAGTCGTGCATTTGTGATTTAAAATTCTATCAAATTATTGACATGAAACTCACGAGTAATAATTACGCGCAGCGATAATATGAGGGGCGTTCAGAAAGTAAGCTCCGATCGGTCGCGAAATGGAAACGACTATGAAAATCCGATAAAGCTTTGCACAGATGTGTTGGGTAGTGTCTCTAGTATAACCCCAGTTAGCATCACGTCGCTCTTCTCATTTCTGAGCTCGCAGTGAGTGCGTAAAGATGTCTAGAAAATAGTGTCTGCCGCCAAGTACGAGGGCCTGGTGAGAAATTTCGCCTGAAGCTATGCAGCTAACATTACATAACTGTCGTGCTGTTTCGTCTTCACGACAATTCTCAGCCGCATTCTGCAGGGGCAATGAAGATGCTCCTGCATCGTTTTCAAATGGAAATGTTAGATTACCCACAATACAGTCCGCAATTGTCTCCCCCTGAGTTTCATCTCTGGTCACATGAACCGCTGTCTTTGAAGACAACATTTTGACACAGACAACGAGGTGTAGGCCAGCGTGGAGAATTGGCGGAAAGCACTGGCGGCTGCCTTCTATGATGAGGCTATTGAAAAGTTGGTACAACGCTATGACAAAAGTCTAAGTCAGAACGGCGACTACGTAGAGACGTAGCTGAAAGGTGTAGCTAATTGTTACAAGTAAAACATTTCTGATGTTCACTGTGGTTTCAATTTGGCAATCAATCGGAGCTTACTTTCTGAACAGGCCTCGTATTTGACTGTAGCGCTCGGCGCTTGTGTAGAATCTTTGACTCAAATAACAAGCCCACTGTTACTATTTCTTAGATACTTGAAATTACGACCAGCTTGTAGGGAATTTGTTGTGGATGTGACTGTATTGGTTTTGTCATTAATATTTCATCTTTAATCAGTTAAACATCGATTACGAACGATTAATTACGATTCTTGGTGAAGTAAATATCTCATGCACGTCGACAATTCGGTTCAGCACTGTTATTTTGTGTAACGTCGTCTTCGTGACTTGATAACGATCTCAACACTCCACCGACTGTCGCCGAGTTTTAGCCGAGGCCAAGTACAAATCAAACCAAATCATCAAGAAGAAGAGGCGTTATATCATGTAAATAAAGAACGTTTACGATATATTAAGTTAAACTGTGTGGGCTTTGAATTAACTATGCACCCTCAGACTCAGAGATGAAATATTAAAAGTTTTGGCTGATTTCGTTGTCTAGCGGCTGGGATACGTAGTTGCCGAATCACACGCCAAATACTGCAGAGTCTACAGCATACGATAAGAATACACACATGAACCGATTGGTCGAATTTTTCTATCACTCGGCAATTGCGAATTATGAATGTAGCATATAAATTTATAAATGAAAGATAGCAATTAAATAAAATCTGCAGGTACTACCTTAACGGCTTTAAATGATGAGTACGAAAGCAAAAGTACTTTTGAGAATGCGGTATATTTCTGCAAAACACTTACTGGTGTCGATGGTCCAGCAATTAAGTAAAATATAAGTTGAATAACAGGGAAACAATAGATTCCTACTGCACTCGTAATTAGTTATTAACAACAACATAGCTCGAGAGACATTCAGTTCTAAACAAACACCACGTCTTCGCCGTAGAAGCTACGAAAATCTGACATGCGCGAAAGTCGGCACTCCGAAATATTTCCATCTGCCGCGGCCACGCAAACCGCTCCACACTCTCCAAGTCTCTCCGCGACTGTGCGTCCGCCGCGCCGCCGCGTCCAGCACTTTCTGTGTCGTGTGCCGTACTCCAGAACTGCCGCACCTGCCGTGTCCTGTGCCGTCCTGCCCAGAACTACCTCATCTCCTCTCTGGAAACCATGCTCTCCTCCCACTTCCATCCAGTCTCCCCATTCACGAGCGCTGTGATTGGCTAGAGCGCTCCCGCCATATCTTCAAGAGAGCGCATATTCACAAACCTAATAAAACACTTTCTAAATACTGGATGTACATTTAAAAAACTTGAAATTAAATAAATATTCCTACAGCTGGACCACAAACCCGCTCTAACACGCATTATTAGATACATAAACAATTAAATAAACATATATTGAAAGAAAAGAAGCAAAAGGTAGGCCAGGAGCCTAATGTTCTGTGCCTTCTAAAACACAGTAAATAATTGACCAGTTTCTTCACCAATAGCATATATCGGATAGTAACAAACACATAGATGAATCAATATACACTACTGGCCATTAAAATTGCTACACAACGAAGATGACGTGCTACAGACGCGATATGCAAATGATTAGCTTTTCAGAGCATTCACACAGGATGGCGCCGGTGGCGACACCTACAGCGTGCTGACATGAGGAAAGTTTTAAACCGACTTCTCATACACAAACAACAGTTGACCGGCGTTGCCTGGTGAAACGTTGTAGTGATGCGTCGTGTAAGGAGGAGAAATGCGTACCATCACGTTTCCGACTTTGATAAAAGTCGGATTGAAGCCTATCGCGATTGCGGTTTATCGTATCGCGACATTGCTGCTCGCGGTGGTCGAGATCCAATGACTGCTGGCAGAATATGGAATCGGTGCGTTCAGGAGGGTAATACGGAACGCCGTGCTGGATCCCAACGGCCTCGTATCACTAGCAGTCGAGATGACGGGCATCTTATACACATGCCTATAACGGATCGTGCAGCCACGTCTCTATCCTTGAGTCAACACATGGGGACGTTTGAAGGGAACAACTGATTGCACTAACAGTTCGACGACGTTTACATCATCCTGGACTATCACCTCGGAGACCATGGCTGCCGTTACCCTTGACGGTGCATCACAGACAGGAGCGCCTGCGATGGTGTACTCAACGACGAACCTGGGTGCACGAATGGCAAAACGTCATTTTTTCGGATGAATCCAGTTTCTGTTTACAGCATCATGATGGTCGCATTCGTGTTTGGCGACATCGCGGTGAACGCACATTGGAAGCGTGTAGTTATCGCCATAGTGGCGTATCACCCCACGTGATGGTATGGGGTGCCATTGGTTACACGTCTCGGTCACCTCTTGTTCGCATTGACTGCACTTTGAACAGTGGACGTTACATTTCAGATGTGCTACGACCCGTGGCTCTACTCTTCATTCGATCCCTGCGAAACCCTACATTTCAGCAGGATAATGCACGACCGCATGTTGCAGATCCTGTACGGACCTTTATGGATACAGAAAATGTTCGACTGCTGCCCTGGCCAGCACATTCTCCAGATCTCCCACCAACTGAAAACGTATGGTCAATGGTGGCCGAGCAACTGTCCCGTCGCAATACGCCAGTCACTACCCTTGCTGAACTGTGGTATCGTGTTGAAGCTGCATGGGCAGCTGTACCTGTGCACGCCAACCAAGCTCTGCTTGACTCAATACCCAAGCCTATCAAGGCCGCTACTACGGCCAGAGGTGGTTGTTCCGGGTACTAATTTCTCAGGATGTATGCACATAAATTGCGTGAAAATGTAATCACATGTCAGTTCTAGTATAATTATTTGTCCAATGAATACCCGTTTATCATTTGCATTTCTTCCTGGTGTACCAATTTTAATGGCCAGTAGTCTATCTACATTTATATCTACATCTGCATCTACATAACTACCCTGAAAATCACACGCAGGTGCCTGGCGGAGGGTTCATCGTCCCACCTTAACAATAATTCTCTATTATTCCACTCTTCAACAGCGAGCGAGAAAAGAACATCTATATCTTTCTGCGGGAGCTCTGAGTTCCCCTGTTTTATGAAGATTATTTTCCCCTAAGTAGATAGGCGTCAACAAAATATTTTCCCATTCGGACGAGAAAGTTGGTGATTGAAATTTGGTGAGAAGATCCCGTCGCAGCGAACACACCTTTGTTTTCATTATTTTCACCCCAAATCCTCTAACATGTCAGTGACACTCTCCGCCATATTTCTCTATAATACAAAACGTGATGCTCTTCGTTGAACTTTCTCGACGTACTTCGTTAGTCTTATCTGTGAGGACCCTTCACCGTGCAGCAGTACTCCAAAAGAGGACGGAAAGCTAGTGTAGGCAGTCCCTTAAGTAGTTCTGTTACAGCTTCTAAATGTTGCGTCAGTAAAACGCAATCTTTGTTTCGTCTTTCTCACAACATTTTCTGTGCGTTCTTTCCAATTTCAATTGATCGTAGTTGCAATTTTTACGTATTTAGTTGAAGAATTTACGGCCTTTAGATTTGACTAATTTATCGTCTAACCGAAGTTTAACGGATTACCTTTAGCACTCATGTGGATGACCTCACACTTGCTCACCAGATGGTAGAGTTTTGTCGTGACTGGCTCTCCCAAGGCCGTCAGTATATTCCATTAGAACTACTGACGGCCTTAGCAGAGCCAGTCCTGACAAAACTCCACCCTCTGGTGAGCAAGTTGTATGAGACAGGCGAAATACCCTCAGACTTCAAGAAGAATATAATAATTCCAATCCCAAAGAAAGCAGGTGTTGACAGATGTGAAAATTACCGAACTACAGTTTAATAAGTCACAGCTGCAAAATACTAACGCGAATTCCTTACAGACGAATGGAAAAACTGGTAGAAGCCGACCTCTTGGAAGATCAGTTTGGATTCCGTAGAAATGTTGGAACACGTGAGGCAATACTGACCTTACGACTTATCTTAGAAGAAAGATTAAGGAAAGGCAAACCTACGTTTCTAGCATTTGTAGACTTAGAGAAAGCTATTGACAATGTTGACTGGAATACTCTCTTTCAAATTCTTAAGGTGGCAGGGGTAAAATACAGGGAGCAAAAGCCTATTTACAATTTGTACAGAAAGCAGATGGCAGTTATAAGAGTCGAGGGACACGAAAGGGAAGCAGTGGTTGGGAAGGGAGTGAGACAGGGTTGTAGCCTATCCCCGACGTTATTCAATCTGTGCATTGAGCAAGCAGTAAAGGAAACAAAAGAAAAGTTCGGACTAGGTATTAAAATCCATGGAGAAGAAATAAAAACTTTGAGGTTCGCCGATGACATTTTAATTCCGGCAGAGACAGCAAAGGACTTGGAAGAGCAGGTGAACGGAATGGACAGTGTCTTGAAAGGAGGATATAAGATGAACATCAACAAAAGCAAAACGAGGATAATGGAATGTAGTCGAACTAAATCGAGGGATACTGAGGGAATTAGATTAGGAAATGAGACACTTAAAGTAGTAAAGGAGTGTTGCTATTTGAGGAGCAAAATAACTGATGATGGTCGAAATAAAGAGGATATAAAATGTAGACTGGCAATGGCAAGGAAATCGTTTCTGAAGAAGAGAAATTTGTTAACATCGAGTATAGATTAAAGTGTCAGGAAGTCGTTTCTGAAAGTATTTGTATGGAGCGTAGCCATGTATGGAAGTGAAACATGGACGATAAATAGTTTTGACAAGAAGAGAATAGAAGCTTTCGAAATGTGGTGCTACAGAAGAATGCTGAAGATTGGATGGGTAGATCACATAACTAATGAGGTGGTATTGAATAGCATTGGGGAGAAGAGGAGTTTGTGGCACAACTTGGCAAGAAGAAGGGACCGGTTGGTAGGACATGTTCTGAGGCATCAAGGGATCACAAATTTAGTACTGGAGGGCAGCGTGGAGAGTAAAAATCGTAGAGGGAGACCAAGATATGAATACATTAAACAGATTCATAAGGACGTAGGTTGCAGTAGGTACTGGGAGATGAAGATGCTTGCACAGGATAGACTAGCATGGAGAGCTGCATCAAACCAGTCTCTGGACTGAAGACCACAACAACAACAACGTATTTAGTTGAAGAATTTACGGCCTTTAGATTTGACTGATTATTCGTGTAAACGAATTTTAACGGATTACTTATAGCACTCATGTGGATGACCTCACACTTTTTATTGTTTAGAATAACTGCCAATTTACGTACTATACAGATATCTGATCTAAATCGTTTTGCAAGTGGTTTTGATCTTCTGATGACTTTACTATATGTTAAACAGCATAGATTTTAATTTGATACGTCTGCCCGTAGCTGAGAAGAAGGGCTTGTAACAGTCGGACACACAGACAGACTGACAGTTGAATAACAAAGTAATTTGCGATCGATTGCTGGACCCCAGTAAACAGAAGTACATAGAGTAAACCAAATTTTCGTTAGAAACTTCGCTGTACGATTTTCGACAAGCTCGGGACTACTTTAATGCTGATGAAAAGCTCTCGGGTTTCCATCTCACTGCTACTGCATGTTATACCTGCCACCTACTTCGCCGGAAGGCGTTGAGCACTATACTCGTCGGAATGTCGCGCGATCTCAGTATTACCACTTGGCTGGAAACCGATAGCTTTGAATGAAAACTTTTTTTTCCCCAACAGTGAATTCTGGAAGCTAATGTCGGTGGCAGAAATTGTTCCATACCCGGGGCAGACAGTCTTGAACGCGCTTGCTCAGCATAGAGTTCGACATTATTGAGACGGAAACGGGCTATAAGGCATCAGCAGACTAGATCCCCTGTTTCTTGCCCCTGGCGTTTCTACACATAGGAGCGCTCAGTCGTCAGGTCCCACGTTGCACTCACACGTGCAACAGCCGCGTTTTATTGCGCGACTCCAGCGAGTCTGGCGTTCCGTGAACCTGAGTGTGCTCGTTTACGGTCGCGCACTATAATTTCTCTCGATTTATGGACTCTGCAGGACGCATTCGCCGAATATTCCGTGGCAATAGAGCAGGAAGTAAAGTGGACGTCTGAGAAACGGTGTAAGGCATCTGGTGACACAGAGATGGCGATGGAATAATAGCAGTACGAGGGTGGTTTGATAAGTCGGGTGAAAAGGCAAGAGAAATGTTTGCTTCGTAAACAACTCGCCTTAATTCTCGACACAGCCTCCTTTGAGGGATATGCACTTGGTCCAGCGATCCTCTACCTCTTTCATTTCATAGAAAAAATAGTTTCGTCAAACTCTGCAAAATACCCACTGACTGCAACTGTGGCTTCCTCATTTGATGACACTTTCTTCCCACGAGGCCAAAGTTTAGGGAACAGGAAGGAGTCGGCCGGCAGGTGTGGCCGAGCGGTTCTAGGCGCTACAGTCTGGAAGCGCGTGACCGCTACTGTCACAGGTTCGAATCCTGCCTCGGGCACGGATTTGTGTGATGTCCTTAGGGTAGTTAGGTTTAAGTAGTTCTAAGTTCTAGGTGACTTATGACCTCAGATATTGAGTCCCATAAGGCTCAGAGCCATTTGAAACATTTAGGAAGGAGTCACTTGGTGGCTAGCCGGTAAGGATGGTGGATGAGGAACGAATTCAATGCAACGCAATGCAACGAAATGTAACGATAGACGAGATAAAACTGATGTGTAGGATGGTGCATTATCCTGGCGACAGAGCACTTGCTCTTCTTACAACCAACACTTGATCGATCCAACAATGAAGGCTAATAGGTTCCAGTTATGGTTCGGCCTTGTTCCAAATAATCCACGAGGATTATTCATTGGGTACCCTTCACCTGACCAGGTGACAAAATGGTCTTTTCCTCCTTCCGTGTACTTTCACCCGACTTTGTGCACTGTTTGACTGCCATTTTGATTCTAGTATCTAATGATGGGTCCGGGTTTCGTCAACATTCATAAAACGATGCAAAAACCCTTGCGGACTGCCATTAACGTTGCCAGACACTATGTTAAAATGTGCTGGATGCGCCTTTGGTCGATTATGTGTAATCGTGGCACCCACCTCGCACACAGCTTCTTCATAGCCAATCATCCATGCAGGATACTGTATACTCGTGCAGTTGAGGTGTCTACAGTCTCAGAAATCTCACGGAATTTTATTCATCGGCCTTGCAGTACCATATCATGGATTTTTTCAGTGGCTTACTTTGTGGGGACCACAATTTGGCAGCCAAATAGTCTTCAATGATGGAACAGAGTCCAAATGTACTTCATCGAGTTCTGTTAGTGGCGAGTAGTGTATCTGGACGTAACGTTGAAAACAGATGAGAGGTAGAACGAGCATGTGATAACAGTGGTAGGGAAGGCAGATGGTCAACTTCGGTTTATTGGGATAATTTTAGGCAACAGTGGTTCACCTGTGAAGGAGACCGCATACAGAACGCTAGTGCGACCTGTTCATGAGTACTGCTCTAGTGTTTGGGACCCGTACCGAGTGAGGTGGCGCAGTGGTTAGCACACTGGACTCTCATTCCGGAGGACGACGGTTCAATCCCGCGTCCGGCCATCCTGATTTAGGTTTTCCGTGATTTCCCTAAATCGCTCCAGCAAATGCTGGACTGGTTCCTTTGAAAGGGCACGGCCGACTTCCATCCTCGTCCTTCCCTAATCCGATGAGATCGATGACCTCGCTGTTTGGTCTCTTCCCCCAAACAATCCAAAATCCAAAAAAATCAGAAGCGGACTGTTAGATTTGTTACCGGAAGGTTGGAACAACACGTATGTGTCACGGAGATGCTTCAGGAACTCAAATGGGAACCCCTGGAGGGAAGGCGACGTTCCTTTCGAGATACACAACTGAGAAAATTAAGAGAACCGGCATTTGAAGCTGATTGCCAAGCGATTCTTACAGTGCACGAAAGGACCACAAAGATAAGACACGAGAAGTACAGCTAATACGAGGCATGTTACAGTCGTTTCTCCCTCGCTCTGTTTGGGAGTAGAGCAGGAAAGGAAATGAATAGCAGTGATACAGGATACCCTCCACTACGCACCGTATGGTGTTTTGCGTAAAATCTACGTGCACTACTCGCCATTAAAATTGCTTCACCAAGAAGAAAAGCAGATGATAAACGCGTATTCATTGGAGAAATATACTTGAACTGACACATAATTACATTTTCATGCAATTTGGGTGCGTAGATTCTGAGAAATCGGTACCCAGAACAACAACATCTGGCGGTTGTAACGGCCTTGATGCGCCTGGGTATTGAGTCAAATAGACATTGAATGGCGTGTACAGGTACAGATGCCCGTGCGGCTTCAACACGATACTGACTGGCGTATTGTGACGAGCCAGTTTCTCAGGTGCCATTGAGCAGACGTTTTCAGTTGGTGAGAGAACTGGAGAATGTGCTGGCCTGGGCAGCAGTCGAACATTTTCTGTATTCAGAAAGGCCCGCACAGGACCTGCAACATGCGGTCGTGCATTATCCTGCTGAAATGTAGGGTTTCGCAGGGATCGAATGAAGGGTAGAGCCGCCGTTCGTAACACATCTCAAATGTATCTTCCACTGTTCAAAGTGCCGTCAATGCGAACAAGAGGTGACTGACATGTGTAACCAATGGCACCCTATACCATCACTCCGGGTGATACGCCAGTATGGCGATGACGAATACACGCTGCCAATGTGCGTTCAACGCGATTTCACCAAACACGGATGCGACCATCATGATGCTGTAAACAGAACCTGGATTTATCCGAAACATGAAGTTTTGCCATTCGTGCACCCAGGTTCGTCGTTTAGTACACCATCGCAGGCGGTCCTGTCTGTGATGCAGCGTCAAGGATAACCGCAGCCACGGTCTCCGAGCTGATAGTCCATGCTGCTGCAAACGTCGTCGAACTGTTCTTGGAGATGGTTGTTTTCTTGCAAATGTCCCCATCTGTTGACTCAGGGATCGAGACGTGGCTGCACGATCCGTTACAGCCATGCGGATAAGATGCCTGCCATCTCGACTGCTAGTGATACGAGGCCGTTGGGATCCAGCACGGCGTTCCGTATTACCCTCTTGAACCCACCGATTTCATATTCTGCTAACAGTCATTGGATCTAGACCAACGCGAGCAGCAATGTCGCGATACGATAAATCGCAATCGCGAGAGGCTACAATCCGACCTTTGTCAAAGTCGGAAACGTGATGGTACGCGTTTCTCCTCTGTACACGAGGCATCACAACAACGTTTCACCAGGCAACGCCGGTCAACTGCTGTTTGTGTGTGAGAAATGGGTTGGAAACTTTTCTCATGTCAGCATGTTGTATGTGTTGCCTCCGGTTCCAACCTTGCGTAAATCCTCTGAAAAGCTAATCATTTGCATAGCACAGCATCTTCTTCCTGTCGGTTAAATTTCGCGTCTGTAGCACGTCATCTTCGTGGGGTAGCAATTTTAATGGCCAATAGGGTAGACGTTAGTGTTAATATAACCGCAGAATTAATAAAATAAATGGTAAATTAGAGTAGCAAATGTGAAACTACACAAAAAATCAAACTCAAAACTTTACATTAAAACAAGGTCTTGGAATTCCCAGGACAGATATCTCGCCAATACTGATATCGATAAGAGTCTTAACGTGTCGAGATTCCGTATTTCAGGAGAGGAACTCTCTGTTGGCAATCAGTTTGCCACGTCTTCTCTTCTGCCGACTGCTCCCCATCGAAGCCCCTGCCTTCCTCTCCCCCCCAACACCCACCCACCCACCCACACACACACACACACACACACACACACACACACACACACACTACAGAGAAAAGATAAAATTTAAACAGCCTACTCTCTCAGAGGAGAGTGTGAGTAATTGGAAGGACAATAAGAGGGCCGTCCCGGTAGCTGCCCCGCAGTGGTCTGCGTGGAGACAGCAGAGAGCCGGCCGGGGCCTGCTACCTGCTACTTGCTGCTCCGAGCCGCAGCAGAATCCTTCTCCCAGCGTCGGCGGCGCGCAGAGCAAATATTTGCCCCCCAGACTCCCCCAAGTTCTCCTCCGCTCTCGGTGGCTCCTTTCTCAGACAATCCTTCTCGCAGAACAGCAGTTCTCGGAAGCAGACGGACGCAGACCGGTGAAGGAAAAGCTTTACTTATTAGCCCAGGAAAATGCTTGCTTTCTTCTCCTACTTCCACATCTTTTCCTCATACCGGAACCCACCACACTTATGGAGTCGCTGCTACATAATTTACACTCACGGATAAAAATCGCAATACAAAGACGGATAAAGTAACTAATGTAAACTTTCTAGAAAACATCTGTTATTATAATTATCTGTCTTTAGCTGACTGCATTGTAATTAAAAAGAATTACACCAGACGCGTTTCGCTTTTATTTACAAAGCAACTTCTGTGTCATTCTGTAAATTGAAGGTACACATTTGTACATTTATTTGAGTCTTTTAGGTTGAAAACAGCGTTTTCTTCATGAAATTGGTCTGTAAATTACATAAGGATTCAAAACAACAAACAGACATTTGACATATACCGAAAACCGACAGCAACAGGCACAATTATGTATGAGACATCCACAACACCGCAATTCTCAAAAGCAGGCAGCACTTAGATACATGCTCCACAGACTAAACATAGTACCATTAGATACAGACAATTACCAAAAAAAAAAACAAATGGTTCAAATGGCTCTGAGCACTATGGGACTTAACTTCTAAGGTCGTCAGTCCCCTAGAACTTAGAACTACTTAAACCTAACTAACCTAAAGACATCACAGACATCCATGCCGGAGGCAGAATTCGAACCTGCGACCATAGCAACAGCGCGGTTCCGGACTGTAGCGACTAGAACCGCTCGGCCACCCTGGCCGGCAAGTAAAATAAAAGAAATGAATAATACAAATAACCACAAACAGTAGATACAAAGAGAACTTAGCAACAAAGCTGCAGCGGAGCGAACAATGGCACTGAATATGGTTTCGTGATATGATCGCACCACATGCAACGGTAATTTATAGTCAGCCGTACCAGCGTGGAGAATCTTATGCATAATGTTGACCACTTTCTTGAGTAACAGATTTTACGTGTTCTAGAAAATTTCTTTTCTCTTCTAGAAAACAATGGACTGGCTGGGTGAGATTAAGATATGTGAACACAAAATAAGCAGTCTTGCATATGCCGGTGACTTAGTTGTGATGGCAGATTCGATTGAAAGTTTGCAAAGTAATATTTCAGAGCTAGATCAGAAATGTAAGGACTATGGTGTGAAGATTAGCATCTCCAAAACGAAAGTAATGTCAGTGGGAAAGAGATATAAACGGATTGAGTGCCAAATAGGAGGAAGTACTTGGGATGCATATTCTCACAGGATGGCAACATAGTGAAAGAACTGGAAGCGAGGTGTAGCAAAGCTAATGCAGTGAGCGCTCAGCGACGATCTACTCTCTTCTGCAAGAAAGAAGTCAGTACCAAGACTAAGTTATCTGTGCACCGTTCAATCTTTCGACCAACTTTGTTGTATGGCAGCGAAAGGTGGGTGGATTCAGGTTACCTTATCAACAAGGTTGAGGTTACAGATATGAAAGTAGCTAGGATGATTGCAGGTACTAGTAGATGGGAACAATGGCAGAAGGGTGTCCACAATGAGGAAATCAAAGAAAAACTGGGAATGAACTCTGTAGATGTAGCAGTCAGGGCGAACAGGCTTAGATGGTGGGGTCATGTTACACGCATGGGAGAAGCAAGGTTACCCAAGAGACTCATGGGTTCAGCAGTAGAGAATAGGAGGAGTCGGGGCAGACCAAGGAGAAGGTACCTGGATTCGGTTAAGAATGATTTTGAAGTAATAGGTTTAACATCAGAAGAGGCACCAATGTTAGCACTGAATAGGGGATCATGAATTTTATAAGGGGGACTATGCTCCAGACTGAACGCTGAAAGGCATAATCAGTCTTAAATGATGATGATGATTCTAGAAGAATGCTTAAGTACCCACAAACAGTGCTGCTTTTTAGAGGTATTGCGTCAAGACTCAGGGAAGGATTTTTGGCAAGAGAAATTCCTTTCAGAAGTATGTATGTGGATTTCAGAACGGCTATAATCTATTTGTTGCTCTCGCACGAATGCTGCGTCTGAGCAAGCACATCATTCGGCTTTTCCTCAAGTCTCGCCCTAGGATGCCATCTACGTATGCAACAACTCCTTCGGTACCATCTGCCCCGTCCAACAGATATAATAGGGGTTCAATAGTAAGATCGAAGAACGGTGGACCATTTATGGAGCCTTGAGGAGAGCCCTTGATAACCTTTCTCTTCCCCGAAAGCCACTGGAAGCTACGTCCACTACAATAATATAATGTTCAACTGCGCGTGAATTTCTAAGGGGCCAAACGGCTGAGATCATCGGTCCCTAGACACTGCGTAAACTAACTTCAACGGACTTATGCTAAGAACAACACACACACACACACACACACACACACACACACACAGAGAGAGAGAGAGAGAGAGAGAGAGAGAGAGAGAGAGAGAGAGAGAGAGAGAGAGACACGCACACATGCCTGAGACAGGACTCGAACCTCCGGCGGCAGGGCCGCGCAATCCGTGACATGGCGCCTCAAACCGCGCGGCCACTCCGCGCAGATGAATAATCTACAAAGCTTTTATACAGACATTTGGGAACCCAGAGATCTTGGAGGAGTGCGAACATCGAAATACACCGAATATTGCGTAATGCGCATGCGTTACCAATCATGAGCGCAACAGCGTACTTCGTTGTCGAATTTTCTACAGTCGGAAGAGCTCTGTTAACGCATCGTTTATAGACTTCCCTTTTCTGAAACCATATTGATATGTTGCAGGCGAACAGGGGTCTCAGTCCTTGAGCACAAGACACGATTCAGATATATTTATAGAGTTATTGTAACGACAGAGATTGAGTCACATTAAACAAGCTTCGCACGACATTGCGTAAGGCCGAATGTTTGAAGGCTGTCAGTTACTCATTGCACCTGGGATACCAGTCATAAATGAAAATCTACAATTTATTTAATTTATGAGAAAATGAGTCAGTTGTTACATTTTAAACTTCTCGTTTAGGTTCAAATGGTTCAAATGGCCCTGAGCACTATGGGACTTAACTGCTGTGGTCATCAGTCCCCTAGAACTTAGAACTACTTAAACCTAACTAACCTAAGGACATCACATACATCCATGCCCGTGGCAGGATTCGAACCTGCGACCGTAGCGATCGCGCAGTTCCAGACTGAAGCGCCTAGAACCGCTCGGCCACCATGGCCGGCTCACGTTTAGGAAAAACTAAAATTTTCTACTTAATTTTCTCAATTCCACAGTTTTTAACTGATTTGGGAAATTCTGGAGTTTCATACACCTATCAGTATGGTTTGTATGCTGTGCCAAAATCGTCGAAGAGTCTCTATTACTTATAAAGAAAAATGAGCCTATAGCAGCAAATGGTTTGTATGCTGTGCAAAATTCATCGAAGAATCTCTCTTACTTACAAAGAAAAATGAACCTATAGCAGCAAATCCAGCCAGTAGTAAGTGAAAAAAACTGATGAAATTTTACATGTAAAAAAAATATTTTGTTGTGGTTTTGAACTTCCACTGTTATGAGTGTGAATCCTGAATCCTCCCCGGTCATGCTGACAAAGCTTTATGAATTTATTTGTAAAAGCATGTTGTTGTTGTTGTGGTCTTCAGTCCTGAGACTGGTTTGATGCAGCTCTCCATGCTACTCTATCCTGTGCAAGCTTCTTCATCTCCCAGTACCTACTGCAGCCTACATCCTTCTGTATCTGCTTAGTGTATTCATCTCTTGGTCTCCCTCTACGATTTTTAGCCTCCACGCTGCCCTCTAATACTAAATTGGTGATCCCTTGATGCCTCAGAACATGTCCTAACAACCGATCTCTTCTTCTGGTCAAGTTGTGCCACAAACTCTTCTTCTCCCCAATTCTATTCAATACCTCCTCATTAGTTATGTGATCTACCCATCTAATCTTCAGCATTCTTCTGTAGCACCACATTTCGAAAGCTTCTATTCTCTTCTTGTCTAAACTATTTATCGTCCATGTTTCACTTCCATACATGGCTACAGTCCATACAAATACTTTCAGAAACGACTTCCTGACACTTAAACCTATACTCGATGTTAACAAATTTCTCTGCTTCAGAAACGCCTTCCTTGACATTGCCAGTCTACATTTTATATCCTCTCTACTTCGACCATCATCAGTTATTTTGCTCCCCAAATAGCAAAACTCCTTTACTACTTTATGTGTCTCATTTCCTAATCTAATTCCCTCAGTATCCCTCGATTTAGTTCGACTACATTCCATTATCCTCGTTCAGCTTTTGTTGATGTTCATCTTATATCCTCCTTTCAAGACACTGTCCATTCCGTTCAACTGCTCTTCCAAGTCCTTTGCTGTCTCCGACGGAATTAGAATGTCATCGGCTAACCTCAAAGTTTTTATTTCTTCTCCATGGATTTTAATACCTACTCCGAACTTTTGTTTCCTTTACTGCTTGCTCAATATACAGATTGAATAACATCGGGGAGAGGCTACAACCCTGTCTCACTCCCTTCCCAACCACTGTTTCCCTTTCATACCCCTCGACTCTTATAACTGCCATCTGGTTTCTGCACAAATTGTAAATAGCCTTTCGCTCCCTGTATTTTACCCCTGCCACCTTGAGAATTTGAAAGAGAGTATCCCAGTCTATATTGTCAAAAACTTTCTCTACAAATGCTAGAAACGTAGGTTTGCCTTTCCTTAACCTAGCTTCTAAGATAAGTCGTAGGGTCAGTTTTGCCTCACGTGTTTCAACATTTCTACGGAATCCAAACTGATCTTCGCCGAGGTTGGCTTCTACATGTTTTTCCATTCGTCGGTAAAGAATTCACGTTAGTATTTTGCTTATTAAACTGGTAGTTCGGAAATTTTCACATCAGTGAACACCTCCTTTCTTTGGGATTGGAATTATTATATTCTTCTTGAAGTCTGAGGGAATTTCGCCTTACATCTTGCTCACCAGATGGTAGAGTTTTGTCAGGACTGGCGTAGACAGTTTAAATTAAAATGTCCTGTGGTGACTCTCCTGCTCCAAGTCGGACTGCAGGTTTATTCGGTTGTTTCATTCAACTGAAAAAAAAACAACAATGAGTGGAGATACTGGCAGAAATAAAGCTGTGAGGACCGAGCGTGAGCTGTGCTTCGGTAGCTCAGATGTTAGAGCACTTGCCCGAGAAAGGCAAAGGTCCTGAGTTGGAGTCTCGGTCGGGCACACAGTTTTAATCTGCCAGGAAGTTTCAATGAAAAAAAAAAAAGAAAAGAAAATCGAGTGGTCAATCGTCTATTGTAACCGGTCGCCTGTGCAGTCGTAGTGCTACCAGACAGCGACGAGTTTGGGTTGGACCACAGTAGACCGCGCGTCACTACTGGCAATAGGTGGCGGGTCGGCGACCGCTGTGAGCTAAGCACAGAACTCTGGGTTGCCCGCAGTGGCTCTGCTCTGCGGAGGCCAGGCGCCGTAATGGCCCGAATGAGGGAGGGGAGCGACGGGGGGAGGAGAGGGGAGGGGGGTAGGGGGCGGAAGCGGGGGAGGGGAAGGCGCCAGGCCCGGGTATCGAACCGCGACGCGACAGCACCTGCTGACACGGCCGCCCTGCCCTGCCCCTGCACGGCGCGGCGCCGCTACCCGCGGAGCACGTGGCCGCGTCTCCGCCCTGTCAACACGTCAGACGCACCGTTCTCTGCATCTGCCGTTTACCGACTCGACAGACAACCACTTCACAGTGGTTTGCAGGGTATACGAGGATCGACCGTAAAATACGTATAAAAGTTGAATAATAACTTTATTTTACAATTATTCAGGTATTACAATACGGTCTCCTTCAAAGTACTCGCCCTGAGTCGTGATACACATCTGCCAACGCCGATTGCACTGTTGATAACATTGCTGAAAATCTTCAGTTGTGATGTTGTTCAGTTGCCGTGTCGTTTCCGCCTTGATGGCTTCCACATCTCCAAAGTGCCACCACCGAAGCACCATTTTGCATTTCGGGAACATGAAGAAGTCACACGGGGCTAAATCGGGTGAATAAGGCGGGTGGTCTGTCACGGTGATTGAGCTTCGGGCCAAAAACTCGCGCACAACGAGCGACGTGTGAGCGGGCGCATTGTCGTGATGAAGGATCCACCTGCCCCCTTTTGCCAACTCCGGTCGAACTCGGGCCACACGAGCTCTGAGACGTGTCAGAACTTCAACGTAAAAATTTCCGTTCAGAGACAAATTCCTTGTGAACAATGGCCCTATAATCAAAGAAAACAATCAACTTTACCTTCACATTGGACCTTGATTTTCGCGACGTTTTTGTTCTCGGTTCTCCTGCTCCTTTCCCCTCGTTCCTCTGCTTCCACCCAATCCTCACAGCACTCAACCCTCTTTGCTTTCTGTTCTGGCGTCAAGAGCTTCGGTACGATTTTCGCACACAATTTCTTCATATCAAGTTTTTGTGTCAGGATTTCGTGAACGATTGTTTTGGGGATTGACAGCTCGTCATCAATCATTCTGACCGTCAATCTACGGTCTTTAAGAACACAAGCCCGAATTCGTTCAACATTTGCATCGGAACTCGATGTCGACGGGCGTCCTGGGCGAGGGTCATGGTTCACTTCTTCTCGGCCATCCCGGAACCTTTTTAACCACTTGTTCACGGTTGGTTCCTTCAGAGAATTGTCTACGTAAACCTGTTTCAAACACTAAAAAATCTCACGGCCGTTCTTGCCTAGCTTTGCAAGAAACTTGATGTTGACGCACTGTTCCTCAATCAGTGAGAGCTCCTTGCCGACGGCAGGTGAAAAAGGGTAACTGTCAACAAGCTGCCACACACTCCCACCTTCACGCAGAGAGCTCTGACTCGAACTGAGAGTTGATGGGATTGATTACAGCAGTATTCCCACCTGGCGGTGACTGAAACTTGTAACATAAAGACATTATACAACTTTTATACGTATGTATTTTTCGGACTAACCTCGTAGATGTAGGTTACAGGGATCGGATAGTCTCTAACGGAGCTGAAAGAAGATAAAATATTGAATTTACAGCTGTCTTCAAAACACTTTTCACACATAAACGAACAAACATGCACATACAAACAGCGCAAAAGAAACTGGTACACCTGCCTAATATCGTGTACGGTCCCCTCGAGTGCACAGAACAGCCGCAACACGATGTGGCACGGACTCGACTAATGTCTGTAGCAGTGCTGGAGGGAACTGACACCACGAATCCTGCAGCACTGTCCATAAACCGGTAAGAGTACGAGGGGGTGCAGATCTCTTCTGAACAGCGCGTTGCAAGGCATCCCAGATACGCTTAAAAATGTTCATGTCTGGGGAGTCTGGGGGGGCAGCGGATGTGTTTAAACTCAGAAAAGTGTTCCTGGAGCCATTCTGTAGCAATTCTGGACGTGAGGGGTGTCGCATTGTCCTCCTAGAATTGCCCAAGTCTGCCGGAAAGCACAATGGACATCAATGGATCAAGTTGATCAGACAGGATGCTTATCTACATGTTAGCTACCAGAGTCGTTTTTTTTTTTTTTTTTTTTGGTCATCAATCTACTGACTGGTTTGATGCGGCCCGCCACGAATTCCTTTCCTGTGCTAACCTCTTCATCTCAGAGTAGCACTTGCAACCTACGTCCTCATTTATTTGCTTGACGTATTCCAATCTCTGTCTTCCTCTACAGTTTTTGCCCTCTACAGCTCCCTCTAGTACCATGGAAGTCATTCCCTCATGTCTTAGCAGATGTCCTACCATCCTGTCCCTTCTCCTTATCAGTGTTTTCCACATATTCCTTTCCTCTCCGATTCTGCGTAGAACCTCCTCATTCCTTACCTTATCAGTCCACCTAATTTTCAACATTCGTTTATAGCACCACATCTCAAATGTTTCGATTCTCTTCTGTTCCGGTTTTCCCACAGTCCATGTTTCACTACCATACAATGCTGTACTCCAGACGTACATCCTCAGAAATTTCTTCCTCAAATTAAGGCCGGTATTTGATATTAGTAGACTTCTCTTGGCCAGAAATGCCTTTTTTGTCATAGCGAGTCTGCTTTTGATGTCCTCCTTGCTCCGTCCGTCATTGGTTATTTTACTACCTAGGTAGCAGAATTCCTTAACTTCATTGACTTGGTGACCATCAATCCTGATGTTAAGTTTCTCGCTGTTCTCATTTCTACTACTTCTCATTACCTTCGTCTTTCTCCGATTTACTCTCAAACCATACTGTGTACTCATTAGACTGTTCATTCCGTTCAGCAGATCATTTAATTCTTCTTCACTTTCACTCAGGATAGCAATGTCATCAGCGAATTGTATCACTGATATCCTTTCACCTTGTATTTTAATTCCACTCCTGAACCTTTCTTTTATTTCCATCATTGCTTCCTCGATGTACATATTGAAGAGTAGGGGTGAAAGGCTACAGCCTTGTCTTACACCCTTCTTAATACGAGCACTTCGTTCTTGATCGTCCACTCTTATTATTCCCTCTCGGTTGTTGTACATATTGTATATGACCCGTCTCTCCCTATAGCTTACCCCTACTTTTTTCAGAATCTCGAACAGCTTGCACCATTTTATATTGTCGAACGCTTTTTCCAGGTCGACAAATCCTATGAAAGTGTCTTGATTTTTCTTTAGCCTTGCTTCCATTATTAGCCGTAACGTTAGAATTGCCTCTCTCGTCCCTTTACTTTTCCTCAAGTCTTCGGCCGCCAATGCTGATTATTTATCAAAATTTAGGCAGTGGCGGGGATCGAACCCTGACCGAAGAGGATTTGATTGTGAATAAAAGACGCTACCCCTAGACCACGAGTACAGCCTCCAGTGTCGTATCTAGACGTATCGGGGTCCGATATCACTCCAATGGCACACGCCTCACAGCATTACACAGCCTTCACCAACTTCACAGTCCCCTGCTGACATGCAGGGTCCATGGATTCATGCGGTTGTCTCCATACCCATACACGTCCATCTGCTCGATACAGTTTGAAACGAGACTCGTCCAACCAGTCATCATGTTTCCAGTCATCAACAGTCCAATGTCGGTGTTGGCGGGCCCCGGCGAGGCGCAAAGCTTTGTGTCGTGCAGTCATCAAGGGTACACGAGTGGGCCCTCGGCTCCGAAAGCCAATATCGATGATGTAGGGGAGCAGCATTGAAATCTGCAGCAATTTGCGGAAGATTTGCACTTCTGTCACGTTGAACGATTCTCTTCAGTCGTCGTTGGTCCCGTTCTTGGAGGATCTTTTTCCAGCCACTGCGACGTCGCAGATTTGGTATTCACGGTACGCTGGTGAAATGGTGGTACGGGAAAATTTCCGCTTCATCGCTACCTCGGAGATGCTGTGTCGCATCGCTCGTGCACCAGACTATAACACCACGTTCAGACGCAGTTAAATCTTGATAACCTGCCGTTGTAGCAGCAGTAGGCGATCTACCAACTGCGCCAACCACTTGTTGTCTTATATAGGGGTTGCAGACTGCTGCGCCGTACTCTGACCCTGTTTACATAGCTTTCTATTTGAATACGCATGCCTATACCAGTTTCATTGGTGCTTCAATGTAATTAATGAAAATGTGTTTAAAGATCTCGGATTGTTTCATAAGTTTTCTGACTGGTTCGATGCTGTACGTTACTACTTCTTCACCTCTCCATCGCAGAGTAGCACTTGGGACACACGTCCTCAGTTATTTGCTGGCTGTATTCCACAGTTTTTACTCTCTACAGCTCTCTCTAGTACCCTGGAAGTTATTTCCTGATCTCTTAAGACATGTGATATTATTCTGTTCGTTCTTCCCTCCTTGTTGTCACTATTTTCCACATATACGTTTCCTCGTCTATCCTGCGGAAAACTTACCTTATCAGTCCAACTAATATACAACATTCGTCTTTAGCACCACGTCTCAGACGCTTAGATTCTCTTCTGTTCCGGTTTTCCCACAGTCCATGTTCCACTATCATACAAAGCTGTGCTCCAAACATAGAAATTTCTTCCTCAGTTTAATGCTTGATACCAGTAGACTTCTCTTGACCAGAAGTTCCCTGTTTGCCTGTGTTTGTCTGCCTTCTATGTCCTCCTTGCTTCGCCCTTCATATGTTCTTTTGATTACAAGCTAGCAGAATTCCTTTATTTCGTCAACTTCGTGGTCCTCAGTTTTTATGCTAAGTTTATCGCTAATCTTATTCTGCTACTCGTCAATGCTTGCATCTTCTTCGGTTTATTCTCTTACTCATTAGACTGTCCATTACGTTCGACGGTTCAGCAATTCTTCGACTTTCACTGAGGACAACAATGTCGCCAGTGAACCTCATCATTCATATGCTTTCACTTTGAATTTTAAAAAATGTTCAAATGTGTGTGCAATCTTATGGGACTTAACTGCTAAGGTCATCAGTTCCCAAGCTTACACACTACTTAACCTAAGTTATCCTAAGTACAAACACACACCCATGCCCGAGGGAGGACTCGAACCGGGACCAGCCTTTGAATTTTAATCCCACTCTTCAAGTATTATTTCCGTCAGTGCTTCTTCGATGTATATATTCAACAGAAGGGGGCGAAAGGCTACATCCCTGTCTGACACCTTCTTTAATCTGAGCTCTTCGATCTTGTTCTGCCAGTCTTATAGCTCCTTCTCCGTTCTTATATATAATCATATATTACATTCGTTTCCCATGGCTTACTCCTGCTTTTCTCGTAATTTACAACACCTCGGACCGATTTTTAAAGCCAGTAGCTGTGGCCGAGCGCTTCTAGGTGCTTCAGTCCGGAATGGCGCTGTTGCTACGGTCGCAGGTTCGAATCCTGCCTCGGACATTGATGTCTGTGATGTCCTTAGGTTAGTCAGGTTTAAGTAGTTCTAACTGTAGGGGACTGATGACCTCAGATGTTAAGTCCCATAGTGCTTAGAACCATTTGAAACATTTGAAAGATTTTTCGAGGTAGACTAAAACTATGAACGTGTGTTGATATTTGTTACATCTTCCTTCCAGTAATCTAGACAGTAGTATTCACCGAAATATTCACAAGGTTTTACTCGCATAAATCAACCATAAATATAGACCCTTTTAATAAATTCATTTCCTTTATTATATTGGGATTTGTTCCAGGTTCTCGTCGATTATTTGAAGAATCTATCGTCCTGAGCTTTCAGTGAACCCCCTGAAAAAAAAAAAACAAAGAAAAAGAGGAGGAATACTGTGGTAACGTCACATACATGTCCTGTTTCGCATACGTTCAGGGTAAATCGTTTAAAACGGCGTTCTCTACCACAAGCCAAAATGATGTTATGTCTATTCTTCACGAAATCCTTATGAGCTGATTATTTACAAAATCACCGTAAGAAAGGTAAATAAGCTCTGCTGTGGCATCTGAAGTGTCGTAGCAAGCATACAGTATGTTAGCCACGGTCGTTGTGTCCTCTGCATTACACCGAGGACTTTCGGAATGTACGCGGTGCACCATCCACTGACATTACTATGAGAGCCTCCCACGTGTTAATGTCTATAGCGCTCCGGTCGTGAATTATTAATAACGCAATTGGGATCGCTCTGGACCTAATGCATTTTCTATTAGGCAATTCGGTTAACGTTGGATCGAACGCTATAAAATCGCGCTGTTGATTTTAAAAAATTTTGTAATTACAATGTCTTTTAGCACGTTCTGGTACAATCACATTTCATACTCCCCGAATGAGAAACGCAACAAAAGAGAAGCGCTTTAAGAGTGTCAGACCAGTCACTATGTCGAAGGTTGTAGGGTTTCAGCAGCAAACCCCTGGTCTTTAAATAATCGAACTAGCACTTGTCAAACAGCTTCCAACTTCTGAGTGATTTTGCGGATGAGTTAGTCTGTAAAATGTTGGACATAAGCGATAAAAAAAGTTCAGAAAATGTTTGGAGTTACGTTTAAAGTTTGCTGGTGGTCGCTAAATGAGAGAATTATTAAACAACGGATGAGTATAGTCTTTGTACGAGGGCTGTTCGGAAAATAAGGTCCCATCGGTCGCAAAATGGGTACCACAGTGAAAATCAAATTTTTTTTATTCGCAACAGTTAGCCACACCTTCCACTATCTCTCTAAATAGCTGCCGCTCAGACTTAGACATTTATCGTGGCGTGGTACAAACTTTCCAGTATTCTCGTCACTGAAAGCAGCCGCGAGTAATTTTCACCAATTCATTACGCTGGTGTGCCTTTCGTTTTCGTTGTTTGTGCCAGAATGTTGTCTTCGTAGCCAGTGGTTCATGTGAGCAGAGATAAACAACGGAGGGAGCCAGTAAAAGGCCGTATTGTGGGTGATCAAACACTTCCCATCGAAAACGCTGCAGTAGCGATTTCATAGCCGCTGCAGCGTGCGGCTGAAAATTGTCTTCAAGTAAGAAATGCATGAAATTTATGGTATGTGGGCTGCATAGCTTCAGGCGAAATCTCTCACCAGACGGAAGACACCGTTGTTTTATCTCTAATGAAAAACAGCCAGCAGTTGCACTAAATTATGTTTATTTTAAACCTTGACCATGGTTCTGCTATAATAATAGAGCCTTCTTCAGAAGTCATACCCACTAATAAATGAAAAATGTCTTAGCCCAGCGGCTGCATCAAGACCAATCAAATAGCTTCAAGTATACTAGTAATATAGTAATAATAACAGAGGTAGTGGCGGAGGACAGACATAAGCCTGTTTCTAACATAAGTAAAATTATATATGGCACCGTATGTCCTTCGCCACTACCTCTGTTATACTTATTATTACTATATTACTAGTATACTTGAAGTTATTTTAGTGTTCTTGACGCAGCCGCTCGGCTAAGACATTTTTCATTATTAGTGTGTATGACTTCTGAAGAAGGCTATATTATTATAGCAGAAAACATGGTCAAGGTTTAAAATAAACATAATTCAGTGGAACTGTGGGCTGTTTTCATTCGAGACAATTTGTAACGGTTGCTGTTGTCGCTGCCATGATGAAGATACTTTTGTTTTACTCATTTCTACGGACATGCTAAAAAAACTGCCTAACACATTTGCGCAAAGTTCCGCCGGATTTTCACAGTGCTTTCCATTTCGCGCCTAATCGGACCATACTTTCCGAATACGCCTCGTAATTAACGCTCCCTTTTAAACGAAAGCTAGTCTTTCGAGCATCTCAACGATTATGACGTCATGCATCCTCAACTATGAGCCGCATAATGATGTATTTTTGCTGGTACATTCGGTGGTATATGTGGATAGTGTCTGTCAGACGTGTTGCGGACTGAGTTAGAAGTGAAGAATTAATAAATTAAGACGTCACGCCTGATGCGGCCGTTCTACTGTATGAACAGCGGAAATGTGGCAAGCCATAAACTCTTTTACATTCATCATTTTGCGAGTGATGTCAGCTATAAAAAGTTTCGTAAAGATTTGAAACTACCTTGGAAGTCTCTAAGTGCTCTCATTCGTAAATAGCGGTCGAATATAGCCTGGGTAATTTGCGCGTAGTACTGGCGTACTGATTTAAAATGATCGGTCGTTCGCGGCCGATGTCTGTAGACGGTGGTATCTGCCGATGCCTGTGCCGCTGTGGCGATAGCCTCAGACGTTCAGTAATTTAAATACATCCTGAATGAGATCTTCACTCTGCAGCGGAGTGTGCGCTGATATGAAACTTCCTGGCAGATTAAAACTGTGTGCCGGACCGAACTCGAACTTCGGTCCCGAGTTCGAGTCTCGGTCCGGCACACAGTTTTAATCTGCTGAAAAATGCCCCTGTCGGAACACAAAGAAGGTGAATATGTTCCCTATTAAAATACTCTGACAGAAAAGTAGTAGTAAAACACTAACACTTGCCTCAAACCTTACTCCACCATTCTAACCAAACATTTTGAATGCAACTTGGGCTATTACTGAACGGGGCCGGGGGGGGGGGTCTTAAAGGGGCACATTACCTCTTTTTTTTTTTTTTTTTTTTTTTTTTTTTTTTTTTTTTTTTTTTTTTTTTTTGCGCCTGAGTGTCGTATCCCTCTAAGAGCACCACAAAGGAGGGCCCGAAACGGGAGGGCTCAATGAACATAAGCAGCCTTTGCTGCTTCGGATGGTTTTAACCAGTCCCTAGGAGCTCCACCACATTATTCACAATAGCAGAAACTGCGATCACGTTCACTGGAGTTGCTGGCCCGCGGGTTGGTGAGGGGAGGAGGGGGGGGGGGGGGACGATAGTGCCAAAGTCGAGAACGTCGCCCAGTCGCACGTTGCACTGCAAACTGTCGTTTTCAGACGCGAAATGCGTGTGAATCAACGCCCCAGAGAAAGGTGTGGTTTTACTGACGCCGTTCGTGGCACAGCCCCCTAAGGCCTTTTCGTGTCGCTTCCGAAGAGCGATGTGTCTTAAAATGTTTTCGTCGGCCACCCGTAAGAAAACCGCGTGATTTCTTCGCTTGGCGTCGTGGTTCTGGTCCCGACCGCAAAGGCGGTAAAAAAAAGAGGTGAAATCTGGGTAGCAGGGGCTGTGACGACCTCGCCAGCGTGTGGCCACTGTCACGTTGAGCAGGACTGTGGTGTAATTCAGTGCCAGTGTGACGTCACTCACTCACCTGATACGTCACATGGACTTCTGGGCGCTGGCACTTTTTAGCGCGTGTCGATACCTTGCTGTTAGAGGCGTCATCGAGTCCATGAATGACGTCACAGGGAGCCACCATTTTACAGAATTACAGAGGGAGGTTGTAGGAGCGTTTGAGCTGAATTTCAAGCTTCTGCGAAGCAATGGGAGGTAACTACGGTGTCACGAAAAAGTGACACTCGAATTGTGTTCTGCAGTGTATATAAAAGTGAACTACTTCAATATCAAACATACCACTGATAATTAATTGAAACCCTCAGCTGCCGACAGGTGTTGTTGATATACCTCGATGGGGACAGCTCAAACTGTGTGTGCCCCGACCCGGACTCGAACCCGGGATCTCCTGCTTACATGGCAGACGCTCAATTTATCTGAGCCTCCGAGGACACAGAGGATAGTGCGAATGCAGGGACTTACCCCTTGCACGCTTTCCGCGAGACGCACATTCCCAACTGTTCACAATCTACATACGTAGTGTACCTGATAGATATTTGCCCATCCACTCATTACTCGCGCACACTAAGGTGACGATTCCCGTAAGAATTCGGGCAACCTGTGCGCATTCGCACAGACGAAGGTCAATGGCTGTAGATATGAAGATAGTAACTGTCCTCGAAAGAACAGATACCACTGATGCCCGTGCAGCTTCTCCAGAATAAATTATAATTAATTGGACAGTTGGGAATGTGGGTCTGACGGGAAGCGTGCAAGGGATAAGTCCCTGCAGTCGCTCTATTCATCTGTGTCCTCGGTGGCTCAGATGGATGTGACGTCAAACACCTGGTGTCTGATATAAAGGAAGATGTTGAACTCCCTAAGGATGCGTTTAGAAGGCTGGAACTGACAAAAATAACAAGGCAGTGAAGGACTTGACGCTGTTCGGGACTTCTCTTCTGTCCACGTAATTTACCCTGGAAGGAACACACATCAAGGATTCACTGAATGATTAATTTGGGTCTGGGAAATGATGATGAGGAACCTCAGGCTACTGAAGAAGAAAATGTGCGTGCTGAACTGCCACCAGTTGAGTGAAGGTGTTAAATGTGTGCTACTGCTTAAGACTGAATATGATTCCTCATTCTTTGAATGCTGTAATTTATGGCTGCAATTATCTGTCACCTCATTTATTTCATTTCATTGTAGCTATTGTTGTTACTGTTTTTGTGGAGTAATAATAATTAAAAAAAGGGGTAACCAGGAGGACCCGGGTTCGAGTCCCGGTCAAGTCACACATTTTCAGCTGTCCCCATCAACGTATATCAAGAACACCTGTCGGCAGCTGAGGGTTTCAATTAATTATCATTTATTCTAGAGAAGCTGTACGGTCATCAGTGGTATCCGTTCTTTCGAGAACGGTTACTATCTTTATATATATACATACCACTGTATACTTTTTCAACTGTTCACCATTGAAATCCTTTTCTCAACACATATTCAGTTCATTTAAGCTTCCATGAAGTCAGAATGTATACACTGAAAAATTGTAAAACCGTCATGTCTGTCTCTTTGTCTGATTGAACACACTGATCTCCAAAACTACTACAGAAATTTTCACGGGGCTTTCCTCGATAACTTGAACGTCACATGAGGCAACGTGTAGGCTTCGTTTCAACAAAGTCGAATCACGGATAAAACTATATAGTGATTTAAAGCGCTGTCTAAAACCGTCGTGTCTGTTTGTGTGTGTGTCTATGTGTGTGTGTGTGCGTATTTGACAGAACACGCTAATCTGTGAGACTACCAGACGAATTTTCATGGGGTTTTGACTAGTAACTTGAGCGTAGCTTGGGGCAACATACAAACTCTATTTCATCGTAGTCACAATTTAAAATTTTATCTAATGTCGCCTACTACCCTTAGCAGTCCAGATGCTGAATCATCACAGCGTAGAACACTCAAGAACCAGTAGATGGCGCTGCTAGTTTCGTAGTACGCCAAAGAAAGACTAGATGGCGGTTCTAGGATTTTTTTTTTTTTTACTAAGTCGCAGATGTATTTTCGGAAGCTTAGGTCAGTGACAGAATTAGGCGATGCACTCCTATCTTTTCGAATATGAATTTACTTAACTAGGGTGTATGGATTTACCAATTTCGCTTTGTGTATTAAAAATTTAAAAGCGTTGCTTTGCTTCTTTGGAAAGGTTTCATTTATATTCTTTTCTACGAAATACGAATTTATTAAATTTATTGTGTCGTTTGGTTGTCCACTCATAACATTTTGATATTGTTTTGATTACGAATAAAAATGGCTAGAAAACAGTCGAGTCTTTCTGAATGCACCAGAACGGCTACAAGACTGAGGAATGTGTGGTCTCAAGGATCCAATGAAGATGGTGAGACGAAACTTGCAGTGGCTCGAGAACATCAGGCCTTAACTCGCTCTCTGGAAACTCCTTCCAAAAGCCAGGCGCAACATAAACGTGATCGAGAGAATCATGCATCATCTCGCTCCTCAAAACCACTGACATGCGCTTAAAGCTACTTTCTCGAACGTACTATCATGGAAGCGGAAATTTTGGCAGAAAGTTGTGCAGGTCAGTTTCATACCTCAAATCCCACTGACTCATGAAAGTTCACTATTTTGCATAAAATGTGTTGCAATTGCCTTTGAGCTTATGTTGTCCCATGACCATAAACAAAGGAGCCGCTGCATGTTGGGCGTGGACCTTAGTGTAGGTTGCTTTGCACACAGACAGCTAGCTATATGGGGCTCTTCCTCACGTTAGTGAAGCAAACGTGCTTTACTCTCACGTCCCCAATCATACCACTTAAAAGATGTAAACTAAAGGGAGTTGATAGGTGAAAAATAAATTTAATGTGTACAAAGTCTCTGCCACAGCTATAAAATAAATACCTGGGTAATCTTGGGTCTCAGAGATAGCTGGAAATAAACTTACATTGATCGAGACGGAAGAAATAAATCAAAATTTCTACTACCGCCAGGACTCGAACGCGGGTTTCCTTGCTTATTAAGCAGAAATGCTGACCATTACACCACCGCAGCACTATTGTGGACAGTGCTGCACGGAATAGCTATTCCAATGCCGGAGAGCTCTGGAAATAGTGACAATTTAGGGGGAAAATAAGCTAAAGATATAAATTGGTGTTAGGGACTTTGGTAGTCCGTGTAGCAATGTTCAGCATAGTGCTGCGATGGTGTAACAGTCAGCTTTACTGCCTGGAAAGCAAGGATACCTGTATATCAGTCCCGATCATATTACAAATTTTAATTCATTTCTTCGGCTTAAAGATGAGACTTAAATGTATCGGGGAAAATTAAACTATAGGAAAATAAATTTGTTCATATTTACTAAAAGATATACAAATCTTGAAGCACAAATTATTGAAAACTTCAAGTAATGTAACAACATCGTAGTTGACTTGATAGTGGTCAGAACATTTACGCATAATTGTACAAATAATCGTAACAGGAGATTTTCGCAGTTTCAGACTTCTCATTGCCCTGGCGACCATTTAGAAGCTGAGTCTGGTGACTTGAATTACACCATGTCGGTAATAAACAGCCATGAGCTCAAAAAATATTGTAGTTTTATTTTGAACAATTATTACTATTGAAAATCATTAATATTAACATACACTACACCGTATAATCCATTAAATTTTGGGCATGCAGCCGCGCAGATAAAATTTCCTCCATTGATATTTCGGCCGCGTATCGTCCGGCCATCCTCAGAGTGAGTCAGTCTTGTGACTCACTCTGAGGATTGCCGGACGATACGCGGCCGAAATATCAGTAGAGGAAATTTTATCTGCGCGGCTGCATGCCCGAAATTTAATGGATTATTCATTACGCCACGAGAAGTTGAAAATGCAAACTACACCGTATGTTTGTGCTTCAGGATATAAATGGCCTGGTGGCCAGATCTTCAGTGGTACAGTGCAAAAATCTGTATAACTACACTGGTAATCGGCCAGTTATAACAATAACAATCGGCCTGACGTAATGGAACATTGAATACTAGAAATATTTATACGTCACGGGACGTTTACAGCTGAAATTTATGAGGCGAAAGTAATGGTAAATGTGAAATAATTACGACCCACTCGCATCACAGAGAGAGAGAGAGAGAGGGGGCAGAAGCTACTCGTGAAAGTTGATACTACTTGTTCACGTCAGAGTATTGGTCCGCAGAACCGTCCGACTAGCCTCTGCCCGATATTCTTTTCCTCTCGGCATGCGGCCGCTAGAGAATCCCATTTAAAAGCCGGCACTTGCAGGGGGCTTAAGCGCTCCGCCGAGGAAAGTTCCAGAACTAATTCTCGCCAATGCTCCGTGAGTTGTGGGGCACTTCTGAGCGAAATGGCTTCGTGGGTGGAGGGGGGGGGGGGCAGGAGGGAGAAAAGAACTAGGGTTGGCCGCTGGTCTACGAGGCAGTATTAAAGACCCAGCTCAGGAGCTGCCGATCAAACCGACTTGGTCAGTACAGCACGCAACTCACCGGTGCTAAAGTGCGCGTCATTTATGACGGCGGCCGAGTTTAGGTCCATTCTGCGCATCTGACGTCACAAAACACAGTCAGCCAATGAGCAAAGAACGACGTTGCCAGAGCTCGAGTGCAGTGCAGAGCACGGACGAGTGTCTTCAGTTTTAGAAACATTCAGTCATAAATAAAGTAACTGAACAAAAGCAATGTCTTGATAGCAGACTTTCTTTTATAGAAAGTTTGGAAAAAGCATTCTTTATACCAATTGGTTCAAATTCTATTAATTAATTAATCCAAGCAAGCAATAAGCCTCCTAATTCAGGCGATAGCAAGGAAAGGTGGTTGTATCATTCTCACTAACCGCTTTTTCGAAATAAAGAACAGCAGTAATTGTTTATTTCCTATTGTACTTAGACGAAACGTGAGTAATTCATAATCATACCAACAGTGTTTGTCGGTGTTTTGCGTGATAGCTTAAGTCCTCCAGGAGATATATTTAACGATGAGCTGCGTTAGCGTAATAGTTAAAGTGTATGGCTGCTCAGCGAAAGGTTCTGAGCTCAAACCTTGAGCGGTGCTTAATATTTTCTTTATTTAAAAACAATATCGAAGTGTCTTACTTCATGAATTTTATTCGTTTGAATGTAATTTTTTGAAATTTCTAGTGGCAACTAAAATCGACCATATGGAAAGTATACGCTATGGACTTTTACCTCTGCAAACTCTTCAAAATTTCGTGCAATGGTTTACTACATCTAATGCTACAAAATAACTGCGTTGAACAAAATTAAGTCATTTATGGGGGCAAGGTATCAGTCAAGAAGATGTGTAAAAATCAAATTTTTGGTCCAAATAGTTTTTATGAAATCGAATGACAAAGTGTGTCAAAGCAGTCGAAACACCAAGTGTCTGCACAGGCGAGCAGTGCAGTGATTACAAAATCGCGCACATCGCGTAATGCGGGGAGCACGTCTCTGTAGCAGCGAAAGGGTTGATGCGGCCGTGGTGGCTTTACTTCATAAACTGTGCGCTCCCCCCTAAACGTAAGTTTGCGAACTATGCTATACTATGACGCTGCTTCTCTTGGCGCGTGCAACTGGCAACGCAGCAGTCTCCCGCGTGTGGGCGGGCATGCACGAACCGCCAAGATAAAAGAATTCAACTATAGTACCATGCGTGCCCACTTCTCTCCATATTACGTAGCCTACAAACGCTGATGAGCCACAACATAGTCACCACCGGCTTAATAATGTGTTGCTCCAGCTCTTGAATGCGACACGGAAGCGATTCTGCGCGTCATGGATTGCACAAGTGGTTGGTCGGTTTCTGCAGGTACGTGGCACCAGATGTCTTATGTAGAGGTCACGTCACAGCGTCCCAGACGTGTTTCAGGTCAGGAAAATCTGGTGGCCGAGACATAAACGGCAGTTGAGTGTGACGCTTGTCAAAGCACAAATGTGGTCTTCTACATCTACATCCATACTACGCAAGCCACCCGATGGTGTGTGGCAGAGGGTACCTTGAGTACCTCTATCGGTTCTCCCTTCTATTCCAGTCTCGTATTGTTCGTGGAAAGAAGGATTGTCGGAATGCCTCTGTGTGGGCTCCAATCTCTCTGATTTTATCCTCATGGTCTCTTCGCGAGATATACGTAGGAGGGAGCAATATACTGCTTGACTCTTCGGTGAAGGTATGTTCTCGAAACTAAAAAAGCCCGTGCCGAGCTACTGAGCGTCTCTCCTGCAGAGTCCCCCGCTGGAGTTCATCTATCATCTCCTTAACGCTTTCGCGATTGCTAAATGCTCCTGTAACGAAGATCGCTGCTCTCCGTTGGATCTTCTCTATCTCTTCTATCAACCCTATCTGGTACGGATTCCACACTGCTGAGCAGTATTCAAGCAGTGGGAGAACAAGCGTACTATAACCTACTTCCTTCGTTTTCGGCTTGCATTTCCTTAGGATTCTTCCAATGAATCTCAGTCTGGCATCTGCTTTACCAACGATCAACTTTCTATGATCATTCCATTTTAAATCAATCCTAATGCGTACTCTCATTTACGGAACTAACTGCTTCCAGTTGCTGACCTGCTATATTGTAGCTAAATGATAAGGGATCTATCTTTCTATGTATTCGCAGCACATTACACTTGTCTACATTGAGATTCAATTGACATTCCCTGCACCATGCGTCAATTCGCTGCAGTTCCTCCTGCATTTCAGTACAATTTTCCATCGTTACAACCTCTCGATACACCACAGCATCATCTGCAAAAAGCCTCAGTAAACTTCCGATGTCATCCACAAGGTCATGTATGTATATTGTGAATAGCAACGGTCTTACGACACTCCCCTCCGGCATACCTGAAATCACACTTACTTCAGAAGACTTCTCTCCATTGAGAATGACATGCTGCGTTCTGTTATCTAGGAATTCTTCAATCCAATCACACAATTGGTCTGATAGTCCATATGCTCTTACTTTGTTCATTAAACGACTGTGGGGAACTGTATCGAACGTCTTGCGGAAGTCAAGAAACACGGCATGTACCTGTGAACCCGTGTCTATGGCCCTCTGAGTCTCGTGGACGAATAGCGCGAGGTGGGTTAGAGTAGATTTCTAGTCTCCAGAAAAGTCATTATACTCGAACATAGTACGTGTTCAAAAATTCTACAACTGACCGACGTTAGAGATATAGGTCTATAGTTCTGCACATCTGTTCGACGTCCCTTCTTGAAAACGGGGATGACCTGTGCCCTTTTCCAATCCTTCGGAACGCTTCCAGTCTTCTGAGACTGGCAGTTGTCGCGCTGGAATATGGCATCGTCATCGGGTAGGACGTCCGGTATCAAGGAACGCAGGTGACCCCACTGACATTCGAGTGATCGGCAGTGGTGATGGGGCCTCCGATTACTACCATAGTTGCCGTATTGACCAACGTGAATGTTCGTCGTTGCATAATATTCCCACAGTGACCTGCAACCGCGGCACGGTGTATTTTTCAGATGTTTAAATGTGTGTGAAACCTTATACTAAGGCCATCAGTCCCTAAGCTCACACACTACTTAACCTAAATGATCCTAAGGACAAACACACACACACCCATGCCCGAGGGAGGACTCATGATCTCCTGTCAGGAAGGTCGCAGTTCGTAGTAATAGACGGCAAATCATCGAGTAAAACTGAAGTGATATCAGGTGTTCCCCAGGGAAGCGTCCTGGGACCTCTGCTGTTCCTGATCTATATAAATGCCCTGGGTGACAATCTGAGCAGTTGTCTGAGGTTGTTAGCAGATGATGCTGTAATTTACCGTCTAGTAAGGTCATCCGAAGACCAGTATCAGTTGCAAAGCGATTTAGAAAAGATTGCTGTATGGTGTGGCAGGTGGCAGCTGACGATAAATAACGAAAAGTGTGAAGTGATCCACATGAGCTCCAAAAGAAATCCGTTGCAATTCGATTACTCGATAAATAGTACAATTCTCAAGGCTGTCAATTCAACTAAGTACCTGGGTGTTAAAATTACGAACAACTTCAGTTGGAAAGACTACATAGATAATATTGTGGGGAAGGCGAGCCAAAGGTTACGTTTCATTGGCAGGACACTTAGAAGATGCAACAAGTCGACTAAAGAGACAGCTTACACTACACTTCGTTCGTCCTCTGTTAGAATATTGCTGCGCGGTGTGGGATCCTTACCAGCTGGGATTGACGGAGGACATCGAAAGGGTGCAAAAAAGGGCAGCTCATTTTGTATTATCACGTAATAGGGGAGAGAGTGTGGCAGATATGATACGCGAGTTGGGATGGAAGTCATTAAAGCAAAGACGTTTTTCGTCGCGGCGAGATCTATTTACGAAATTTCAGTCACCAACTTTCTCTTCCGAATGTGAAAATATTTTGTTGAGCCCAACTTACATTGGTAGGAATGATCATCAAAATAAAATAAGAGAAATCAGAGCTGGAACAGAAAGGTTTAGGTGTTCGTTTTTCCCGCGCGCTGTTCGGGAGTGGAATGGTAGAGAGATAGTATGATTGTGGTTCGATGAACCCCCCCCCCCCCCCCAGCACTTAAATGTGAATTGCAGAGTAATCATGTAGATGTAGGTGTGGATGTAGAACCTCCGCCGGGACCAGCCGCACAGTCCATGACTGCAGCGCCCTAGACCGCACGGCTAATCCCGCGCGGCTATGTTTCAGACAGCTGTCGGTTTGCATGTCGGCGTATCAGATCACGACGATCGGCCTGATGTAACAAGGACCGTGACTGACCAGACCAGGCGTTTCCAATGAATCACGTTCCAATATCGATGATCCAGTCTCTGTGTCGTTGGGTCAACATGGGAACGACCGCATAAAACCAATCGTAGGAAAGGTTGATGCCAGCGTGAGATTGATTGGAATAATCCTTACGTAATGTAGTCCTTCAGTCAAATGCTGCAGCCAGATCTATTCACGAAATTTCAAAGTTCTCCTGTGAATGGGAAACTATACTGTTGACACCCACCTACATACGAATATACTATCATTGTAACGAAAGAACAGAGATCAGAGCTCGTACGGGAAGACGTAAGTGTTCGTTTCTCCAGCGCGCTGTTACAGAAAAAAATGCCTCTGCGCACTATGGGACTTAACTTCTGAGGTCATCAGTCCCGTAGAACTTAGAACTACTTAAACCTAACTAACCTAAGGACATCACACACATCCATGCCTGAGGCAGGATTCGAACGTGCGACCGTATCGGTCGCGCGGTTCCAGACTGTAGCGCCGCGAACCGCTCGGCCAGCCAGGCCGGCGCTGTTACAGAGTGGAAGGGTAGAGAAATAGTAGCATTATTGTCAGTTGCGGACCTGTAGTGTAGGTGTATACCAGGAGAACCGGTATGAAATGAGCGTTTTTTTTTTGTGAAAATGAAACACTAATTTTGAATTGAAAAGTAAAATCATTTTATTCAAAGTACTGACCATTGCTTTCTATACATTTTGACCTTTCTGGCAATTTGTGGACACCACGCCAATAGAAATGTTCGTCTTTTGAAGCAAACCAGTCAGACACTCAATTTTCGACTTCTTCGTAGGAATCGAAGTGTTCCTCAGCTAGTGCGTGTCCCATTGATGAAAACAAATGGTATTCTGAAGGGGACAAGTCTGGTGAATATGGCGGGTGGGGTAGCAGCTCCCAGCCAAGTGTTTTGATTGTATCCTGAACCAGTTTTGTTTTGTGTGCAGATGCATTGTCGTGTAAAAAAATTACTTCGCCATGTCTTCTGGGCCATTCTGATCTTTTTTCGATGAATGCATAGTTCAAATTGATCATTTGTTTTCTGTAGCGATTAGTATTCACAGTTTCACCGGGTTTTAGAAGCTCACGACACACCACACCTTTCTGATCCCAACAAACACAGAGCATTGTCTCCTTGCTGAATCGATCTGGTTTTGCAGTCGATGTTGATCGTTTTCCTGGATTAACCCATGATTTTTCCCTTTTAGGATTCTTAAAATAAATCCATTTTTCTTCGCCAGTAACAATTCGATGCAAAATTGATTTTCTTTAATGTCTTTGAAGCAAAATTTGACAAATGGTTTTTCTGTTTTCCATCTGTCTTTCATTCAGTTCATGTGGCACCCATTTTCCACACTTTTGGATCTTTTCCATAGCTTTCAAACGGTCAGAAAATGTTCGATGTGCAACATTTAGCATTGCTGCAATTTGCTTCTGACTCAAAGTATCATCTTCATCCAATATTGCTTACAATTCGGCGTCGTCGAACTTTTTTGGTCGTCTTCCACGTTCTTCATTTCTTACATCAAAACCATTATTTCTGCACCGTTGAAACCACCTTTTGCATGTTGCTTCTGATAGAGCATGATCACCATGTGCCTCGACAAGCATTCGATGCGACTCTGTAGCACGTTTTTTCAAATGGAAACAAAAAAATTAATGGTTTCCGCAAACCTCACTTTCTGGTACAAAATTCGACATTGTTAACACGATGAAAACATATGATGTTGTTTGTTCCATGACTTGATGTACAGGGTGATTCAAAAAGAATACCACAACTTTAAAAATGTGTATTTAATGAAAGAAACATAATATAACCTTCTGTTATACATCATTACAAAGAGTATTTAAAAAGGTTTTTTTCACTCAAAAACAAGTTCAGAGATGTTCAATATGGCCCCCTCCAGACACACGAGCAATATCAACCCGATACTCCAACTCGTTCCACACTCTCTGTAGCATATCAGGCGTAACAGTTTGGATAGCTGCTGTTATTTCTCGTTTCAAATCATCAATGGTGGCTGGGATAGGTTTAATACACCACCTATCAGGAGGTTTAACACCATACTTCGTTCGAAATGCACGCTGAACAACTGTCGTCGATTCACTTCTGCCGTACTCAATAACACAAAAAGCTTTCTGTTGAGCGGTCGCCATCTTAGCATCAACTGACGCTGACGCCTAGTCAACAGCGCCTCAAGCGAACAAATGTACAACTAAATGAAACTTTATAGCTCCCTTAATTCGCCGACAGATAGTGCTTAGCTCTGCCTTTTGTCGTTGCAGAGTTTTAAATTCCTAAAGTTGTGGTATTCTTTTTGAATCACCCTGTATACTAAATATCTCTGACACATGTCATACCAACCAAACAAAACAAAAAATTATGGCTCGTTCACAACAAATGTTAACCATCGACACACTTGTATCTTAACGCTCATTCCATACCGGTACACCTGGTACGCACACGCGGGTGTTGCCAGCACCGGCCCTTCGGGACTTCCCCTTTAGATGAAGACGCAGCGCTGCGTGCCCGCTGCAGCCTGCCGTGACGTCACGCAGACGCACAGTGGCACAGCCCCCTCTCCCAGCCCCAACACTCCTACCCCTTTTCTCACCCCCCACCTTCCTCCCTCCCCCTCATCCCTTCCCCTCATTCATGCTTGTTGCTCTCCGCAGTGTCTCTGCAGCGACTTTGCAGCAGAGCAGCTTCTTCGTACTGCAGCGGCAGAAATACACAGCCGCGTCCTCGCACTGTCTACGCGTATTATAATCCACCTCCCAACACTCCACGGTACCTCATCCACATGTACGTTCAGTCTCTGCAAACGACACTGTGAAGTGAAACTTCCTGGCAGATTAAAACTGTGTGCCCGACCAAGACTCGAAATCGGGACCTTTCCAAAGGTCCCGAGTTCGAGTCTCGGTCGGGCACACAGTTTTAATCTGCCAGGAAGTTTCATATCAGCGCACACTCCGCTGCAGAGTGAAAATCTCATTCTGGACACTGTGAAGTGCATGGCAAAGGGGAACGGGAGGAGTACTCCACTGAAATACGTGCTGTGGTCTCACCACTGAGAATTTTACGCACCAATTGTCAAATGTGGAGGTCGAAGCCGCGGCATGGTGCATTTCTTGACTGGGCACGGACCTTATCCCACGCACTTCAACCGCGTGAGTCTAAGAGACACATCTACATGTACAAGCGCTAATAGAAAGCACAGAAGCTGAAATCGTTATAGGTACAGAAAGCTGGCTGAAGCCTGAAATAAGTTCTGCAGAAATTTTTACGAAGTCTCAGACGGTTTTCAGGAAAGATAGATTAGGCAGGATTGGTGGTGGAGTGTTTGTGTCTGTCAGTAGTGGTTTATCTTGTAGTGAAGTCGAAGTAGATACTCCGTGCGAATTGGTATGGGTGGAGGTTATACTTAACAGCCGAACTAAGTTAATAATTGGCTCCTTCTACCGGCACACAGACTCCGATGATATAGTTGCATAACAGTTCAGAGAAAATTTGAGTCTACTAACAAACAAATACCCCACTCATAGGGTTATAGTTGGTGGGGACTCCAACCTTCCCTCGATATGTTGGCAAAAATACTTGTTCAAAACCGGTGGTAGGCAGAAAACTTCTTCCGAGGGTATCCTACATGCTTTCTCCGAAAATTATTTCGAGCAGTTAGTCCACGAACCCACGCGAATTGTAAATCGTTGCGAAAACACACCTGACCTCTTAGCCACAAGCAATCCAGAGCTAATAGACAGCATCATGACTGATACAGGAATTAGGCCGTTGTAGCTAGGCTCAATACTGTTTCTTCCAAATCCACCAGAAACAAATGCAAAATAATTTTATTTAAAAAAGCGGATAAAGTGTCACTAGAAGCCTTCCTAAGAGACAATCTCCATTCCTTCCGAATTGACTATGCAAATGTAGACGAAATATGGCTCAAATTCAAAGATGTAGTAGCAACAGCAATTGAGAGATTCATACCTCATAAATTGGTAAGAGATGGAACTGATCCCCCGTGGTACACAAAACAGGTCCGAACGCTGTTGCAGAGGCAACGGAAAAAGCATACGAAGTTCAGAAGAACGCGAAATCCGGAAGATTGGCTAAAATTTACAGACGCGCGAAATCTGGCGCGGACTTCAATGCGAGATGCCTTTAATAGGTTCCACAACGAAACATTGTCACGAAATTTGGTAGAAAATCCGAAGAAATTCTGGTCGTATGTAAAGTACACAAGCGGAAAGACCTTCGCTGCGCAGTGCCGATGGTACTGTTACCGACGACTGTGCCGCTAAAGCGGAGTTATTGTACGCAGTTTTCCGAAATTCCTTCACCAGGGAAGACGAATGGACTATTCCAGAATTTGAAACACGAACAGCTGCTAGCATGAGTTTCTTAGAAGTAGATACCTTAGGGGTTGCGAAGCAACTCAAATCGCTTGATACGGGCAAGTCTTCAGGTCCAGATTGTATACCGATTAGGTTCCTTTCAGATTACGCTGATGCAATAGCTCCCTACTTAGCAATCATATACAACCGCTCGCTCACCGATAGATCCGTACCTACAGATTGGAAAATTGCGCAGGTCGCACCAGTGTTTAAGAAGGGTAGTAGGAGTAATCCATCGAACAACAAACCTATATCATTGACGTCGGTTTGCAGTAGGGTTTTGGAGCATATACTGTCTTCAAACATTATGAATCACCTCGAAGGGAACGATCTATTGATACGTAATCAGCATGGTTTCAGAAAACATCGTTCTTGTGCAACGCAGCTAGCTCTTTATTCGCACGAAGTAATGGCCGCTATCGACAGGGGATCTCAAGTTGATTCCGTATTTCTAGATTTCCGGAAAGCTTTTGACACCGTTCCTCACAAGCGACTTCTAATCAAGTTGCGGGCCTATGGGGTATCGTCTCAGTTGTGCGACTGGATTCGTGATTTCCTGTCAGGAAGGTCGCTGTTCGTAGTAATAGACGGCAAACCATCGAGTAAAAAAAGTGATATCAGGTGTTCCCCAGGGAAGCGTCCTGGGACCTCTGCTGTTTCTGATCTATATAATTGACCTGGGTGACAATCTGAGCAGTTCTCTTAGGTTGTTCGCAGATGATGCTGTAATTTACCGTCTAGTAAGGTCATCCGACGACCAGTATCAGTTGCAAAGCGATTTAGAAAAGATTGCTGCATGGTGTGACAGGTGGCAGTTGACGCTGAATAACGAAAAGTGTGAGGTGATCCACATGACTTCCAAAAGAAATCCGTTGGAATTCGATTACTCGATAAATAGTACAATTCTCAAGGCTGTCAATTCAACTAAGTACCTGGGCGTAAAAATTACGAACAACTTCAGTTGGAAAGACCACATTGATAATATTGCGGGGAAGGCGAGCCAAATGTTGTGTTTTATTGGCAGGACACCTAGAAGATGCAACAAGTCCACTAAAGAGACAGCTTACACTACACTCGTTCGTCCTCTGTTAGAATACTGCTTCGCGGTGTGGGATCCTTACCAGGTGGGATTGACGGAAGACATCGAAAGGGTGCAAAAAAGGGCAGCTCGTTTTTATTGTCACGTAATAGGGGAGTGTGGCAGATATGATACGCGAGTTGGTATGGAAGTCATTAAAGCAAAGACGTTTTTCGTCGCGGCGAGATCAATTTACGAAATTTCAGTCACCAACTTTCTCTTCCGAATGTGAAAATATTTTGTTGATCCCAACCTACATAGGTAGCAATGATCATCAAAATAAAATAAGCGAACTCAGAGCTCGAACAGAAAGGTTTAGGTGTTCGTTTTTCCCGCGCGCTGTTCGGGAGTGGAATGGTAGGGAGATAGTATGATTGTGGTTCGATAAACCCTCTGCCAAACACTTAAATGTGAATTGCAGAGTAATCATGTAGATGTAGATGTAGATCTACGTGTACATGCGGAGGTATGGGAAACCCCGAACACACAATCCTATTCTGCGGGAAATACAGACAACATAGGAACACACTAGGAATACAACACTTAAAAACAGAACTTCACATATACGATGCAATCAGAACACCAGAATTAGGGGATGAACTAAACGTATTGACAGAAGAAATCTCAGATGAATGCCATAAAGAGTACAGGCGCGAGAGACCGTACAGACGACAAACCTAGATGCAGCACCTACATAGACGCCGTAGTGCGGAGGATGAAAACCGAGACAGAAAGATGACCGACAGAAATGCATTAGTTTAAACATAATGTAGAAATATCACAATAGATTACGCATAAGTAAAAGCTCAATATGGATAGATGTTAACTGTGTCGGCGCACCGTCGCAATTGCCGCAGGCAAACACGGCACTTTAAACCTAGCGTAATTATCTTAGTAACAGCTTCAGTAATTAGCATAGAACTTACAGATTAGCATATATCTTCTTAGTTAAAGGTAAGCAAGGGATTGGAGACTGAGGATCAATGGCTTGACGACTAATTCCAAGGCTTTCATCCTCAGTTCCCCAAGGTGGAGGGACTATAAACATCTTCCTTTCCCATCCTCTTTCCTATTCTTCATTCTAAACTGTATTTTCGTATTTCTTTTTCAAAATGTAAGCTTCATCTAAATTTTTGTTAAACGGTTTGGGAAAGCTGACATAAAGAAAAGAAAGATAAATAGGAAATAAAGATAACCAAGGAAAAGAAAAAAAATAAAAAAAAGACAAAAACAAAACACGATCAACAACGACCCGCCTCCACGTGGCGGGCCAAGGACAAAAAAAATGGTTCAAATGGCTCTGAGCACTATGGGACTTAACATCTGAGGTCATCAGTCCGCTAGAGCTTAGAACTACTTAAACCTAACTAACCTAAGGACATCACACAAGAGCCAGTCATCACGAGGCAGAGAAAATCCCTGACCCCGAACAACGGTGCGATCGGATGCGGGAACTGGTGTGGAGCTTCAGCCACATCAGCGCCCATATACCGATCGCAGTGGCCAAGTGGTCAATAAAGACCCACCTTAAGACCTTGGTGGGTCGTAAAATCAGGGCGGCAAGTGAAAGAAAGAAAGTGAAGTGGTGCATCGTCCTCGTGGACATGGGATAGCGGCTGAGATGATATGCGCTGATCAGCCGGAACGTTATGACCACGTACCAGGTAACCGGTACGCCCACATTTGGCACGGGTAACTGCGGCGACGGGTTTTGGCATGGAAGCGGTGAGGCCTTGGCAGGTCGCGTGAGAGAGTTGTCACCACGTCTGCACACACAAGTCACCTGACTACCGTAGATTTCGGGTAGGAGGCGATGAACTCTGAAGCAACGTTCAATCACGTCCCAGATGTGTTGGATCGGGTTCAGACCTCGCGCGTTTTGGGGCCATCACATCGATTGGAACTCGCCACTATGTTCTCCAAACGACTCGATCACACTCTTGACTTTGTAACTTGGCTCATTATCCCGTTGGAAAATGCCACTGCTGTGGCATTTTTACATGTATTTTTTCATCATTACTAACTTTACGACAGCAGCGGGTATACAATGTAAAAGCCATATTACTATATACATAACTAGGTCTAGATTGGGACTTAGCATCTATTCCACAATGCCAGGTCTTGTAAGCGATGATATCTCGGTCGGCGAATGATTCCAAACCAGGTAGAGAGGCATTCTCAAAACGGACAATAGCTAGAGTAAACCATCCCCTTCCAGTACTGCCTGTGCCAGCATCAAGACCGAAATTAACTCGACATCAACGGAAAAAAATCGGTCCATTTAATATGACACTTTGTGCAGTGCCATTGGCGCCAAGTTTATTCTCCAGGCTCATTCTACATCTACATCTACATTTATACTCCGCAAGCGACCCAACGGTGTGTGGCGGAGGGCACTTTACGTGCCACTGTCATTACCTCCCTTTCCTGTTCCAGTCGCGTATGGTTCGCGGGAAGAACGACTGTCTGAAAGCCTCCGTGCGCGCTCTAATCTCTCTAATTTTACATTCGCGATCTCCTCGGAAGGTATAAGTAGGGGGAAGCAATATATTCGATACCTCATCCAGAAACGCACCCTCTCGAAACCTGGCGAGCAATCTACACCGCGATGCAGAGCGCCTCTCTTGCAGAGTCTGCCACTTGAGTTTGCTAAACATCTCCGTAACGCTATCACGCTTACCAAATAACCGCTCTTCTTTGGATCTTCTCTATCTCCTCCGTCATCCCGATCTGGTACGGATCCCACACTGATGAGCAATACTCAAGTATAGGTCGAACGAGTGTTTTGTAAGCCACCTCCTTTGTTGATGGACTACATTTTCTAAGCACTCTCCCAATGAATCTCAACCTGGTACCAGCCTTACCAACAATTAATTTTATATGATCATTCCACTTCAAATCGTTCCGCATGCATACTCCCAGATATTTTACAGAAGTAACTGCTACCAGTGTTTGTTCCGCTATCATATAATCATACAGTAAAGGATCCTTCTTTCTATGTATTCGCAATACATTAGATTTGTCTATGTTAAGGGACAGTTGCCACTCCCTGCACCAAGTACCTATCCGCTGCAGATCTTCCTGCATTTCGCTACAATTTTCTAATGCTGCAACTTCTCTGTATACTACAGCATCATCCGCGAAAAGCCGCAAAGCTCGTTATGTGTTTGCGGACTGGCATGCGATGGCGACGTTGACGATACACACGTCGACGAGGCACAGTGCTTCAGTGCTGTTGCAGATAGAGCTCACAGCGGAATGATTCCGCTGGTCTGCGTTGGCCGCTTATGTACTCAGCGCATGACCTTGATTACATAAGAGTGCTGATAACGGACTTAGCCGCTGCGAGGGCCGGCGCGGGAGCGTGTTATCCCGGACGCGCGCTGTAGTTGTTTTAGCGGCGCGCGTCACGCTGGCGAGCCGGCCCAAGCGGGTTGCATCATGTCAGTATATAAGCGGCCAACGCAGACCGCTGTGAGCTATGTCTGCAACAGCATTGAAGCATTACGCCTCGTCGACGTGTGTATCGTCAACGTCGCCATCGCACGCCAGTCCGCAAACACATAATGAGCCTGCAGAATAAACTTGGCACTAATGGCACTGCACAAAGTGTCATTTTAAATGGAAAGATTTTATTCCGTGATCGCCATCAAAGGGTGTACATGGTCTGCAACCAGTGCGCGATACACCTTGTCCGTCATGATGCTTTGCAAGAGCCTTATTGGACCCAAGGATGTCCACGTGTTCCTCACGAGGGAACCTCCCCATCGCACCCCCCTCAGATTTAGTTACAAGTTGGCACAGTGGATAGGCCTTGAAAAACTGAACACAGATCAATCGAGAAAACAGGAAGAAGTTGTGTGGAACTAATAAAAAAATTAGTAAAATATACAAACTGAATAGCCCATGCGAAGATAGGCAACATCAAGGAGAATGGGATTCGGGGAGCGCCGTGGTCCCGTGGTTAGCGAGAGCAGCTACGGAACGAGAGGTCCTGGGTTCAAGCCTTCCCTCCAGTGAAAAGTTTAATTTTTTATTTTCAGTTTATGTGACAAACTCTTATGTTTTCATCACTTTTTTGGGAGGTTTATCACATCCACAAGAAAACCTAAATCGGGCAAGGTAGAAGAGTCTTTTTACCCATTCGCCACGTGTACAAGTTAGGTGGGTCGACAACATATTCCTGTCATGTGACGCACATGCCGTCACCAGTGTCGTATAGAATATATGAAATGTGTTTTCCTGTGGAGGAATCGGTTGATCTATGACCTTGCGATCAAATGTTTTCGGTTCCCATTGGAGAGGCACGTCCTTTCGTCTACTTATCGCACGGTTTTGTGGTGCGGTCGCAAAACACACACACTAAACTTATTACAGTGAACAGAGACGTCAATGAACGAACGGACAGATCATAACTTTGCGAAAATAAAGAAAGCAAAATTTTCAGTCGAGGGAAGACTTGAACCAAGGACCTCTCGCTTCGCAGCTACTCACGCTAACCACGGGACCAAGGCGCTCTTGAGCTCACACTATCCTTGATGTTGCATATCTTGCGCATGGACTACTCAGTTTGCACATTTTACTAATTTTTTCATAGTTCCACACAACTTCTTCCTGTTTTCTCGATTGATCTGTGTTCAGTTTTTCAAGGCCTATCCACTGTGCCAACTTATAACTAAATCTGAGGGGGGTGCGATGGGGAGGTTCCCTTGTCAGATCATAACAGAGCCGCCGCCAGCTTCTCTCCGTCCCGCAGTACAGATTACGAGGAGCTCATTCCCTGGAAGACGACGGAATCACGCCCTCCCATCGGCGTGATGAAGAAGGTATCGTGATTCGTCAGACCGTGCAACGTTCTGCCACATCCAATGCCTACAGTCACGGGCCCATTTCAGTCGTAGTTGACGATGTCACGTTGTTAGCATTGGCACATGCATTGGTCGTCAGCTGCGGAGACCTTTCGTTAGCAGTGTTCGGTGCACTGAGTGTTCAGACACACTTGTATCCTGCCCAGCATTAAGGTCTGACGTCAGTTCCGCCAAGACTCGCCGCTTGTCCTGTTTCACCAGTCTGTCCAGCCTACGACGTCTGACGTCTCTAATCAGGGGTGGCCGCCCAACACCACAACATCTGGACGTGGTTTCACCCTGGTTTCGCCACGTGTTCAAGACACCCACTACAGCACTTCTGGAACACCCGACAAGTCGTGCAGTTTCCGAAACGCTCGTGCCGAGCCTCCGGGCCATCACAATCTGCCCTCGGTCAAACTGAAGATAGACCGGGCGCCTTCCCCACTCTACACACGGACAGCGCCCTCACTGATACTCGTACACGCATCGTGTGTGTGTGACCAGCAGTCATTCCTCACAAGGGGACGCTGCTATCACCTGGACGCATTTATATCGATAGTAGGTCGCTGGTCATAATTTTTTGACTGATCAGTCTGAATAAACAAAATGTACCACCACAGCCGTATGATCAAGAAAATTTATTTCAGATGACTTGTTTCTGATAGAAGCCGACCTCGGGGACGATCAGTTTGGATTCCGTAGAAATGTTGGAACACGTGAGGCAATACTGACCCTACGACTTATCTTAGAAGAACGATTAAGGAAAGGCAAACCTACGTTTCTAGCATTTGTAGACTTAGAGAAAGATTTTGACAATGTTGACTGGAATACTCTCTTTCAAATTCTAAAGGTAGCAGGGGTAAAATACAGGGAGCGAAAGGCTATTTACAATTTGTACTGAAACCAAATGGCAGTTATAAGAGTCGAGGGGTATGAAAGGGAAGCAGTGGTTGGGAAGGGAGTGAGACAGGGTTGTAGCCTATCCCCGATGTTATTCAATCTGTATAATGAGCAAGCAGTAAAGGAAACAAAAGAAAAATTCGGAGTAGGTATTAAAATCCATGGAGAAGACATAAAAACTTTGAGATTCGCCGATGACATTGTAATTCTGTCAGAGACAGCAAAAGACTTGGAAGAGCAGTTGAACTGAATGGACAGTGTCTTGAAAGGAGGCTATTAGATGAGCATCAACAAAAGCAAAACGAGGATAATGGAATGTAGTCGAATTAAGTCGGGTGATGCTGAGGGAAATAGATTAGCAAATGAGACACTTAAAGTAGTAAAGGAGTTTTGCTATTTGGGAGCAAAATAACTGATGACGGTCGAAGTAGAGAGGATATAAAATGTAGACTGCCAATGGCAAGGAAAGCGTTTCTGAAGAAGAGAAATTTGTTAACATCGAGTATAGATTTAAATGTCAAAAAGTCGTTTCTGAAAGTATTTGTATGGAGTATAGCCATGTATGGAAGTGAAACATGGACGATAAATACACTCCTGGAAATGGAAAAAAGAACACATTGACACCAGTGTGTCAGACCCACCATACTTGCTCCGGACACTGCGAGAGGGCTGTACAAGCAATGATCACACGCACGGCACAGCGGACACACCAGGAACCGCGGTGTTGGCCGTCGAATGGCGCTAGCTGCGCAGCATTTGTGCACCGCCGCCGTCAGTGTCAGCCAGTTTGCCGTGGCATACGGAGCTCCATCGCAGTCTTTAACACTGGTAGCATGCCGCGACAGCGTGGACGTGAACCGTATGTGCAGTTGACGGACTTTGAGCGAGGGCGTATAGTGGGCATGCGGGAGGCCGGCTGGACGTACCGCCGAATTGCTCAACACGTGGGGCGTGAGGTCTCCACAGTACATCGATGTTGTCGCCAGTGGTCGGCGGAAGGTACACGTGCCCGTCGACCTGGGACCGGACTGCAGCGACGCACGGATGCACGCCAAGACCGTAGGATCCTACGCAGTGCCGTAGGGGACCGCACCGCCACTTCCCAGCAAATTAGGGACACTGTTGCTCCTGGGGTATCGGCGAGGACCATTCGCAACAGTCTCCATAAAGCTGGGCTACGGTCCCGCACACCGTTAGGCCGTCTTCCGCTCACGCCCCAACATCGTGCAGCCCGCCTCCAGTGGTGTCGCGACAGGCGTGAATGGAGGGACGAGTGGAGACGTGTTGTCTTCAGCGATGAGAGTCGCTTCTCCCTTGGTGCCAATGATGGTCGTATGCGTGTTTGGCGCCGTGCAGGTGAGCGCCACAATCAGGACTGCATACGACCGAGGCACACAGGGCCAACACCCGGCATCATGGTGTGGGGAGCGATCTCCTACACTGGCCGTACACCACTGGTGATCGTCGAGGGGACACTGAATAGTGCACGGTACATCCAAACCGTCATCGAACCCATCGTTTTACCATTCCTAGACCGGCAAGGGAACTCGCTGTTCCAACAGGACAATGCACGTCCGCATGTATCCCGTGCCACCCAACGTGCTCTAGAAGGTGTAAGTCAACTACCCTGGCCAGCAAGATCTCCGGATCTGTCCCCCATTGAGCATGTTTGGGACTGGATGAAGCGTCGTCTCACGCGGTCTGCACGTCCAGCACGAACGCTGGTCCAACTGAGGCGCCAGGTGGAAATGGCATGGCAAGCCGTTCCACAGGACTACATCCAGCATCTCTACGATCGTCTCCATGGGAGAATAGCAGCCTGCATTGCTGCGAAAGGTGGATATACACTGTACTAGTGCCGACATTGTGCATGCTCTGTTGCCTGTGTCTATGTGCCTGTGGTTCTGTCAGTGTGATCATGTGATGTATCTGACCCCAGGAATGTGTCAATAAAGTTTCCCCTTCCTGGGACAATGAATTCACGGTGTTCTTATTTCAATTTCCAGGAGTGTAGATTAGACAAGAAGAGAATAGAAGCTTTCGAAATGTGGTGCTACAGAAGAATGCTGAAGATTAGATGGGTAGATCACATAACTAATGAGGAGATATTGAACAGAATTGGGGAGAAGAGGAGCTTGTGGCACAACTTGACTAGAAGAAGGGATCGGTTGGTAGGACATGTTCTGAGGCATCAAGGGATCACCAATGTAGTATAGGAGGGCAGCGTGGAGAGTAAAAATCGTATAGGCAGACCAAGAGATGAATACACTAAGCACATTGACAAGGATGTAGGTTGCAGTAGGTACTGGGAGATGTTCGCACAGGATAGAGTAGCATAGAGAGCTGCATCAAACCAGTCTCAGGACTGAAGACCACAACAACAACAGCTTCCACCACAGCCATATGATCAAGAAAATTTCAGACGACTAGTTTCTGCTAAACGCTTATGTCATCTTCAGGTCCTTACAAACCAAAACAGTACTTTCATTCGTTGTACCATGTACCGTAAAGCCCACATAACTCTACGAGATGTTTAGAAAACAATGAACTAATGTGGACGATAATAGTGACTAGACATGGGACATGGCGGAAAGGAAATGTGTATTGTTTGGATGAGCGGGGCCTAGAGTTTCAGAAAATCGCCATTAGATGTCAGTCAGTGCGTCTTCTCAGTTTGCACTCAGTCGGAAGTAAGATGCTTTCTCCTCAAAGGACGGCGTTTTATGAGCTGCAGTTTGCAAAGAGTGAGTCAGTGATTTGGGTCCAGCGTGCTTTTCGTCGGCATTCGGCATATGGGGACTGCAGAACTCTCATGACATTAGTGAGCACGAAAGAATGTAATGTGAACGTTTCTTGTGCCATTTCTCGCGAAAGAATGTATGGCACCTTCTTTTTTGAGAAAAACACAGTGACTGGAATGAGCTACGTAGTAATGCTGCAAACTTGGCTTTTTCCACAACTTCATTTTCGCCGCGCGCGATTAGCCGAGCGGTCTAGGGCGCTGCAGTCATGGACTGCGCGGCTGGTCCCGGCGGAGGTTCGAGTCCTCCCTCGGGCATGGGTGTGTGTGTGTGTGTGTTTGTCCTTAGGATAATTTAGGTTAAGTAGTGCGTAAGCTTAGGGACTGATGACCTTAGCAGTTAAGTCCCATAAAAAAAAAGACTTCATTTTCCAACAGACTGAAACTCCAGCACGCTGGTAGAACAACAGACAGTTTGTAAGTGAGACTCTACCTCAACACTGGATAGGACGCACAGGACGTTGTCCCGCTTTCTTGACCTCCAAGATCGCCAAACGTGACGCCGTGTGATTTTTTCTTCTGTGGATATGTGAAGGAAAGAGTTTTCATCTCCCCTTTAACCTTTTGCCACAGAAGAATTGAGGAACAGAACAACAGCTGCCGCAACTTCTGTAAAAGCAGGTACATTGCGTAAAGTATATGACGAATTTAGCTATCGTCCAGATGTTGTTTGTGCTGCTGCCTTCAAAATAACCACATCAAAAACACGTTCGTGGTGTCATTTCCCTCCAGCACTTTTTCAGACGTTAGTCGAGTCCACGCCACGTCGTGTTGCGGCACTCCTGCGTGCTCGCGGATGCCCTACACGATATTAGGCACGTGTAGCAGTTTCTTCGGCTCTTGCGTGTATGAAACTTGGTCATCAGTTACCAGCTTCGTTCGCAAGAGAAGATTATAGACCTTTCGACACAATGTGCATTTTCATGGTCGCTGCAGGTATCCTCAAAACAAGACTAACGTACTACTGCTAATGGACTACATAAAAGCTGGTCTATAACGTTTGATTTAACAATGGGTGGGCGTGTAAATGCCTGCAGGTGCAAACAGACAACTATTCTACCACTAATTCTCTATCAGAACCAGTATATTTTCTGCAAATATGAGTTGAGTATGTGTTGTAAGCTAAAGGCCAAGAAATTCGATTAAAAGAAACTGTAGATGGTGCAATGCTGACTAGTAAATGAGCAGAACTCGAATATCGTCCCAATGTGCTACGAGCGACGAGTGGAGCACCCTCTAAAATTATAGCATAAGAGAACAACAGATCTGAGGGCTTCCAAACGTCTTACTCCGTCTCTAATAGTTTCGACCTTTTGATTTTTTTAAATGGTAGTGGAACTTCATGAACACCGTGTAGTTTGCATTCATTCTGTAATATAATAGCGATTGAGACCTGCCGGCACATACATTTCCAGCTTTTATATCCCATTTTAGGCTACCTTTCAAGCGGTATTCGTTCATACCGTTTTATTTCTCATCTACAGTTTAACGTGACTGTTAACTCCGCTCAAAATAGCCGTTTTATGATGCAAGCGACAGTCGGTTTTATACTGCTGTTAATCTCTGTAATTATGGTTGAAGAATTCTAAGGCTCCCTCAGGCTTCTGCAGTATCTGTTTCAAGATGCGTCGAATCAATGTATCAAATAAAATAGATAAATAAAACTTTCTCCATTTACCACTCGTTCCTTTTCTGGGAAAGTAATGAGAGGTTGAAAACTAGAAAAAATTGCCAGAATTCTCCTACTGATTCTAATGTTTTCAATTGCTGCTCAAAAATCATGTAGTAGTCGAGGTTCATAGCACTATTTGGGCAGTACGAACAGTCGGTGCTAGAGGGAGAAAACTGAGGTTGGAGAGTAAATGGAAAAAGGTACGTTATGTGGACGCAGGCAGCAGATTAACTGTTTCTATTTTTACTACAAAATATAAATGCACTGTTAAGTTTTTAATTTATTACTTTTGCCTCAATTTCGTTTTCGTTTTATTATTTGGTAGAAATGGTAGAGAATAACATTTTCGGAAAAATTTGTAGCATTCTATATACTTAAGTATTTCGAAGAAGAACCCGTTTTGTAGTCAAATATATTAATCGACTTTTTAACAGGAATTTAAATACCATTGATTTTTTGCTAAGAGGAGTAAAAAGGCTCTTTCAAGAAATTCAAATCTAGAATTTAGATAGGAGAAAAAATAAAACATTTACCAGGAACAATTACATCAATATAGTTAAAATTTCAATACTGAACTAAATCATTGTGCAATATTTATTGTCCAGTTTGTTCGTAAATACTGGTTGTATAAGCTGTTGATTCGTAAGTTGACCCCTTTCATCAGGAACGATACCACACAAACACACTAGCAATATTCTGGAAGCCACAAAACTTCCTACCAACAAGAAATATTCTTTAGCACAAAGGACAAGCCTGGCATACCCCTTTTAATACTCTAGCAGAAAACGAAAACACGTTTACTACTGTCTAAGCAACGTTGTACTGATTCCCATGCCATTCATTTTTTTTTTCATTACTAAAGGTCGGCGTTGTTATTATAATAGCTCTGATCGTCTTACCATTTTATACAATCATCCAATATTTCAAAGTAATGGAAATTATTGGAGTAAACATAAACGCCTGTCGTGACAAATTTATATACCAATCGGTTTATCAATAGGTAACGAAATACCTGTTCTAACCGAGACCAAATAAAAAACACGGGTTATTGAGAACTGAAATTCCAGTATGAGTTTTAACCAGTCGCTTTTTCCCATCGCTACTGCTTCTGTTGCACAGTACACCATCAATGCACTGTGGCAGCGAAACTGCGCCCCCACCCCCACCCTCACACACACACACACACACACACACACACACAAATTCACATACTCCAGTGTTATAATTCTTCACGTTGCCAGGCAGGGTAATCCCCTTTTCGGCCTTTGACGCAGTTCTGCCAACAGTGGCAAGAGATAATCCGCGGCTATCGCTTATCTCGCCATTTGCCGCTACGCTTTTAGCTGGGATCTCTGTGGCTAGGGTATCATCTCTCTCTCTCTCTCTCTCTCTCTCTCTCTTTGTCTCTCTGTATTCCTCTCTCCGCCCATACAGTTTCACTGTGCAGCGCGCCCAGTACAAACTTGATCTTCCCCACACCTTGCGCGAACTTTGGCGGACGGATTACCTCCTCATCTCGCGACTGAAGCACAAGAAGTTAGGAAACTGATCCCCAGGACAGAACTCGTTGGATGGAGCGTGACCAGAATGTGGCGGTAGGGGTTGTAATATACACTGTCTCACAAAAACAGTGAAGCAGCCGTGAAGGGAGAAGGAGAAATCGAAATGAAACTTCACGAGTCGAGAAGGTATGTGATGTTACTGAAGTGATCATAAAATCGAGGCAAATTTACTAAGAACTTGGCAGTATGACCCCATTGATTAGTATGACGTTGCGACCCTTCTGGCCTGAATGCATACAGTTATTCCGTTTGCAAGGGGGTCACTTGGCGATATATTCTGTCCTGAGCCAAGGTGGCCCGCAGCTGCTGTAGCTTGACATTCTGGAAACTGACACTGCGACAGAGCTAGCGCCCGATCTGGTCTCACACGTGGTCTATCGGGCACAGACGTTGGGACCTTACAGGCTCCGGATATACACTGAAGAGCCAAAGAAAATGGTACACCTGCCTAATATCGTGTAGTGCCCCCTCGAGCACGCAGAAGTACCGCAACACGACGTGGCATGGGCTCAGACTACTGGAGAACTGACACCGTGAATCCTGCAGGGCTGTCCATAAATCCGTAAGAGTAGGAGGGGGTGGGGATCTATTCCGAACGTCACGTTGCAAGGCATTCCAGATATGCTCAATAATGTTCATGTCTCGAGAGTTTGGTGGCCAGAAGAAATGTTTAAACTCAGAAGAATGTTTCTGGAGACACTCTGTAGCAATTCTGGGGTGTGGGGTTTCGCATTGACCTGCTGGAATTGCCCAAATGCGTCGGAATGCACAATGGACATGAATGGATGCAGGTGATCAGGGAGGATGTTCGTATCTAGATGTATCAGGGGTCCTATATCACTACAACTGCACACGCCCCACACCATTACAGTGCCTCCATCACCTTGAAAAGTCCCATGATGACGGGCAGGGTCCATGGATTCATTAGGTTCTCTCCATACTCGTACACGTCCATCCGCTCGATACAATTTGAAACGAGACTCGTCCGACCAGGGAACATGTTTCCATTTATCAACAGTCCAATGTCGGTGTTGACGGGCCCAGGCGAGGCGTAAAACTTTGTGTCGTGCAATCATCAAGGATACACGAGCGAGCCTTCCGCTTTGAAAACCCATATTGGTGATGTTTCGTTGAATGGTTCGCACGCTGACACTTGATGATGGCCCAGTATTGAAAGCTAGAGCAATTTGCGGAAGGGTTGCACTTCTGTCACGTTAAACCATTCTCTTCAGTCGTCGTCGGTCCCGTTCTTGTAGGATCTTTTTCCGGACGCAGCCATGTCGCGGATTTGATGTTGTACCGAATTTCTGATATTTACGGTACACTCGTGAAATGATCGTACGGGAAAGTCCCTACTTCATCGCTAGCTCGGAAATGCTGTGTCCCATCGCTCGTGAGCCGACCGTAACACCACGTTCGAACTCACTTAAACCTTGACGAGCAGCTATTGGAGCAGCAGTAACCGCTTTAACTATTCTGCCAAACACTTGTTATCTGCCGGCCGCGGTGGCCCAGCGGTTCTAGGCGCTTCAGTCCGGAACCGCGTGACTGCTACGGTCGCAGGTTCGAATCCTGTCTCGGGCATGGATGTGTGTAATGTCCTTAGGTTAGTTAGGTTTAAATAATTCTAAGTTCTAGGGGACTGATGACCTCAGATGTTAAGTCCCATAGTGCCCAGAGCCAACTTGTTATCTTATACCGTCGTTGCCGACCGCAGCGTCGTATTCTGCCTGTTTACATATCTCTGAGTACCATGCCTATACCAGTCTTTTTGGCTCTTCAGTGTATGTTCTTGTAAAAGGATTATATTACTTCCATGTAGTTTGGATCACCCAAGGTAAAGTTGATTTGCGTCCTGCTCCAAAAGACAAGAAAGGTGTCTCTGCGATGTGCAGGCCATGGACATGTTTATGGAAACATCAGTGGTTACATTCGAGTTTGGTTATTATAAAGGCGAGGTGCCTAGGCGTTGAAATTGTACTAGTTTTCTTGGAATACGGAACCGACATGTGAACCATTGCGTACTTCTTGCCTTTGTCTCTTGTTTTTCCCCCATTCCCGTTGCCAGTCTTCTACAACTCGCCTGTGCGTAGGACACAGCGGTAATCCGTACTTAGGATGGCAGTCCAGGCGATATGTCCTTTCAAAGCAACTCATCTGGCTAAGCGGACGACAGGCTCATTGCCAGTAATCTGAAAATGTGATTTCACCCAAGCATCAACAATTCTGATTCCTTCATTGATTCGTGCAATTGACTGGCATTATGTGCACACGATCCTTGACATAACCCTACAAAAGAAGTCTAATGACGTCATATGTGGAGAACACAGGGGCTGGGATCACACGACAAATTCACCTCTCACGAAGTGTGTCATACAGAAAGTTCAAACTCCAATGTGGGGATGCACCATCATGTTGGATGATAATGGACGACATGTAGCTCTTCGATCTGTGTTAGCAGCAACTGCTAGAGCAAGTCCAGATAAAAATTTCCCGTTATGGTTTTCCCTGCGAAAAGAAGTGAGCCTACGACACTACCGTGTGTTAGACCACACCACACGCTTTGTCTGTCATGGATGTGTTCACGCATGTTGTGTGGATTTTTGTAGTCCCGAATCGTAATGTTTGAGCGATTCACAAGTCGAGTCCAGAAATGTAGAACGTTGCTTCCCCTTAAAATTGGCAGTTTTTCAGCATCTACGGTGGGCAGCATGGAACACGCAATTGCATACCGCAGAAGACCATCTTTAGGACGCAGTGCTTGCAACATTTGCACTTTCTTCAGACATGGAGCGTGGGGAGAATGACTTTTTAAAAGCCTCTGCGCGTGCAGTAATTATTCTAATTATTCTATTCTTCACGATCCCTATGGGAGCGATATGTAAGGGGTTGTAGGGTATTCCTAGAGTCGTCTAAAAGCCAGTTCTAGAAACTTTGTTAACAGACTTTCTCGGGATAGTTTATGTCTCTTTTAAATTACCAGTTCATTTCTTTCAGAATATAACACTCTCTCACAGGTCAAACAAAGCATTCGTCCTGCCTTTCTCTGTGTACGTTCAATCTGCCCTGTAAACTCGTCGTTGTAACATGTGCCACACACTTGAGCAGTATTGCAGAGTGACTCGCACAAGTGTTTTGTATGCAATCTTGTCTGTAGATTAACTTTATTTCGCTGATATTGTACCAGTGAACCGAAGTCCGGCACCTGCTTCACTTGTTACCGAACTTGCGACATCGTTCCAATTCGTGTCCCTAGAGTTTTCGTATGTATGAGCTGCCTGATTCTGACTGTGACTCACTGACATTGTAGTCAAAGAACATTAAGTTTTACTTCGTTCTGCAAAGTGCATTGCTTTAAATTTCTGAACATTTACAGCAAGTTGCCGACCTGTGCACCTCTTCGCAACCTTATCAGTACATGACTGAAATTCGCCACCACTTAAAAAAAACTCACAAGCTGCGACATCGTCACGAAAAACAGTGACCCGTATATATAATAATTTTCCTTTAATTTACGTCTGTGGTCACAAACATTTTGTTAGCAATTACCAGTTTCGGTCTTTAATGACCATCATGAGATCTGTTTCATAAAAACAAAGTCCTAATGGCTGCAGTACATTAGGACTTTGTTTTTATGAAACAGATCTGATGATGGTCATTAAAGACCGTAACGGGTAATCTCTTAACAAAAAGTTTGTGACCATAGACGTAAATTAAAGGAAACTTATTAAAAAAAACTGATGGGTTGGTTGGTTGGTTGGTTTTGGGGGAAAGAGACCAGACAGCGAGGTCATCGGTCTCATCGGATTAGGGAAGGACGGGGAAGGAAGTCGGCTGTGCCCTTTGAAAGGAACCATCCCGGCATTTGCCTAGAGCGATTGAGGGAAATCACGGAAAACCTAAATCAGGATGGCCGGACGCGGGATTGAACCGTCGTCCTCCCGAACGCGAGTCCAGTGTCTAACCACTATGCCACCTTGCCCGGTACTGATGGGAAAGCTGAAGTTATACAGAATTTGAACAAAAAGATAAAAGATATTAGCCTACTCCTTTCCACTGAGCCGTCATTTTATGCAATTTCGTTCTCCATAGTAAATCTTGATTAGAATTGCGCACTGCAGTGGACTACCGTGTGAGAAATAATGCAAATAACGGCAATTTCTGGGCATTGGCCAACAGACACAGCTGCGTATCTATCAGGTATATAGCTTACGGTAATGGCTGTGGGCAGAGAGACAGAGAGAGAGAGAGAGAGATGGGTAGGTAGCCCCCTGGCACGCCAGCCATTTTGCCTGTCACACGGAAGCAGAGCTGACAGGATAAACCGTCGCAGGCAGCTTATATCTGATCGCTGTTGGCAGCACTGAGTGGCGCCACTGCGCAGGAAATCCCCCAGTGAGATTAATAATGGAAAACGGCTGTCACGAGACTACGCAGATGCCGTCAGCTGACTGCGGCCCTGAACTGTGACTACACGTTCTGAGCAAATGACACAAAACAGTGTTGTGAGATGTAATCACGTAAATTTCTACACTGCTTCTCAACTCCTGAACGCACCATGAAAATTTAGAAATCTTTGAATATTGTTCCTATTATACGCGATGTGTGACTGTTACAGGTGCAAACGGAAGGGTCGAATAGACGAGAATGAATCTTAATGTACATAGGTTCAGAATCCAATGGTTTCCCCTATACGACGTAAGCACGAGTGTGATAATATACTACTGGCCATTGAAATTGCTACACCACGAAGATGACGTGCTACAGACGCGAAATTTAACCGACAGGAAGAAGATGCTGTGATATGCAAATGACTAGCTTTTCAGAGCATTCACACAAGGTTGGCGCCGGTGGCGACACCTACAACGTGCTCACATGAGGAAAGTTTCCAACCGATTTCTCATACGCAAACAGCTGTTGACCGGCGTTGCCTGGTGAAACGTTGTTGTGATGCCTCGTGTAAGGAGGAGAAATGCGTACCATCACGTTTCCGGCTTTGAATAAGGTCGGATTGTAGCCTATCGCGATTGCGGTTTATAGTATCGCAACATTGCTGCTCGCGTTGGTCGAGATCGAATGACTGTTAGCAGAATATGGAATCGGTGGGTTCAGGAGGGTAATACGGAACGCCGTGCTGGATCGCAACGGCCTCGTATCACTAGCAGTCGAGATGACAGGCATCTTATACACATGCCTGTAACGGATCGTGCAGCCACGTCTCGATCCCTGAGTCAACAGATGGGGACGTTTGCAAGACAACAGCCATCTGCACGAACACTTCGACGACGGTTGCAGCAGCACAGACTATCAGCTCGGAGACCATGGCTGCGGTTGCCCTTGTCGCTGCATCACAGACAGGAGCGCCTGCGATGGTGTACTCAACGACGAACCTGGGTGCACGAATGCAAAACGTCATTTTTTCGGATGAATCCAGGTTCTGTTTACAGCATCATGATGGTAGCATCCGTGTTTGGCGACATCGCGGTGAACGCACATTCGAAGCATGTATTCGTCATCGCCATACTGGCGTATCACCTGGCGTGATGGTATGGGGTGCCATTGGTTACACGTCTCGGTCAGGTCTTGTTCTCAATGACGGCATTTTGAACAGTGGGCGGTACATTTCAAATGTGTTACGACCCGTGGCTCTACCCTTCATTCGATCCCTGCGAAACCCTACATTTCAGTAGGATAATGCACGACCGCATGTTGCAGGTCCTGTACGGGCCTTTCTGGATACAGAAACTGTTCGACTGCTGCCCTGGCGAGCACATTCTCCAGATCTCTCACCAATTGGAAACGTCTGGTCAATGGCGGTCGAGCAACTGGCTCGTCACAATACGCCAGTCACTACTCTTGATGAATTGTGGTATCGTGTTGAAGCTGCATGGGCAGCTGTACCTGTACAAGCCATCCAAGCTCTGTTTGACTCAATGCCCAGGCGTATCAAGTCCGTTATTACGGTCAGAGGTGGTTGTTCTAGTTGCTGATATCTCAGATATGTCAGTTCTAGTACATTTGTCCAATGAATACCCGTTTATCATCTGCATTTCTTCTTGGTGTAGTAATTTTAATGGCCAGTAGTGTAGTAATGTTATAACACCTTTAGCGTCTAATTCTACGTTTCTTTCGAAACAGTCGAACTGAAGTGTAAATTACTAAGTGATTAACTCACATCGTTTGGTTTCATCATCTATCTGGGTACCTAAGTACTGATAGACTGCGTTTCGACAACAAGTGTACCAGTCATTGCTGGGCATTGCCATGACCCCCGTCTTGAACCCATTGGACCTTTTTTTTGCATGGTGATAGCTAAAAGACCTTGTGCATTCCAGCTTTGTTGATAGGTGTGGATTAACTCTGGGCACGCACTGTGGATGGTTGCTAGAGTATTCAGGCCAAGCTTTGGATTTTTGATCTGTACAGGCACCGATGACGGCACATGCTGAAGCTTGTCTTCGGTTGAATGGTGACATGTGGAACACTTGCTATAATGTGTCTGTTGCCAACTCCATATCTGCAGTTTGGATCCTTGGGGACTTTATTATAATGTTCCCATGAACTCAGTCGTTACCAGCGGCCCCCCTCCATTCGCCTGTTTATTGGATGCCAAGTTGAAGGTCCCAGTGACTTGCAAGATTATACGTTAATACCACCATTTCTTAATACTCTCTCCATCGGCGACCTTGATTTACTGCTGAACCACAGGCCATACATGACCGGGTGAACGACAGTTGCGGAGAACAGGCGAACAGACTTGTCTATGACCGAATAGATGTGCAACTGACCACCCAGATGAACAGAGGTGCTACAACAACGTCTCTTCAACGACCATTCAGTGAACTTAGCAGCGTGTGGGCATCCACAGAAAGCGTCTGGTTCGTGCACCCATGCTGAATATTTTTCATCAGCGACGAAGGCTGGAATTTGCCACGCCAGTCAGCACCTGGTCTTCCAGTCAGTGGCGACAGGTAGCCTCTCCAAGTGTCACGTGGTCTGCTCCATGGGGCACGTGGCTGTTGGCATATACAGCGTGAAAGGTGGGAAAGTAAACGTCCTGCAACAATCGTCCTAAGAGTGCAGGCGTGAGGAGGGTGCATTATGGTCTGAGGAATGTAACTGTGGCATTCCCTGGGTGATCTCGCCATTCTGAAAGACACAGTGGATCAACACATGTGTGGACCTATCTCTGGGACCATTTCCACCTCTACATGTAGTTTATTTTTCCTGAGCATTTACCAGATGAACAGTGCAATGTGCCACACAATTTCCAGTATACATGTGTGGTTCGAAGAGCACCGGAATGAATTTACCGCGCTCCAGACCGCCAAGATCGCCGAATTTGAACCCAATCCCGAATCTGTGGGACCACCTGAGTCCGGTTGTCCGCGCCGTGGATCCTCAACCGAGAAACCCAGCACAGTTGGCACTGGAGTCAGCATGTTTCCACATTCCAGTCGGCACCTTCCAGAACCTCACGTCTCGCGCTGCGGGTTATTAAGGCTTTCGACAGGTGGTTTAAATGCCTCTGAGCACTATGAGACAACTTCTGAGGTCATCAGTCCCCTAGACTACTTAAACCTAACTAACCTAAGTACATCACACACATCCGTGCCCGAGGCAGGATTCGAACCTGCGACCGTAGCAGTCGCGCGGTTCCAAGCTGTAGCGCCTAGAACATCTCAGCCACTCCGGCTTGCTCGACACGTGGTCACATTAATGTGACTGGACCATGTATTATTATCAACACTCATTTTACAAAGATTCATAAGTTTAATTGGAAATCCCAAGTGTGTCATTACAGTCCACAGGTTCCATGAAGTTGACGAACAAGTAGTTCTTTTTGGACTTCGTTATCTTACAAGTATGTGATCAGTAGTAGATCTATTTCTGCAAAAGCCATTTTGATAATCCACGAAAGTATTTTCAGCGTATCGTTTCAAGCAGTTCAGCAATAAACAGGATAAATTCTTATAGGCTGTGTTAACCAATTACGCGGAAGAGCCAAAGAAACTGGTACACCTGTGTAATATCGTGCTGCGCCCCCTTCAGCACGCTGCCGCAACACGACGCAGCATGGACTGGACTAATGTCTGAAGTAGTGCTGGAGGGAAGTGACACCATGAATCCTGCAGCGCTGTCCATAAATCCGTAAGAGTACGAGGAAGTGGAAATCTCTTCTGAACAGCACGTTGCAAGGCATCCCAGATTTACTCAGTAATGTTCATGTGTGAGGAGTTTGGAGGCCAGCGGAAGTCTTTAAACTCAGAACAGTGTTTCTGGAGCGACTCTGTAGCAATTCTGGATGTCAGGGGTGTCGCATTGTCCTCCTGGAATTCTCCAAACCCGTCGGTATGCACAATGGACATGAATGGATGTAGGTGGCCCGACAGGATGCTTACGTACGTGTCACCTGTCAGAGTCGTATCTAGACGCATCAGGGGTCCCACATCACTCCAACTGCACACGCCTCATACCATTACAGAGCCTCCAGCAGTGAACAGTCCCCTGATGACATGCAGGGTCCATGGATTCACGAGGTTGTCTCCGTATACTACACATCCATCCACTCGATACTATTTAAAACGTGACTCGTCCGATCAGACAATATGCTTCCAGTCATCAACAGTCCAATGTTGGCATTGATGAGCCCAGGCGAGGAGTATAGCTTTGTGTCGTGCAGTCACCAAGTCGATGTCGTTTCGTTGAATTTTTCCCACGCTGACACTTGTTGATGGCCCATCATTGAAATCTGCAGCAATTTACGGAAGGGTTGCACTTCTGTTGCGTTCAACGATTCTCTTCAGTCGTCGTTGGTCCCGTTCTTGTAGAATGTTTTCCGGGCACAGCGAAGTCGGGGATTTGATGTTTTACCGGATTCCTTATAGCCACGGTGTAGTCGTGAAATTGTCGTACGGGAAAATCCCCACTTCATCGCTATCTCGAAGAGTCCCATCGCTCGGGATCCGACTATAGCACCACATTCAAACTCACTTAGATATTGACAAACTGCCATTGTAGCAGTAGAAATCGATCTAACAACTGTGCCAGACACTTGTTATCTTACATAGGCAGTGCCGACAGCAGCATCATATTCTTCCTGTTTATGTAACTTGCCTATACCATTTTGTTCGGCAGTTCTTTCTATATTTCCCTACTGTTTGCGAAGTGTTCCCTGTCTCTCTTTTTGTGTATCGTGACTAATATTGATGCTTTGCATTCTGTTGGTATGGTCTCTGCTGTCCACATTACCTGCATCGGGTGAAACAAATATCTATACAGTGCGTATCCTTCATATTTTAATATCTCAGCTGGAATTCCGTCATTCCCAGTTGTCTTGCCACTTTCTATGTGTTTGATACTTCTCAGCACCTCTTCATATGTCGGTTCTGGGATTTGGTCGCTGTTGGGTCTGATTCTGGAATCTGTAATTGGAGATTATGGATCAGAGCAAATCAATAGAGGGTCAAAACTTTCTTACTTGTTCATACTGCATGATTCAATAATTATATCACTGTTGTTGTTGTGGTCTTCAGTCCTGAGACTGGTTTGATGCAGCTCTCCATGCTACTCTATCCTGTGCAAGCTTCTTCATCTCCCAGTACCTACTGCAACCTACATCCTTCTGAATCTGCTTAGTGGATTCATCTCTTGGTATTCCTCTACGATTTTTACCCTCCACGCTGCCCTCCAGTACTAAATTGGTGATCCCTTGATGCCTCAGAATATGCCCTACCAACCGATCCCTTCTTCTAGTCAAGTTGTGCCACAAATTACTCTTCTCCCCAATTCTATTCAGTACTTCCTCATTAGTTACATGATCTACCCATCTAATCTTCAGCATTATTCTTTAGCATCACATTTAGAAAGCTTATATTCTCTTCTTGTCCAAACTATTTATCGTCCAGGTTTCACTTCCATACATGGCTACACTCCATGCAAATACTTTCAGAAACGACTTCCTGACACCTAAATCTATACTCGATGTTAACAAATTTCTCCTCTTCAGAAACGCTTTCCTTGCCATTGACAGTCTACATTATATCACTAAACTGAAAAAAAAGTCGCGGGGGTGAATGGGGACCGACAGACTGCCGTGTGAACCTCTATCGCTGTCAGCTTTCTAGATTTTGTAGACGCTACTTCCCAATCAAGTAGCTCCTCACCTGGGCCCACGATACTTACTGCACGCTGTACCTAGTCATCACAGCAAGGAAAAATCCCTGGCAGTACCGGTAATCGAACTAGGGTCCACCGCCACAGCAGCCAGAAGCGCCGATCGCTGACCTACGGAGACAGACCAGATCGGGAAGAGAGAACTGTGAACTGAATTAGTAATTAAAACTGTGAGGGGTCCCGGACTGTGCCGAACGCTACGCTGAAAACAGAGGCGGACTGATTGCGTACAGTACGTGCGGGAGCTCTCTAATTAGAACGCTCGTGCTCCGCGATTGTTTGCTCGGTGTGATGACTTTACAGCACTCCTAACAGAGTTTACATTCGATTCAGAGTCCGTGCGAATGTTTCCACAGTCGTTTGTTTACTTACAACTACAACAGTGCGTCCATAAAGTCATGTGAGCCGAGCCGAGGGAGATATGTAAAGAAGCATGACTCCAAGCATGGTTCTCCACATGCTGTCATTTATACCAGTTAACCCCGATTTTAGGAAGAATCCAACTCCCGTGTAATCTATACTACTACAGATTTATAAAGACATGTCGTTGATTAATGTTGTTAGCGAAAATCTCGAACAGTTCTTGACCGATTTACTTCAGATTTTTACGCGATATTCTAATAAAATTTCAGACAGTCATGGGCAACATATTTTTAACATGTATGGTACATAAATATCTATATAATACATGAAGGGGGAATGTTGCTGGCAAAAATCTCGGAAAGTTCTTGTCTGATTTACTTCAAATGTTTGCATGATACTATAATAAACATGAGGACTGAAATAGACTGTATACAGAGGGGTCCAAAAACATGTAGCCACTGTTTAAAGTCCATAACTGTCAAACTAATTGACGGAGTTGTCTCATCTTTGGTAGTGTAATATTTTGTAGCTCCAGCAATCGCCACAGAGGCATTGTATTGCGTTGTTTTGTTTTGTCAGATGACAGTCGCCAGATAGTCAGTGTTTTGTTCTTAGTTGCACCTAGTTACTCGAGTAAACATGGCTGGCGCAAGGCTTGCATTCGATGAAAGGAAGTCAGTTTTGAAGTGGTATTTTAAGTACGAAAACATTAATGAAGTTCAACGGAAATGGCGAAATGAGTATCAAACAGAGCCACTGACACGTTTAACGATTCGTCGCATTCGATACAAATTTGAAGACGAAGGTTGTGTTAAAGAAGTACACAAACAACGATCTGGACGACGTGTAACAGTAACAAGTCCAGTTAACTCCCGTCGTGTGTTACAACAATTCACTCGCTCACCACAGAAGTCTGTGAGACAGTGTGCCCGTGAAACTGGAGTGAGTCGCTCAAGTGTTCGGCGAATTATGAAGACAGCAAAGTGGAAGTGCTACATCCCAGGATTGCTACACGCAATGAACGAGGACGACCCAGATCCTAGAATGGAGTACTGCGAGTGGTTTACTAACATGGTGCGCAAGGATGAAGAGTTTGCAGAGATGATTGCGTGGTCTGATGAGGCACAATTCGAACTCAATGGTACAGTAAATCGCCACAACTGCATCGACTGGACCGCCGAAAATCCGAACGTCCATGTAGACAAAGCCGTGAATTTGCCAGGAGTAAATGTGTGGTGTGGGTTGCCTTACCGGGGCTTCAAAAAATGGTTCAAATGGCTCTGAGCACTATGGGACTCAACTGCTGTGGTCATAAGTCCCCTAGAACTTAGAACTACTTAAACCTAACTAACCTAAGGACATCACACACATCCATGCCCGAGGCAGGATTCGAACCTGCGACCGTAGCGGTCGTGCGGTTCCAGACTGTAGCGCCTTTAACCACTCGGCCACTCCGGCCGGCTGACCGGGGCTTGATTGGGCCATTCTTCTTTGACGGCACAGTTACCGATGGGATGTACCTTCAGAAGCTTCAGACATTTACCTGCCATCCGAGACCTGTATGGAGACGGAAGAGTTTACTTTCAACAAGATGGTGCCCCAGCCCACTACAAAAATCGTGTTAGGGCGTATCTCGACGAAAATCTACCAGGAAGATGGACCCCTCTGTATATATTAAATATTTATTATACGGTATTTATAACATAAAACAGGAAACCACTGTTGGCAAAAATCTCCTAAAGTTCTTTACCCATTTACTTTAAACTTTTACATGACACTCTAAGAAACATTCAGACGGACAATGGCTATGTATTTTTCTAAAAAGAACAATGTACAGGTTTTTTGTTAAAATCAACTGCAGGAAAGAAAATGTGTGCCATGTTGTGAAAAATGTTCGTTTTCTTTTTAACAGTCAGTTTCAGTTACCATAGCAGAACATATAAACCGTTAGAGGAACGGTTTCTCCCAAATAATTCTCCCTCTTTATACATAAATTTAAACAAAACTTGTATAAACAACAATGTGCTGCTTTGTTTTATTTCTCGTTGTTGATTTTAACAGAATACAGAAAAGTAATATTTATGGCTTATCGGCGTATGGTTAGAATACTACTACGGAATCTGAGTCGCCTTAAACTTCGCAATCCTAGCCGTCATCAGATTAGATCCATGCTAAATACTGTCACTGAAGCTCCTATCCTCTAAGATCCTGTAATGGAGAGGTGTCTCTACGCTACGCTGGTTAGTTGCGTTGGGTTGTTTGGGGAAGGAGACCAGACAGCGAGGTCATCAGTCTCATCGGATTAAGGAAGGATGGGGAAGGAAGTCGGCCGTGCCCTTTCAAAGGAACCATCCCGGCATTTGCCTGGAGCGATTTAGGGAAATCACGGAAAACCTAACTCAGGATGGCCGGACGCGGGATTGAACCGTCGTCCTACCGAACGCGAGTGAAAAACAAATGGACATTTATGTTGGAAGTGGTGTACTACCACATTTGAGAACGGAGGATACCCTTCCAGTTTTTAATAAAATAATGAATGAAAAACATTTCTTGGTACAATACATTATATCGTTTCTCAGATCATTCGCCTTCAATTTCTTCGCAATTTACCAGGCATTCGAACCAGTTCTAAAAACGTGTTCCTTCTGCTCCGGTACTGTTGCCTTCATCTACTTCCACACGTCTAATCTCAAGTATCTTTCGGTAACATCACATTTCAAGAGCTTCTACATTGCTCTTGTCTCAAGTGTATACCGTTCAGTCTTCACTTCCGTACGAAGCAGCACTTCAGACATACGCTCCCGGAAATGGAAAAAAGAACACATTGACACCGGTGTGTCAGACCCACCATACTTGCTCCGGACACTGCGAGAGGGCTGTACAAGCAATGATCACACGCACGGCACAGCGGACACACCAGGAACCGCGGTGTTGGCCGTCGAATGGCGCTAGCTGCGCAGCATTTGTGCACCGCCGCCGTCAGTGTCAGCCAGTTTGCCGTGGCATACGGAGCTCCATCGCAGTCTTTAACACTGGTAGCATGCCGCGACAGCGTGGACGTGAACCGTATGTGCAGTTGACGGACTTTGAGCGAGGGCGTATAGTGGGCATGCGGGAGGCCGGGTGGACGTACCGCCGAATTGCTCAACACGTGGGGCGTGAGGTCTCCACAGTACATCGATGTTGTCGCCAGTGGTCGGCGGAAGGTGCACGTGCCCGTCGACCTGGGACCGGACCGCAGCGACGCACGGATGCACGCCAAGACCGTAGGATCCTACGCAGTGCCGTAGGGGACCGCACCGCCACTTCCCAGCAAATTAGGGACACTGTTGCTCCTGGGGTATCGGCGAGGACCATTCGCAACCGTCTCCATGAAGCTGGGCTACGGTCCCGCACACCGTTAGGCCGTCTTCCGCTCACGCCCCAACATCGTGCAGCCCGCCTCCAGTGGTGTCGCGACAGGCGTGAATGGAGGGACGAATGGAGACGTGTCGTCTTCAGCGATGAGAGTCGCTTCTGCCTTGGTGCCAATGATGGTCGTATGCGTGTTTGGCGCCGTGCAGGTGAGCGCCACAATCAGGACTGCATACGACCGAGACACACAGGGCCAACACCCGGCATCATGGTGTGGGGAGCGATCTCCTACACTGGCCGTACACCACTGGTGATCGTCGAGGGGACACTGAATAGTGCACGGTACATCCAAACCGTCATCGAACCCATCGTTCTACCATTCCTAGACCGGCAAGGGAACTTGCTGTTCCAACAGGACAATGCACGTCCGCATGTATCCCGTGCCACCCAACGTGCTCTAGAAGGTGCAAGTCAACTACTCTGGCCAGCAAGATCTCCGGATCTGTCCCCCATTGAGCATGTTTGGGACTAGATGAAGCGTCGTCTCACGCGGTCTGCACGTCCAGCACGAACGCTGGTCCAACTGAGGCGCCAGGTGGAAATGGCATGGCAAGCCGTTCCACAGGACTACATCCAGCATCTCTACGATCGTCTCCATGGGAGAATAGCAGCCTGCATTGCTGCGAAAGGTGGATATACACTGTACTAGTGCCGACATTGTGCATGCTCTGTTGCCTGTGTCTATGTGCCTGTGGTTCTGTCAGTGTGATCATGTGATGTATCTGACCCCAGGAATGTGTCAATAAAGTTTCCCCTTCCTGGGACAATGAATTCACGGTGTTCTTATTTCAATTTCCAGGAGTGTATAATCTCAGGAAAGACTTCATAACACTAAATTTATGTTAGACTAGCAAAACCGGCAATGCTTTGCTGTAGCTAAATGTGTATGGGAACTGGATATACGCGCTAATCTGTGATATCCTTTGGATTGTATTACGGCGCAAATTTCGTCCGCTTGCTTCAGCTTCGCGCATTTTGCAGGTATGCAACTTGAAATTGTAATAAATCTTAATGAAAGAGATTACTTTGTTCTTGTCGTTTTTACTTTGTTCTTGTCGTTTTTACTTTGTTCTTGTCGTTTTTACGGTGTTTTTAATTTATTGTACAGAACACAGTTACAAAACTTCAGATCACACAACAGTTCTATTTTAGGATAATGTGCCGGAAGAGTGCGAACTGATTTTCTAAACTATATGTTAGTGAGAGGGCCACATACAGTGATGACCATGAAAAAAAAAACTCTGGTCGTAAATCAGTTCCAACGTATTTCAGTGCTTGACTTTGAGTCATGTTTATATTACTGCAGACGAAACCTTGATTACGATGGAAATAACTGAAACTGAATAGGTAAATCGGTTGTGGGCAATGGCATACACGGTGTGAGAGAGACTTCTATACAGTTGCTGTACCTGATGATAGTAGCGTCAGCGACAGATTTTTCGCGTAACGTTGATCGGCGAATGGACAGGATTACAAAGTTTCCCACGATTCAAATTGCGCAGTAGTATTGTAGACGTAAACCGATAAACCACAAACAGTACATTGTTGTGTATATAATTTTTGTTTACAATTACGTACATATAACATACGGAGGAAAAATATATATGGGAGAAACAATTTGTTTAATGGTTTAAATGCCCTGCTATCCTAGTTAAGACCAACAGCTACAAAGAAAAAGACCCTGCAAATTTCTACAGTTCAGCACCTTAGTTTTTGCAGTCGGGTTTCACAAGAAACCTATATATTATCTTTTATTTTTTTAATATATCCAACATTTCCTCTCTCATGCTACTACAAATGTAATTGTAACTTTTCAGAAATGCTTTTCTAGTTATTTTCGGTCTAAATTTTAGTTCATTCGCTTATCATGTCGTTTTTGGAAACCCAAAATCTACTCTGTAGGAATCAACAGCGATCGTGTGAGACCCAACTCGCTTTATTTGTTCATGAGACCCAGAAAATATTACATACAGGCTCCCAGGTAGATGCTATTTTCCGCACTGCCGCCTGATAAACAAAGTAAGAGCCTACGGAATATCAGACCAGCTGTGTGGCTGGATTGAAGAGTTTTTAGCAAACAGAACACAGCATGTTGTTATCAATGGAGAGGCGTCTGCAGACGTTAAAGTAACCTCTGGCGTGCCACAGGGGAGTGTTATGGGACCATTGCTTGTCACAATATATATAAATGACCTAGTAGATAGTGTCGGAAGTTCCATGCGGTTTTTCGCGGATGATGTTGTAGTAAACAGAGAAGTTGCAGCATTAGAAAATTGTAGCGAAACGCAGGAAGATCTGCAGTGGATAGGCACTTGGTGCAGGGAGTGGCAACTGACCCTTAACATAGACAAATGTAATGTATTGCGAATACATAGCAAGAAGGATCCTTTAATGTATGATTATATGATAGCGGAACAAACACCGGTAGCAGTTCCTTCTGTAAAATATCTGGGAGTATGCGTGCGGAACGATTTGAAGTGGAATGATCATATAAAATTAATTGTTGGTAAGGCGGGTGCCAGGTTGAGGTTCATTGGGAGAGTCCTTATAAAATGTAGTCCATCAACAAAGGAGGTGGCTTACAAAACACTCGTTCGACCTATACTTGAGTATTGCTCATCAGTGTGGGATCCGTACCAGATCGGGTTGACGGAGGGGATAGAGAAGATCCAAAGAAGAGCGGCGCGTTTCGTCACAGGGTTATTTGGTAACCGTGATAGCGTTACGGAGATGTTTAACAAACTCAAGTGGCAGACTCTGCAAGAGAGGCGCTCTGCATCGCTCTGCTCGCCAGGTTTCGAGAGGGTGCGTTTCTGGATGAGGTATCGAATATATTGCTTCCCCCTACTTATACCTCCCGAGGAGATCACGAACGTAAAATCAGAGAGATTCGAGCGGGCACGGAGGCTTTCAGACAGTCGTTCTCCCCGCGAATCATACGCGACTGGAACAGAAATGGGAGGTAATGACAGTGGCACGTAAAGTGCCCTCCGCCACACACCGTTGGGCGGCTTGCGGGGTATAAATGTACATGAATTATTTTACTTTCAAGATACCAAAAATTATTTACCTCTCTCATTATTGAGACCTCTATTCCGTTTTGTCTGCTAAATATGCTGAATTTTTTGCATACATTTTTTTCTTACGTCAATTAAGTAGCAGTGGAGTTCCTATGTTCCGTTGGAAGAAACAGCAGAAAATTCATTTAATGTTACTGTTTCCTCAATTTTCTGTCTCATTTGCGTTCACAGTTAACGGTGACTAGTTGCGAACGTTTTTGTTCATTTTCAAATCATTTTCTGAGTCATTCTGATGTAATGAATGAAATAATTCCTCAATTCCATTCTCAGGCGTTCACATTTGAACGTTCTGCATCCTTGAGTTACTAACTAGTATCCTTGAGGTAGCGTTCTCTCTTCCCGCGCCCGGGTTCCCGGGTTCGATTCCCGGCGGGGTCAGAGATTTTCTCTGCCTCGTGATGACTGGGTGTTGTGCGCTGTCCTTAGGTTAGTTAGGTTTAAGTAGTTCTAAGTGACTGATGACCATAGATGTTAAGTCCCATAGTGCTCAGAGCCATTTGAACCATCCTTGAGGTATTAACCAGTTTGTGAAGGAGCTTTCTTTCGCAGCGTATTGAGTGTAAAGTCTAACTGCAGTTCCTCCAGGACCAGGTGCGTCGTGCATTTTCTACGACGTTAATTCCTTTTCAACGTTCGGAATGCTAATATTAACACATAAAATTAGCGAGTCTATGTGGCAGTCAAACTTTGGCACGGTTCAGTCCAGATGAGTTGCGTAGGCTTTTAAATATAGAATTCTGGACTGTATCTATTGTCTTCATGACTATGAACAGCACGACAGTCTTCGGTGTACTCTTCCGCTGTATAAAAGATACACTTTGACACTATTGACACGTTTGGAGCGATGCCCTGTCGTTACCCATATTTCGAGGTCACGACGGTTTGTGTGACTGATAAGCAATTTAGATGCAGCCAAAAATCCGCGATTGCATTTTGATTGCCGCTTCGGAAACAGAGCTGCTCATTATACAGCGGTATGTATTTAAATTGGGCGTTTAATATCCGACGGTCGCCATTTCCTGGCCAGGTTCGTCAAACATTCGCGGGAGTGCTTTCCGGTATCGATACCCTCCAGGTCGACGGCAGCTATCGAATTTCGTTTCCGAAATTGCCGGGCGGGTTTTAATCGGCCGGCAGCGCGAGGTAATACCGCTTTGCTGTCGCTTTCGCATGACGCCATTCCGGCGCGCGCGTGCGGCCAGATATTAAAAATTTCATCAGCGCTTCCTCTGCTGTCACACCACTCGTGACGCGTGCGTGCTTCTGTCAGCACAAAGGCAATATGGCTGCAGGAAAAATAATTTCGTCGATCGAGCCCGTGCATCCGTACGGTATACGCGTTTTAGCTACGGACAGATCTCTTGCGAAAGCGTTGAAACAGACGATGGTGCCTTATGAGCCAAGTTACACATACAATAACACGATATGTTTTACGATTTTATACATATTTCTATAACAACATGCCTAACTTAATTCTAAGTACAAAAGTTATCACAATTTATTTATCAACTGCATTTCATTCCTTGAATGGCACGTCCTGTCCGCGTCACCCTTCTACGACAGCGTACACAAACTATATCCATTTTCTGACTTGTTTGACGTCACTAACCCCTCTCCTGTGCGAACCTTTTCATCTCTGATTTGCACTTGCAACCTGCGTCCTCAATTATTTGCTGGATGTATCCCAATCTCTGTCTTCCTCTACAGTTTTTACTCTCTATAGCTCCAGGTATTAAAATCCACGGAGAAGAAATAAAAACTTTAAGGTTCGCCGATGACATTGTAATTCTGTCAGAGTCAGCGAAGGACTTGGAAGAGCAGTTAAACGGATGGACAGTGTTTTGAAAGGAGGATATAAGATGAACATCAACAAAAGCTAAACGAGGATAATGGAATGTAGTCGAGTTAACTCGGGTGATGCTGAGGGAATTAGATTAGGAAATGATACACTTATAGTAAAGGAGTTTTGCTATTTGGGGAGCAAAATAACTGATGATGGTCGAAGCAGAGAGGATATAAAATGTAGACTGGCAATGGCAAAGAAAGCGTTTCTGAAGAAGAGAAATTTGTTAACATCGAGTATAGATTTAAGTGTCAGGAAGTCGTTTCTGAAAGTATTTGTATGGAGTGTAGCAATGTATGGAAGTGAAACATGGACGATAAATAGTTTAGACAAGAAGAGAATAGAAGCTTTCGAAATGTGGTGCTACAGAAGAATGCTGAAGATTAGATGGGTAGATCAAATAACTAATGAGGAGGTATTGAATAGAATTGGGGAGAAGATGAGTTTGTGGCACAACTTGGCTAGAAGAAGGGATCGGTTGGTAGGACATGTTCTGAGGCATCAAGGGATCACCAATTTAGTATTTGAGGGCAGCGTGGAGGGTAAAAATCGTAGAGGGAGACCAAGAGATGAATACACCAAGCAGATTCAGAAGGATCTAGGCTGCAGTACGTACTGGGAGATGAAGCAGCTTGCACAGGATACAGTAACATGGAGAGCTGCATCAAACCAGTCTCAGGACTGAAGACCACAACAACAACAACAACAACATAGCACCCTCAAGTACCATGGAAGTTATTCCTATCTTAACAGATGTACTACTATCCCGTCCCTTCTTTTTGTTAGTGTTTCCAATATATTCCTTTCCTCGACTGTTCTACGGTGTATTTCTTCATTCCTTACCTTATCAGTCCACATAATTTTCAGGATTCGTCTGTAGCTACGCACCTCCAACGCTTCGATCCTCTTCTGTTCCGGTTTTATCATTCTCTGTGATTTACTACCATACTCTGCTGTGCTCCAGAAATTTCTTCCTCGAGTTAAGTCCTCTGATACCAGTAGGCTTCTCTTGGCCACGAATGTCCCTTTCGCCAGTGCTAGTCTGCTTTTTACGTCCTCCTTGTTCCGTCCATCATTGGTTATTTTGCTGCCTAGGCAGCAATATTCTTTAACTTCCACTACTTCGTTTCCCCCAATTTTGCTGTTAAGCTTCCCTCAAATCCTATTTCATCTATTTTCGTCTCTCTTCAGTTTACTCTCATATTCATTTGACTGTTCATTCCATTCATCGACTTTCCCTCACGATAGTAACGCCTCAGCGAATATTATCACTGATACGCTTTCACTCTGAATTGTAATCCCACTCTTGAATCTTCCTTTTACTTCCGTCAGTGCTTCTTCAACGTACAGATTGAACAATAGGGGAGAAAGACTGTATCCCTATCTTACACCCTCTTTAATCCAGTTCTTTGTTCTTTGTCTTCCAGTCTTATTGTTCCCTCTTGATTCTTGTTCATACTGCGTATCACCCGCCTTTCCCTACCTCTTACTCCTATTTTGCCCCAAGATTTCCGACATCTTGCCCTGTTTTACAGTGTCGAACGCTCTTCCTAGGTCGATGAATGCTATGAGCGTGTACCTATTGCTCAATAAAGAGAATTACGAAATAATTTTGATCATCTCAGAACAGTATTGACGGCTTGCGCGATATACTGACCGAGACTGCAGAGCTTTAAAAATATTGAAGCCCGCTCAAAACACACTCAAAATATTGTGAAATATACTGTAGCGTGGAAGAGCGCAATCACTTAATGCATGGCAGTTCCGGCCGAGGTCGAGGGAATTCAGTTCGCTGAAAAAAGCAAATGGCAAAAGATCAGGATGTGTGCTGGCGGATCTATATTTGAGCATCATGCGACACTTCGAGAGATGAAATTCATGACTATTTAGAAAACGCCAGATACCTCGTTCTCAACATCCGCAGCAGAGGATCTGAAGATTACATGTCCCAGTGAGCATATTTTGCTTTTACAGCAGTTATCACACAACAAGTATAAGATCATGTAAGCTTTCAATCAGAAAATAACAGTTTTGTTTCATTAGCAATAGTTGTTACAGTAGAGAAATATGTAGGAAAAGCTATGCACATCACTTTATCACGTGATCGAGCGCCGACGTGTTCTGTACGAAGTCAAAGTTCTAGCTGACACGTCCCGGGCTATTTTGCATAGTAATACTGTGCCGTTCTTGGCGTCGCACTTTCGCCCAATATATTGACACAATATTATTGCGTGATAAATTTTCTGAGAATTACAAACATATTGTGGTATTAAATGCTGTCGGAAGTTTTTTCTAGGTCCTCAAATGCTACGAACGTGTCTTAATTTCTTTTGAACTTCGATTAGGCCTACCAAGCGCAACTTGGAAGCTCAGTTTCTTATGCCTTTACCTATCATAAACCCAAAATGATATCATCCAAAAGATCCTCAATTTTCTTGAAAATCATTCTATCGTAACCGTCAGAAATCTCGGTGCGTAATCAGTCGATATGATGGTTCGATAGATCTGGCATTTGGTACACTATGAATATACTGCAACACAATCTGTACTTTTATCACGACCGTCCAGGGATAATATCCGGCGATAGGTCGAAACTTTTCGAAGTTTTCTCACCCCGACACTACGCACAAAATGATGAAAGGAAAAAAAATTATTGCTCGCTACGTTTTGGTCTTTCTTGCAGTAAAGCTTCAGCATTAGGCATTAGGCATTACTCCTTTACTGCTACCTCTGTTCGCAACACATTTTGCACACAGTACTCACATATACCACTGAATTTACCTATTATTGCAGGACGAAGGGTACAGGAGGTATGACGTCATAATCATTTAGATACGTGGAAAACTTGCTTCTGCTTAAAATAGAGTCCAAATTACCAAGACTATGTTCATCGACTTCCAATAAACTTTAAATATGATTTCAAACTCCTCCTAAACTTTTCTTCGCTCACATGTTAACGTCAAATATTTAACATATTAACTCGTTTGTAAAGAAATCCGACGTCTAGAGCCGTTTTACGATAGGAGCTCGATTACGTAAAGACCCGGGGCTTTACTGCCTTATTAGCTCCTTACTACAAATACCGCTTTTTTAATTTTGGCATTTTACAACACATTACCCGTTATCTTTCCGTCCCAGAATCGCGTTTTCCGTCCTTTTTTACAATATTAATGTTTCCAAAAATCGGTTTTGTCCTAGAGCAAAATGAAAGTATTTTCTCTCAGTAAAAAGTCCTTGGGTACCCAATGTTCTTCAGCGTAAAATCGAAAATTCCGCTCCCCAGATTTATGTTTTCCGTTGTGACTCTCTGCTGCAAATTATCGTAAACTTTTAACCCGTACTGTTTCATCACACTTTTCACAGACGGCGTCCCCATTGTCTAGAAACAGCATCTTTCGACAGTCCATCGCCACAAACTTAGGCAAAAATATATTTATATCTTTATTTTCAAAACTGGGATTATTTTAGGATATTCACTGGCAAATAGTTCATGTTATTTTACAAAATACGCTGGAGGAAAGAAAAAAGGAAAAATAGTTACGTTGTGTCCAGTAACCAATGATATAACTCAGTCCGCAGACATTCTTCCTTTATTGAAATACCTAAGGCTGTCTCGAGAGCAAACCAGAGATATCTTTTCCCCGCGAGCAGACCGCACGCCGGAGTACAATCTCTGCCAGAAGGCGGTAGGGCTAGGATGCAATTTCCTTTGGCAGTGTTGGGAGGGGACGACTTTGCCGATGACAGGTCGGCGAAATGAAATACGCGACTCCTTTATCTGGCCTCGTGGCTGCTGGGAGCGAGTTAGCCCGGCCTGCAGCCTATTGGCAGGTCTTCCCCCTCGTGTTATCTTGGGGGCGCGGCTATTGGCAGATCGCGCTGTCGCAGGTACGAGCCGGCTAAAATGAACCGAGGCGGGCCGGTATTTCAGATAACTGCGGAAGGGTGTCGTCTTTTTATTGAAGAGGGACACATTTTTCTTTCCGAGACACTTCGCTCCAGTTGAACTTTACAAATCGTTTATTTGGATAAAATCGTAAACACGACTCAGGCGCTACAAGTAATAAGAAAAACTATGAGGGAGTATTCACAAAATAAGACTGAAAGGACCCATACAAATGTGAGCATCAGGTTATTACTTGATTGCGTACGAGAAAGTTGTACCATTCATGCAAAACATCCATAAAATTTATCAAATACGTAGCATGCGACATCCAATGCGGGTGAGGCATGAGAAGGTTCTCCGAGTCCACCAGTACCACACCAGGTGAATTGGGACAAACAGAAAAATTTACCAGTAGTTGTGGATGTCCCTCAAAGAGCATTTACTTTCGAAGGTTTTTCTGATCAATGAAGTGGGTAAATGTGTAGTTGCTAATATGTCAGTGTTAGTATAAGCCTTTTTTGGCAATTAACCTTGAATAAGGAAAAATGTGAAGTTATTCACATAAGTACTAAAGGAAATCAGCTAAATTTCGATTACGCGATGAGTCACACAAACCTGAAGGCTGTAAATTCAACTAAATACTTAGGGATTACACTCACAAATAACCAAAATTGGTACGATCACATAAATAATATTGTAGGTAGAGCAAACCAAAAACTGCGATTAATTGGCAGAACACTTAGAAGGTCCAACAGGTGTACTAAAGAGACTGCTTACACCACGCTTGTCCGCCCTATTCTGGAGTATTGCTGTGCGGTGTGGGATCCGCATCAGGTGGGACTGACGGATGACATCGAAAAAGTACAAAGAAAGGGAGCTCGTTTCGTATTATCGCGAAATAGGGCAGATAGTGCCACAGACATGATATGTGAACTGGAGTGGCAATCATTAAAACAAAGGCGTTCTTCGTTGCGACGGGATCTTGTCACGAAATTCCAATCACCAGTTTTCTCCTCCAATTGCGAAAACATTCTGTTGACACCCACCTACATAGGGAGAAATGATCATCACGATAAAATAAGAGAAATCAGGGCTCGCACAGAAAAATTTAAGTGCTCGTTTTTCCCGCGCGCCGTTCGAGGTAGAGAGACAGCTTGAAGATGGTTCACTGAACCCTCTGCGAGGCACTTTATTATGAATAGCAGAGTAATCACGTAGATGTAGATGTTTTTGGCTTGGCACTGATTAATAGAGTTTTTGGGTGTCCTGATGGATATTGTGCCAAATGTATAGCGTCCCAAATTCTATACAACTGGCTCATTAGACTGACTAAATGCCCCTAATGCCTGGAAAGTCATTGTCTGCAGTAGAATTGTCCTCATTCATGAGCCCGATTCGAACTGAGGCCAGATGCCCAGCGAATACATATCTCGAAACGCCCCGGACAGGGGTGGGACACCAAGGTGACTGTCGCTCGCTATACGGCTCGACAGCCAGGACTAATGGTCTGTGGCAATTTCTTTTCATAGCAGGACGACTTTGGTTGTCATCCGCGGCAGCTTTGCATCAAATCGGCACGTCGTCGGCATTCAATGCCCCACTCTGCTGCCGTTCACAGTAAGCTCTGGGCATACGTTTCAGCAAAATAATGCCCATCCACACAAGGTGGGATTTTCTACCGCTCCCCTGCCTTGGCAAGCAAGGTCGGCGGATCTCTCTCCAGTTGAGAACGTTTGGGGAGCACGATATCCTTCAGGAGAACTTAAATATCTTCAACATTTCGCGGCCCTGTCAGCAACTGTATAAATATTAATTTTAATTTTAATAATCAAGAGCCTCAGTTGCACCGTTTACCTAGAATTTACCTAGGTTTCATTCGGGATAACCCAACCTTCTTCAGAATAACAGTAACTACCGTTTGTCCATAGTGGACATCGTCAAGCTAAAACTACAAATCCATAAATTATCGCCAGACTATAAAACTTATGTGGAACTGCCTCGGCCCCACTTGTTCCAGTACAGCACTCGTGGCTGCCGCATGCCGGTCGCGAAGTGGGGCCGACGCAGTTCCAGATAAGTTTTTACAGTCTGACGATAATTTATGGATTTGTAGTTTTAGCTTGACGATGTCCACTATGGACAAACGATAGTTACTGTTATTCTGAAGAAGGTCGGGTTATCCCGACTGAAACCTAGGTAAATTCTAGGTAAACGGTGCAACTGAAGCTGTTGATTATTAAAATTAAAATTAACCTCAGGAGAACATCCAACAACTCTATCAATCACGGGCAATCCAAGTAACGGCTTGCATACGGGACAGAGTGGGCCAACGAGTTATTGACTACGTCAATTCATGAACCTATTTCTCTTCAATAAATGATCTAATTTGTCTGAAAGTGTAATCGTTTCATTTTCTGCACATATGCAACTACCGATTTCCTTCACATTCGGGTAATTCCCTTGTGGAACCTGACTTTTTTTGTCTTAGAATGTCCATTAATGAGTTTGTTTGGCATGGAAGGTATGTAGTGACGAAAGCGCTGGCACAAAATTACGGTGAGATGAGGGAAGGCTCCGAAGTAGTCAAAAGTGCGATGAATAAGAGGAACTGAAATAAAATAGAGACGAGGAGCCGAGGCAATTCTGCGTTGAGAACGCGCGGAACGGGGCCGCATGGCTCCCCTGCCTCCGCGAGTTACACTCGGGCGGCCACGTTTTTTGTCGCGGCGCTGCCGGCGGGAAAATACTGCCACGCGCGCCGTAATGAGAAATAATGCGGCAGCCGCTGCAGGTAGGTGTAAGAGTGATTAAAAAACGCGGGACGGCGCACGCTAAGTCTCGCTTTTCTTTTTGTTTTTATAATGTTTAATTTCGCGCTCGCGTGTTCCCTCGACGCTGGCGCCTGCTGGCACGTGTTTTGTATCTGTGTGTGTAGGTCTGTCTAGCGCCATGCCCTAGATAGGCCGCTCACAGCGAAGAACTTCAAGTTTGTACTACACAGTGCGCGTGTGTGACGCTATTCTTCGCCACTGGGATAACGACATACCAAGCTTCTATCTCCCTTGCATTCTCACTTTATTGATAACTAGCGAACCCCTGAATGCATCGCAATTTTTAATTATGTAAGGGGATTGCATATGTATCCTAAATTCTTTGTCTCCCACTCATCTCTGCCCATCTTCTCACCCACTCCCTCCCTCCATGCATCTCCTCGTCCCCTCATCTCTCCGAGCATAACCTCCTACCCCTCTCTCTTCCCGTCTGCTCCTTACCCCTTCTCTATATGTCCATTTGCGTCTGAATGTTCAGTAGAGTGCCGTGTAAAAATTTGAAGTAAATCCGACAAGATCTATTCAAGATTTTTGGTAACAACGTTTCCCCTTTATTCGTTACATATATACAGCCTGTGTCCGTCCAACTGCTCATTAGAGCATCGTATCAAAACTAAAAGTGCATCGGTCAGATTTTTCCGTAAGAACGTTTCCGCTTTACATACTACACATGCATTTACACTACTGGCCATTAAAATTGCTATACCTTTTGAAATTTTATTGGCAGATCTAGTGTATAACATGTTACATTAACATCCATTACAACGGTTTTCACTTTAAGAAATGGTCGGGTAAAAGTATGTCCCTGCTGAATGAGAACGTTACTGTTTGCGATCAGTAGTGGAACGACGTGGAATGTTGTCTGCTGTGGCCGACGATGTAGCAGCAGTGACTGCTGAACTGAAACAGAATCCCACTGCTCTCGCACTAGGCGTGAAGTTCAGCGGCACGAGAAAATTGGAACTGCGGCAGAAAAAGACTAGAGAGAGAGAGACGGAAAGCACAGCTGCCCGCGGGATGAAAACAAAAGAAATGCCGAACGCTTGTTGAATTAGCGCGGTTCAGCGAAGCGAGGAGAATTGAGCGAGTCTACCTTGCGCTGGCTGGGGTGACTCGCTGTATAATTGGTCGAAACAGGACTGAAACAATGGCAGCACTGAGGGTTTCCGAAGCGAGCGGCTGCCGCACTACTAGCAAAATCCCTCTGATGCTGGCCCGCCGTCGGATATGCCAGCAAGCCGGTGTAGATGAGGGCACTCCAAACTGCGTCCCGAGAAACACCGTATCGAATATCTATACCGCGTTCGGGGAAAACGGAAAAAACATCATCCGCTAGGTCATACCGCGGGCGAGAGTCTATACTGAGTGATCGTGACGGACGGCTATCGAGGAGGATTGTGACGAAAAATAAGAGGTGACAGGTACAAAAGCCACTGCAGGGCCGAATGTCGCACTCGCGAATCCTGTCAGCACCGAAACAATCCGAGGGTATGTAAGTCTGCAGGCTTTCGTGGCCGTTGTCACTGAAGTTAAAATCTTCTGGGTCATTAGGCCGCGCCACGTTTCTTCTAAAATGATCGACGTTTCGACCCCTCTGCTGGGATCTTCTTCAGGATCTTTTGGTGTCCACTACTTCTAGAATGTCAGAGACGAGTGTCGCGTCCTCTTATAAAGGGGGAGTTTTCGCGCGTTCGTGTTGGAGAAGTGATAGTATTGGTTAAAATTCATATGGCTACCATTGGTGGGCCATATTCATTGGCTAATATTCCCTATATGATGCAGAAGAAGGGTCGTTGGTAACTCTCATCTCCTGTGGATACCAATGGCGGTCCATCGCCATTGCATAGAAAGGCACCGTTCCACACTTATGCTGGAAAAGGGTTATTGGTTGAAATGCCTTCTACCGCAATTGGTTGGTCGACATCAGTGGCTAGATTCGAAACGGACAAAGCATGAGAGGAGGTATGTTTACCCAAAATGTTATTGTCCGCCGAGGTGACTTGCCGCGTGTTGTTTATGCCGCTCACACACCGCGGTCGCGTATTTACTTCCTTGATGGCGGGGAGCCACGATGCCGGAAGCGTGTAGCCGTCCTCTCTATTGAAATTAGATGCATTTTTAGAAATTTCAACCGCTTCTCGGACCTTCATTCTATAAATGTTTGTTTCCTTAGCCAGTACACGTACGTTTTTAAAGTCGATGTCAGAGCCACAGTTCTCACGATATTCCGCTACTGCCGATTTTGAACTTTGATTTAGCCGCATGTGCCGTTCGTGTTCTTTAATGCGTTCTTTAACAGTTTTCCCGTTTCGCCTGTATAGACTTTGCCGCAGCCACATGTCACTTGATAGACGCCTGTATAGTGGAGGCAATCAGGTGCATCCGTTTTCCGTCGGAAAAAATCTTTTATCTTGTTCTGACCTAGAAAGATGTCTGAATACCACTTTTCTTTAAAATTCTGCTAATGCGGTCAGTGACCCCAGAAACGAGTGAGACGGAGTGAGAAGGCGGTTCCTCGTCATTCTTATTAGCGGTATAAATATTCCGCCTAAAAGCTCTGTCGATTGAATAACTATCATACCCATATGGCTTCAATGTCCTATCTAAAAAATTGAACTCCGATTTGCAAGTTGTCATCATCGCTGATACGGAAGGCACGTGAAGACAGAGTGTTGAGTACTGCTTGCTTCTGGGCTGGGTGGCGGGGCGAAGTGGCATCTAAATACCTGTTTGTGTTAGTCGGCTTTCTGTACACTCTGTGGCCTAGAGTGTGATCAGATCTTCTGTATACCAACACATCTAGGAACGAGAGACCGACCTCACTCTCAACCTCCAAGGTCAATTTTATTTTGGGGTGAATTGCATTTAAGAAATTATGGAACGCATGGAGTTCTTCTTCGCCGTGTGGCCATATAACAAATGTATCGTCCACATAGCGGAGCCACCAAGAAAGCTTCAAAGGAGCACTATTTAACGCTTGTTGCTCAAAATGTTCCATAAACACGTCAGCTGCAACAAGCGAATTGGGTGAGCCCATAGCAAGGCCGTCAGCCTGTTCATAGAATTCATCATTGTATTTAAAATAGCTCGTACGAAGACATAGTTCAATTAAGTCACAAACATCTGGAGCAACATTCTCTCTTATGATCTCCATTGTATCTGGTACTGGGACGTTAGTAAATAACGAAGTCACATCGAAGCACCTGCGAATATCTTCAGTTTGCGTATAATTTCTAACAAATGTTTCGAATCTTTTATAAAAGTGTATGTTTTGCCAACTAGATGTCCCAGTTTGCTAGATAAATGACCGCATAAGCAGAATTTTAAAGAAAAATGGTATTCAGACATATTTATTTAGTCAGAACAAGATAAAAGACTTTTTCCGATGGAAAACGGATGCACCTGATTGCCTCCACAGTGCTGGCGTCCATCAAGTAACATGTGGCTACGGCAGAGTGTATATAAGTGAAACGGGAAGAAGTGTTAAAGAACGCATCAAGGAACACGAACGGCACATGCGGCTAAATCAGAGTGCAAAATCGGCAGTAGCGGAATATCGTGAGAACTGTGGCTCTGACATCGACTTTATAAACGTACGTGTACTGGCTAAGGAAACAAACATTTATAGACTAAAGGTCCGAGAAGCGGTTGAAATTTCTAAGAATGCGTCTAATTTCAATAGAGAGGACGGCTATAGGCTTCCGGCATCGTGGCTCCCCGCCATCAAGGAAGTAAATACGCGACCGCGGTGTGTGAGCGGCATAAACAACGCGCTGCAAGTCACCTCGGCGGACAATAACATTTTGGGTAAACATTCCCCCTCTCTAGCTTTGTCCGTTTCGAATCTAGCCACTGATGACGACCAACCAACTGAGGTAGCAGGCATTTCAACCAATAACCCTTCTCCAGCATAAGTGTGGAACAGTGCCTTTCTATCCAATGACGATGGACTGCCAATGGTATCTACAGGAGATGAGCTACCAACGCCCCTTCTTCTGCATCAGAGCGGGAATATTAGCCAATGACTATGGCCCACCAATGGTAGCCATATGAATTTTAACCAATACTATCACTTCTCCAACACTAACACGTGAAAACTCCCCCTTTATAAGAGGACGCGACATTCGTCTCTGACAGTGTTCTAGTAGTAGTGGACACCAAAAAACCCTGAGGAAGATCCCAGCAGAGGGGTCGAAACAACGATCATTTTAGAAGAAACATGACGCGACCTAATAACCCAGAAGATTTCAACTTCAATCCGAGGGTAGCCAGATAAGCCGAGATCGCAGCGCGAGCTGGAATTCCACAACCATTCATCAGAGATGGGAATATTCGTTATAGAAAAATGTGCTGCCGAAGCCTTGACTATGGAGGTATGGAAGAAAGCCATTTGGTCGGATGAGTTCTGTGTCACACACTTTCCGACTTCTTACAGAGGTTACGCCCCAAGAGTGAAATATGGCGCGGAGGGGGGGGGGGGGGGGGGGGGGGTTCCGTGACGACTTGGGCAGTCATCTCCTGGTATTCCACGCTCGTCGTGGTTATTGTGCGAGGCCTCATTACGGCCAAGGATAACGCGAACATTTTGGCTGGTCAGGTCCAACCTATTGTACAATTTGTTCCACAGGGGTGATGCTGTCGCCTGAGTGGGTAAAGTCCGAAGGCCAGGTGGTGGTGCTGTGTTGCAAGACTGATAGGCCCACTGTTCACACATCTCGCATCGCCCAGGACTGGTTTTCTGAGCACGAGGATTAATTGTCACATTTCTCATTGCCGCCGCAGTCACCAGATCTCATTATGATTATGCCCCTATAGTCTACCATGCAGTGACTGGTGCCTGGTCGCTACCTACCTCCATCGTCATTAGCTGAATTTGCCCCTATTTTGCACGAAGAATGGTACAGGATTCCCTTGAAAACCGTACAGGACCTGCTTCTGCGGCGTTTATGTATTCTGAGATGACAGGAAGCAGTTTTGAATGCCATCTGGTTTTCCACATCGTATCAGTCACGGTAATGCGTTGTGTTCTTGGTGTCTCCACATCTTCCTCCAATCCCAGAAAGTTCTATGATTGCACTGAAATGCTAGCTATCTGTGCGTGCCACCATGTAGTAAGACTCCGTGGCACTTGACGTAACATGCATGCCTTGTTTTCATAGCCGGCAGTCTAGTCCCCCAAAGCCTAGTAACTGGAAGACTGCCGGCCGGGGTGGCCGAGCGGTTCTAGGTGCTACAGTCTGGAACCGCGCGACCGCTACGGTCGCAAGTTCGAATCCTGTCTCGGGCATGGATGTGTGTGATGTCCTTAGGTTAGGTTAGGTTTAAGTAGTTGTAAGTTCTAGGGGACTGATGACCTCAGAAGTTAAGTCCCATAGTGCTCAGAGCCATTTTGAACTGGAAGACTAACATTATTCCATTTTTACGGCTTCGTACCTCAATCGGTAGAAGCGCAAACCTTATAGGGTAACTCTCTTGCCTATCTGTCTGTCTGTCTCTTAAAAACCCTTTCTTAGGAAGCAGTAGACCAATCATGTTGGAACTTATGTTATGTATTAAGGTCTATCGTCCATTGGCTCTGTAAAACGTTGAAGTCACTTGTTGTGTCTAGACAAGACAGCCTAGACACAATGAGAGGAAGCCGAAAGGCACGCGCTTAAACTCACGCAGGCTGGCGTGAGGTCTGAAACAGGATACGTAATGAATGCTATAAAGAAAAGTACGTAGCTGCTGGAATATTTAACTTTAATCCACAATTAGTGACCATTGGTCTTGTTGATACAGTATTATCATCTCAATAAAACTTGGTGATGGCGCCTTGCTAGGTCGTAGCAATTGACTTAGCTGAAGGCTATGCTAACTATCGTCTCGGCAAATGAGAGCGTATTTGTCAGTGTGGCGTCGCTAGCAAAGTCGGCTGTACAACTGGGGCGAGTGCTAGTACGTCTCTCTAGACCTGCCGTGTGGTGGCGCTCGGTCTGCGATCACTGACAGTGGCGACACGCGGGTCCGACGTATACTACCGGACCGCGGCCGATTTAAAAGCTACCACCTAGCAAGTGTGGTGTCTGGCGGTGACACCACATCACTGTAATCAAAAGACACCACCATTTATGTCTTGTACGATGGCCATTCAATAATTAAAGAGACAAACTCCTCTCGGGAAGAAGCTGCTAGTGGGACAAGTTTGGTACTTTTACGACTTTAAGTTGGCATCACTGGGATGAGTCCTGATCAGCTGATGATTTGTTTATAACATCAAAAATTCATTTCAAGGTGGCGAGTCCACATTAGTTGAACAACGTTCTATTATTCGTTTTGTACTTGCTGAAGGCAAGAAGCCAGTCACTGTATAGTGTAGAATGTCTTATGTTTATGGTGAAGGTTGTATGAATCGTGCATATCTTTACAAGTGGGTAGAGCAGTTCAAAAATGGTCGCGACTCAGTGACTGACCAACACCGTTCTGGCCGACCAGTTGCAGTTTCCACTCCCTCACTTGAAAGTCGGACTGATGACATTATTCGTGCCGACTGCCGTGTGACTGTGGAAATAATAGATGATAAGGTTCAGGTTGGTACTGGTACAGTTCATAACATTATCTGTAACAAGCTGAAGTACCGTAGATCCTGTGCAAGATGGGTCCCAAAGGAGTTGACGCAGCTACACAAGAAAACAGGACTGAGACTGTGCACAGAGCTAAAGGAACGTTATGAAAGAGAAGGTGAGCACTTTCTCAACAAAATTTTAACTTGTACTGAAACTTTGAATCAAAAAGGCAAAGCACACCAACTCACGTGTAAAGAAAAAATTCTAAACCAAAGCATCAGCAGGAAAAGTCATGTTGACGGTGTTTTGGGATGCTGACGGTCCAGTTTTTTGTGATTATCTCGAAGAACAGCGTACAATGAACAGCCAATACTACTCGGATTTGCTTTTAAACGAGGTGAAGCCAGCCGTGACAGAGAGACGTCGTGGATCTCAGAGGAGAGGTGTGATTCTCCAGCAAGACAACTCACGTCTACATCTACATCTACATCCATACTCCGCAAGTCAGCTGACGATGTGTGGCGGAGGGTACCTTGAGTATCTCTATCGGTTCTCCTATTCCAGTCTCGTATTGTTCGTGGAAAGAAGGACTGTCGGTATGCCTCTGTGTGGGCTCTAATCTCTCTGATTTCATCCTCATGGTCTCTTCGCGAGATATACGTAGGAGGGAGTAATATACTGCTTGACTCCTCGGGGAAGGAATATTCTCGAAACTTCAACAAAAGCCCGTACCGAACTACTGAGCGTCTCTCCTGCAGAGTCTTCCACTGGAGTTTATCTATCATCTCCGTAACGCTTTCGCGATTACTAAATGATCCTGTAACGAAGCGCGCTGCTCTCCGTTGGATCTTCTCTATCTCTTCTATCAACCCTATCTGGTACGGATCCCACACTGCTGAGCAGTATTCAAGCAGTGGGCGAACAAGCATACTGTAACCTACTTCCTTTGTTTTCGGATTGCATTTCCTTAGGATTCTTCCAATATTGCTCAACTAACCAGTAAAACCATCGACAAAATGGGCTGGGAAGTTTCTGCCTCATGCCCCTTGCAGTCCTGATATAGCAAATACTGATTTCCATTTTCTTCGGTGCGTTGAAGGAGGCATTACGTGGGAAGACGTTCCAGGACAACGAGGACGTGAAAAAGTTTGTCGGAAATTGGTTCAAATATCAAGATGAAGAGTTCTGTGCAGTCGGAGTAAAGAAGCTTGTAGCCCGTTGGAAAAAGTGCATAAACGTTCAATGGGATTATGTTGAAAAGTAGAAAGTACACTGATTTGTAAAAATAAATGCTTTTTTCTCCAGACCAATTTGTCTCCTTAATTACTGAACGCCCCTCGTATTTTAATACTCACAAACTTACTGACCAAAACCTGTAAGGTACTTCTCGTTGACCTTGAATCTTGAAATTCGGCAAGAAGCAAGGCTTCACAGTAAAATTAAAGGAAGAAAAATCCAAATAATGTTGATTTGTAATTGCATCAAACGAAAAAAAAATTTTTTGTCCTTTCTTATTCGACTTCAAACTAGAAATTAAAATATTCTCCCAAGGCTTGGAGTTCCTAGGACCGATATCTTGCCAGTATCAGTGCCGATTACAGGGAGAACTGGCCAAGATTCTCGAATCCCGCAAAGGATGGACTGTCTGTACACGTAATTAAGTTTGTACGGAACCCTAGTGCGCGAATCCTAGCCAACTTTTTCGACAGTCACGTGGCCCAGGCAACAAAGAGCGTCGTAGTGTCACCCGCCCTGTACCTTCCGCGGAAGGGCGTGTTTGTTTTATTACGCCAGCGCTGAAGGACGATGCGGCGGATGGCCGGCTTGCATGACGGGAAATGCGCTTTTTATTGCAGGCCGTGCGGTTTTTCATCGATGAGGAACTGCTCTGCACGAAACACGCTCTCCAGTTCCAGCGCTGGAACCACGGACGACGGTTCTGGAGAGAGAGGGTCAATATATCACCCCCGTTGGCTCATTGAGTCATGGCGGACATGCGACCGGGAACAACGGCCAGGCATTTCTGCCCCTCTCCAGCAATGGAGCCTTCGCAGAATACAGCACAGTGTTCGTGTCACATACTGTAAATGCAACAAAATCTTGGTATTAGTAACCAGAAACTACGAAAGATCAGGTTCTAATCCTTGAATTTATGACGCAAATTGGATGTTCACTGCCGGAAAAAAATAGTGCACCCCTTTTAGAGGTAACAAATTCATTCGGGATTTATTATTGCAACAGTGCATACGGAGTACATGAAATGACTGCATTTATAGATCAACAGCACAAGCGGTTCTGAGTTACCAGGTTGCTGAAACTCCCATACTACACTACTGGCCATTAAAATTGCTACACCACGGTGATGACGTGCTACAGACGCGGAATTTAACCAACAGCAAGAAGATGCTGTGATATGCAAACGATTAGCTTTTCAGAGCATTCACACAAGGTTGGCGCCGGTGGCGACACCTAAAACGTGCTGACATGAGGAACGTTTCCAACCGATTTCTCATACACGAACAGCAACTGACCGGCGCTGCCTGGTGATACGTTGTTGTGATGCCTCGTGTAAGGAGGAGAAATGCGTACCATCACGTTTCCGACTTTGATAAAGGTCGGATTGTAGCCTATCGCGATTGCGGTTTATCGTATCGCGACACTGCTCCTCGCGTTGGTCGAGATCCAATGATTGTTAGCAGAATATGGAATAGGTGGGTTCAGGAGGGAAATACGGAACGGCGTGCTGGATCCCAACGCCCTCGTATCACTAGCAGTCGAGATGACAGGCATCTTATCCGCATGGCTGCAACGGATCGTGCAGCCACGTCTCGATCCCTGAGTCAACACATGGCGACGTTTGCAACACAACAACCATCTGCACGAACAGTTCGACGACGTTTGCAGCAGCATGGACTATCAGCTCGGAGACCGTGGCTGCGGTTACCTTTGACGCTGCATCACATACAGGACCGCCTGCGATGGTGTACTCGGCGAGGAACCTGGGTGCACGAATGGCAAAACGTCATTTTCTCGGATGAATCCGTGTTTGGCGACATCGCGGTTAACCCACATTGGAAGCGTGTATTCGTCATCGCCATATTGGCGTATCACCCGGCGTGATGGTACGAGGTGCCATTGGTTACACGTCTCGGTCACCTCTTGTTTGCATTGACGGCACTTTGAACAGTGGACGTGACATTTAAGCTCTACCCTTCATTCGATCCCTGTGAAACCCTACATTTCAGCAGGATAATGCACGACCGCATGTTGCAGGTCCTTTGCGGGCCTTTCTGGATACAGTAAATGTTCGACTGCTGCCCTGTCCAGCACATTCTTCAGATCTCTCATCAATTGAAAACATCTGGTCAATGGTGGCCGAGCAACTGGCTCGTCACCCTGTATCCTGCGTCCATTTTGATGGTATACGCAGGTCAGTGTCGAGTATCTCGACAACTGTCTTCAGGTTTATTAGCTTTTCACTTAGATTCAACTGTAGGTCCTCAGCATACATGTGTGAGGACACTGATTACACATCATATCTGGCAACAACCAAAAGAGTGTAGGACCTAATACCGAACCTTGGGGAACGGGTGCTACTACCTACCTCCATTGTGAATTTATGGTGTCGAACATGATCCATTGCTGGCGAGACGTCAGGTATGAGCGGAACCAATGTACTTCTCTAGGCATTAGTCGCATCTTGTTCTTGCATGGCAAGCATCAGGTCATCTGCCAATTTTATTAAGGCAGACATTGCGCTGCAATGTTTATGGACACCTGATTGTTATTGATGGAGTAGTTAGGTAGTTTGTTAACTGGTCGTGGATCGTATATTATAAAGCCTCTACAGCATCACCTGTAGCTTAGACAGCCGGAAATTCTGACAGCAGCAATTACATATCTCAAACGTTAAGGCTTCTGGCTGCTTCCTATATTCCACGTCTTCGTGATGTTATCTTTCAACAAGATAACGCTAAACCAACCCATAATGTGTTGATTTAGCCCAATACAGAGCGGGATTCGATTCTTGTCCTGAGCTGTAATCTCTCCACATTTCTCACCCTTTGGAGACGTCTCGTCTTCGGTCTCCGTAAGACTGGAAAGCCATCACTTGCCAGCCGCTACGGTTAACGAAGTGAATCGTAAGGTTGAAGCACCACAGAACGACGTACGCACATATGTTACCAAAGCTCAGTTTTAGTCGATCACCTGGCCGGTTAGATTCATTGCTCCTGTCCAGTGTGGCACGTTTTTGTGCTGAATCTCGCAGTTCGTCCACACCCTGATGGTCTACCTGTTTAATTGCGTATTCTTCCTACCATATTGCATAAACGCCATTTGTAACATTTCATTATTTGCTATAGTCTACATATTATTCTAACATATATGGTATATACATACATTTATACTACATAAATGAGAAATGTTTTCAAAAATCTCAAAAAGTTCTAGACCGACTGTCTTCAAATTTTCACACCATAGTCAATGTTCAGATGGATATAGTTTACATATTTTTAATATAAATGTATAAACACTGTATAAACTGGGTATGTTCTAACAAGGGAACCTCCCCATCGCACCCCCCTCAGATTTAGTTATAATTTGGCTCAGTGGATAGGACTTGAAAAACTGAACACAGATCAATCGAGAAAACAGGAAGAAGTTGTGTGGAACTATGAAAAAATAAGCAAAATATACAAACTGAGTAGTCCATGGGTAACACATGCCACATAAAAGTCAAGGTGAGCTCAGGAGCGCCGTGGTCCCGTGGTCAGCGTGAGCAGCTGCTGTACGAGAGGTCCTTGGTTCAAGTCTTTCATCGAGTGAAAAGTTTAATTTTTTATTTTCAGGCAATTATCAATGTGCAGGTACTCACACATAATCAACTTCGCTCTCCAAAATTCCAGGGCATGTTCAGATTTGCTAGGACATATGCAGGATTTGACGGTTTACACACGGAAAAATTTGAAAATGTTAAAAACATATGTTTTGACAGAGCACAGGGAAAACTGTGCGACTGTGAAACTGTTGCATTCACTTGTTGGAGTTTATGTGACACACTCTTATGTTTTCATCACTTTTCTGGGAGTGATTATCACATCCATAAGAAAACCTAAATCGGGCAAGGTAGAAGAATCTTTTTACCCATTCGCTAAGTGTGCAGGTTAGGTGGGTCGACAACATATTCCTGTCATGTGACGCACATGCCGTTACCAGTGTCGTATAGAATATATCAGACGTGTTTTCCTGTGGAGCAATCGGTTCGTCTACGACCTTGCGATCAAATGTTTTCGGTAATCATTGTAGAGGCACGTCCTTTCGTCTACTAATCGCACGGTTTTGAGGTGCGGTCGCAAAACACAGACACTAAACTTATTACAGTGAACAGAGACGGCAATGAACGAACGGACAGATCATAACTTTGCGAAAATAAAGAAAGTAAAATTTTCACTCGAAGTAACACTTGAATCACGGACCTCTCGTTCCGCAGCTGCTCACGCTAACCACGGGACCACGGCGCTCCTGAGCTCACGTTTTCCTTAATGTTGCCTATCTTACGCATGGACTACTCAGTTTGTATATTTTGCTTATTTTTTCATAGTTCCATAAAACTTCTTCCTGTTTTCTCGATTGATCTGTGTTCAGTTTTCAAGGCCTATCCACTGTGCCAAATTATAACTAAATCTGAGGGGGGTGCGATGGGGAGGTTCCCTTATTAGCATAAATTTTCAAAACTTCTTGACCACAGTACTTTAACCTCTACACGATGCTCTTATAATAATTTGCTGAACAATATATACAGGCTCTCTGCTAAAACCGATTGCAAGAAACAAAATGCTGTGCTCTGCCGTGTTGAATTTCGTTTCCTTCCTCGCACCCAGTTTTAACTACGATAACAGGACTCGCAAACCATTAGACAAATTGTTGAGCCACGTAAGACGTAATACCCCCTTTTATGTCGTGAACGGCTATACTTATCAAAACGCGGTTTTCGGAAAATGTTAGAGCGTCGCAAGTATGTTTTTGTTTGGTTAATGCCTTTAGCACTAGTATCAACGGAGATATTAGGGCAAGTAGGTTTTTCAAATAGAATAGTGTCCTTTTTATAACTGCAAACGATAGCTCTTGAGAAGACAATTACAGTGATATGGCGTTTGTTAATGTTGACATTGAAACCTGTCGTAAAAAGATTCGAAAAATGTCCTAGAATTATAGACCACGCTGGCCGGACACGACATTTGCGGTGAAAACACCGCCAAGCATAGCTCTCGTGCTGCTCTGTGTCAGAAAGTCAACACATTTGCCTGGTTATTTGTCTGCACTGCAGGCCGCTCGTTTCTGCTAAACAATCGTTGCGTGCAGACACGCACACCAATGATGAGAAGTTAGATATACTACCTTTGTACGGTGAATGCAAAACAAATGGCGTAAAAACAGTACAGCGATATAGGGCTATGTATTGGGACCGCCAATGTCCGCCGCCAGACATTTGCACGAATTATTAAGACGGACTGGGTGGTTGAAGGTAACAAAGCGGAGAAGAAAGAAGACTGAAACTGGTAGAGAACATGAAGAAGCTGTTCTGGCTATGACACTAATGAATCCGCACAGCGGTACGAGACATATTGCCAGGGAATATGGAATTAGCAAGCGAGATTCATTCGCGTCCTACGTAGAATTTCCGTCCGTACCATTTGTGACTATATCAGGCACTCGATGAGCGGGATTTCGAACGTCGTACAGAATTTTGTCGGTTTGCCCTTCAGTAATTGAAAGACGACCCTATGTTTTGCAAACATATACTATCAATGAAGCAACGTTCCCTAATTACGCTTATGTAAATTTGCATAACACTCACTACTGCACAACCGAAAATCCACATTGGCTCCGTCATTTGCAACATCGACGCCCATAGATCGTTAACGTATGATGCGGCATCACAGTAAATTACATTGTGGGACCTTACTTTATCTCAGACGTTATCAGTGGACATTCTGACGAATACTCTGCCGATCTTCTAAAAGAGGTACCACCTGATATTCGATAGTGTATGTGCCCGCATCACGACAGTTGTCCATCTCACTCGTCCCGTGTTGCAACGCAAGTACTGAATGCGAAGATTCTGTTGCCAAATGGTCTGCGAGGTCCCCAAATATGGGTACTCTCGATTTCTTTCGTTGGGGAGCACTCAAAGATGCAGTCTATGACGAAGCCCCAAGTGCGCCAGACGATATGTGTCGTCCAATTGCCAGTGCATGCTCTACCTTCTCGTCCATTGCAATCACATCTGTTCATCGTTCTTTCAGGACACGGTTTGAACACAACCTTTAATTAAGGATAAAGTTATTTTTCGGAGGAAAAAATTTATGTTATGTGATTTGGTGGTTACCAAATCGTAGTTAGTAAATGGTTTATTTCATTGCATTGCAATGTCAAATAAGTCGACAGCGTGCATTGCACGCAGCTAGTAACACTCTCATTACGCGCTTACGTTCAGCATGAAACTAGGTTTCGTTAAGAAGAAATATTTATTTTGCGGTTTACAGCTAGTCACTAAAGTATGATTAATGAAATGTTTAGTTCAACGAGTGTATCCCATATGATGAATTTTGAGCCGTGTAGTACAGGCAGTTGTCTGAAAGCATGTATTTTACCTCTAAGAAGCACACAGCCACGTGCATGCGAAGATAGGCCAAATCTTCCTTCTAACATTTAGATATTTAATACAGTAGTTACTTTTTGCAGCGAACTTTATATCTGAAGAATGAACAGTTGATTTCTCTGGTTAAGCTCACGTAAATCTGGCAGGATACTCAAATGTGAAATAGTTTTCTTCAGTCCTTTGTGATCCGCTAGATTGTAGCCTATGTCGTATTTCCACATACAACATTGGTAGGTGAATCTGCAGCTAGGTCGTAAGTTTGTTCAAGGGGAAATAAAGCTTTATTCTCGTAGCGTAGGCCTACCTTAACGGTTTACAGCTACGCAGCCTGGTTCGAGGTGCCTGCTTGGTAGTGTTTGCTCCACAAATGCCGTTTCCAGTCACCGCCCTCTGTCATTGTAGGACATTTTTCGATATTTTTTTACAACAGGTTTCAACGTCAACGTTAACAAACGTTTATAACTGTAATTGTCTTCTCAAAGGAAATCGAATGCAGTTATGAAAAGTATACGGTTTCGTTTAAAAAAACGTACTTACTTCAATATTTCAGTTGATACCAGCTTTAAAAGCATTATCCAAACAATAACACACGTGCCCCTCGGCTCACTGACAAGAATAATATACAGAAAAATTGAGAAGAAAATTGAGAATGTGTTAGAGGGCCATCAGCTTCCTTCAGGAAAGGTAAAGGCACCAGAGAGGCATAGCTGACCTTGCGGTTGATAATGGAAGCAAGGCTAAAGAAAAATCAAGGCACGTTCATAGGTTTAGTCGACCTGGGAGAAGCGTTGGACAATGTAAAATGGTGCAATTCGTTCGATACCCTGAGAAAAATAGGGGTAAGCTATAGGAAGAGACGGGTAATATACAATATGTATAAGAGCCAAGAGGGAATAATAAGAGTGGATGACAAAGAACGAAGTGCTCGGATTAAAAAGGGTGTAAGACTGGGAGGCAATCTTTTAACCCCGCTGTTCAATCTGTACATCGAAGGAACAGTGATGGACATAAAAGAAAGTTTCAGGAGTGGAATTAAAATTCAAGATGAAAGGATATCATTGATAAGATTCGCTGATGGCCTTGCCGTCCTCCTATGACGTGCAATGCGAACCGGAATCGCATCCAGATGGCTGTGGCTAAACTTCCTCACCATCTAACCCGTCACAGACCGTACATCCACCGCAGATATCGGCCTGCCCTGCGATTCCCACTCTGATGTCAGTCAGTACGGGGGATCCACCTCAATGTTATGGCGAGCGCAATCGTAACTTGCGCCGTCCCTCTTACACAGTTGGATTCGACGGGCTGTTTCCGTTCTGCTCCTCCCCCCCCCCCTCCCCCGCCCTCCGACCCTCTCCCACCATCAACCTCCCCCCTTCATTCCAGTTCTCCCACCACACCTCCCGCTGACCGCAGATTCTATTCAATACCGACCTGCTAACTCCAACAGACACGGCAGAAATCTCTGATGGAGGCGGGTTAATTTTTTTTCTGACCAACAAAAAGCAAAAAAATTTACGTTAGAATACATACAGTTTTAGGAACGGTGGCCATTACATTTCTAAAGTTTTAACAATACAGGGTAATTCAAAAGTCGCGCGACATTGACTAACTCCGTTATTATACCGAAGAAAGCGGTAGAGGGCAAACATTGTTTTAAACCATGAGCTTAATTGTTCTAACACAAAATTCACCATTCCTTCAAATAACAAATAAAACAAAATGACTGTCAATGTCGCTAACTGAAACAAACAAAAGCAAATCGCCGGCCAGCGTGGCCGAGCGGTTCTAGTCGCTTCAGTCCGGAACTGCGCGACCGCTACGGTCGCAGGTTCGAATCCTGCCTCGGACATGGATGTGTGTGATGTCCTTAGGTTAGTAAGGTTTAAGTAGTTCTAAGTTCTAGGGAACTGATGACCACAGATGTTAAGTCCCATAGTGCTCAAAGCCATTTGAAGTTCTGCGTCTGTTTCTGTACACTACAGATTTGACATGGCCTCAGAGGAAAGAGTCAAGTGGTGTCTTAAGGGGGGTAGGACGTCAAACGGGCCGACTTGGAGTAGGAGAGTCACCACAGGACATTATAATTTCCACTGCCTATTCATAAAACTTTGTCACCATGACCAGGAAGGACTGAGGACACTCACTCATCGCTGTGGAAGCTCAAAAACGTAGCAAAATACATTTTTTTACATGTGAAATTTCACCATTTTTTTCACTTACTACTGGCTGCATTTGTTTGCTATAGGTACACTTTTCTTCCAAAGTCAGAGAGATTCTACGATGACCTTTGCACAGTACACAAACCATAGTTACAGGTGTATGAAACTCTAGAAGTTATTTAATTTATGAAAAAAATGATTGAACTGTTACATTTTAAACTTCATGTTTAGAAAAAACTCAAGTTTTACACTTAATTATCTCAATTTTTCTACAGTTGTTTAATAGATTTGGAAAATTCTAGCATTTCAAACACCTGTAACTACTGTTTGTATGCTATGAAAAATTCATCGAAAGAATCTCTCTTACTTAGGAAGAAAAGTGTACCTACATCAACAAATGCAGCCAGTAAGAAGTGGAAAAATGACGAAATTTCACATGTAAAGAAAGGTATTTTGCTACGTTTTTGAACTTCCACTGCGATGAGTGAGTCCTCAGTCCTTCCTGGTCATGGTGACAAAGTTTTATGAATAGACGGTTGAAATTAAAATGTCCTGTGGTGACTCTCCTGCTCCAAGTCGGCCCGTTTGACGTCCTACCCCCCTTAATAGCACTCACTGTTGTTCACGTAGCTGCCTGTCAGCTGTAGCAGAGGTGATGTGTCGCTACAGTCTGTCAACTGCAAATCATAATATTTTCTGTGCAGGTCAATGCTTTATGTGGAAAGAAAAAAATTCACCCCTATTATGAAACTATTAGTGTTTGCATCATTTGGGGCTTTTTTTGAATACTGGTTTGGCCTACTAAGGGCCAACGGCCTTGCCGCAGTGGTAAGCCGGTTCTACATCTACATCTAATACATCTACATTTATACTCCGCAAGCCACCCAACGGTGTGTGGCGGAGGGCACTTTACGTGCCACTGTCATTACCTCCCTTTTCTGTTCCAGTCGCGTATGGTTCGCGGGAAGAACGACTGTCTGAATGCCTCCGTGCGCGCTCGAATCTCTCTAATTTTACATTCGTTATCTCCTCGGAAGGTATAAGTAGGGGGAAGCGATACATTCGATACCTCATCCAGAAACGCACCCTCTCGAAACCTGGCGAGCAAGCTATACCGCGATGCAGAGCGCCTCGCTTGCAGAGTCTGCCACTTGAGTTTGCTAAACATCTCCGTAACGCTATCACGCTTACCAAATAACCCTGTGACGAAAATCGTCGCTCTTCTTTGGATCTTCTCTATCTCCTCCGTCAACCCGATCTGGTACGGATCCCACACTGATGAGGAATACTCAAGTATAGGTCGAACGAGTGTTTTGTAAGCCACCTCCTTTGTTGATGGACTACATTTTCTAAGGACTCTCCCAATGAATCTCAACCTGGTACCCGCCTTACCAACAATTAAATTTATATGATCATTCCACTTCAAATCGTTCCGCACGCAGACTCCCAGATATTTTACAGAAGTAACTGCTACCGGTGTTTGTTGCGCTATCATGTAATCATACAATAAAGGATCCTTCTTTCTATGTATTCGCTATAAATTAGATCTGTCTATGTTAAGGGTGAGTTGCCACTCCCTGCAATAAGTGCCTATCCGCTGCAGATCTTCCTGCATTTCGCTGCAATTTTCTAATGCTGCAACTTCTCTGTATACTACAGCATCACCCGCGAAAAGCCGCATGGAACTTCCGACACTATCTACTAGGTCATTTATATATATTGTGAAAAGCAATGTTCCCATAACACTCCCCTGTGGCACGCCAGAGGTTACTTTAACGTCTGTAGACGTCTCTCCATTGATAACAACATACTGTGTTCTGTTTGCTAAAGACTCTTCAATCCAGCCACACAGCTGGTCTGATATTCCGTAGGCTCTTACTTTGTTTATCAGGCGACAATGCGGAACTGTATCGAACGTCTTCCGGAAGTCAGGGAAAATAGCATCTACCTGGGAGCCTGTATCTAATATTTTCTGGGTCTCATGAACAAATAAAGCGAGTTGGGTCTCACACGATCGCTGTTTCCGGAATCCATGTTGATTCCTACAGAGTAGATTCTGAGTTTCCAAAAACGACATGATACGCGAGCAAATAACATGTTCTAAAATTCTACAACAGACCGACGTCAGAGATATAGGTCTATAGTTTTGCGCATCTGCTCGACGACCGTTCTTGAAGACTGGTACTACCTGTGCTCTTTTCCAATCATTTGGAACCTTCCTCTAGAGATTTGCGGTACACGGCTGTTAGAAGGGGGGCAAGTTCTTTCGCGTACTCTGTGTAGAATCGAATTGGTATCCCGTCAGGTCCAGTGGACTTTCCTCTGTTGAGTGATTCCAGTTGCTTTTCTATTCCGTGGACACTTATTTCGATATCAGCCATTTTTTCGTTTGTGCGAGGATTTAGAGAAGGAACTGCAGTGCGGTCTTCCTCTGTGAAACAGCTTTGGAAAAAGGTGTTTAGTATTTCAGCTTTACGCGTGTCATCCTCTGTTTCAATGCCATCATCATCTCGGAGTGTCTGGATATGCTGTTTCGAGCCACTTACTGATTTAACGTAAGACCAGAACTTCCTAGGATTTTCTGTCAAGTCGGTACATAGAATTTTACTTTCGAATTCACTGAACGCTTCACGCATAGCCCTCCTTACGCTAACTTTGACATCGTTTAGCTTCTGTGTGTCTGAGAGGTTTTGGCTGCGTTTAAACTTGGAGTGAAGCTCTCTTTGCTTTCGCAGTAGTTTCCTAACTTTGTTGTTGAACCACGGTGGGTTTTTTCCGTCCCTCACAGTTTTACTCGGCACGTACCTGTCTAATACGCATCCAGTGATGCCTGTGGGTTGAGGATGACCCGGCGGCCGGTCGATACCGTTGGCCTATCATGACCTATCTGGCGGAGTTTAGTTTTTTTTTTGCCTACTAAGGACCACATGAAATAATTTATGTATTCCTTCTTTTCTCCTATCTTTCTTTCTTACCAGTAATTTTTCATATTTTTTCATACTCATGTTTTTCTCTTCTTTCTTCCGTCAATATTGCAGCTGTCATTCATTTTGTTTTCTCCTGGAAGCTCTTGAAACTTTTTACCTTTGCTCTGAACCTTTCTCTTACTACTATTTCTTCCTCCATTATTTCCATTTCTCTCAGGTCTGCTCTAACTTCTTTTATCCACGTCATTGATATTTTGGGGTTTCTGTCAAAGAAGTTAAAAATTATTTTTGTTACTCTGTTTCCATGTAGCCTTCTTGGCTGTCCACAGAATGCAACTCTTCTCTTCCTCATCGTGCCTCACATTAGCTCTACTTTTTCAAAAAATGGTTCAAATGGCTCTGAGCACTATGGGACTTAACTGCTGAGGTCATCAGTCTCCTCCAACTTAGAACTACTTAAACCTAACTAACCTAAGGACATCACACACATCCATGCCCCAGGCAGGATACGAACCTGCGACCGTAGCGGTCGTAACGAAAGGTATTCTGATGCATAAAGGCATTCTGGTTTAATCAAAGGCTTGTAGCGCCGAAGTTTTGCGTTTATGGTAATAGATTTCTTGTCATACAGGTTTTTTGCTAGTTAAAAAGGCACCTCATTTTTCCTTGTCCTTACTAGGTTAGCTCCTTTGTTTAAAGCATTTGATTGTATTACATCACATAAATATTTAAATTTTATAGCCTTTTTTATTCTGCAATTATCAGTTTCCATTTTGGACTTTATTAATGTTATTTTCCCGACACTAAGGCAAGTAACACCAAAAAAAGTAGAAAAACCCAAATACTAATAGTTTCATTGTCATATTCACTTTATAGTACAGAAAACTGTTAGGACTAAAAGGAGAAAGTCGGATTGGGTTATTTTACATTTTGTAATGTTATTTACCTTAAAATAACATTAGCATACCTTTCCTCCTGATGGCGGGAGTATGATTTGCAGCTCTTTCATCTTGTTTCTGTTTGATAGAATTCAACACACATTAACTCGCTAAACGCCTCTCCATTGCCACAGCCCATCTAAGTAAACTGTGTCGTTGCCATAATTTGGGAGCTAGGGGCTACAACTTACTTGCGTACGCCAGAAAATTCGGCCGTATTTTAACGAAAGCGTCGCGTAATGTGAATGTATGTGGAAAGGCTTGTTTTAGCTGGTTCGCCTTATACAGGGAATATACTAAGTCAAGTGCAAGAAGCGATACTTGCTCTAAAAAAACAATCATAGCATACAAGATGTTCACAGAAACTTTTTGAGAACAGCAGCTTACAAAATATTAAGGTAAGCTTAATTAACCATGTGTCTTGCAAGTTTTGTGATGCAGAATGATGTACAAGGTGCACCAGAGCACTACCAACGACGTTTCAAAGGTGCTAGTATGGATTGAAACACAAAAAAAATGTCCAATGGACATCGGCTCCATAGTGCATGCCTTAAGAATTAATGGACACTTCTTCAGCAGGAGGGATGTGTTTCCCATCGGCGAAGATGGACGAGTTCTTACATGCACTTTAGAGCTCATGTTAACCAGCCTATTTCGCTTCGAGCGATGGTTCTTGTCCTCTCCCTCAATACTGACTTTCTCCTGAGACAACCTGTGTATATACGGGTTGAAAAATGTAAAGTGCTGTTGATGTGCGGTTTTCACAGAATGGATTGGTAGTCAGGGGCTCATATTGTTAACCAATAAACATAATCTAATAATATGTAGAAAGTACATTTTTTGTGGAAGCACACATTTTTTAAATGGCCCAATGCCTACTGACATTAACAGTGTAAAAGTAGGGTACATTAGAATGCCAGTGGTATGTGTTGCAGGATTATAGTGTGAGTCGTTTATGAGATATCGTATTTTGAGAAGCTCCCACACTGACACTTGTTTGTGTCATTCAACCTGGGTAGGTTTTAGGTATGATGTTGATATGTTTGCTTACAGTGTGCTTGTGTGGTCCTTGATTGCATTGCGACTTGCCAGTCAGTTAGTGGATGGCAGTCCAAGTAGTAGATGGTGAGTGGACGATGGGATTCACCAATGCAGAAAAAGCCGACATGATCGTGGTGTATGAAGGGTGCAGAGAGAATTCAGTTCTTCCTTGTGCGGTGTATGCAGCTAGATATCGCAACAGAAGTCAACAGTCTCGGCAACGTCGTTGGTAGTGCTCTGGTGCACCCTGTACATAATTCTGCATCACAGAGCTTGCAAGACGCATGGTTAATTACGCTGACCTTAATATTTTGTAAGCTGCTCTTCAGTTGCTTACTTGAAAGTGGTACACCTACGCAGTGTAACAGAAGGCATCAACTGGTAACAGAAGAAGGGGAAACTAATGTTCCTGCTAGACGTCAGCTCCCGCGCAATCGGACGAGTAACAGGTGTGTCAGGCAAGTGTCCCATGCATTCTCCATCAACATACACTACTGGCCATTAAAATTGCTACACCACGAAGAGGACGTGCAACAGACGCGAAATTTAACCGACAGGATGAAGATGCTGTGATATGCAAATGATTAGCTTTTCAGAGCATTCGCACAAGGCTGGCGCCGGTGCCGACACATACAACATGCTAACATGACGAAATTTCTCGTACACAAACAGCAGTTGACCGGCGTTGTCTGGTGAAACGTTGTTGTGATGCCTCGTGTAAGGAGGAGAAATGCGTACCATCACGATTCCGACTATGATAACGGTCGGATTGTAGCGTATTGCGATTGCCGTTTACCGTATCGCGACATTGCTGCTCGCGTTGGTCGAGATCCAATGACTGTTACCAGAATATGGAATCGATGGGTTCAGGAACGTAATACGGAACGCCGTGCTGGATCCCAACGGCCTCGTGTCACTAGCAGTCGAGATGACAGGCATCTTATCCGTATGGCTGTAACGGATCCTACAGCCACGTCTCGATCCTAAAGTAAACATATGCGGACGTTTGTAAGACAACAACCATCTGCATGTACAGTTCGACGACGTTTGCAGCAGCAAGTACTATCAGCTCGGAAACCATGGCTGCAGTTACCCTTGACGCTGCATCACAGACAGGAGCGCCTGCGATGGTGTACTCAACGACGAACCTGGCTGCACGAATGGCAAAACGTCATTTTTTCCGATGAATCCAGGTTCTGTTTACAGCATCATGAAGGTCGCCTCCGTGTTTGGCGACATCGCGGTGAACGCACATTGGAAGCGTGTATTCGTCATTGCCATACTGGCGTATGACCCAGCGTGATGGTATGGGGTGCCATTGGTTACACGTCTCGGTCACCTCTTGTTCGCTTTGACGGCACTTTGAACAGTGGACGTTACATTTCAGATGTGTTACGACCCGTGGCTCTACCCTTCATTCGATCCCTGCGAAACCCTACATTTCAGCGGGATAATGCACGACCGCATGTTGCAGGTCCTGTACGGGCCTCTCTGGATACAGAAAATGTTCGGCTGCTGTCCTGGCCAGCACATTCTCCAGATCTCTCACCAACTGAAAACGTCTGGTTAATGGTGGCCGAGGAACTGGTTCGTCAGAATACGCCAGTCACTACTCTTGATGAACTGTGGTATCGTGTTGAAGCTGCATGGGCAACTGTACCCGTACACGCCATCCAAGCTCTGTTTGACTCAATGCCCAGGCGTATCAAGGCCGTTATTACGGCCAGAGGTGGTTGTTCTGGGTACTGATTTCTCAGGATCCATGCACCAAAATTGCGTGAAAATGTAATCACATGTGAGTTCTAGTATAATATATTTGTCCAGTGAATACCTGTTTGTCATCTGCATTTCTTCTTGGTGTAGCAGTTTTAATGGCCAGTAGTGTAGGTTCCATCCCTATCACATCTCTCTCCGTCAAGAGTTACATGGAAACGGTTACAGAGAATGGTGTTGACTGCTGTACATGGGCATTAAGACAGGATACGACAGATGTATCATGTATATCATTTATTGATGAAGCCACATTTACTAGTCATGGCCAGGTAAACAGCCGAAACATGCACTATTGGTCTTCTCAGGTGGAAGGGCAGCGACAATGAAGTGTAAACGTATGGAGTGGGACAATGAATCATCAGCTCATAGGCCCATTTTTCATAGACTGATCACTGAACGCCCACAAGTATCGCAGCCCCCTAACAGACCACCAATTATTACTGCAGCGTGCTCGGACACCTCCGCTGCAACGCTGGTCCGTGTGCACCAGTCGTGTAGGCTGGAAGCGTCTACAGCCGCTGGCGGCCGTCGTTTTGAACGCAACCTGTGATGGTCAGTTGTCTCGTTACTGGCCAGAACCCACGTTAACTAGTGTATGCACTTGTGGTGTTCTTTATTGCCTGCTACCAGAGGTATCGCACAAGTGTCAGTGTGGGAACTTTCCAAAATATGATATCCCATAAACGATTTGCTGTAGAATCTTGCAACAGATACCACAGACGTAGTAATTGACCCTAATTTTAGTCTGTTAATTGTTCCGTTTAACAAAATATATGTCTGCATAAAAATACAATTTCTAAGTATTATTACAATCAGTGGATGGGCCAACAATACCAAATCGTTCTGTGAACACCATACGTTAATAGCACTTTTCATTTCCGCAATATTTACGGTACAAGTTTTAGGTAAAATCACCCTGTGTACGAGGGCTGTTCGGAAAGTAAGGAACGTCGCGAAATGGAAACCACAGCGAAAAATCAAAACTGTTTTATTTGCAACAGTTAGCCACAACATACAGCTGCTTATCTCCATAGTCACCGATCGGACTTAGATGTTTGTCGTAGCGTTGTACCAACTTCCCAATACTCTCGTTATAGAAGGCAGCCGCCAGTGCGTTCCGACAATTCTCTGCTCTGGCCTACAGCTCGTTGTCTGTGCCAGAATGTTGTCTTCATAGCCAGCGGTTCATGTGAGCAGAGATGAAACTCAAAGGGACACAATTACGGGCTGTATTGTGGGTAATCAAACGTTTCCAATTGAAAACTATGCAGGAGCATCTTCATAGCCCCTATAGAATGCGGCTGACAACTGTCTCGGAGAAGAAAACGCACGACAGTTACGTAATGTTAGCTGCATAGCTTCAGGCGAAATTTCTCACCAGGCCCTCATACTTGGCGGGAGACACTATTGTTGTAGGTATCTTTATGTGCTCCCTGTGTGCTCAGAACTAAAAAGAACGACGTAACGCGATCGACAAGCATACTAGAGACACTGCCCAACACAACTGTGCAAAAATTCATCGGATTTTCACTGTGGTTTCCATTTCGCGACCGATCGTTCCTTACTTTCCAAATAACCCTCGTATATTGCTAACAGTATGAAGTCGTTGACAATATCCTGGAAGTGTATTGTCTATTAGTGCATATTTATAAAAAGGTGTTTCCTCGATTCTTGCAATAATTTTCTTTATCCTTCGGCTGTGTGCACCCAGTGGTATTCGCACCTTGCTTTCTCTCGGCTACACTGCGACCTTTGGTCCGTACTAGTTACCATCTTGGGTACCTACTCTGTCTTTCCCTGCGATCGTCAGTTATTCACGACAGAAGAGCAGAACGCGTGCACAGAGCCGAACTTTGGGTCATAAATCAGCCCCTAAACCCCATCCAGTCGGGACATGCTGACGGAATACTAAGTCAAGTGCAAGAGACGTTACTTGTTTTACTTGTTCCAACAAACGTAGCGTGCAACATCTGGGAAGAGTCATTTTTCACAACGGGGAGCTTACAAAATTTTAAAGTGACGTAATTAACCATCTCTCTTGCAAGATTTATGATGCAGAATGTAATAATGTAAATGAGGAAATTAGGAGATATAACGGTATACTGTCCGGTGTCTCCCAATTATCAGTGGTAAAGCTAGCAAATTTTCGCAGAGGCATTAACGGCATTTGATAAAATTGTAGTTACATATAATTAGAGCTAGAGAAAATGCCAGAAGTGTCCAGATGAATGTAACTACTTCTTCTCATTGAAAAATGTTACGTAGTGCACTTCATGAGAACGTAGAAACACCATTAAGGAGGCACAGTGGGACGCAGCCACGTCACACTAACAGCTACAAGCAGTAGCAGTTCTAGCAGATACGAAGTGCAGCGACCGCACTAGCTCCGTCATAGATACGCAACAGGGCAGAATTCGATTCGTTGGTGGTATACCACGAAACGGCGATTTTTCCGTGAAATACTTTCTTAGAGAACACCAGCAGCCCTCCACTGGAATACTGCAGAAACGCGTGCGACCGGCAACATTTCGGAGTAACAGGGACGACGGCACAGTGTGCAAGGAAGTGCAGCGGGAAAAAAAAATGGTTCAAATGGCTGTGAGCGCTATGGGACTCAACAGCTGAGGTCATTAGTCCCCTAGAACTGAGAACTAGTTAAACCTAACTAACCTAAGGACATCACAAACATCCATGCCCCAGGTAGGATTCGAACCTGCGACCGTAGCGGTCTCGCGGTTCCAGACTGCAGCGCCTTTAACCGCAAGGCCACTTCGGCCGGCACCGCGGGAAAGTCTGAGAGAAATGCTACGTCTGTACTACTGAACGACTGAGTCGGTCACTTGCTCACATAGACTGACTTGCTACTTGGATCTCTAACAGCTTCCAGGGAGAACAAAAGTTTGATTTTCAGTATCTTTTACAATTAGTCACGGAATTTTAAAATTGAAAATACTGCCATAACCTACACTACTGGCCATTAAAATTGCTACACGAAGAAGAAATGCAAATGATAAACGGGTATTCATTGGACAAATATACTAGAACTGACATGTGATTACATTTTCACGCAATTTGGGTGCATAGATCCTGACAAACCAGTACCCAGAACAACCACCTCTGGCCGTAATAACGGCCTTGATACGCCTGGGCATTGAGTCAAACAGAGCTTGGATGGCGCGTACAGGTACAGCTGCCCATGCAGCTTCAACACGATACCACAGTTCATCAAGAGTAGTGACTGGCGTATGGTGGCGAGCCAGTTGCTCGGCCACCATTCACCAGACGTTTCCAATTGGTGAGAGATCTGGAGAATGTGCTGGCCAGGGCAGCAGTCGAACGTTTTCTGTATCCAGAAAGGCCCGTACAGCGTCTGCAACATGCGGTCGTGCATTATCCTTCTGAAATGTAAGGTTTCGCAGGGATCGAATGAAGGGTAGAGTAACGGGTCATAACACATCTGGAATGTAACGTCCACTGTTCAAAGTGCCGTCAATGCGAACAAGAGGTGACCGAGACGTGTAACCAATGGCACCCCATACTATCACGACGGGTGATACGCCAGTATGGCGATGACGAATACACGCTTCAAATGTGCGTTCACCGCGATGTCACCAAACACAGATGCGACCATCATGATGCTGTAAACAGAACCTGGATTCATCCGAAAAAATGACGTTTTGCCATTCGTGCACCCACGTTCGTCGTTGAGTACACCATCGCAGGCACTCCTGTATGTGATGCAGCGTCAAGGGTAACCGCAGCCACGGTCTCCGACCTGATAGTCCATGCTGCTGCAAACGTCGTCTAACTGTTGGTGCAGATGGTTGTTGTCTTGCAAACGTCCCCATCTGTTGACTCAGGGATCGAGACGTGGCTGCATGATCCGTTACAGCCATGCAGATAAGATGCCTGTCATCTCGACTGCTAGTGATATGAGGCCGCTGGGATTCAGCACGGCGTTCCGTATTACCCTCCAGAACCCACCGATTCCATATTCTACTAACAGTCATTGGATCTCGACCAACGCGAGCAGCAATGTCGCGATACGATAAACCGCAATCGCGATAAGCTACAATCAGACCTTTATGAAAGTCGGAAACGTGATGGTACGCATTTCTCCTCCTTACACGTGGCATCACAACAACGTATCACCAGACAACACCGTTCAACTGCTGTTTGTGTATGAAAAATCGGTTGGAAACGTTCCTCATGTCAGCACATTGTAGGTGTCGCCACCGGCGCCAATCTTATGTGAATGCTCTGTAAAGCTAATCATTTACATATCACAGCATCTTCTTCCTGTCGGTTAAATTTCGCGTCTGTAGCACGTCATCTCCGTGGTGTAGCAATTTTAATGGCCAGTAGTGTAATTTCCATTTTAGGTCCGAGGTTTTATGTGTTGTTGTTCTTCTTGGTACTTTAAGCTTTGGTTACAGGGTACGACCTACTTTAATTAAAAATATGAATATGGCTCTGTGTGTCTGACATAAATAAATCAATACTCATCAAAACTATCGTAAAGGAGTTTATTGTACTACGAAATTAAAGAAGGATTTTAATTAACTCAGCTTATTACACGCAACTGCAAAAACAATGTTTTAACGGCCATTGACAATTAAAATCTAATGCCCTGTCAAACCTGGACAACGGGTCTGGAATGCGACACAGATTACCGGACAGCTGGAGGAAATGTTTATATTCGTATTAGTCATACGGTGATTACTGCTGGTTAGTTGAAAGTTTTATCATCAAAAATTATTCTAATTATTAGCCTTGTGAAAGGTTTAAGTGAAAATAGTTATTAGGGCAACAGACGTAAGGAAATGTGTAAAGCTCTATCTCAGATAACATTACCGTTACCTGTACTTTTTCTCTAAAAATTCCCAGGCTGTTTACTGAAACTTTATTATCGTTATCATAAAATCTGATATGTAGCCGTACAGCTTGTATTACGAAAACACTTATACCGACATGTCAGTATTCAAACATTATCTGGAACTTCCTACAGTCGGACGTGTCAGTATTCCGACAGAGAACAAAAACCGAAATTAATTGCTCTCCCTATAAATCACGAAGAATCAGTTCTCTTGTATCTGACTGCTATTTTTAAGATATACTCTAACATCTCCTAACAATTATACCGTAATGCTCCTGTACACAATAGACAACTTATCTCGGCTTTGATTTCTTCTTTCCGGTTTTACATCAGTTACAGAACAGCTTGGAAAAAACGGTCGCATAACAGGCCCTCTCCACGCTATTCTGTGCAAGCCTCTCCATCACTACATCCATTTCAACCTGCTCACTGCTTTCAAGCCTAGCTCTCGCTATACAATTTTTATCCCCACACTCTTCCCTCAGTTTCGAAAAGGGACAATTCCATTGTGCCTCAAAATGTATGTCTTCAACAAATCCCTTCTTTTACTCAAGTTTTCCCATAAATTCCTTTCCTTCCCAAATTGATACACGTGCATTTTCATTAGTTATCCGGTCTACTCATCTAATCTTCAGCATTCTTTGTAGCACCACATTCCCTTCCTGTATGACTTTCCTGTCCACGTCTCAGTCTCCATGCAGTGCTACACTGCAGATAAAATAGATCCCAAGCCTTGAACTGATATTCGACATTAAATCGTTCCTCTCCGTCAGAAATTCTCTTCTTGCTATTTCCATTCTGCATTTCATATTATCTCTGCTTTGTCCCTCATTAGTTATTTTGTTACCCGAACGCACCTACAATTTTCATAATGTAACTCTCCCAGCACTGCCTGATTTAATTCGAATACATTCAGTAATTCTTGTTTCACCTTTGTTGATAATCTTAAAACCTCTTATCCTTTCCGTTCAACTTCTAGTCTTTTATCCTCTCTGACACAATTAGAATGTCATCGACAAATCTTCGTACCGAGTGAGGTAGCAAAGTGGTTAGCACACTGGATTCCCATTGGGAAGGACGACGGTTCAAACCCCATCCAGCCATCCTGATTTAGGTTTACCATGATTTCCCAGAATCGCTTAAGCAAATCCCGGGATCCTTCCCTAATCCGAGCTTGTGCTCCGTCTCTATGTAGAGATTAATAAAACCGGGTATTGGTTATGACCCTGTCGCATATAGGCATTGCTTTTCGAGTTTAGTGTTAATATTTTTCGTGGTTTACTCCCTTCATATTTATGAACTGTCCACCTTTTGACCTTTTTAATTGCATTACCACTGCACTGTCAGAGATGACATTTACTGGTGTTTTTGCCACATTATAGATGACTAACATCTCGTAACTTCATTGTCGTCGATAGCTGGCTAAAGTTTCATTATTGCCTCGTAAGCCGAAAGTTGGTTAACTGAATAATTAATTCTGTAAAAAATACGCTGTATTGTGTTCATCATTTATAAACTATCATTGGAATAAATCTTTTTTTCCCCTCACATGGTAAACTCTAGCAATCAACCAACAAGCAGACCCTAATTTTCAAACTCAGACATTTTTGCATCTTTCAACACACACGATAGACTCCAACAGACTATGGAGATATTCACCGCAAACATTCCTTAGCTCTACTATGAACCATGCCTGCTATAAAGCAAAATCCGATTTTATTTCACGTGTATGGTTCTGTCAGTACGACCTATATCGAAAACTCAGACACAACTAATTGTTAAATGTAGTAGATTTACGTGTAACTTAAATTAATTTTATCCATAACTGATGTAGTTGCACTCCATGACTATTCTTTTAAAGAGTAATGTTGGAGCAAATCCACTAGTCACTTTGGAAGTGCTTTATTGAAAACAGTTTCTGGTTAAGGATTTATGTCCTTCTTCAGATGATTACCATCAGTTTCATCTTTCCGACATTGAAACCGACTTCAAAAGTGACTGGTAGCGGATTTTCTATAGTATCCTTTATATGTAGTTTGACAAAGAATGCAGGAAAGTCAACAGTAATAGTAATAGCTATCTACCTTAACTGTTGTAAGATACTAGTGGCTAATTAAGTAATGTTCAATGTTAAAATATATATTATCTGTAGCAAACAGTGAAGAAACGTGCAAAGTATTTAGATCGTAATCCTGTATGTTTGTTTTATGTAAAAAAAGTAACTAAATAAAATTTGTCGTTTTTTGTAATGTAATATTTTTAACGAAGATCCGTCTTACACCCTTGTGCTCCCTCAGCGAAAAGCGTTGCAGCATTTTATACCAATAAGAGCAAATTAGCTTCATTACTTTTCCCACAGACATCAATACACTTGTACACAGGGCTCTTATGTAACTTGAGCACCAGTATAATCACAACTATGAAGGTTAACATTTCATTATCATCTCGAAAAAATAAAGTTATACAAATAACATTTGTTTATGAGGTTTATTCGCAACTGCAGAATCTTTCAGGCATTAGCTACTTTAAGTGTGAAGATATTTCCTCTTGGTGACACATGAAAATCTGGGACTCGAACCAGATTTCCCACTTGTCGTGAGCAGCCACCTTAACCACTTGGTCTATCTAAGAACGCCTCTAGAAGCAACCCAAACTTTTACGTGTCACAATGTCTACGACCCATCGTTTGCAACTGTACTTGGATTCACGCCACAGTGTTTCAAGAAGCCAAACGTATTCAGCATTAGTATTACGATCGTCTTTATGCCTGTTGAAGGCATACGTTTAGTACAGCTACAAGATCATCACCACGGTCTCTTTGTTCATACTTAAAAATAAGTATTGCAAGCCCCGACGGGCAAAAATAACGATCGTAATACTATCGTTGAATACATTTGTCTCCTTGAAACCCTATGCAGGGAATCCAAGCAGAGTTGCGAGCAACGGGGTCGTAGACAGGATGATATTTGGAAGTTTGGCTCATATTAGGTGGTGTGCTCAGATTGTCGAAGTGGTTAAGGTGACCGCACACAGTAAGTGAGAAATTCAGGTTTGAGTCCTGGTCGGCATATATTTTCTGGTGTCACCAAAACGTAATAACTTTGCACCTGATGCTTCTAATGTCAGAAAGTTTCCACAACTGCGGAATAAATTTCATAAATTTAGCACAGCTGCAAGATCGTCACCAGTGTCTGTTTCCTCAGACATCGTAAAACACAAAATTTTTTTGCTTGTTTGCAGGTAAATAAATGCAGTCTTGCTACAATTTGAAATGCCCTTGCCGTACTACTGTAGCAAGCCGCTACAGCATCAATAACAAAATGGTGCTTGCATTTGATGACGGCCAGTCCAGATGGCTAAAAATGTATTCTGCAATGGCTTGACGCAACTGCAATATTTCAGGACTGTGCAGCTGGTATTACAGTGTGGACCAGAAATGCAGACATTTACCTGCGGGCAAACAAACAATTAATTGCATAACATTGTTGTTTAGGAGTGCCACATAAAACTTTTACTGCCTCACACGTATGATGGTCAAAAACCATGCTTTCATTTACTGAGTATTCTGTTAGATATTACATGGGACAATACCGAGTGCGCAGAACGCGAAGTGCGTGTGCCATTTGAAAGCGCAAAGAAAAGAGTTAGCGTTTGCTTGTTGTTGGTTGTGTACTAGCAGTTACACCTCGGGCAGAATTTTCGCAAATTTTATTGTGCATACGTGAGATGGGAACTGAATATTTTAAGAGCTGCTTGTGCATTGTGTTTTTATGTGCGCTGTGCTACACCTTAGCAGGATACGAAACTCCCAACAGCCGAAGCAAATGGTCATTACCTACACGGCTGTGCATCAGACTTGTAAGATGCACATAACTTGTTGCTTTCCTCTATATTGTTTCAGTGTGCTGCAATGTGCTACTTTTTTGTACATGTGTGTGTGTTATCCACGGCATATATATAGGTGACTATGAACGTATCACAAATGTATGCGCTGTATGCGGCTCACCGTGCATTGAACGTACTTGCATACATGTTTGCCACGGCATGTGTTTTGCCATAAGTGTTGCGTCATAGCTGTTTGGTTGCCGCTTGCAGATCGATGTGTGTCCCGAACATCCTGCTCCCTTCAGTTCCTTGCCACTTTGCCGCTTGCTTGCTCCAGATGTGTTGGAAATGATTGATGCCAGATAATAGCCACCTGAATGCGATTTGTCTGTCTGTGTGTGTATGTACATATGGCGAAGGAAGCGCCCACGAGTGGATATTATGTACTAGCTGGCAGCTGTTGCGCAGAACGCATTTGACTCATTCTTCAGTTCGGCAGCAAGGCGCAATTTTATTTTTTTTTCCCTGTTTGTTGCAAGCAGAAACGGAATGTGTCGATGTGAAACCGCACAGCGCTTCACCCTCTTGCCTTTTCTTGTAGATCACCAGCACGGGAGAAATGTCACCAACTGTGCCAAGCACACCACTTGCCACCTGTAACGTTACTGTATCCTTGTTCATGTTGTTCATGTCCATGTTGTTGATGTTCATGTTCATGTTCTTTATGTTACTTTTTCATGTTGTTTATGATCATGTTTATATGATTTATTTTCACGTTCATGTTGATGATGAAACTGTTCATTTGCAGTGCATCTCAGGTAAGTACCATACGATCTACTCTCGACTGTTTCAGACAAAGTGACACAGACAGGACACATGAGATACACCTAAGGATGACTAAGTGACTTTGACACGACTTCTATTCCATACAATTTATAATACAGAGATGAAGTTCTTGATAACACATTGCCGATTATGCAAGTATAGCTATCACACACGACAGACAAGAATTAACCAGTGCAATAGTAAACGATGTTTTTCAGAAAATCATTAAGTGGTTCTCTGCAAATGGGCTCTCATTAAACTTTGACAAAACACAGTATATACAGTAAATGGAATAACCCCATTAATAAATACAGACTTCGATCAGAAATTGGTAGCTAAGGTAGAATATTCAAAATTTCTAGGTGTATGCATTGATGAGGGGTTGAACTGGAAAAAACACACTGAGGATCTGCTGAAACGTTTGACTTTAGCTACTTATGCTATTAGGGTCATTGCAACTTTTGGCGATATACATCTGAGTAAATTAGCTTACCACGCCTATTTGCATTCTCTGCTTTCGAATGGCATCATATTCTGGGGTAACTCATCATTGAGTAAAAGAATGTTTATTACACAAAAGCGTGTAATCAGAATAATTGATGGAGCTCATCCAAGATCATCCTGCAGACACTTATTTAAAGAGCTAGAAATCTTCACTGTAGCCTCACAATATATATATATTCACTTATGGAATTTGTTATTAACAATCCGAACGAATTCAAAAGTAATAGCAGTTTGCATGGCTGCAACACTAGTAGAAAGGATGATCTTCACTACTCAAGGTTAAATCTAACTATGGCTCAGAAGGGGGTAAACTATGCTGCCATAGAAGCCTTCGGTCACTTACCTAATAGCATCAAAAGTCTGACAGATAGCCATATAGCATTTAAAAGGAAATTAAAAGAATTTTTAATGGCAACTCCTTCTACTCATTAGATGAGATTTTGGATATAGTAAGTGGGTAATTTCCCAACTACAAAAAAATTATTGAGTGCCATGTAATATTTTGTCTAATGTAATATCTTGTATAGACACCTTTTATTAACCTGACACGTTCCACATCATTACGAAGTTTCGTATTCATGATCTATGGAACAAGTACTAATCTAATCTAATCAGGAGGTAGAAAATCATAAGCAAACTTATCTATATCGCTCCCATTAAACTGTTAAAGCTTCTTACCTACCAAACTACGTGTTCAGTCAACTACAGTTTAATTCAGTAGGCATGGAAATAACAACAACAACAACATCGCTGGAATAGGGGGAGACCACATTAAGCCGAAATCGTTACTATAATCCCTCACCGTCATTTGGATATCATGCTAATAAAAACTGTTTTTCGTTTAAAGGTGACATTGTAGTAAACATTTTGAACTCCGACGTGTTTTACGTCTATCCAAATGAAAACACCTGCGGACGGAATGGCAAAATGATACACGTTTTCGCTTTTACAAAAGTTACTTTTGAGATAATCGTTGAACAGATTATTAGATCCGCATCGAGATTTCTTTCTTCCTGCGTAAAGACATATTGGTAGAGATTTTTTTACAATATTCCAAATATTTTCTCATTTTCTCATTGAAATAAGTTCCAAAACAAATGGATATAGTTGGGAATGTAATACGTCAAGTTGACTACACGGTTCCTCACAGCTGCCACAACTTCCGGCGGATGATCGAATTATTTGTTAACTTTGTGTCTGAGTTCTAAATCACACTACGAGAGTTTCCATCCTACAAGTACTCCTCGAACGAAATTACAGATTACGAATTTGCCCATGCTGCTAGCTGTTGATACCCGTGGCTGTGGATTAAATTAGCTACGTGGAAAAATACAGCAACCGGACGATTTTTATACAGCTACATAAATACATTGTTTGTTGAAATAGTCTGGATATGGCTGTCAATCAGACAAGGATTGACCATTGTATTAGGATGCTTTTATAGACCACCAGCATCCGCAACAAACGTCGCAGAACGTTTCAGGGAAAGTCTTGACTACATGGGAAATAAACATCCAAATTATCCATTAGTTATAGGTGGAGACTTTAATATGGCATCCATTGACTGGGAAAATTTCACGTTAATCACAGGGGGCAGAAGCTAAGATTCGTGTGAAGTTATTCTAGGAGCACTCTCAACATACAACCTTGAGAAATTGGCTAGAAAACCAACTCGAGATGGGAACATATTAGATATCTTGGCCACAAACAGAGCTGATCTTTTTGAGGAAGTTAATCTAGAAGAAGGTATTAGCGACGATAATGCCGTTGTGGCTTCTATGTCAGTGGAAGTTGCAAAAAAACCAAAGAAACAGCGTAGAGTATTCGTACTTGGGAAAGCAAATAAAAATGTCATTGAATCTGCCAGGAAGTTTCACATCAGCGCAGACTCCGCTGCAGAATGAAAATCTCATTCTAAAAAGTCATTAATGAATATATTCATAGTCAGCCCCAAGCATTCACCGCAGGACACAAAGATATTGAGCATCTTTGGTCGGAATTTCAAGGTATTGTCCACCACGTCCTAGAGAAGTATGTGCCTAGCAAAAGTATAGTGGAGGGAAACGATCCACCTTGGTACAACAAACATATTAGGAAGTTTAAATGCGAACATTTTTAGGTTAGGCTTTACCGTGACTGTTACTGACATTAAATGAAACAACAAGTTTACTGTTACCAGTCACCGTTTTATTTTTTCCACGACGCGTTTCGAAGGTTTAAACCTCCATCATCGGGTGGATTTACATTAGTTAGTATTACATATGTGTGTATGTTGTGTTACGGCTTTGGAGGAACTTGTGGCACTGCCTAGTGGAGAAACAAGACACTATTTCAGAATATGGTTTTGCATAACTTTTGACAAAAAATTAAACTGATATATAATGGTAAAATTTAATAAGTAAACTAGAGTACATCCAGTGGTCACAGGTTCTTTTTCTGTCGTAACACTTCACATGTATACTGCCACATTTGTAAACAACTATGGCGTCTGGAATCAGCTGGGTGCAAGGTTCATACAGCAGAAGAGAAGACATAATCGCAAAGTGCAAAGAAAATACATCGTAACAACATTATTACAGAATAATCGTTTAAACCATTTGCAGGTGTTTGTTTTGAGGTGTCAAATATATGTGTGTGTACTTCAGGTGGTATATAAATCCAATTTTGAAAAGTTAAAACAGCTAAACATTCGTACTCGTTTATGCAATCAGGTGAAAAGTTAAAATGGCTTAAACTTCATACTTGCTAATAACAATTAGGTAAAATGTTACAGGCTTGAATTACAATGATCATATTGGCAACAGCAGTAAAATCATACATAGATGACACTCTTAGAAGAAAGAGAGAGAGAGAAAGAGAGAGAGAGAGAGGAAGGAGTGATTATATGAGAGCAAACATTTACATGGCAAGGAGTCTTAAGATTACATGGTTGCATATATTAGCTGCCTAAAGGTTGGGGTAATACACTGGTTAATGTTATAAAGTATGCAGATAAATATACATTTGTGCCAGTAGTTGATGTACATACAGTTTTAAGCTGACAAGGGGTACAAGCTGTTGGTGTGATGGATTATCTGTGAATGAGGTCAATCTCTTGTACTCTTGGCAGCTGTCAATATTTATGGTAAATATTAGGATGTGTGTGTGTGTGTGTGTGTGTGTGTGTGTGTGTGTGTGTGTGTGTGTGTACTTTAAGAGTGTAGGCAGTTGCTGAAAACAGAGATGATACTACTGTAAATATTGTCATTTTTGTCATTTAAGATGGATTCTGGTTGTTTCATTTGGTGTTTGTATATTTGGAGTGTTTCAAGGATGTCTAGCTTCCTACCTTTTGGTTGGATGTGTAGGATTCTAATACTTGTGTTGTTAACATGGTGTTTTGTTTCATGTAGGTGGGTAGCTATTGCTGATGTGTGGTATTTTTTGTTTTTTAGTGCTGCCATGTGTTCCTTGAACCTTATCTCTAATGATCTGCCTGTCTGGCCTATGTAGAAGCAGTCAGAGTCCAAACATTCAATTTTGTACACACCTGTGTGATGAAGTGGGTCTCGTGTGCCGATGTTGTGGGGTAACTTCTGTCCAATCTTGTTGTCTGTTGTAAAGGATATGCGTATGCCTTTCCATTTGAAGACATTAGCAATCTGGTATGAAATGTTACCCAGAAAGGGTATTGTATGGAAGATGTTATTTTCTTTTTGTTTTTTGTGTTGTGATTGCTTTGCCATTATTGAGTGTTTTAGAGTGTCTACTATGGAGCTGTTATAGCCATTTTCAATAGCTGTTTGTTTTATTATTTCAATTTCTTGATCACATTTATCTCCTGAGAGTGGTAGCTGGATAGCTCTATTAATCATGTACCGGTATGCTGCCATTTTGTGTGCTGCGGGGTGGCAAGAGGAGTTGTGGATTGTAGTATGTGTTGTGGTAGGCTTCCGATAAATTTCAAACTGATGTCTGTTATTCTTTATTGTAATGGTAAGGTCTAGGAAATTTATACTGTCATCTTTTTGGTGTTCAACTGTGAATTTTATGCTTTCATGGGAGTTGTTGAAAAACTGATTCAACTCACTGATGTCATCTTTAGTGCCTTTGATTAAAATTATGATATCATCTACATATCTGTAGTAGTAGATGATATTTTTGAGGAGGTGGTGATTGGAATTCAAGATTTTGTCTTCTAGGTTACTTATAAATATTTCTGCTAACAATCCGGAAAGATTTGAGCCCATTGCCAGACCATCTGTTTGTTTGTAGATTTTATTGTTAAATTTAAAATAGTTGTGTGAAAGTGTGAATTCAAGCAGGTACATTAGTTCTTTAATGTGAGTTGAAGGGATTTTTTTGTGTTTATGTAGGTTGGCATTAATTATTTGTAGTGTGGGATCTATTGGCACAGATGAATAAAGGTTTTGTATGTCGAATGAGGCAAGTGTGGCTCCATCAGGTACTTGTATGTTTTTGACATATTGTGTGAATTCTGTTGTGTTTTTAAGTGTTCTCACATTATTGAATGTGTATGCCTGTTTGAGAATTCTGAAGAGTGTTTTATTGAGCTTGAATGTTGGGCTGTTCCTACAGTTCACTATGGGCCTGATGGGGGTCCCATCTTTGTGTATCTTAGGTTGTGACCTAAGGCAAGGTGCTTGTGGGCTCATATTTACAATGTTTCTTGCTTCTTGGATGGTGAGTAGAAAGTTAATGTTGTTTGAAATGTGTTTAATCTCCTTTTGTATTCTGGCTGTTGGATCTTTATGTATTTCAGTTATGTTGCTGGTTTGGAAGAAGTCTAAAGTTTTTCCTATGTATGTTGTTCTGTCCATTACAACAGTTGTGTTGCCCTTGTCAGCATTTACAATTATTGCATTATTCATGTTTAATTTAGTTTTAATGGTACGTGTAAGGGCTTCTTCTCTTTTCTTGTATGCTGGGAATGGTTTTGCAATTTCCTTTTCAATGATTTCGTTAATTTTGTGGCAGGCTGATATTCTGTCGGTTTGCTTGTTAAAGGCGATGGTCGAGATCTGTGTGACACAAGTGATGAGCTTCTCTTGGTTCTTTTGGTCCAGTGGAGCTTGAACATTGTGTTTTAAGCCTTTGCAGAGTAGTGCCTCTTCTTCTGCAGTGAATATTATGTTCGTGTTGTTGAGGAAAGGTGTGTAGAATGTGTGCTTCTTTTGGCTGTTTTTGTTCGGTTTGGGAGGTAATTGTTGCTTTATAAGATTGGCCAGTTTTTTCTTCTGTGTAGCTTTCGTTTTCTGTACGATGAACTCGGTGTACTCTTTGACTTTTTTGGTTATGGAATCATATTCTAATCTATGAAGCAACTTTCCCAATTGTAATTCTGCATTATAAAGCTGTGTGTTGAACTTTTGTTTTTTAACATAAAGTCCTTTCAGTTCATTTTTTACCCAGAGTTTTCGTGCGATCTCCAATGTTTTCTTCGCAGTTGTTGTGCTTGTTTTGATGTCAATCTTGACATAATTTGGGATGACGTTCTTCTTGAGACAATTGCTACTGAAGTGTATGTGTTGTGTCGTCATTGCGACCTTTTCTGCACTGTTCTTGTACTCGAAAATAGCATTGATTGCCTGACTGGGCAGGCTGTAGGAACAGCCCAACATTCAAGCTCAATAAAACACTCTTCAGAATTCTCAAACAGGCATACACATTCAATAATGTGAGAACACTTAAAAACACAACAGAATTCACACAATATGTCAAAAACATACAAGTACCTGATGGAGCCACACTTGCCTCATTCGACATACAAAACCTTTATTCATCTGTGCCAATAGATCCCACACTACAAATAATTAATGCCAACCTACATAAACACAAAAAAATCCCTTCAACTCACATTAAAGAACTAATGTACCTGCTTGAATTCACACTTTCACACAACTATTTTAAATTTAACAATAAAATCTACAACTACAAACAAACAGATGGTCTGGCAATGGGCTCAAATCTTTCCGGATTGTTAGTAGAAATATTTATAAGTAACCTAGAAGACAAAATCTTGAATTCCAATCACCACCTCCTCAAAAATATCATCTACTACTACAGATATGTAGATGATATCATAATTTTAATCAAAGGCACTAAAGATGACATCAGTGAGTTGAATCAGTTTTTCAACAACTCCCATGAAAGCATAAAATTCACAGTTGAACACCAAAAAGATGACAGTATAAATTTCCTAGACCTTACCATTACAATAAAGAATAACAGACATCAGTTTGAAATTTATCGGAAGCCTACCACAACACATACTACAATCCACAACTCCTCTTGCCACCCCGCAGCACACAAAATGGCAGCATACCGGTACATGATTAATAGAGCTATCCAGCTACCACTCTCAGAAGATAAATGTGATCAAGAAATTGAAATAATAAAACAAACAGCTATTGAAAATGGCTATAAAAGCTCCATAGTAGACACTCTAAAACACTCAATAATGGCAAAGCAATCACAACACAAAAAACAAAAAGAAAATAACATCTTCCATACAATACCCTTTCTGGGTAACATTTCATACCAGATTGCTAATGTCTTCAAATGGAAAGGCATACGCATATCCTTTACAACAGACAACAAGATTGGACAGAAGTTACCCCACAACATCGGCACACGAGACCCACTTCATCACACAGGTGTGTACAAAATTGAATGTTTGGACTCTGACTGCTTCTACATAGGCCAGACAGGCAGATCATTAGAGATAAGGTTCAAGGAACACATGGCAGCACTAAAAAACAAAAAATACCACACATCAGCAATAGCTACCCACCTACATGAAACAAAACACCATGTTAACAACACAAGTATTAGAATCCTACACATCCAACCAAAAGGTAGGAAGCTAGACATCCTTGAAACACTCCAAATATACAAACACCAAATGAAACAACCAGAATCCATCTTAAATGACAAAAATGACAATATTTACAGTAGTATCATCTCTGTTTTCAGCAACTGCCTACACTCTTAAAGTACACACACACACACACACACACACACACACACACACACACACACACACACACACACACATGTGCACACATCCTAATATTTACCATAAATATTGACAGCTGCCAAGAGTACAAGAGATTGACCTCATTCACAGATAATCCATCACACCAACAGCTTGTACCCCTTGTCAGCTTAAAACTGTATGTACATCAACTACTGGCACAAATGTATATTTATCTGCATACTTTATAACATTAACCAGTGTATTACCCCAACCTTTAGGCAGCTAATATATGCAACCATGTAATCTTAAGACTCCTTGCCATGTAAATGTTTGCTCTCATATAATCACTCCTTCCTCTCTCTCTCTCTCTTTCTCTCTCTCTCTTTCTTCTAAGAGTGTCATCTATGTATGATTTTACTGCTGTTGCCAATATGATCATTGTAATTCAAGCCTGTAACATTTTACCTAATTGTTATTAGCAAGTATGAAGTTTAAGCCATTTTAACTTTTCACCTGATTGCATAAACGAGTACGAATGTTTAGCTGTTTTAACTTTTCAAAATTGGATTTATATACCACCTGAAGTACACACACATATATTTGACACCTCAAAACAAACACCTGCAAATGGTTTAAACGATTATTCTGTAATAATGTTGTTACGATGTATTTTCTTTGCACTTTGCGATTATGTCTTCTCTTCTGCTGTATGAACCTTGCACCCAGCTGATTCCAGACGCCATAGTTGTTTACAAATGTGGCAGTATACATGTGAAGTGTTACGACAGAAAAAGAATCTGTGACCACTGGATGTACTCTAGTTTACTTATTAAATTTTACCATTAGATATCAGTTTAATTTTTTGTCAAAAGTTATGCAAAACCATATTCTGAAATAGTGTCTTGTTTCTCCACTAGGCAGTGCCACAAGTTCCTCCAAAGCCGTAACACAACATAGACACATATGTAATACTAACTAATGTAAATCCACCCGATGATGGAGGTTTAAACCTTCAAAACGCGTCGTGGAAAAAATAAAACGGTGACTGGTAACAGTAAACTTGTTGTTTCATTTAATATTAGGAAGTTGCTGAGAAAGCAGAGAATTTTGCACAGTCGTTTTAAACGTAGTCACTGCCCCCCCCCCCCCCCCCTCCCTGAGAAACAGAAATTATGCGGCATGAAAGCAGCTGTCAGAAGGACAATGAGACATTCTTTTAACGAATTTGAAAGCAATATTTTATCTGCAGATTCTAAAAATAACCCCCAAAAATTTTGGTCTTACGTAAAATCTATGAACGCTACAAATAATTCAATACCTTATCTTGCTGACGGTACGAGTAATGTAACTGATGGTGATAAACAGAATTCCGAAGTTCTAAACCTAGCTTTCAAAAACTCGTTTACGGTAGAGGACTGCAGCACCATTCCCCTTTTCAGTTATTGAACAAACGCAATGACGGCTAACATAGTGTTTAGTGTATCTGGGATTGTAAAACAGTTAAGATTCCTACATGCCAGGAAGACATCTGGCCCAGACGGTATCCCCGTAAGATTATATGTTGACTATGCTACAAATATAGCACCATTCTTATCGATCAGAGATCATTGTAGCAGCGGAAAGTTCCACGGGACTGGAAGAAGACCCAGACCATAGCAATCTATAAAAAGAGTAGAACATCGGATGCACATTATTACCAGCCAATTTCACTGACATCGATTTGTTGTAGAATCATGGAACATATTTTGTGTTCAGACATAATGATGTTTCTTGACTCTGAGAAGCTCATCTGCAGAAACCAGCACGGTTTTAGGAAACAGCGGTCATGCGAGACACAACTGGCCCTCTTTCTGTATGATATACAACAGGCTCTAGATACCGGCTCTCAGGTTGATGCCATATTTCTCGACATTCTAAAGGCGTTCGACTCAGTTCCGCACTGTCGCTTGCTCCAAAAAGTGCGCGCTTACTGTCTATCCGATGACATTTGCGGCTTGATAGAATGTTTTCTAACAGACAGGGAGCAGTATGTCGTCCTGAACGGGGTGACTTCAACAGAAACAAGCGTAACTTCAGGTGTGCCCCAGGGCAGCGTAATAGGTCCGCTGCTTTTTGCGAGTTAGATAAACGATCTGGTTGATGGTATTGACAGCGGGTTTAGACTGTTTGCCGATGATACTGTAGTCTACAGGAAAGTAGCATCACACGAAAGTTGTGGACGAATCAATGAGGATTTGCAGAAAATAAATACGTGGTGTAATGACTGGTAGTTATCTCTCAATATTAGTAAGTTTAACCTACTGCGTACAACAAGGCGAAAATCCCCATTAATGTACGAGTACAAAATAAATGCCCAGTCAAGTATGTGGGTGTGACTATTCGAAATGATCTCAAATGGCTCTGAGCACTATGGGACTTAACAGCTGTGGTCATCAGTCCCCTAGAACTTAGAACTACTTAAACCTAACTAACCTAAGGACATCGCACACATCCATGCCCAAGGCAGGATTCGAACCTGCGACCGTAGCGGTCGCGTGGTTCCAGACTGAAGCGCCTAGAACCGCTCGGCCACCACGGCCGGCTGATCTCAAATGGAATGATCAAATTACACAGGTAGCGGGTAAGGCAAACTGTAGATTGTGGTTTATTAGTAGAATCCTGAAACGATGCAGTCTTTTAACAAAGGGAATTGCTTAAATACGTTAGTTAGTCCTGCCTTAGATTATTGTTCGTCTGTATGGGACCCTCAACAGTTAGTTGGGTCTAACAAAAGATTGAGAAGGTCCAAAGAAGAGCGACAAGATTCGTGACTGGTACATTTAGCCATCGCGAGAGCGTTACAAATCTCACAGAAAGTTTGAAGTGGGACACACTTGCAGATAGACGGCGCGCTTAGCGGAAGGGGCTGCTCACTAAATTCCGAAATCCGATCTTCACCGAGGATGTAGAGCATGTATTATTACCACCAACTTTCAAATCGCGCAGTGATCACCATTCAAAGATAAGGGGAGGCGTTCAGACAGGCGATCCGCTGCGAGTGTAACAGAGGGGGGCGGAATATGACTTTGGCGCGAATTGTGCCCTCCACCACACAGCGCTTGGTGGCTAGCAGAGTATATATGTATATGTAGATGTACCTATATTCAGTTGTCATGAAAGATTTGGGAAGGCTCTTCAAGCAGTATTCTACCCTACTTTTTATTGTTGAAGCCAACAATCGTATCTGGGCGGGAGCGCTCTCTGTATTTCTAGGCATACTTGTGCACATGTTTATTTTTTACCACGACTGCGGAAGCAGCCACTCGGCTAGCCGTTGACAAGTGAACACGTGTAAATTGTAGTCGTCGAATTTCTTGCTACGGGAAAAATAACAAAAAAACGTGGAAGAAGGTTATTGCATCGTATTTTGTTTTAATGTTGTCGATTCTCAAGTTGAAACAATCCGCAAGATTTGACATGTGTTTGTGGACGAAGTAATGGATACCCACACTTCCATTCTTACTGTAGCCTCTTGGTTCTTGTACGTGGGCGCGCTGAAAACAAATGCCTCAGATTTTTTAAAGTTAAAAATTATTAAAGCTTTTTAAGTAAAACAAATGTTATTAACATTCTGCATCTTTATTCTTCATATTTATTTCTCAACGTCGTCACCCTGGCGACGAAAACATTTCTTCCAACGAGAGACCAGTTTGTTGGCACCGTCACTGTAGAATTTATGACTTTGCTGACGGAGCCACTACCTCACATCTGGTTGCACCGCTTCATCACTATCAAAGTGAAGTCCTCGAAGGCGTTCTTTAAGTTTTGAAACCATATGAAAATCGTATGGGGCCAAGTCGGGACTGTCCTGAGGATGATCCATAACAGTGAACCCAAGGCACCGGACTGTGGCGGATGTCGCAGCCCTCGTTTGCGGTCAGGCGTTGTCATGCTGAAAGTGTGGACGTCCTCTCTGAATTCTAGAGTGGCTTACGGCGCGCTGTTTCTCACACACTGCCATAATTACGTTCAACACCATGATGTTACATGCTGCAGTTCTAAACCCTCTAGCATCACAGTGTTACAAATATGTATAGGGGCGGAACGGGATACTTAATGTTTAACAATTTCTATATAATAAGGGAACACAAGGAAACACTTCTTAAAGTGATAAAGAAACACCTTGTACTGTAACCAAACTTACCTTACCTTAAATTCAATTAAAACAATACTTTTGCATTTTTTACAAGTTTTCAAAGAAAGTCTTGCATATTTCCAGTTACGCCCCACCCACTGGGCAGAATGGGATAAGGGTATTTTTTGTTAAATTATTGCATAAACGTTGAATTTGAATTACGAATAGCGTATTAAACTGTGACAAAATGTTGTATAACAGGCAATTCAGTCTACGGAATGTGTAGTTTAAACAATTGAAAAGTCATTCTTCAAAATAAGAAAATATTTTAATGTCATTCTGAAAAATGTACAATGCTTAATAACCACCAAACCACAAACTACTAGCCCTTTCGACGACAGTCACAAATTAGTATTTCCTCTTCATCTTCACTGTCTGTGCCAGAACATGAATTGTGTGCCCACTCTGGGAAGCGACCCAGCCCTCATTAGAAACGGAGTGGAAGTCCTCACAGTAGAGACACTCAGCATCCTCTCTCTCTCTCTGATTCTCCCTTCTCCATCATCTTCTTCCTTTTATTTTTCTTAAGGTCTTTGATGTCCTCTGTTTTGGTTCATTTTATGCGTGCACAGTTTGATATTTTTGCCTTGAGTTGCACTGCACCTGACGTCTCTGTCTTGACATTGTTTCTATTTGTGCACCACCCTCCTTTCTGTAGGCCTACTTTACGTGCGACAGCATTCTGCAGTTCCTTCTTATAAGGAGAATCTGTTAATACGACGATTTTTCCTTTTCGTCTTGTAGTCCGCCGAGTATTTTGACAGATTAGTGGGATTGGAATGACAGCCTCGGGCGATATCTGGAAAGCTGAGTTGTTCGGCAACATAGCTGGTTGGGAGAGTCTGGCATCCATGAACATCCAGGCTGGGTTTGCTTTCTACTTGCATCAAAATATGACGGGGCAGAACGGGACACTATCCCATTCTGGCCCGTCCCGTTCTGCCCCAAGAGCGCTTCTGAGGTTAACAACTTCTATGGAGTGTAATAACTGTCGAATTTAAACGCATTAAATAACTAGAGTTTAACAAATGCCATGCACTTTAAGGGAATGTGTCATTTTAGGGTATACAATTAACAATTAACATCTTACCTGGCGTTGAAATTCACCAAACGTCAGATCAACGCAAGCGGTAACGTGACGGACAACAATTCACTTAGATCTCTCACTTCAAACTGAATCAGTCTTGTTGCAACCCTTGTTCACAGTACGAGCAGCCCTTAGCGGCTCGCCATCTCACAAGTGTTCACGACGTCGCCTTTCCGGCTTAGATCTTTTTCAATATGTGACTTGTAAGAACTGCATCTTTTCGAGTCAGTACAAACTTTAATTTTACTAATGTACTATATACCTAATGTTTTAGTACAGTTAGTCTAATTCTGAAGACGACGCTCATAGTAGCGTCGAAACCAGGTCCATCCTGACTTAATATTTGTGACCGAGGGCTTATTTGTTACAATATAATTCGGTCACTGAACCTTAGCAGCTATGTTCAAAGTTTTACGTTTATAAATCAGAATGGCTGCCCTCACTTCCCTTCCATTCGAAGAAATAGTTACATGGCCATACAACAGGTTGCAACACTGCCCAGTCTAGAAAAGAGCTAATTTCCCATTGTGCCCCGTTATCCCGTTCTGCCCCGAGTTACCCTACATGAAGAATATAAAAGCAGAATGTTAATAACGCTTTAAGAGTTTCCACATAAAAAATTCGGAGGCAATGCTTTTGAGCACGCCCTTATACGATTGCGAGCTATGCTTCTTTTCCTACAGCTTACACGTATTTTCATGATATTTTCACCGTTATGGATTATCGACGTCCTTCCACAGGCGGGCAAATCGAACGAATCTGTCTTCATTTTTGTTAAGCCTCGCCTCTATTGATAAGTTCAACGTTAGTGCTGATTCTCTGGCGCGTTTAACTACCCAAATGCAAACTGATAGCGGTGTGGCATATCTTCAGTTTTCTTTTCTGTTCTTCTGCATATTACTCTCGTCAGCATCTTCCCGGCCGGCCGAAGTGGCCGTGCGGTTAAAGGCGCTGCAGTCTGGAACCGCAAGACCGCTACGGTCGCAGGTTCGAATCCTGCCTCGGGCATGGATGTTTGTGATGTCCTTAGGTTAGTTAGGTTTCACTAGTTCTAAGTTCTAGGGGACTAATGACCTCAGCAGTTGAGTCCCATAGTGCTCACAGCCATTTGAACCATTCAGCATCTTGCTGATCCTTGAACGGTTGCCGCATGTATCTGCCATTGTCATCTTCTGAATTCTATGGATGACAATTTTGCTCCTAGATTCTACAAACAAACTTGAATAGCTGTTTTGTTCCCCCAGTGATTTTAGACACTCTACATCAATGTTACACATGCTTTCGGCCGTATCTGATCTCAAGTCTTCGATAGCATTCTTATATTCTGATTTTAATAGAAGATCCCTTATGACTTCTTAGTCGTTTCCCATTATTTCTTCCACCCATCCATCCTTTCGCCTGTGTTAAATAGAAATCCTCTTGCAATCTTGATCTTCACGCCATTACCTTCAATTTCATCGAAGATTGTTTTGCTTTTTCTATAAGCTGAAAATGTTCTACCGACGAGTTATTATTCTTCACTCTCGGCTCTTGCACATATTTATTCATTTATTTATTTATTTAACCTGATCAGATTAAGGCCATCAGGCCCTCTCTTACATCGGACCAGTGTTTCACACATGCAGCATTTCGCACATCACAGTTACATCATGACAATAGTTTAAATAAGAAAATAAGATTACTCTAGTCACAAGATGAATAAAGAGTACTGACTAAGACCTAATAAAGTAAGCACTGGCAGTATTTTTACAACAGGTGCTATACACACAAATTATGATAAAAGCAATAATAGTAACAGTAAAAAAAAAGAAATAATAATGATAAACATGAGAAAAATTGGCAATAGTAATGAAGATTTGTGCAGATGTACATTAATATCTTGGTGTGTAGACTATTATCCACCGTTCCTTATAGTTCACAATTATTTTTCTGACAATTTCGAATCCTTCCTGACAGTTTCTATTCCCTGCTGTTAATTCGCTTAGATTGCCTACACATCCTCTTCATTTTATCCCTGAGCCGAGCGGGATTAGCCGAGTGGTCTGGGGCTCTGCAGTCATGGACTGTGCGGCTGATCCCGGAGGAGGTTCGAGTCTTCCCTCGAGCATGAGTGTGTGTGTTTGTCCTTAGGGTAATTTAGGTTAAGTAGTGTGTAAGCTTAGGGACTGACGACCTTAGCAGTTAAGTCCCATATGATTTCACATACATTAGATCATTTTTGAACATTTTATCCCTGAACATATTTTTACGTACTTTTATTTGCAGATAGTTTAAGTATTTCTTTCTTTATACAAAGTAAAGCTTGCACACAAATAAAACGAGAGAAAGGAAAAAGTTATCCAGATAGAGCATTACATTTTGTAGTGCAGCTATGATCGTGGACCCTCTAGACGATTTCATATCGTTCACTGACAAATTTATCTGTATTACAAAACAACTAACCCCAGCGCACGGTCATGCAGTACCAGTTGCAGGCTGCCTATCTCGACTTCCAGGGACAACAAAAATTTGATTTTTCCATATTCCGTATAGTCATTGACCCAATTTAAAAATATTAAACGCTGTCACAATCTACTCATTAAGAGGTATGATGTTATGTTACGGTATTAACGCCGTAGGAGTAGTATCACAGTTAGAAATTGCATATATGTCTTGAGGTGAAATCAGTTTGCTGTTTCCAACAAACTTTAGACATCATTTCAAACATTTATGAAACTTTTTTCTAGGCTGAAATTCCGTGCCCGCTTCCCTCCCATTCCCTTTCTTGAAAACAACGGAAAGAAAAAAGTTTATCGCTACTCCATTTTCGCTCTTCATGCAGTAAAACTTCAAAATCATAGTAACGTTTTAACGTATTATTTTTTTAGTACTAACACCATTCGAAATACATTCTTCAGACATTATCCATGTGTACCAGTGAATATACCTGAAAAACGATGATATTATACGATGCACCGTCCGAGAGAAATGACGTTTTATAGATGGGAGTGCTTGTCACTAACACTTTGAGTATTAGTGGTTTCTGCCATTTTTTAAAAGTACTCATGCCTTTCTAATGAAACCAGCGGCGCTACTGCAAGACACAGATAGCTGGTGGCACAGGGAGCTACTTCTAAGAACAGAGCGCACTGCAGCGGTCACTTACAGCGTTCAAAGCAACAAGTAGCGCGGAGACTGTGGTTCCAGGAGATTGAGACGTGTGTTTTCTTAACGATGATCGTATTGAAAAGGTCATTGACGCTGTAACTAAGTACATGTAAAGAGACAGTAATGGCAGTTTATGTTTGTAATACTAGTGTTTTGAGTGGTTTGCACTAGGGCAGTATGTACTTTTGATGTTAATTTATTAAATTTTAGGCTTATTTTTGCTTGTTATCTAGGACTGTAATTTGTTTCAGTGATTACGAGTTTGTGAAAGTTTCGCGATGTGGGATTGTGTCTAGGAAAACAGTAAATTGTTTTCGAACATACCTCTTGAAATGATGGGTGGACTGGAAAGTGTAGGCCGGCTGAAGTGGCCGAGCGGTTATAGGCGCTTCAGTCTGGAACCGTGCGACCGCTACGGTCGCAGGTTCGAATCCTGCCTAGGGCACGGATGTGTGTGATGTCCTTAGGTTAGTTAGGTTTACGTAATTCTAAGTTCTAGGGGACTGATGACCTCAGATGTTAAGTCCCATAGCGCTCACAAGGGGAAGGCCTGGCACACGGCCAACCGATTCGGCTCAGATTTGGCAGGTCGCTAGTGTACAACGTAAAACGAAGGAATCTAAGATATTTTTGGTCAACAGCCCCGCAATTTTGAGAAAATGACCCCTAAAGATTATGACGAGCAACCGACTCAAAATTGGCGGGATCGATAGATAACTGTAAATAGAGCGTTTTTCATCATCAGGTATGGGGTCCGAAAACGCATACTTTTCCAGAAATCGAGGTAAGAAACTATTACAACTGCCGCTTCTGTACCCACATGGTAAACGCTTTTCGCCGACAGCACCGATAGCAAAGTCTGCTTTCGGCAGCGGTGGGGCGAGGACGTCCGCTGCGCCCCGCCGTGATCCCTCGTGAGGAATTCGCAGCACTCTTACTCGGAGTTGTTTTGATGTGACAAGCCTTAAAAGTTTAATACTTTACTAGCTCACGGCGTTTGGGAAATTAGTTTGCCTACTTTATTATCATCATTCCTTACTGATTTACTTACCTTATTAACCCTCCTATCCCTATCAATTGAGATAAGGAAAAATGCAGACGAAAACATCCGCGAGGTTTCTTCAAGATTCGAATCCGGGTTTTCCGAATCCCAGATACTTACCTTGGCCATTGCGCTGTCGCTGCTGTCAGCGAAAAGCGATTACCATGTGGGTACGGAAGCGGCAGTTGTAAAAGTTTGTTTCCTCGATTTCTGGAAAGGTTTGCGTTTGCGGACCCCATACCTGATGATGAAAAGTGCTCTATTTACAATTATCTATCGATCCCTCCAATTTTGAGTCGATTGCTCGTCATGACCTTTAGGGGTGATTTTCTCAAAAATTCGTGGGTGTTGAGGCAAAATATCTTAGAGTCCTTCGTTTTAGGTTGTAGACAAACGACCTGCCAAATTTGAGCCGAATCGGTTGGCCGTGTCTCAGGCCTTCCCCTTGTCAGTGCCATTTGAACCATTTTTGAAAACTGTATGTTCAGTTGTTCCAGAGTGAAACAATAAATTTAAAACAATTAATTGTTTACTTTTTCCTAATTTCTTCTTGTATTCATTGCTTATTATGATGATAGAGGTCAATTTTGTGAAAATTTTTAAAATTAATTTTTTTAAATATTGCTAGAACTCAAAGGCTTAATCAGTGATAGCGGTGTGTTTACTGGCAGCTGCTATCGTACAAAAAGACAAAGAGTTAAGTTTTTAATGTAATTTTACTTTTTAATTAACAACTTAAATGAAATTTTGAAAATGAGAAGCATTTGTTATACGAGATGTCGGCGTATCTAATACGTGGAGCATTCCGTGTTTACAGTATTACGAGCCGTCCCGTCGGCTGTTCGGAAACAGGGAGCCCGTCCCACCATTTATCAGCGTTAATCTGCCCTGTTTGCCTAATCTGAACCACTGACAGCACAACACGTCAACCCCAGACGAGCGCGCAGCTCCTATATGCGGGAAGGTCCCGCGCAACACAAGTATGCGCCGTAAGCGCCAAGGAATGAAGGGGCTGAAGGCGGGAGGAGCGTCGTAGACAGGTGGGGAGGGGGAAGGGGGGTAATTGCTTTTCCTATAATGCCCGCGGGCGCAGAAAATGGGAAAGGCGGCGGCGGCGGCAGCGGGCGGTTAGGTCGGCGGCCGCAACTGTACACGCCCGCGAAGCGAAACACTGAACAGGACCCTGGACAGGAAGACGGACCGCGAAGAGACACGAACCCAGTGCGGTACCTGTCCGCGCTGCTGCGGCGTTCGTCGTATAATTACGTCCATTGTTACGACACGGATATGTTACCTGCTTTTCAAGCCTCGACCTTGTGCAGAAAAAAAAAAAACTGTCTTAGCATTTGTCGACTCAAACGACAAACGATCGACGAGATAAAGTGACGTAAGATTTTAGAAATTTTACGAAAAAAGAGAATTTATCAAAAAAAATTAGCCTCCCATCTACAGTCGTGACTAATAATGTGTAGCACACCAAATGTATTCGCAATTGCGAATAATTACAACTGTCAGCTGTAGAACGGAATCACGACAGTGAAAATCTGTGACAGTAGCTTGCCTGCTATCGGAACATAAAACACGATATTGCAGTGCCTTTGTTATTCTCATTACGATGCAGCGATATGTGACTGTTTATGACACCGTGGTGTATGGGAAGTGCCTTTGTTATTCTCATTACGATGCAGCGATCTGTGACTGTTGATGACACCGTGGTGTATGGGAAGGCGTCGTCGTTGAAGGCGAGCATACAAGATGACTTAGAGATAATTGCTAGTTGTAGTTCCTGTGGTGAATGGGAACGTGCCCTAAATGTAGGGACATTAAGGTAGGCAACACAACTTACATCATTCGTGAATGGTGCATACGACGTGATGCGGGTTGCCTATCTTTAGATGCACGAAATATTTTCAGCGCCTGTTTTAGGTTGCCCACCTGGTACTTCGCAGAAATTGTCAGGAGCAACTGCGAGATCAAGAGAATGGAGGTAGCGGGCGGCGGAAGTGCAGCAGATGGATGCCTGATGGAGTGGGTGGGCGCAGAGGAGGGAGAGGGGGGTGAGGGGGAGGGGGTGGCGGGGTTTTAATCTGCGCGGGTTTCTTGGGGCGGCCGGCGGCGCGGGCTATTGGGCGAGCACAATGCGGCCATTGTTCGTCGAGGTGGGAAGCTGCGAACCACCTCGTGAATGGCTGGGCTGGCAGGCTTCGGGCCACAGCCGCCCGGGAGCCATCACCGGCGGCTGGCGGAGTCAGCAGCCGTGATCTGCAAGTGACCGCCGAGTATCTGCCGGATGGTGCATTAGCATGAGCCGTAACCTGAGAGCAATTAAGGAGAGCTTCACGCAGGAGGTTGCCATCGTTCAACCATTGAACGGACTGCTTACTGACAGCATAGAAACAGGCATAGCTCCCTACTTAGCAATCATATACAACCGCTCGCTCACCGATAGATCTGTACCTGCAGATTGGAAAATTGCGCAGGTCGCACCAGTGTTTAAGTAGGGTAGTAGGAGTAATCCATCGAACTACAGACCTATATCATTGACGTCGGTTTGCAGAAGGGTTTTGGAGCATATACTGTATTCAAACATTATGAATCACCTCGAAGGGAACGATCTATTGATACGCAATCAGCATGGTTTCAGAAAACATCGCTCTTGTGCAACGCAGCTAGCTCTTTATTCGCAGGAATATTGGCCACTATCGACAGGGGATCTCAAGTTGATTCCGTATTTCTAGATTTCTGGAAAGCTTTTGACACCGTTCCTCACAAGCGACTTCTAATCAAGCTGCGGGCCTATGGGGTATCGTCTCAGTTGTGCGACTGGATTCGTGATTCCCTGTCAGGAAGGACGCAGTTCGTAGTAATAGACGGCAAATCATCAAGCAAAAAAAGTGATATCAGGTGTTCCCCAGGGAAGCGTCCTGGGACCTCTGCTGTTCCTGATCTATATAAATGACCAGGGTGACAATCTGAGCACTTCTCTTAGGTTGTTCGCAGATGATGCTGTAATTTACCGTCTAGTAAGGTCATCCGAAGACCAGTATTAGTTGCAAAGCGATTTATAAAAGATTGCTGTATGGTGTGGCAGGTGGCAGTTGACGCTAAATAACGAAAAGTGTGAGGTGATCCACATGAGCTCCAAAAGAAATCCGTTGGAATTCGATTACTCGATAAATAGTACAATTCTCAAGGTTGTCAATTCAACTAAGTACCTGGGTGTTAAAATTACGAACAACTTCAGTTGGAAAGACCACATCGATAATATTGTGGGGAAGGCGAGCCAAAGGTTGCGTTTCATTGGCAGGACACTTAGAAGGTGCAACAAGTCCACTAAAGAGACAGCTTACACTACACTCGTTCGTCCTCTGTTAGAATATTGCTGCGCGGTGTGGGATCCTTACCAGGTGGGATTGACGGGGGACATCGAAAGGGTGCAAAAAAGGGCAGCTCGTTTTGTATTATCACGTAATAGGGGAGAGAGGGTGGCAGATATGATACGCGAGTTGGGATGGAAGTCATTAAAGCAAACACGTTTTTCGTCGCGGCGAGATTGGAAATTTACTTTACTTATGACAACGAACCGAGTGTTCTGTACGGACAAGTTACTCTGTAACTACAATATATGATCTGAAGTTGGGCAGCTAGCCCGAAACCGGTAATTGAAAATAAAGAATACCGATCGAAGACTGAAACGCCATATTTTATTTAATGAACGATCGCGGAATTCCCATTGAGACAATCATGTCTGGTTTTGATAAAATCAAAGTGACTGGTATAAAGGACAGGTGGCTCCCATATACACCCTGTAAGGGGTAGAAATGCAGGCATTTTTACATGTGGTACTTTAATGTGTAAACACATTAGTGTATTCCTTGTTTTTTTTTCTGTATTGATTAGTCTTCCCAAAAAGACGTCACAAACATTACGACCTGATGTTTTCTGCGTGCCTGTAAGTGCACCACTAAGTTGACTAGATCTGTCAGTATGGACTAACCGCCTTGCCTGTACGCGTCCATACTTCAGCTATAATTATTAGTCTGCAAATGACGTAAATAATGATGCATTTTTGTTGAGCACACAGTCCTCATTCACCAACAGAAGTCTCTGCAGTTATACTCGTCACACTCCGTATAGGAAGGGTAGAAGAACACACCTGCAAAATAACAGTCCAACACGCTGACGTCGGTTTGCTGCAGAACTCGTGCACACGTTCTGTGTTCGAAGAGGATACATTTTCCCTTCTGTCCACAAATCAGCACGGATTTAGAAAGCATTGCTCATGCGAAAATCAAGTTTCCCTTTTCGCGCATGATATCCTGCAATCCATGGCTAGAGGACAACAGAGAGACTGCACATCGCTATACTTCCTGGAAGCGTCTTATTCAGTGCTCCGCTGCAGACTGATATTAGCGCACATGTTCTCACACATGTGAGTGGCTCGGAAACGTCTTCAGTAATTGACTCCAGTACGTTCTCCTCGACGTCGAGTGTTCATCAGAGACGAGGGTATAGATAGGAGTGCCTCGTGGAAATGAAGTTCTGTATACATGAATCATCTGACAGACACGGTGAACAACAATTTATGTCCGTTTGCTGATGATGCTGTGATGCACGGGACGTTGACTGTAGGAGAATACAAGATGGAATAGACGGAATTTCCAGCTGCTGTAGTGAACAGAAAAATGTAAGTTAACGCGCGAAAAACAATCCTGTAACGTTCAACTGCTTGAGTCGCAGTGTGCGGCTAAAAACCTATGCGTAACGTCGGAAAAAGATATGAAATGAAATGAGGACGTATGGTTGGTAATAGGGAAGACGAATGGTCGACCTCGTTTTTTGGGAAAATTTCGGGAAAGTGTGGCTCATCTGTAAAGGAGAGGGCGTATACAACATCAGTGTGACACATTCTTCAGTGCTGCCCGAGTGTGTGAGATCCTCACCAGCTCGGAATGAAGAAAGTCATTGAAGCAATTCAGAGGCGGATTGGTAGATTTGTTACCAGTAGGTGCGAACAACACGTAAGTATTACGGAGATATTTCGTGATCTCAAATGAGAATGCCTGGAAGGAAGACGACGTTCTTTTCGCGAGGCACTATTGAGAAAATTCAGAGGAGCTGCATTTGAAGCTGACTGCAGAACGATTCTGTGCCCCCCTCTCCTCAACGCATATTTTGAGCAATAATCACGAACATGAGATAAATTGGGTATATACGGAGGGAAGGAAAATCACTGGCAGTGATACGTTGTACCCTGCGCCATGCACCATACACTAGAGTATGGTGTGTGTGTGTGTGTGTGTGTGTGTGTGTGTGTGTGTGTGTAAATGTAGAAGTAGATGCACCCGTTTTGTGAAATACATACAATACAGAAAATCACATGTATATTATCATAGCAAGAAAGATTGAGATAACGGACGTAGCCACGGTATAAGCTCGGATTGATGGTCAGGTGAAAGAAATAACATTCTGGTTCATACAGTTTGAGGTATGGGTATGATAAAGTTACAAAATACATAATCAGTAACTGTTGAGATACAATAATCTGAGCGAGTGTATACGTGAGATGAAGGGCCTAAGACCTAATCCTGCATCATTCCCAATAAATCTTCGCATTGCAAGACAGTTACTGAGCTAATTAACATAGTGGGCAAAGCTTTTAGCAACGCGCATTTGCGTGCAAGATCACGTATCACCGAACTGCATTCAGTTGCTTTGAATGGCATCGCGGTATCTGATTATGATTACACATCTACACTGAAGCGCCAGAGAAACTGGTATAGGCATGCGTATTCCAATACAGTGATATGTGAACAGGCAGAATACGACGTTGCGGTCGGCAAAGCCTATATAAGACAAGTGTCTGGCGCAGTAGTTAGATCGGTTACTGCTGCTGCAATGGCAGGTTATGAAGATTTAAGTAAGTTTGAACGTGGTGTCACGCTCGACACAAGAGGGATGGGACATAGCATCTCCAACGTAGCGGTGAATTTGCGGATTTTTCCGTACTACCACTTCACGAGTGTATCGTGAATATTAGGAATCTAGTAAAACATCAAATCTCCCAGAACGCTGCGGCAGGAAAAAGATTCTGCAACAATGGGAACAACAACGACTGAAGAGAATCGTTCTACGTGACAGAAGTGCAACTCTTTGGCACATTGTTGCAGATATCAGTGCTGGACCATCAACAAGTGTCAGTGTACGAACCATTCAACGAGACATCACCAATACGGGCTTTCTGAGCCGAAGGCCCATCCGTGTACCCTTGATGACTAGACGACACAAAGCTTTACGCCTCGCCTCGATCTGTCAGCACCGACATTGGACTGTTGATGACTGGAAGCATGTTGCCTGGTCGGACCAATCTCGTTTTAAACTGTAACTGTATCTAGCGGATGGACGTGTGCGGGTATGGAGACAACCTCATCAGTCCATGAGCCTTGCATTGTGATATGGGACCCCTGATACGACTAGGTACGACTCTGACAGCTGAATCGTACGTAAACATCCTGTCTGATCACCTGCATCCATTCATGTCCATTGTGCATCCCGACGGACCTGGGCAACTCCAGCAGGACAACGCGACACCCCACACGTCCAGAATTGTTAGAGAGTGGCTCCAGAAACACACTTCTGAGTTTAAGCACTTCTGCTGGCCACCAAACTCCCCAGACATGAACATTGTGGAGCATATCTGGGATGCCTAGCAACGTGCTGTTCAGAAAAGATCTCCACCCCCTCGTACTGTTACGGATTTATGGACAGCTCTGCAGGGTTCATGGTGTCAGTTCCCTCAAGCACTACTTTAGACATTAGTCGAGACCAATCCACGTCGTGTTGCTGCACTTCTGCGTGCTCACGGGGGCCGCACATGATATTAGGCAGGTGTACCAATTTCTTTGGCTCTTCAGTGTATTAATGGGCGTTACCATGGGGTGTGCCCACACTTCGCGCTTATGACAGGTCGAACGCTGTCGGAGACAATTTCAATGAGGCCTCTGAATGTCTGTGGAGGAATGGCATCCCATTATTCCTCAAGAACCGAAACTAGATAAGGTACTGATACGAGACGCTGCGGTCGGGGTCGAAGTCTGACTGATGTGAGAAGTGTTCAGTTGGGTTCTGGTCGAGACTCTGGGCAAGCCAGTACATTTCAGAGACGTCCATTGGCTCATTGGTGTTGTTCCGTGATAGATGCATTGTAGTGGTGATAGAGTTATCTACTGTACACAGCACAGATGTGTTCGTATCCTCCCGCATTTAACGTTTTCTTGCACCAATAATGGGCCTGCACGCTTATCACGAAAGACACCTTCATGTCGTAATCCTACCTTCTCCGTATTTTCTGTTGGTGAACATGGGGGCAGGTAGCGTCGTCCAGGGGTTCGCTGAACCCAAACCGTTCCATCGGATTGCCACGGGGTATTTCACGCAATTTTTTTACAACCACCCTCCTCAGTTGCTGTCCGTCAGTTCATGAGGTGTGTCTGCTCTCAGCGTAGCTGAAGTTGTTCCTTAGGGGTTTCCGCTTCACAGTCACATCACCAACAGTAAGGTTGAAATGTCCCTGATGGATCTGCTACTCTGGTGGCATCCAGTGACTGGTGCACGTCTGAAGTTACTGAGCTCTCCTGACCCATCCACTCTGCTGCACTGCTTCTCTACTGACAAAACAGCCCTCCCCGTATCTCCTTTTACACAGGCGCACCAGTCTCCCATGATATCTAGTAGTCGATTCCACATCACATAAGGGTGCCCAGTTGCTTTTGGTCAGATAGTGTGCGATCTACAACTTCATCAGTAGGTTTGAGCTATTTTGCAGTGCCTCCTCCAGTGGCGTGCTATGGTACTGCTATGGCGAAGTCATTTGAATGTGAGGTAATACAGCGGACATGTACCAGCAAACCAAACAAATATAAATACAGAACGTTATATTTTCGGTGAGATTGAAAATTTGAAGGCTACCGTTCGTTTTCAAATACACTGCCTGTTAAAGAAAAGGGAAGCACACAGAAGACCTGGTTGGATGATTATGTGACTCTGTACATGTACACATCATCAGTGGCTATGAAAATGATTGCAATTGTCTCTGACATGTAGATTGGCTACCAGAATCAATATGTGTTGTTAATAATTAGTATTGTTACCAGGTCTGATGAGGTGTATGGCAACGGCCTTGCCACAGTGGCCGCCACTTGGATGAGTGACCATCCAGGCCGCCATGCGCTGTTGCCATTTTTCGGGGTGCCAATTGAGGTGCTACTCCACCGAATAGTAGCGGCTCCGGTCACAGAAAACCATCATAATGACTGGAAGAGTGGTCAGCTGACCACACGCCATTCCTATCCGCATCCTCAGCTGAGGATGACACGGCGGTCGGATGGTCCTAATCGGCCACTTGTGGCCTGAAGACGGAGTGCTGATGAGGTGTATAGGGGTCGTGAACAGCCTCAGACGTTGAGTGACGAAAAGGGCTATGAAGAACATGGAGACAGAGTTATCAGCCAGCACCATTCGGAGTTTGGAAGAAGACAATCAGCACCAGTTGGTGTTAGAAAGGCGTCTCATCGCAGGTCTCCATTTGGTCGGCTGGTCTAACCGTGCAATATCCAAAATTGTGGGGCATATGGATGTGACAGGGGCCTGATGTTGGACTGCATGGGGACATGAGAGCATGCATACTCGTCCTCAAGTTCCAGTCAAGGAAGGATTGCCGTACTGTATACCAGCTACAAGGCAACGCCTTCATATCTGTCCCTGCTAAATGACAACAAGTAGTGGACTTCCTGCAACGTTCTGTTCGATTCGGCACCATTGGTAGGAGACTAACAGCAGCTGGACTAGGGAAGTACCGATCCATGTGTAGACTCCTGTTAACACCACAACACAGACAGCTGCATCTGGAATGGTGCAATGACTGACAAGCATAAACTGTCGATGAATGGCGTCGCATTGTGGTTCCGGACTACGCAAGCTGACCGTCGTCGGCGAGTATGGTGGTGACATGGGGAGAGGTCCCATTCTTCCAATGTCACAGAGACACGGTTGTGTTACTCCTGACGTCACGGTGTGGGGAGCCATTGGCTAGTGACTGAGGGTACTCTGACAGCACAACGGTACACCGCGGCTGTTCAAATGGTTCAAATGGCTCTGAGCACTAACCGCTGAGGTCATCAGTCCCCTAGAACTTAGAACTACTTAAGCCTAACGACATCACACACATCCATGCCCGAGGCAGGATTCGAACCTGCGACCGTAGCGATCGCGTGGTTCCAGACTGTAGCGCCTAGAACCTCTCGGCCACTCCGGCCGGCACCACGGGTGTCCTCGGTCCTCATGTGTTACCTCTCACGTGCAGGACCAGTTAGAAAACTCTTCCCACACAAGTCACTTACTATTTGTTGTCTTTGTCTTCCCAGGCACGCTTTTACTTGCGTCATTTTTCGCTACTAATTGCGATTCACACTGTATACAAATATCCCGTTTTGGAGCGCCTGATATTTTTCTGAGCTTGGTACCACAAGCAGTGGCTTGTGTCACTTGGATCTTGTACGGAACTGCACAAGCGACAGTATCATTGTGCAATTTTTCATCAGGACAATGCTCGTCCAGACATGTCGCGAGTCTCTGAACTGTCTCTGAAATGCTGAGGTACTCCAGCAAGATCACCAAGTACATCGCCAATAGAACGTGCGGGAATAGCTCTGACAATGCTGTAACAGTGTCAGTAGGTAATATAACAAGCAGAGAGTACAACAGCTGTGGGCCAGCTTGCCTCAAGAAAAGAAACATCCGGTATGACAGCCTTCCCAACCAAATCAGTGTGTGCACCCACGCCAGAGTGGGGCAGTGTCTTGCTTAGAAGTGCGTTCATATTGTTTGGTTGGTTGATCTGTAGGGACTAAACTGCATGCTTATCAGCCTGCCCTCAAACTGGCAAGTAGATTGTCAATTTGACTCGATTTTGTAATCACAGAAATAACATCACATGCCCTCCCAATATGTGAAGTGTGTTCCGTTCACCCCTCCACTTCATGGTGTCATTTTTTGTGAGGTAGTCTATTTGAGACTTTTTAAACACAGTACAGATTAAAACTGGATATCACCTGTACGATAAGGCGTCTTTTAGCATACAGCACGCATTTTAAGAAAAAATTTTTAAAGAGATTTAAGAGAAACCTTGTCGAAGTAAAGAGGATATAAAATGTAGACTGGCAATGGCAAGGAAAGCGTTTCTGAAGAAGAGAAATTTTTTAACATCTAGTATAGATTTAAGTGTCAGGAAGTCGTTTCTGAAAGTATTTGGATGGAGTGTAGCCATGTATGGAAGTGAAATGTGGACGATAAATAGTTTAGACAAGAAGAGAATAGAAGCTTTCGAAATGAGGTGCTACAGAAGAATGCTGAAGATTAGATGAGTAGATCACATAACTAATGAGGAGGTACTGAATAGAATTGGAGAGAAGAGAAATTTGTGGCACAACTTGAGGAAGGGATCGGTTGGTAGGCCATATTTTCAGGCATCAAGGGATCACCAATTTAGTATTGGAGGGCAGCGTGGAGAGTAAAAATCGTAGAGGGAGACCAAGAGATGGATACACTAAACAGATTAAGAAGGATGTAGGTTGCAGTAGGTATTGGGAAATGAAGAAGCTTGCACAGGATAGAGTAGCGCGGAGAGCTGCATCAAACCAATCTCTGGACTGAAGACCACAACAACAACAAGTGAAATCTGTTGCACATGACTTGGTACACAATTTTAAGGAGGGGTGGGCTGCAGAGTTGTGCAGCAACTGTCGTTTTAGGGATGCTGAACAGGAGCAGAAATGATTAGTGAACAAGTTAAAAAACAAACAAAAGATTTACCTCAGCTGCATTTCTACAAACGTACGGGAACTCAGTACAAAGAGTGCAGCAAGGAACATAGTCCGGATGTTACAACACCAACAACGACGGTAACAAAGCTGTGACGAGGCTGCGTCCGCATAGCTTCCTGTAGCGATGTGGTTCCAGGGTTGGCTGACGGTGAGTCGCTGCCGCCGGCCCTCCTGTACTGCGGTGGCCGAGCGGTTCTAGGCGCTTCAGTCTGGAACCGCGCGACCGCTACGGTCGCAGGTTCGAATCCTCCCTCGGGCATGGGTGTGTGTGGTGTCCTTGGGTTAGTTAGGTTTAAGAAGTTCTAAGTTCTAGGGGACTGATGACCTCAGAAGTTAAGTCCCATAGTGCTCAGAGCCATTTTTGGTACAGAGCTTCTGGAAGCGCGGCACAGTGGCCGTGCATGACTGGGTCCACCAGATCCTGTGTGACAACTATCGACATCACACAAAAACTTGCAATTCCTTTGCTATGACGCCCGTGGCGTTGTATCTGAGAGAGGCGACGGGTGTCCAACCCGGTACCACGCGACCGAATAACCAAAGGAAGGACTGGGCCACTTCTTGTTCATTTGCACACAGTTGATGGTAGACAACAAAGATTTTATTTAACATTGCCGTCACATTACAAGCTAGTAATTTTTAACATTTTATGAGTTATTTTAAATACACTGGTAACAACTTAGCCAGATAAAATATTTCACTCACAGCCAGAAGAGTTAATATAAAAACCAACTAAGAAGAAAACTCAACAAATTGCCAAAGCAAAATGCCAGAAGGGCTGATTTTAAGGGACAGCAAACAAACGCAGCCAAAACCTCTCAGACAAACAGAAGCTAAACGATGTCAAAGCAGCGTAAGGAGGGCTATGCGTGAAGCGTTCAGTGAATTCGAAAGTAAAATTCTATGTACCGACTTGACAGAAAATCCTAGGACGTTCTGGTCTTACGTTAAATAAGTGGCTCGAAACAGCTTATCCAGACACTTCGGGATGATGATGGCATTGAAACAGAGGATGACACGCGTAAAGCTGAAATACTAAACACCTTTTTTCAAAGCTGTATCACAGAGGAAGACGGCACTGCAGTTCCTCTCTAAATCCTCGCACAAACTAAAAAATGGCTGACATCGAAATAAGTGTCCATGGAATAGATAAGCAACTGAAATGACTCAACAGAGGAAAGTCCACTGGACCTGACGGGATACCAATTCGATTCTACACAGAGTATGCGAAAGAACTTGCCCCCCTTCTAACAGCGGTGTACCGCAAGTCTCTAGACGAACGGAAGGTTCCAAATGACTGGAAAAGAGCACAGGTAGTCCCAGTCTTCAAGAATGGTCGTCGAGCAGATCCACAAAACTATAAACCTATATCTCTGACGTCGATCTGTTGTAGAATGTTAGAATATGTTTTTCGCACGCGTATCATGTCGTTTTTGGAAACCCAGAATCTAGTCTGTAGGAATCGACATGAATTCCGGAAACAGCGATCGTGTGAGACCCAACTCGCTTTATTTGATCATGCGACCCAGAAATTATTAGATACAGGCTCCCAGGTAGATGCCATTTTCCTAGACTTCCGGAAGGCGTTCGGCACAGTTCCGCACTGTCGCCTGATAAAGTAAGAGCCTACGGAATATCAGACCAGCTGTGTGGCTGGACTGAAGAGTTTTTATCAAACAGAACACAGCATGTTGTTCTCAATGGAGAGACGTCTACAGACGTTAAAGTAACCTATGGCGTGCCACAGGGGACTGTTATGGGACCATTGCTTTTCACAATATATATAAAGGACCTAGTAAATAGGGTCGGAAGTTCCATGCGGCTTTTCGCGGATGATGCTGTAGTATACAGAGAAGTTGCAGCATTAGAAAATTGTAGCGAAATGCAGGAAGATCTGCAGCGGACAGGCACTTGGTGCAGGGAGTGGCAACTGACCCTTAACGTAGACAAATGTAATGTACTGCGAATACATAGAAAGAAGGATCATTTATTGTATGATTATATGATAGCGGAACAAACACCAGTAGCAGTTACTTCTGTAAAATGTCTGGGAGTCTGCGTGCGGAACGATTTGAAGTGGAATGATCATATAAAATTAATTGTTAGTAAGGCGGGTACCAGGTTAAGATTCATTGGGAGAGTCCTTAGAAAATGTAGTCCATCAACAAAGGAGGTGGCTTACAAAACACTCGTTCGACCTATACTTGAGTATTGCTCATCAGTGTGGGATCCGTACCAGGTCGGGTTGACAGAGGAGATAGAGAAGATCCAAAGAAGAGCGGCGCGTTTCGTCACCTGGTTATTTGGTAAGCGTGATAGCGTTACGGAGGTGTTTGGCCTACTCAAGTGCCAGACTCTGCAAGAGAGGCGCTCTGCATCGCGGTGTAGCTTGCTCGCCAGCTCGCCAGCCCGAGGAGATCACGAATGTAAAATTAGAGAGATTCGAGCGCGCAGACAGTCGTTCTTCCCGCGAACCATACGCGACTGGAACAGAAACGGGAGGTAATGACAGTGGCACGTAAAGTGCCCTCCCCCACACACCGTTGGGTGGCTAGCGGAGTATAAATGTAGATGTAGATGTAGAACCAATAACGCCTGAGGACTGACTTAAAGAAATTGCCACTACCACTACCAATAACGGTTGAAGGGCTGATTTTAAAAAAATTTCGCTTTCAACCAATAACGCGTGAAGGGCTGATTCCAACAACAAATAGCAAGCTGCAACCACTAACGCCTCAATGGCAGATTTTAAGAAATGGCAGCTACAACCAATGATGCCTGAAGGGCTAATTAAATAAATGCAATTAAAAACTCAATAATTGGCCAATACTTGAAACAGGCAACGGCTACCAGAATGAGATTTTCACTCTGCAGCGGAGTGTGCGCTGATATGAAACTTCCTGGCAGATTAAAACTGTGTGCCGGACCGAGACTCGAACTCGGGACCTTTGCCTTTCGTGGGCAAATGCTCTACCAACTGAGCTACCCAAGCACTACTTATGCCCCGTCGCCACAGCCATACTTTTGCCAGTACCTCGTCTCCTACCTTCCAAAGGTCCCGAGTTCGAGCCTCGGTTCAAATGGTTTAAATGGCTCTGAGCACTATGGGACTTAACTGCTGTGGTCATCAGTCCCCTAGAACTTAGAACTACTTAAACCTAACTAACCTAAGGACATCACACACATCCATGCCCGAGGCAGGATTCGAACCTGCGACCGTAGCAGTCGCACGGTTCCGGACTGCGCGCCTAGAACCGCGAGACCACCGCGGGCCTCGGTCCGGCACACAGTTTTAATCTGCCAGGAAGTTTCATATCAGCGCACTCTCCACTGCAGAGTGAAACTCTCATTCTGGAAACATCCTCCAGGCTGCGGCTAAGCCATGTCTCCACAATATCCTTTCTTTCAGGAGTGCTAGTATTGCAAGGTTCGCAGGAGAGCTTCTGTAAAGTTTGGAAGGTAGGAGACGAGGTACTGGCAGAAGTAAGGCTGTGAGAACGAGGCGTGAGTAGTGCTTGGGTAGCTCAGTTGGTAGAGCACTTGCTCGCGAAAGGCAAAGGTCCCTAGTGCGAGTCTCGGTTCGGCACACAGTTTTAATCAGCCGGGAAGTTTCAGGCAATGACTATCTTAAACACACGCTATTTGACAGCAAGGTTCAAATGGCTCTGAGCACTACGGAATATCTGAGGTCATCAGTCCCCTAGAACTTAGAACTACTTAAACCTAACTAACCTAAGGACATCACACACAACCATGCCCGAGACAGGATTCGAATCTGCGACCATAGCGGTCGCGTGGTTCCAAACTGAAGCGCCTTGAACCGGTCGGCCACACCGGCCGGCCGACACCAAAGTATTTGACTGAATAATTAACAAGACACTTTAAACAGAAGCAAAAGCTTTAAGAAAGGAATCACAGTAACAGGCAGATTTTAATATTTCCACACATGATAAATACAATCGTCAATAAAATAACTGAAGATTAGGGTCTTAAGTCAGTGCGAGCTTCTTCACATTTCACTCATACATGACATGGCCGGTACATTACAGCCGGCTCACAAACCACCAGTTTGTCTACAAGAGACTAGAACATTCCATTACCAGCCGATACTGACAATTAAGTACAATACTAACAGATAGGAGAACCTAAACTGAATTATGCTGGCCCCACGTTAATAAGTAGGCAACGCGAGGAAACATTCTGTAACTGAAATACAAGTTCGTGGTCCCAGCCGCCAAAGAAACAAACACACGTGACATACCATCACGCCAGATTAAATCGTACACAGCAAACATTCTCTCCTTGAAGTAGTTAAAGAAAAACAGTATAAAATGTATTAATATAGGGAGGGGCAGATTGAGCCGACACAGAGATCAGATCAATAAGTACAGTGAGGCAATTCAAATTGCATGTCGACTAACTAAAACGGCTGGCGATGACGATGGCGGAATAATCATGAGGAGGTGGCAAACATTTTCGTAGTGCAGCAGCAAATACACTACTGGCCATTAAAATTGCTACACCAAGAAGAAATGCAGATGATATACGAGTATTCATTGGACAAATATATTAGACTAGAACTGACATTTGAATACATTTTCACGCAATTTGGGTGCATAGATCCTGAGAAATCAGTACCCAGAACAACCACCTCTGGCCGTAATAACGGCCTTGATACGCCTCGCCATTGAGTCAAACAGAGCTTGGATGGCGTGTACAGGTACATCTGCCCATGCAGCTTCAACACGATACCACAGTTCATCAAGAGTAGTGACTGGCGTATTGTGACGAGCCAGTTGCTCGGCCACCATTGACCAGACGTTTTCAATTGGTGAGAGATCTGGAGAATGTGCTGGCCAGGGCAGCAGTCGAACGTTTTCTGTATCCAGAACGGCCCGTATAGGACCTGCAACATGCGGTCGTGCATTATTCTGCTGAAATGTAGGGTTTCGCAGGGATCGAATGAAGGGTAGAGCCACGGGTCTTAACACATTTGCAATGTGCGCCCACTGTTCAAAGTGCCGTCAATGCGAACAAGAGGTGACCGAGACGTGTAACCAATGGCACCCCATACCATCACGCCGGGTGATACGCCAGTATGGCGATGACGAATACGCGCTTCCAATGTGCGTTCACCGCGATGTCGCCAAACACGGATGAGACCATCATGATGCTGTAAACAGAACCTGCATTCATCCGAAAAAATGACGTTTTGTCATTCGTGCACCCAAGTTCGTCGTCGAGTACACCATCGCAGGAGCTCCTGTCTGTGATGCAGCGTCAAGGGTAACCGCAGCCATGATCTCCGAGCTGATAGTCCATGCTGCTGCAAACGCCGTCGAACTGTTCGTGCAGACGGTTGTTGTCTTGCAAACGTCCTCATCTGTCGACTCAGGGATCGAGACGTGGCCGCACGATCCGTTACAGCTATGCGGATAAGATGCCTGTCATCTCGACTGCTAGTGATACGAGGCCGTTGGGATCCAGCACGGCGCTCCAATACCGATTCCATATTCTGCTGACAGACATTGGATCTCAACCAACGCGAGCAGCAATGTCGCGATACGATAAACCGCAACCGCGATAGGCTACAATCCGACCTTTATCAAAGTAGGAAACGTGATGTTAGGCATTTCTCCTCCTTACACGAGGCATCACAACGAAGTTTTACCAGGCAACGCCGGTCAACTGCTGTTTGTGTATGAGAATTCGGTTGGAAACTTTCCTCATGTCAGCACGTTGTAGGTGTCGCCACCGGCGCCAAAATTGTGTGAATGCTCTGAAAAACTAATCATTTGCATATCAAAGCATCTTCTTCCTGTCGGTTAAATTTCGCGTGTGTTGCTCGTCATCTTCGAGCTATGTAGCAATTTTAATGGCCAGTAGTGTAATTATGCTCGCCTTAGCTGAGGGCTGCTGATTTCAGTGCTGATCTAGCAAAACCGGAATGGGTAGCCTGTAACGAATCGCGCCTGTACGTCTCACACAAACACCTAGGCCGTCATTCCACACACTCCCTTACAGGTTGCAACTAGCACGTTGCGCTGTGCCAACAGCCCGTACTGAAACCTCCACAAGCAGCGGCGTACGGCGTACTCGTTCCTCTCCAGCAAGGCCGGGCGTGTTTACTTCCTCACACAGGCCACTGCTTCCAGCTAAAAGCACACACCGTGCAACCTACAAGCTATCACGTGCCTAGCCAATGCAGAACTCACTGCCTGACCGTTCGCACACATATTGCTATTGTGATCAAAATGCCCAACGGGCGTGTGCTATGTATGCTGCTCGGTATCCTGGACGACATCATACAAGTGTCCGGACCGTTCACCGGATAGTTACGTTATTTAAGGAAACAGGAAGTGTTCAGCCACATGTGAAACGTCAACCACGACCTGCAACAAATGATGATGCCCAAGGAGGTGTTTTAGCTGCTGTCGCGGCTAATCTGCACATCAGTAGCAGACAAATTGCGCGAGAATCGGGAATCTCAAAAACTTCTGTGTTGAGAATGCTACATCAACATCGATTGCAGCCGTACCATATTTCTATGCATCAGGAATTGCATGGCGACCACTTTGAACGTCGTGTACACTTTTGCCACTGGGCACAAGAGAAATTACGGGACGATGACAGATTTTTTGCACGCGTTCTATTTAGTGACGGAGCGTCATTCACCAACATCGGTAACGTAAACCGACGTAATATGCACTATTGGGCAACGGAAAATCCACGATGGGTGCGACAAGTGGAACATCAGCGACCTTGGCGGGTTAATGTATGGTGCGGCATTATGGGAGAAAAGATAATTGGGCCCCGTTTTATCGATGGCAATCTAAATGGTGCAGTGTATGCTGATTTCCTACGTAATGTTATACCGATGTTACTACAAGATGTTTCACAGCATGGCAGAATGGCGATGTACTTGCAGCGTGATGGATGTCCGGCACATAGCTCCCGTGCGGTTGAAGCGGTATTGAATAGCATATTTCGTGACAGGTTGATTGGTCGTCGAAGCGCCATATCATGGCCCGCAGCTACTATACGAATATGTAATAAAAAATTGGGGTTCCAATTTTTAAAAAAGCAGTTGATATCCTCTTTGACCTATGGCAGCACCATCTAGCGGGCCAACCATAGCACCATCTGGTTTCCCCATTCAAGCTAGACGAGTTTCGTTCTTTGTAGTTTTTTCGTTTGACGTTTATTTCGTGAGATATTTGGCCCGGTCACGATCAATGGATCACCCTATATAAACTCATAATTATTCCATGACTTTTGTCACCTAATTGTAATTCTACACTGAAACTTGCGGTATAAGTATTAAATGTTTTTTTAGTTTGAAATAAATTGCTTCGTAATAAATAATATGTTTGTGGTAGCGGCGGCGTTAATTCGTCACACGACGCAAGCGGCGTTACCTACAGGTGAGCAATACGGGAACGGGGGAATGACAGAGAGTGATTAGCATCGGGAGAGCGGGAGAATCAGTTCCACTCGGCAATGGCCATGTGGGTTGTGTATAGTGGGGGGGATGCCAGACTGACCCCAAAGGCAGTGGGCTGCAAGGGCGGTAATGGAGTTGCACCTCGCTCTCCGTGAGGGATGGCCGCGGTTGCTTAATGGGAGGCGAGCGTAAGTACAGCGCGGGCCAATCTGTCCCTGGAGAGGCGGTTGGAATCCAATTTTCTGTCCAGCGTCTTCTCATTGGCCGCTTTGGACCGCAGACGCGATTACCTGCACTGGAGCAGCTAATCTCTGCATACTGGCCGGCACTCAAACACACCGCTGTGTGCTGTGGATAGCACCGTTCACGCCAGTACATCGCCCGTGAATGCATTACACATTGGGAGCGGACTGCAGTCTTGCCGACTGAGGTATCCGAGCACCCAGAGCCTCACTCAGCGAATGATACTCCAATACTACAATAACGCCAACATACTCTAACAACCCCACCGCAACAATGGTCAAAAATTAATTATGATTGTGGTGTTGCTCTCGCTGCTAAATACTGCATTTTCGGGCGACAACAAAGTTGTATTATGTGGCGGGTGTCATTAGAGCACAGTTAATAAAGTCATTTCTTGAAATAATGGATAAACTAGGCACTCATCTTTTCGTGTTTCCCCCGCTGGTCTCGTTGTGAACTCATGGTGCAATCGTCGAAAATCTAGGTGGTGATGATTCCAAGTTCGGATGCAAAGAGGCCTAGGTGTTATTCTGCGATATTCAAAGTTTTATAGATGTGTTTCATAAACCATTCTCGAAGAATAAACTTTTGCAAGTTAGCACAATGGTGATGTAAAAAAGTAATCAGCACTCCGAATTTAACTTACACTTCTTTTTTATTACTTTTGTTGCAATATCACGTAACTCACAAGACATCACTTCAAAATATAAAACATACTTGAAAATATCTTCCTCACTGTTAAAGTTCACATTTTATAAACTGACTACAATTTGCGTCTTTTCAACATGACGACCAAGACTTGAGTCTTACGCGCCCAAACATGAGAGTTACAAGTTCGACAAAGATCATAGTGACAAAAGAAAGAATTCGCATAAGAATAATATCATTGCAATATAAACATATCGATGTATCAAAGTACCTCTACATTAATGAAATCAAATCTGAATGTTGTCTCAGAAATATGTTAACTATTTTACAGAAACACAGTAGAATATTGCTGGTATGGAGAGGTTGAGGTGAGGTGCCGTAATGGTTACGTAATTCCAGTACCATTACAATACGTATACGCCAGACAGTCGCATTATCATAAAGAGATAATCAGTTGTCATTCTTCTGTACTATACGTACACGTTTGAATGCGCACTTTTATCTCAGCCGGCAAAACGGAACTCCTACACGATCACTTTGTTATCGCTCCGTCTGTCTCTCTCTCTCCGTGCATTACAAACCCTTTTTCTCGCGAACGTATTGACCTACCAAGTAAAAAATTCTTTCGAATACTAATGTCTACGGTCTCGTGGCAGTATAAAATATTGAATTTCTTAGTCAATACAGTCAAAATATATGGCTATTTACATCATATACTGGGAGTAAGAAATACATGCGGCACAAATGACAGGACACATTCCACACACGCAGACAAAAAAAAATATATGTTATATCAAAAATGGGTTTGGAAACGTTTTGTTTCCGTGTAACAACTCATTTTCTGTAGCGAGGTTCAACGAGATCAGATTGTAAATTTTCACAATCGGCATGTATAGGCAGATTTCAATCCTCACACTACTATTGGACCAAGTAATCAACAAAGATTTTCTGTAAATGTTTGGGCCGGCATTGTTGGTCACTGTTTGGTACAGCCTCACCTTCTTCCACCCATGCTCAACAGACAACGTTATCGTACTTTCGAAGAGAATGTTCTACCAGATCTGTTGGCAGATGGCCGGCCGGTGTGGCCTTGCGGTTCTAGGCGCTTCAGTCTGGAACCGCGTGACCGCTACGGTCGCAGGTTCGAATCCTGCATCGGGCATGGATGTGTGTGATGTCCTTAGGTTAGTTAGGTTTAAGTAGTTCTAAGTTCTAGGGGACTGATGACCACAGATGTTAAGTCCCATAGTGCTCAGAGCCATTTGAACCATTTGTTGGCAGACGTGCTTTTAGCTGTGCTACGAAACATGTACTTAATGCAAGATCGAGCACCTTATCATTTTAGTGCTAATGCCGGTCGAATTCTAAATAACAAAAAAATGGTTCAAATGGCTCTGAGCACTATGCGACTTAACTTCTGAGGTCATCAGTCCCCTAGAACTTAGAACTACTCAAACCTAACTAACCTAAGGACATCACACACATCCATGCCCGAGGCAGGATTCGAACTTGCGACCATAGCAGTCGTGCGGTTCCGGACTGAAGTGCCTAGAACCGCTCGGCCACCGCGGCCGGCTCTAAATAACAGACACGGTGACATATGGTCAGGCAGTGATGGGCCAGTTGCATCGCCACCACGCTTTCGGCACCTAAACCTACTGCACTTTTATTTGTGGGGCCATTTGAAAGCTCACGTGTATGGAACCCCAGCACTAGATGTTCAGGTCACCGTACCCGTATTATGGAAGGCTGCAGAATCACACGCAATACTCGTGGGATACATCAGCGCATCTGAGATTCACTACGACGGCGGGCTGATGCGTGTATCAACGCCCACGGAAGGTATATCGAACACCTCCTGTGAGTAACAGTTGCATGTGGTACGCTGGTGCGTTCTGTTCTTGTGTGTGTCCGATGACTAATGAGTTGGAGAAAATGAGTTGTAACATGGAAACAAAGCGTCAAAAATGGTTCAAATGGCTCTGAGCACTATGGGACTTAACATCTATGGTCATCAGTCCTCTAGAACTTAGATCCACTTAAACCTAACTAACCTAAGGACAGCACACAACACCCAGCCATCACGAGACAGAGAAAATCCCTGACCCCGCCGGGAATCGAACCCGGGAACCCGGGCGTGGGAAGCGAGAACGCTACCGCACGACCACGAGATGCGGGCGAAACAAAGCGTTTCCAGACCCGTCTTCATATAGCAATTTTTTCGTCTACGTCTGAGGACAGTGTCCTGCCATTTCTGCTCTACATTTTTGTTGCACTTCGTATTTTGATGCAAACTCACTCTTCAAAACCTATAAAGCTGCAGCGCACTTTCCGTTGAACTACAGCCATGAAATTTGGCTAGAATCAAAATTACTCAGTACAACTAAAGGAAAAGTCTAAAATTGTTTATCTGTAACTACACAAATCAGAAAAAGTTTTGCATCACCTTAGTTCCGAGAGTTCTGCAACCTGTACAGAAAATTCGAACAGAGATCAACATAAACGTCATTTCCGCCATTTTTATTCCTCATGAAAACCACACATTGCATGTTGTACCACCATATAGCGAGACCTTCAGAGGTGGTGGTCCAGATTGCTGTACACACCGGTACCTCTTGACACCCAGTAGCACGTCCTCTTCCATTTAGGCATGCCTGTATTCGTCGTAGCATACTATCCACAAATTCATCAAGGCACTGTTGGTCCAGATTGTCCCACTGCCTCAGTGTGGTTGGTGGGTCACTTCGTCCATAAACAGTCCTTTTCAATCCATCCCAGGCATGTTCGATAGGATTCATGTCTCGAGAACATCCTGGCCGCTCTAGTCGAGCGATGTCGTTATCCTGAATGAAGTCATTCACAACATATGCACGATGGGGGTGCGAATTGTCGTCCATGAAGACGAATGCCTCACCAATGTGCTGCCGATATGTTTGCACTATCGCTCGGAGGATGGTATTCATGTGTCGTACAGCCGTTACGGCGCATTCCATTACCACCAGTTGCGTACATCGGGCACTCATAATGCCACCTCAAAACAGCAGGGAACCTCCACCTTGCTGCACTCGCTGAACAGTGTGTCTGAGGCGTTCAGCCTGACCGGGTTGCCTCCAAACACGTCTCCGACGCTTCTCTGGTTGAAGGCATATGCGACACTCATCGGTGAAGAGAACGTGACGCCAATCCTGAGCGGTCCATTCGGCATGTTGTTGGGCACATCTGTACCGCATTGAATGCTGTCGTGTTTGCAAAGAAGGGCATCGCTATGGAAGTCGGGAGTGAAGATGCGCATCATGCAGCCTATTGCGCATAGTTTGAGTTGTAACACGACGTCCTGATGCTCCACGAAGAGCATTATTCAACACGTTGCCGTTGCTGTCAGGGTTCCTCCGAGTCATAATCCGTAGGTAGCGGTCATCCACTGCAGTAGTGGCCCTTGGGCGGCCTGAGTGAGGCCTGTTATCGACAGTCCCTGTCTCCCTATATGTCCTCCATGTTCGAACAACATCGCTTTGGTTCACTCCGAGACGCCTGGACACTTCCATTGTTGAGGGCCCTTCTTGGCACAAAGTAACAATGCGGACGCGATCGAACCGCGGTATTGACCGTCTAGGCACGGTTGAACTACAGACAACAAGAGCCGTGTACTTCCTTCCTGGTGGATTGACTGCAACGGATGAGCTGTCGGACCCCCTCCGTCAAAGAGGCACTGCTCATGCATGTTTGTTTACATTTTTGGGTGGGTTTACTGACATATCTGGTCAAAGGGAATGTGTCTGTGATACAATTTCCACAGTCAACGTCTGTTTTCAGGACAGTGATGGAAAACTTTGTTTGATGTGTGTATATCACACAAAAAATATTTCTTTGTCAGTTCTTATGCCACCTCAAACTTAAAAGTTTTGGGATTCCCGGGCCCTATATCTTGCCAATATCAGTGTCATCAATGGGCAAAAATCGTCGTCATTCTCGATTCTCGGGGTGGACCAGCTATCTACATACACAACCAAGTTTTTACGCAACCCTCAGACCGCAAGACCCATTTGCACCTGGCCAATTTCTTTTTACTTTTCCTACCAAATTCATTATCGCATGCAGTGCGACGTTCTCTTATACAGTATACACAGGGTCGACGGCGAGAAATGGATGCTCGAATACAAATGCAGTTGCTGGCCAAGCCTGCATGTTGTGCTGTTTTATTTGGTCACAAATGGCACCTGCGCAGTGTCCTCAATACGTTGTAAGTGTTCTGTGTAGTTGTGAGTGGCCTATCTCGGAGCTAAGTCCACTCGAACGTGGGCAAATTGTTCGTGCTTATACCAAGATAGCCGAAGTGTTAGGTGTTTCACTCGAAGATTTATCCAGCATTCAGGGAACGCGGAGAAACAACATCCGATAAGTCACAACGCAGACCAAAGTATGTGTTGAGTCACCGTGACGGGCGGTCATTGGAGATGAATGTGACGAAAAATAGGGCGACGACAGCTGCAAAAGTCACTACAGAACTGAATATCGCACTCGCGATCCATGACTATCGAGGGGGCTCCGCAAGTAGCGAATTGTAGGGCGAGGTGGAATTCCCAAGCCGACCGCTGTGGCCGAGCAGTTCTGGTGCTACAGTCTGCTACGATCGCAGGTTCCAATCCTGCCTCGGGCATGGATGTGTGTGATGTCCTTAGGTTAGGTAGGTTTAAGTAGTCCTAAGTTCTACGGGACTGATGACCTCAGATGTTAAAGTCCCATAGTGCTCAGAGCCATTTGAACCATTTTTTGGAATTCCCAAGCCACTCCTCAGTGATGCAAATGACCGTAATAGGGAAATGTGGTGCCAAATCCATAAAACTTGGACTACAGAGCAAAAGAAGCAGGTCAGCCGGTCGTATGTGTCCTGTTTCATACTGTTTGCAGTTTCCGGTCGAATTTACGTTCCAAGCGTCAAACATGACCTGACTTCGGTGGTGATTTGGGCAGCCATATCGTGGTATTCTATTGGCCTCATGGTTACTCTCCTAGCTTCCTTTACTGTCGACAATCATTTTCTTCTCGGTCAATTAAGGGTGAAAACAAGTTGAATTTGTTGTGGCCCATGGTGGCATATTCTCGCATCAGCCCCTGCAGTTTCGTGAAGTTCAGATAGGTTTCCAACGAAATAACCGTCATTGAGTTTCTTTTGGCGGAAAACCAGAGCATCGCAGATATTCATAGGCACCTTCAGTGTCTACGGAGACATGACAGTGAACAAAAGCACGGTGAGTCGTTGGGCGAGGCTTCTGTCATCCTTGCAAACCTGTGTGGCAGTGAATAAAAGCACGATGAGTGACCATTTTGGCTGATCTGACCTATCCCATGGTACAGTGTTTGTTCCCCAATGGCGATGCTGTGTTCTAAGATGGCACCGCCCCTGTCCACTCACCTCGCGTCATCCAGGGCTGATTTTATGAACACGAGGATGAGTTCTGCCATCTCCACTGTCCACAACAATCACCAGATCTCAACATCTTTCAGCTTTTGTGGTCTGCTTTGGGCAAAGTGGTACGTCACTGCTGTCCACCTCCATCCTTGTTACCAGAACTTGCCACCATTTTGAAGGCTGAACGGTATAAAATTAGCTATACAGGACCCGTATTTATCCACAGTACCTTCCACTACCTTGCAGAATATTTCTGTTGGTCTGAAGTGCTCGTTATACATACAGTACTTCAAACCAGTTGGAAAAATACTTAAAGAGAAATTGAGGGCCCATTACGACGCGGCTGTGCAATAGGAAGGGTTTTAACAAAACTGATATCGGCTGCTCAGGTCCCATACACTCGATGGTCGTTCGCAACATTATATCGTTCGCCAAGTCGGCTCGCAAGACGCAATACAGTACCGATGGGTCCAACAGTTACAACTTAACGATTGCCTCCGTCGCGTTTGATAGCGCATAGGCAGTTACAGGTGGAGGCGCTGCGCGCCTGTGGAGCAGGCAAACCGCAATGCGGCACTGCCCCCTGTGCGGCCTAACTTTATGGCGCTTTTCAGGCTCCCGCGCGACGTAGCTGGCAGCCCAACAGCAAGGGCCATTCCGCAACAGGAAACGAGAGACTCAGATACGACGACGCGTAAACACAGCAAACGTAACCTACAGAGGATCGGCTGCACATTCTGCTAAAAAAACTCATTTGCCAGTTAACTTCACGATACACAACCAATGTAGTTCCCTTTCTACAACAACACACATGACTGGATAGTTTTAAGTTTTTGCAAACTGCAACTGGAAGGCAGTATTCAGATGTGATATAACCATTGTCTTAAACTTTCTCAATGGATGTTTGTAACTCTGAAAAAAATTCAACTAGTCTGTAAGGAAATGCGATTAACATACAATACGAACAAGCAGCAAGAGGGAACAATAAAATTGGAACACCAAGAAATGGGTAAGATAAGGATGCATTCTTGCCGCTCCTAATGTTGAATCTATAAATTGAAGAAGCAACAGCGGAAATAAAAGAAGGGTTCAACGGTGTGGTTAAAGTCAAAGTGAAACGATACCAATGATAAGATTTGCTGATGATACTGCTATACTAAGGTGAAGAAGTAATATAGGATATGTTGGATGGAATGAACAGGAAAAAGAGAAGACTAACGCTAAATCACAGTAAGACTCAGTTTTTACACTTTCTAACACAATTAAAAAAACACGACGTTTTAATTTCACAGAATGGGCATATGATTAGTGAAACTGAACAGTTCAAATTTCAAGATGTTCAGATAGGTATCAAACTGTCATGGAAAGCCCATGTTCAGGATCTTCTTGAAAGATCTAATGCTGCCATTTTTACTATTCGAACGATATCTGAAGTAAGTGATCGTTCTACCGAAAAGTAGACTATACTTTGCCTATTTTCATTCGCTTATGTCGTATGGTATTATATCTTGAGGTAACTCTTCCCTTTCTCAAAGGATATTTTTGGCTCAGAAACGAGTAGTTCGGGCAGTAAGTGGTGTAAGTTCGCGAACCGTTTGTCGATCCACCTTCATTAATCAGGGTATTCAGAGACTGGCCTGTCAATATATATAGTCTTTACTGTCGTTTCTTGCTTATAATATCAGCTTATTCCCAAGAATTAGCAGCTTTCACTCGGTTGATACTAGACAGGAATCCAATCTGCATTTGGATCGCACTTCCTTGACTCTTGTGCAGAAAGACGTGCAGTATACCGCTGCATCCATTTCCAATAATCTACCACAAGAATTTAAAAATCTTAGCAGTGATCCATGCGCTTTCAAATCGAAACAGAAGAGTTTCCTCATGGGTCACTCCTTCTATTCTGTTTAGGAGTTCCTTGAAAAACGAAGCAGATTCCTGTGTTATATTGCTGATTGCGTTTCCTTACATTTATGGCTTGTTTTTTTTTTGTGCATAAACATAAACCTCACATCCTACAATTTTAAAATATTCAAATGTGTGTCAAATCTTATGGAACTTCACTGCTAAGGTCATCAGTCCCTAAGCTTACACACATGTTAACCTAAATAATCCTAAGGTCAAACACACACACCCATGCCCGAGGGAGGACTCGCACCTCCGCCGGGATCAGCCGCACAGTCCATGACTGCAGCGCCTAAGAGCGCTCGGATAATCCGGCGCGGCTACAATTTTAACTGCAAACACGGTAAACACAAGGAGTTGCAAATCCAAATAATGAATATCACTTTATAATATCTGTTATTGTATTGTATGTTAACCGGGGACCTAGAAACGACGGAGAGGCTCCGTCCCCGCCGCAGCCGCAGTGGTCCACAACCCCACGACGACTACCACAGTCCACTTCACCCCTCCGCCGCCCCACACCGAACCCAGAGTTATTGTGCGGTTCAGCCCCCGGTGGACACCACAGGGAACGTCTCACACCAGACGAGTGTAACGCCTATGTTTGCGTGGTAGAGTAATGGTGGTGTACGCGTACGTGGAGAAATGGTTTGCACAGCAATTGCCGACGTAGTGTAACTGAGGCAGAATAAGGGGAACCAGCCTGCATTCGCCGAGGCATATGGAAAACCGCCTAAAAACCATCCATCCGCCTAAAAACCATCCGCCTAGAAACCATCCAGTCCGCCGGGCGGATTTGTGCCGGGGACCAGGTGCTCCTTCCCGCCCGGAATATCTGTTATACTTTTATGTTGTTATTTCTTGTACTGACACGTTCCATGACCTTGGAGATTTGCTCCTCAAATTGGTCCTACGGAACTAGATGTGTAAAATAAAAAAAAAGTAATGAGATGTAGTAGAAATGAGAATACTGAGGAACTTAACATCAAAATTTGTGTTTGAAATAGACGAAGTTAGGGAATTCTAGTGACTTGACAGCAAAATAGCCCGTGTCGGACGAAGTAAGACCGACATAAAAAGTAGATTGCCACAGGCAGAGAGGGTATTACTGTCCAAGAGAAGTTTACTGGCACCGAACATAGGCCATAACTTGAGGAAGGAACTTGCGAGAATGTACGTTTGGAGCACAGCATTGTATGGTAGTGAAACATGGACAGTGGGGAAACAGGAACAGAAGAGAATCGAAATGTTTCAGTTGAGTGTCGCAGAGGAATGTTGGGAGTTTGGTAGACTCACAAGGTAAGGATTTAGGAGGTTTTCTGCAAGATCAGCGAAGAAAAGAACATATGGAAAACAGTGACACGGACAAAATGATAGGATATCTGTTAAAACGTGAGAGAATAACCTCCATGTTGCGAGTACTAGAGGGAGCTGTAGAGGGTAAAAACAGTAGGGGAGGACAGAGATTCGAATACATCCATATATATATATATATATATATATATATATACATATATATATATATATATATATATATATATATATATATGGAAATGTGCACTTATCCATCCTCTGCACAAAAAGGAGATACGACGAATGTGTACAGAGGAATCTCCCTACTAGAAGTCATCTACAAAATTTTCTAAGCGTACTTACTCCAGAGAACACAAGAACAGTTAGAACACAAATTTGCTGAATACCAGGCAGGCTTTCGCCCCAGTCGTTCATGCACAGAACAAATCCTAAATCTGAAAACAATTCTAACATACAAGGACTTTCATAGATTTCAAGAAAGCGTATGATTCTGTTGACCGACAATCCATGTTCAACGTCTTAGAGGAACAGGAACTCGACCCAAAAACACTACCATTAATCAGACAGACATAAGCTGACACAACATCGAACGTTAAATGAAATCTCTGATCCCTTCATGATCACAACTGGAGTGTTCCAAGGCGACAGATTATTATGCAACCTAGTCCTGTACAAAGTAATGAGGGAATTCAAAAAAGAACTGAAAACTCATGAGTTGAACAATTAGTTCATGAGCCCACTCGAACCGTAAATGTTTGCGAAAACAACAAATAATCCTGGACAAATAGGGAGTATCCTGACGGACACAGGGATTAGCGACCACAAGGCAGTTGCTGCTAGGCTGAATATGGCAACACCTACAACCATCAAAAAGAAACGTAAGGTAAATCTATTTAAAAAAACTGATAAAAATGCCCAACGCCTTTTTAAGAGGTAGTCTCCACTCCTTCCGATCTTATCATGCAAGCGTAGAAAAGTTGTGGAACAATTTTAAAGAGATAGTATCGACAGCAATTGAGATATATATGCCACATAACTTAATAAGTGACTGATCCCCTATGGTAAAGAAAACGGGTGAGATCACTGTTGCAGAAGCAACAAAGAAAGCGTGCTAAATTTAAAAGAACCCAAAATCCCCAAGATTGGCAAACTTTGGCAGAAGTTCGAAACATAGCGCGTACTTCAATGCGAGATACTTTCAATAATTTCCACGAGGAAACTCTGTCTCGAAATCTGGCAGAAAACCCAAAGAGATTCTGGTCGTACATAAAGCACACCAGTGGTAAGAGGCAATCAATACCTTCACTGCGCGATAACAACGGTGAAGTCACTAAAGCAGAGTTTTCCGGAACTCCTTCTCCAAAGAAAACGAAGTAAATATTCCTGAATTCCAATCAAGATCAACTGCCAAGATGAGGAACATAAAAGTAGATATCCTGGGAGTAACGCAGCAGCTTAAATCACTTAATAAAGACAAGGCCTCCGGTCCAGATTGTATACCAGTGAGGTTCCTTTCAGAGCATGCTGATGCAAAAGCTGCATACTTAGCAATTACGAGGATTGGAACTTAAATAGTGGCAACTATTTATTCGCAACCGATACAAAAGAGTTACATGTTTGCATCTGTTACTGTCCTTCAATGTAGTCACCAGCGTCGTTTAGAACCCGTTGTCGGCGATGTGGAAGGCGTAGTGTACCGTTAGCAGAGCCTGTTCTGTTGATGTTGCGAATGGAGCGGTCTACTGTCTGTCGAATCTCTGGAACAGTTCTGAAGCGAATACCACGAAGTTCTGAAGCGAATGCCACCTTCGGAATAAAATCAGAGTCACAAGGACTTAAGTCCGGGGAATATGGTGGATGGTACAGTACGTCTCAGTCCCATCGACCGAACAGAGCAGCCACAGCTTGCGTTTTATGTGCCCGCGCATTGTCGTGCAAAATGATGGGTGGGTTGTGCAGAAAGTCTCGCCGCTTCTTTCGTAAAATTGGCGCAAGTGATGCTCCAAAATCGAACAGTAATACTGTGCATTTGATTCTGAAGATGAAGGAACCACTTCGTGGCATTCGCTTCAGAACTGTTCCAGAGATTCGACAGGCAGTAGACCGCTCCATGCCGGCCGGAGTGGCCGAGCGGTTCTAGGCGCTTCAGTCCGGAACCGCCCTGCTCCTACGGTCGCAGGCTCGAATCCTGCCTCGGGCATGGATGTGTATGGTGTCCTTAGGTTAGTTAGGTTTAAGTAGTTCTAAGTTCTAGGGGACTGATGACCTAAGATGTTAAGTCCCATAGTGCTCAGAGCCATATGAACCATTTGAACCGTCCCACCAGCTGCCCGCAGGCCAACAGTGTGTGTAATATGTAGGGATCTGTTGCACTTTAGATGAAACTCGTGCCATCAGAAATTCAGAGGGACCTGATAGCGTCCTCCTTGCGTACGTTCCTCAGCGCGCGGCGCACATTGTCTGGAGAACGTATTCTGGTCCTGCTGGTGATTGAATACCCAGACCCTGTATTGTGCTATTGAGAGGCGTCGACGCCATTTTTCATGTGCTCTATTAACGGGCCGACCTCACGGTACAGCCTCACCTCTTAATCAATGCTGACAGCAGAGTTATGGCCCCGAATTGAACACAGTGCTCCTCCTACACACCCAATAATTTGGAAACGAGATTCCTCCACCGATCATTAGCGAGAGATAAGCAAAGAATACTATAGCGTTTTTGCTGATAAATAATAGAGGTTTCAATTACGATTAAGAAAACGTTTACTATGAAAACGCTTATCACGAAAAATCGATAAAGACAGTAGAGTATCGCTGTCCCGACAAAATATTATGTACAAGAGCATGTTGAAAATTGATGATTCGGAATTTTTTATTCAGTTCTCAATATTGGGTGGAGTATCACATATTATGCATATTACTCCGTCAACTTTGGCTGACGCAAGTTGTAACCCTCTGCCACTAGCGGGCTCAGAACTGTAGCGTGTAGCTCGGCAGTGTGTAAAGCCGTCGGCACACGGACCGAGCATCTGAACGTTGAGCGTTGAGCGTGCCGAGTTTCTGACGTCATACCGTGGAATAGCACGGTCGGGAGTCTTTCCCAACGTGCAGAGCAATATCTGGCATGTCAGATATTCTGAGCGTGCGTCTGAGCGTTGACCAATGAGATGGCACAACGCCACCTACGTCACACGCACGCCGTCTCTCTTCAGTACAGAGTTTTGTGGCGCCATATTGGCATTCATTTCAAGCCTATATGTATATATGCCGTTTCTGAGCACCAGCAAATTGAGAATCACTGGAAAACCCGTTGTTAACTGTGTGATTCGTCCCAATAAAATAATGAGAAACATCATATTCGTGACAAAAGAATTATTGTATCTTGTGTATTATGAGAGTAGGCTATTTGAAGGCAGTGACACACTGAGGATCCACCCAAAATGTATTGTTCGTGGTACAGTTTGTTATAACTAAATTTCAGTTAATAACATAATTATCTACGATTAACGTTTTCAGCAGGAGGTAAGAGAGTATGATTAAGTACAAGAAGTATGTTGATTGTCTAGCGTAATAAGTAGCGTCTGTATTCTGTGCTGAGTTTTTGTTGGGGCGGTGGTTCGCGTCTAAACACATCCAATTTTTTTCCCTAACATTCGCGTTTTTATTAGGTACTGATACTTTATTATTAGTTTAATATAAGTATATGCTATAGTATTTGATGTTATGTAAATATAAGTTCACCTTTTTTGAGGGGTGACTTTCTTCGATTGGCTTAATCTACAGGACAGCTTGCACTACTTGCATAAAGATATGTTGCTCCTTTTTCTTTTACGCTTCGTAATTCACACGTTGCAGAGATTCTGCTACTGGGTAGGAACAGTGATCAAGTAAGACTGATCTTGGGGGTTTTACTAAAATGTGGGAATGATGAAATAATGTTTATCTTATGAAGAGAAGTATTCCAAATTTGTACCACACTGTTTTTAATGGCCGGCCGCGGTGGCCAAGCGCCTCTAGGCGCTTCAGTCCGGAAGAGCGCGACTACTACGGTCGCAGATTCGAATCCTGCGTCGGGCATGGATGTGTGTGATGTCCTTAGGTTAGTTAGATTTAAGTAGTTCTAAGTTCTAGGGGACTGATGACCTCAGATGTTAAGTCCCATAGTGCTCAGAGCCATTTGAACCATTTTTTGTTTTTAATGGAACTTTTATAAGCCTGTGTCCTTATTGATTGGACATGGTACTTTCCTTTTCGTGGACGACAGAGGAAATCTGCGTTTCAATAGAGCTACAGTGGGAATTACACGCGCGCCCGTTGAGTAAACAGTGTGATTTGCGAACTAGAAACATCCCTCAACTGGCGCTGGAGTGCGTTGCGATTGCATATACCACGTTGGGGCCCACGTACCGTATGCAGGAGTCGCATTGTTCCTGAGCGTTCAGTAGCACGTTGAACTTGGCACGCTCCACGTTAACGTTCAACAGCACGGTCCGTGTACCGACGGCTTAACGTAAGCATGGCGGTACTTGAGAAACAGCGTGCTGTGATCGAGTGTACGCACGGTGGCTGCTTCGTATGCTCACTCCTAACATGAACGATTTCTTTCGTGTTTTGATCCTCTTAACAACACTGTGGCAGCTGTTAGAAGCTGGCTGTCAGCAATGTGATCCCGAAAACTAGAGAGCATCAGCGGAGTTCCCGCCACAAAGAATCATCGACGCCAAAAAAAATCATGGTACTGTCAGCATGGAAAGTCATTCTCAATCGACACCACCATGAGGTAGTGAAAGATCCTTACAGAACCGAAAGCACGAAAACAAAGAGATCGTCCACACATTTGAAACGTCCCCTTAGAAAAATTGATGAATTACTGTGCTGGTAAATCCCTTACGTTATTTGCATTTCAAACAGATGAGCAGAACTGAACGTACTCAGACATTTCTCTCTTTACTTATTCTGATCAACACTAAACTGACACACAATATTTTTAGCGCAACGCAATCTGACTTTCAATAATACCTACAAAAGAATGTCCCTTACTAACAATAACCTGTACCTTTCACGAATCACTTACCTCACAAAAATCTTCGTTACTCGAACTACTGCAATACAGCGAGCGCCACTATTGTCAGCTAAATAAAAGATTCAAACTACTGCAGGCACTAACTACTGATAGGCATAGTTAGCAAATGAAAGATTTTGATAGAGAACAATGTATTTACCTTAATAGTGTTCAAAAGTCATAAAATATATAGCAGTTCATGGCATCCAGTCTTACAAATTTACTGTCTCTGATGGACACGCGTCCAGATCATCCGCTCTGAAAACTCCGCCATTTCTCTCGCCACATCCACCACTGCTGGCGGCTCACCTCCACCTGCACAACGCTACGCCCTGTTAACATCCAACTGCCCAACACTACAATAGCGAATGCCAACAATGCCCCCCCCCCCCAGTCACAGGCTGCACACAGCACAGCCAGTGATATTCATACAGAGCGCTACGTGGCGGTGGCGTTGCCAATATAAGAACATAAACAGCCTACTTACACATGGACCACCCTCTTTTCCAGCATGACAATGCCAGGAAAGAAACGAGCGCTGCGACATCAGCAACAATCCGACGCCCTGGGTTCACTGTTCTCGATCATTTTCCGTACAGTCCCGACTTGGCCCCTTTCCGATTTTCACACGTTTCCAAAACTTAGAATGGAAATGAGCGTGTGGCATCGTTGGCCGGGAGGCCCCCATCCGGGGAAGTTCGGCCGCCAAGTGCAAGTCTTATTTCAGTCGACGCCACATTGGGCGACTTGCGCGCCGGTGGTGAGGATGAAATGATGGTGAGGACAACACCCAGTCCCCGAGCGGAGAATCTCCAACCCGGCAGGGAATCGAACCCGGGCCCGCTTGAGGGGAGGCGAGCAAGTTACCACCCAACTAAGCAGGCGGACTCCGAAACTTACGGAATACCGTCGACGACTTCACTCTCATAGTCATGAAGCGGGGCCGACATAGGCGGTGGTGTCGCTCCACGAAGAAAGTCAAAAATTCTACAGTGACAGTATCAAAGAAGTTCTCTCTCGTTGGGAGAAACGTATTCGACACCAGGCTGAACATATTAGTAAATAAATGTGTAAACATGCAGAATAAAGATGTACAATGTTAGTAAAATTTAAGAGTTTCCAAAATAAAAAATTGGGAGACATTAAAAAAGTGGTTCAAATAGCTCTGAGCAGTATGGGACTTAACTTCTGAGGTCATCAGTCCCCTAGAACGTAGAACTACTTAAACCTAACTAACCTAAGAACATCACACACATCCATGCCCGAGGCAGGATTCGAACCTGCGACCGCGCGGTTTTAGACTGTAGCGCCTAGAACCGCTCGGCGACCCCGGCCGGCTCGGACATATTATTTTACGTTTATTTTACCAACCTTTTTGTTCAGCGGCATGCTACAGTATTGCGGAAAGGGGGCTTCGCTACGTAGTACGAGTGGACACAGGCATCTGGAAAGAAACAAAAACGAATTACGTCACTTCGTTTTTTTCTCAGGTAAAAGTTAAATCGCTGTGTCTGCCGTCCTTGTACCTGCTTTCAGCATTCGGAATGTCAATCAGATTTATTGGCAAAATTTTTTTGCCCATTAAACCGAACACGACAAACAAGCCTTGTACCAGCAGTTATATTACCACAAGCTGCGACATTGTCGCGAATAAAACAGTGGCCCATATATCCAATAATTTCCCTTTAATTTATGTCTATGGTCACAAACTTTTTGTTAACAGATTACAGATTTCGGTCTATAATTACCATCATCAGATCTGTTTTATAAAAACAAAGCCCTAATTTACTGCAGCCATAGAGGCATCGTCAAATGCTAAACGCAGAATCAGCACCAACATCGTTGTTTATATACATTTGGCGATGCTGGTGCTGATTCTGCATTTAACATTTCACGATGCCACTATGGCTGAAGTACATTAGGACTTTGTATAAAACAGATCTGATGATGGTCATTATACACCGAAACAGGTAACCTGTCAACAAAAAGTTTTGTGACCATAGACGTAAATTAAAGGAAACTTATATTACCACTTGTATTTGGAAACTGGCCAACGACAGTGCTTAAGTCAGTCTTCCATTTATGGTTGCGTCGAAGCAGATGAATACTGTCTCCAGATCACTGCTTTTGTGGTGAAAATCTTATCATTTTTTTTATTTTTAAATACTCGTACACACTTCTTTAAGTGCGATGGCAGACAAATCAGTACTGACAAGAAGCTGCTGTTACGCTCAGATAGAAGGTACAACCACTTAAGACAGCTGATGCCAGACGGAGGTTACAAACAGAGATCATACGAAATTCAATATTCCATCACATAACAATAACATAGGTTAAATTTGTGTCATCTGAGTGATGTGGAACACTCAAATATTCCAAATCATTCGAAAAAAAAAACAGGGTAACTGTGGAAGTTTTTCGCCATTGCAAATGTCCACTCAGTCGCTGACAACTGAGTTGTGGTTCCGAAGATTAATTATCAAACAAGAAGATTGTGAATGAAGTCGGAATATTATTCATGAAGTGTGAATTACTAAGTGGCTACCCCAGAATTTGTAGACTTAGAGAAAGCTTTTGACAATGTTGACTGGAATACTCTCTTTCATATTCTGAAGGTGGCAGGGGTAAAATACAGGGAGCAAAAGACTATTTACAATTTGTACAGAAACCAGATGGCAGTTATAAGAGTCGAGAGACATGAAAGGGAAGCAGTGGTTGGGAAGGGAGTGAGACAGAGTTGTAGCCTCTCCCCGATGCTATTCAATCTGTATATTGAGCAAGCAGTAAAGGAAACAAAAGAAAAGTTCGGAGTAGGTATTACAATCCAGGGAGAAGAAATAAAAACTTTGAGGTTCGCCGATGACATTGTAATTCTCCAGAGACAGCAAAGGACTTGGAAGAGCAGTTGATCGGAATGGACAGTGTCTTGAAAGGAGGGTATAAGATGGACATCAACAAAAGCAAAACGAGGATAATTGAATGTAGTCGAATTAAGTCGGGTGATGCTGAGGGAATTAGATTAGGAAATGAGACACTTAAAGTAGTAAAGGAGTTTTGCTCTTTGGGGAGCAAAATAACTGATGATGGTCGAAGTAGAGAGGATATAAAATGTAGACTGGGAATGGCAAGTAAAGTCTTTCTGAAGAAGAGAAATTTGTTAACATCGGGTATTGATAACTGTCTGGAAGTCGTTTCTGAAAGCTTTTGTATGGTGTGCAGCCATGTATGGAAGTGAAACATGGACGATAAATAGTTTAGACAAGAAGAGAAGCTTTCGAAATGTGGTGCTACAGAAGAATGCTGAAGATTAGATGGGTAGATGAGGAAGTGTTGAATAGAATTGGGGAGAAGAGGCGTTTGTGGCACAACTTGACTAGAAGAGGAGGTGTTGAATAGAATTGGGGAGAAGAGGAGTTTGTGGCACAACTTGACTAGAAGAAGGGACCGGTTGGTAGGACATGTTCTGAGACATCGAGGGATCACCAATTTAGTATTGGAGGGCAGCATGGAGGGTAAAAATCGTAGAGGGAGACCAAGAGATGAATACACTAAGCAGATTCAGAAGGATGTAGGCTGCAGTAGGTACTGGGAGATGAAGAAGCTTGCACAGGATAGAGTAGCATGGAGAGCTGCATCAAACCAGTCTCAGGACTGAAGACCACAACAACAACAACCCAGACCCCAGGTTGCAGGTTGTCTAACGGCATCGAGAGCCTACAAAAGTTTGGCCTCCAATGTTTCGTCTAATTGTTGACCCGAAATTTGACAATGACAGCACTTTAGCGACTCCAAAAAAAAAAACAAAAAAAAATCTACACATGATTTCGAAATTTTTCTCGCCCTTACACTTTCCACAAAATGATGAAAGGAAAACAAATCTTCGTTCAGTGCATTTTTAATATTCAGGCAACGAAACTTCAGTATCTCGAAAAACGTTTCAATGTATTACTACTTTACTGCCGACTGTGTTCGCAACACAGTTTACGATCAGTATCCACAGTCACTGAAGAGCGAAAGAAACTGGTACGGCCTCTGCGAGCACGCAGAAGTGCCGCAACACGACGTGGCCTGGACTCCACTAACGTCTGAAGCAGTGCTGGAGGAAACTGACGCCATTAACCCTGCAAAGCTGTCCATAAATCCGTAAGAGTAGGAGCGGGTGGAGATCTCTCCTGAACAGCACGTTGTAAGGTATCCCAGATATGCTCAATAATGCTCATTGGTGGGGAATTTGGTGGCCAGCGGAAGCGTTTAAACTGGAAGAGTATTTCTGAAACCACTCTCTAGCAATTCTGGAGGTGTGGAGTGTCGCATTGTGCTACTGGAATTGCCCAAGTCAGTCGGAATGCACAATGGACGTGAATGGATGCAGGCGATCAGACAGGATGCTTGCCGGCCTGAGTGGCCGAGCGGTTCTAGGCGCTACAGTCTGGAACCGCGCGACCGCTACGGTCGCAGGTTCGAATCCTGCCTCGGGCATGGATGTGTGTGGTGTCCTTAGGTTAGTTAGGTTTAAGTAGTTCTAAGTTCTAGGGGACTGACGACCACAGAAGTTAAGTCCCATAGTGCTCAGAACCAGACAGGATGCTTACGTAAGTGTCACCTGTCAGAGTCGTATCTAGACGTATCAGGGGTCCCATATCAATCCAGCTGTACACGCCCCACACCATTACAGAGCCTCCACCAGCCTGAACAGTCCCATGCTGACATGCAGGGTCCATGGATTCATAAGGTTTTCTCCATGCCCGTACATGCCCACCCGCTCGATACAATTTGAAACGAGACTCGTTCGACCAGGTAACACGTTTCCAGTCTTCAACAGTCCAATGTCGGTGTTGACGGGTGCAGGCGAGGCGTAAAGCTTTGTCTCGTGCAGTCATGAAGGGTACACGAGTGGGCCTTCGGCTCCGAAAGCCCATATCGATATCGTTTCGTTGAATGGTTCACACGCTGACACTTGTTGATGACCGAGCATTGAACTCTGCAGCAGTTTGCGGAGGGGTTGCACTTCTGTCACGCTGAACGATTCTTTTCGGGCGTCGTTGGTCCCGTTCATCCTGAATCTTTTTCTGGCCGCAGCGATGTCGGAGATTTCACGTTTTAGCAGATTCTTGATATTCCCGGTACACTCGTGAAATGGTTGTACGTGAAAAGCCCCACTTCATCGCTACCTCAGAGATGCTATGTCGCATGACTCGTTGGCCGACTATAACATCATGTTCAGTCTTGATAACGTGCCATTGTAGCAGCAGTAACCGATCTAACAACTGCGCCAAACACTTGTTGTTTTATACAGACGTTGCCGACCGTATTCTGCCTGTTTACATATCTCATACCTATACCAGTTTCTTTGGCGCTTCAGTGTATATCGCTGGATGTACCTGTAAAATAATATCATGGGCGGCACATAGTTCAGGGCATATGATGTTATAAATATTAAGATGTGTGAAAAACTGTCTTTTTATTAGAACAGACGGAAAATTACCCTTACTGCTTTCATCCACTGTTTCATAATATTGTCGCTTACAAAAAAGATGGTTCAAATGGCTCTGAGTACTATGGGATTCAGCATCTGAGGTCATCAGTCCCCTAGAACTTAGAACTACTTGAACCTAACTAACCTAAGGACAACACAGACATCCATGTCCGAGGCAGGATTCGAACCTGCGACCGTAGCGGTCTCGCGGTTCCAGACTGAAGCGCCTAAATCCGGTTTTTTTTTTTAAGGAGAAACAGAAAGCTTTATTATTCACAAAATAAACATAGTACGTCCTGACACATGATAGCTGTCCTGGAAGGAACCTCGCTGCCGTCCTACCATGCAGCATGAAATAACAACGAAATTAAAGTGGGGCCACCTCCAGCACCCTAAAGAAAAGTATTGATAGATATGAAAACAAAATGCGAAGCACATCCATTTGCTAACTGTGCAAGCGTTAGTTTCTCCTAGGTCGCATACTCGCATAGTGTCTTTAGCTGATCACTTTACTTGGTCGGTTTCACAACGACAGCCCCGCCGCTCACCTTTGTGCACCCGGCACACTCCAAGTATATGGCGGGTCCGCAAAAACTGTTACTAGGAAATTGGCATACCAATCCTTGTACTTGTGTGTCCATCTTGCAAGTATTGCCAGTAATCCAGGACGTTCAGTACGTTCTGACGTGTGTCTCTATAGATGTAATGGACCGTCATACCTGTGATCCACGCCACTGCGTTCGTCTTATGACGCGGAAAATGCGTTTCCTCTGGAAAAAATACTACGTCAGGAGAGACTGCTGTGCACATAGTGCCCCGCATGAACGCTATTATCTTTCTTGCGAGAGTCCGGACAGCCAGTGCCTCGGCGCAGACCAGCCGATGCTCGTCCGTATGCAGCACGCAGCATTGCTGACACATGGGCGAATCCGCCAAATGTATTGCGTACTTTTTTGTCAATCGTAGGGTATTTTCGGTTCGCGACAATGTACCATGTTGATCTGACTGATGTAGGTAGGTGGGGGTGGTGGACCGTGTGCCACACCACGGCTGTCGCTTACATGCTTATCGTCAAGTATTTGACGCATTAACACATTTGTAACCAGACGTTTCGGGCTGTTTTATACGTGGCAGTTCGATTGTTTAAAGAATCTGTGGTTTAACTGTACATGCCAAACCTAGAAGTTATAGTACTGACGGCCCACAATTTTAAATTTATTAATAACGTTCTGTTCGTCCCAGGCTCATAACGCTTCGTAGTGTGACGTGTCCGTATTGTCGTACACGATCTCAGGAATTTCCTAACTGTTATGTTTATCAGTGTGAAAGAAGGAACTTTAGGCTTTGACGCGTCGTGCCGACGATTATGTTATTAGGGACGGAACAGAAACTCGGATTGAAGAAGGATGCGGAAGCAAACTGGCACTGTCCCTCTCAAAGGAACAACAACGGCATTCGCCTTAATAGAATTAGGGAAATTACGAAATCCTGAATGTACACTACTGGCCATTAAAATTGCTACACCAACCAGAAATGCAGATGATAAACGGGTATTCATTGGGCAAATATATTATACTAGAACCGACATTTGATTACATTTTCACGCAATTTGGGTGCATGGATCCTGAAAAATCAGTACCCAGAACAACCATATCTGGCCGTAATAACGGTCTTGATACGCCTGGGCATTGAGTCAAACAGAGCTTGGATGGCGTGTACAGGTACAGCTGCCCATGCAGCTTCAACACGATATCACAGTTCATCAAGAGTAGTGACTGGCATATTGTGACGAACCAGTTGCTCGGCCACCATTGACCAGACGTTTTCAATTGGTCAGAGATCTGGAGAATGTGCTGGCCAGGGCAGCAGTCGAACATTTTCTGTATCCAGAAAGGCCCGTACAGGACCTGCAACATGCGGTCGTGCTTTATCCTGCTGAAATGCAGGGTTTCGCAGGGATCGAATAAAGGGTAGAAACACGGGTCGTAACACATCTGAAATGTAACGTCCACGGTTCAAAGGACCGTCAGTGCGAACAAGAGGTGACCGAGACGTGTAATAAATGGCACCCCATACCATCACGCCGAGTGATACGCCAGTATGGCGATGACGAATACACGCTTCCAATTTGCGTTCACCGCGATGTCGCCAAACACTGATGCGACCATCATGATGCTGTAAACAGAGCCTGGATTCATCCGAAAAACGACGTTTTGCCATTCGTGCACCCAGGTTCGTCGTTGAGTACACCATCGCAGGCGCTCCTGTCTGTGATGCAGCGCCAAGGGTAACCGCAGCCGTGGTCTCCGAGCTGATAGTCCATGCTGCTGCAAACGTCGTCGAACTGCTCGTGCAGATGGTTGTTGTCTTGAAAACGTCCCCATCTCTTGACTCAGGGATGGAGACGTGGCTGCACGATCCGTTACAGCCATGCGGATAAGATGCCTGTCATCTCGACTGCTAGTAATACGAGGTCGTTGGGATCCAGCACGGCGTTCCGTATTACTCTTCTGAACCCACCGATTCCACATTCTGCTAACAGTCGTTGGATCTCGACCAACGCGAGCAGCAGTGTCGCGATATGATAAACAGCAATCGCGATAGGCTACAATCCGACCTTTATCGAAGTCGGAAACGTGATGGTACGCATTTCTCCTCCATACACGAGGCACCACAAAAACGTTTCACCAGGCAACGCCGGTCAACTGCTGTTTGTGTATGAGAAATCGGTTGGAAACTTTCCTGATGTCAGCACGTTGTAGGTGTCGCCACCAAGGCCAACCTTGTGTGAATGCTCTGAAAAGATAATCATTTGCATATCACAGCGTCGTCTTCCTGTCGGTTGATTTTCGCGTCTGTAGCACGTCATCTTCGTGGTGTATCAATTTTAATGGGCAGGATTAACTGACGACTCATACTACATGCATTTGATTTCTGCACGCTGAGCGGGACTCGGTGGCAGTTTCTAGGTACTGCCGAGTATATGTTGTCATAGGAACGGCGTCTCCGCGAAACCGGGCGGAGTAACCGGATACTGCGCTGCGACCTCGGTGGCTTCTCTGGAGACACATAAATATCCCGCGTTTAAGCAGAAGTCGGAATCCTCTAAGCAAATAAGAGGAAAGCTGGGCCCCGAAGGGTTCTGGGAACAGCGGACGCCACCGGCAGAAAACTGGAATTATTTCGATGTATTCAGAGAGGCGATGCGGCACCGAGTAATCCCTTTGGACTCCACAGTGCGAAAGCTCGAAATTTATGGCCTGACAACGAAATGCGGAATTCAGCAGCGTAGCAGAATTGCGAACTCAAACAAGCGATACATTGACACATCACCTGTGCGTCATGTTTATTCACTAACCTCCCCCTCAAACACACACACACACACACACACACACACACACACACACAAACATACGCCCAACTCGAAGGAACTTGGACCATACATCGAAAGAACTGCCACAATATAGTACAGAAGGGAACTCAAAGCACTGTGCAATGAGACGAACAGAGATGACAAGCTTATTCTAAGACAAGAGCATCCTACATAATACGCCAGAACGTACTCTCTTCTCTTTGGTTGAGAAACGGTGTAGTCAGTCATCTGTCAGTAAAAAACGACGCCATCCAGCGACTTTTACTACGAACCAATTGCAAAAGAATAGCTTTTATGAGCAATTTATTAAAAGAGCAAATTTTAGAAAAACACCCAGCTATCAAAATAACTCCGTCTTTAGATAACCGAATTATCGTAAAATATTTCTTATTTCCCCCAGCACCATAAACTGGCGAATTACACTTTACAATTTTCCCCTGAGAGTGTGATTCATTTTCTGTGTAAGATAAATTCCAATGACACTATTTACTCAGTTAATAGGTATAACGATATTGATGTATTACATTACTTTGAATTCACATATTCATTCATACTAATAACTTAACATATCAAATCAGTAATAATTGTTGTTGTTGTGGTTTGATGCAGCTCTCCATGCTACTCTATCCTGTGCAAGCTTCTTCATCTCCCAGTACCTACTGCAACCTACATCCTTCTGAATCTGTTTAGTGCATTCATCTCTTGGTCTCCCTCTACGATTTTTACCCTCCACGCTGCCCTCCAATACTAAATTGGTGATCCCTTGATGCTTCAGAATATGCCCTACCAACCGATCCCTTCTTCTAGTCAAGTTGTGCCACAAATTTCTTTTCTCTCCAGTTCTATTCAATACCTCCTCATTAGTTATGTTAGTTATCTAATCTTCAGCATTCTTCTGTAGCACCACATTTCGAACGCTTCCAATCTCTTCTTGTTCAAACTATTTATCGTCCATGTTTCACTTCCATACATGGCTACACTCCATACAAATACTTTCAGAAACGATTTCCTGACAAATCTATACTCTATGTTAACAAATTTCTCTTCTTCACAAACGCTTCCTTGCCATTGCCAGTCTACATTTTATATCCTCTCTAAATCGATCATCATCAGTTAATTTGCTCCCCAAATAGCAAAACTCCTTTACTACTTTAAGTGTCTCATTTCCTAATCTAATTCCCGCAGCATCACCCGATTTAATTCGACTACATTCCATTATTCTCGTTTTGCTTCTGTGATGTTCATTTTATATCCTCTTTTCAAGACACTGTCCATTCCGTTCAGCTGCTCTTCCAAGTCCTTTGCTGTCTCTGACAGAATTACAATGTCATCGGCGAATCTCAAACTTTTTATTTCTTCTCCATGGATTTTAATTCCTAGTCCGAATTTTTCTTTTGTTTCCTTCACTGCTTGCTCAATATACAGATTGAATAACATCGGGGATAGGCTACAGTCTGTCTCGCTCCCTTCCCAACCACTGCTGCTCTGTCATGTCCCCTCCCGTCTCCGGCCATCCTGATTTAGGTTTTCCGTGATTTCCCTAAATCGCTTCAGGCAAATGCCGGGATGGTTCCTTTGAAAGGGCACGGCCGATTTCCTTCCCCATCCTTCCCTCACCCGAGCTTGTGCTCCGTCTCTAATGACCTCGTTGTCGACGGGACGTTAAACACTAATCTCCTCCTCCTCCTCTGTCATGTCCCTCGACTCTTATAACTGCCATCTGGTTTCTGTACAAATTGTAAATAGCCTTTCGATCCCTGCCACCTTCAGAATTTGAAAGAGAGTATTCTAGTCAACATTGTCAAAATCTTTCTCTAAATCTCAAATGCTAGATACGTAGGTTTGCCTTTCCTTAATCTTTCTTCTAAGATAAGTCGTAGGGTCAGTATTGCGTCAGGTGTTCCAACGTTTCTACGGAATCCAAACTGATCTTCCCCGAGGTCGGCTTCTACCAGTTTTTCCATTCGCCTATAAAGAATTCGTGTTAGTATTTTGCAGACGTGGCTTATTTAACTGACAGTTCGGTAATTTTCACATCTGTCAACACCTACTTTCTTTGGGATTCAACAAGAATATAATAATTTCAATCCCAAAGAAAGCAGTAATACTTAATAGAAGTCATAATACTCAGAGAAGATAAAGTTTCAGTTCCAAAATACATTATTTTGTTTACTTAGAATTTTCTAGTCCGTAACATGCTGACAGCTTTCGGCCACAGCCGCCACTACTATGGACTGCTTCTCGACAGGAGCGCACATCTGTCACGCAAGAATCACGGCTCATAGTCTATATGAAGCTATCTGCCGTCGCCTGACTTCCGTAGGCGAGATGAAATGAAGGGGTTTTTCAAAAGTGGTATTAGTCAATTTTTGTTCATATTGAGATACAAAGCCCTAAGGTTAAATGAGCGCTGAAAAATCTGCAGTTGATATACCAGAAATATGCAAGCATATGGCTTCTTGCTAGAGATGAACCTTTCTTTCTGTTTGTTTGGCTCATTAATTTCAGAAGCATTATATAGAAAAGTGGAGATAATGGACTTGTACCACATACATACGCTGAAGGTCCAATGAAACTGGCGTAGGCTTGTGTGCTCAAATACAGAGGTGTATATAAACAAGGAGAATACGGCGCTGCGGTCGGCAACGCCTGTATAAGACTACAAGTGTCTGGCTGAGTTGTTAGATCGGTTACAGCTGTTACAATGGCAGTTTATCAAGATTTGAGTGAGTTTGAACGTGGTGTTACACTCGGCGCACGAGCCATGGGACACAGTATCTCCGAGGTAGCGATGAAATGGGCATTTTCCCGTACGGCCATTTTACGAGTGTAGTGCGAATATCATAAATGCGGTGAAACATCAAATCTCCGACACCGCTGAGGCTGGAAAAAGATCCTGGAAGAACGGGAACAATGACGACTGAAGAAAATCGTTGAGCGTGACAGAAATGGTTGAAATGGCTCTGAGCACTATTGGACTTAACATCTGAGTTCATCGGTCCGCTAGAACTTAGAACTACTTAAACCTAACTAACCTAAGGACATCACACACATCCATGCCCAAGGCAGGATTCGCACCTGCGACCGTAGCGGTCGCGCGGTTCCAGACTGAAGCGCCTAGAACCGCTCGGCCACTCCGGCCGGCGCGTGACAGAACTACAACCCTTCCGAACACTACTGCATATTTCAGTGCTGGGTAATCAACAAGTGTCAGCTTGCGATCCATTCAACGAAACGTCATCGATATGGTCTCACGACCCATACTTGTACCCTTAATAACTGCAGGACACATAGCTTTACGTGTCGCCTGTTGATGACTGGAAACATGTTGCCTGGTGGGACGAGTCTCGTTTCAAATTGAATGGTCGTGTACGTATATAGAGACAACATCATGAGTTCATGGACTCTGCTTGTTAGCAGGGGACTCTTCGAGCTGGTGGTGGCCCTGTAATGGTGTGGGGCGTGTGCAGTTGGACCCCTGATACGTCTAGATACGACTCTGACAGGTGACACGTACGTAAGCATCCTGTCTGATCACCTGCACTCATTCGTGTCCATTGTGCGTTCCGATGGACTTGGGCAATTCCAGCAGGACAATGCGACACCCCACACGTCCATAATTGCTACAGAGTGGCTCCAGGAACACTCTCCCAAGTTTAAACACTCCGCTGGCCACCAAACTCCCCAGACATGAACATTATTGGGCGTATTAGGGATGGCTTGCAACGAGCTGTTGAGATCTTCACTCCCTCGTACTCTTACGCACGGCCATGCATGATTCATGGTGCCATTTCCCTGCAGCACTACTTCAGACATTAGTCGAGTCCATGCCACGTCGTGTTGCGGCACTTCTCTGTTTTTACACCATATTAGGCAGACGCACCAGTTTCTTTGGCTCTTCAGTACATATACCGCTAAGAACGCTCTTACGATGTCGGTGGCTTTTCTGTTGTGTGGCAAAGGTGTCCCAAACATCTCCGTAATAGTCAAGTGTTTATCGAACCTGTCCAAAGCAAACCTAGCAGCCCGCCTCTGAATTTTTTCGATGACTTCCTTCAATCTGATCTGGCGGGAATCCCAAGAATGAGTGCTCAAGAATGAGTCGCACTAGGGTTCTACACGGCGACTCTTGTATGGATGAGCTACAATTCTCTCAAATTTTGACAGTAAACCGAAGTCGACCAGTCACCTTCCACATACGCGTTCCATTTCGTATGCCCTTCCAACTTTGCGCCAAGATATTCAATCTACATGTCTGTGTCAAGTAACCTACTGCTAATGCTGTATTCGAATATTATGGGATTTTTTCCCCTATTTATCTGCATTAACGTACATTCTTGTACATTTAGACCAAGCTCCCATTCATCGCACCAGCTAGAAATTTTGTCTAAGCCACCTTGTATTCCCCCACAGTCACTCAACAACTACAGCTTCCCGTACACCACAGCATCGTCGGCAAACAGCCGGAGATGCTGCCTACCTTGTCCGTCAGTTCACTGATGTATATAGACAAACGAAATACTGACACGAATCAAGAAGAAAAGAACTGTATGGCATAACTTGACTAAAAAGAAGATTAGATTGATAGGACTCATACTGTTCAGATATCATCAATGAATGACCAGTTTCTTAACGAATATAATTGTAAGAGTGGGGGAGGGGAAAAAATTCCGAAAGGAAAACCCTCATATGAAAATAGTGAGCTGTTTTAATGGAGATGGAGAGATTTGGACACGACACACCAGCGCGGGCAGCTTGAACACATCAGTCTTCACACTGCTAACTAAAAACAAACAGTTACAGTAACTCTCAGCAATGATAAGCTCAAATTTGGCGTCGGGATCGCTGTAATTCAGGCTGGGATACATGAAGAGTTTCCGTAGCAGTTCATGTGCACTTGTCAACACACCGAAGCCGGCCAAACACTTTTTCAAGCACCGCTTGTGAATCACGTCGGAAACAAAGCAATCCTATCACTCCGTAACGCCGATGACGGCATGTCGATCTTCTCTGCAATTCTGGCGCCTCTAAAAGATTTACGTCGCGCAGAGGCAATGAGATCGGAAGTCGTAATTTGTCACTGGGGGAGAAGCCGTTCTCCAAGTCAGAGAGGATCGCTTTGTAGACGCCTCCTGCCCGATTGCCTAGTTGCATTATTCACTACGCCTCTAGCTGCAATGTACCAGAGGTACTTCAGGCGATGAATGGTCGAGCTCCTTGAGATTGATTCCGCGTCCGGTGCAGAAAACAGGGAAACATTTCTCAGTATTTAACGTCCTCTCAGACAAACAGAAGCTAAACGATGTCAAAGTTAGCGTAAGGAGGGCTATGCCTGAAGCATTCAGTGAATTCAAAAGTAAAATCCTATGTACCGAATTGACAGAAAATCCTAGGAAGTTCTGGTCTTACGTTAAATCAGTAAGTGGATCGAAACAGCATACTCAGGCACTCTGGGATGATGATGGTATTGAAACAGAGGACGACATGCATAAAGCTGAATACTAAACACCTTTTTCCAAAGCTGTTTCATAGAGGAAGACCGCACTGCAGTTCCTTCTCTAAATCACCGCACGAACGAAAAAATGGCTGACATCTGTCCAAGGAATAGAAAAGCAACTGAAATCACTCAACAGAGGTAAGTCCGCTGGACCTGACGGGATACGAATTCGATTCTACACAGAGTACGCGAAAGAACTTGCCCCCCTTCTAACAGCCGTGTACCGCAAGTCTCTAGAGGAACGGAAGGTTCCAAATGATTGGAAAAGAGCACAGGTAGTCCCAGGTTTCGAGAAGGGTCGTCGAGAAGATGCGCAAAACTATAGCCTTTATCTCTGACATCGATTTGTTGTAGAATTTTAGAACACGTTTTTTGCTCGCGTATCATGTCATTTCTGGAAACCCAGAATCTACTCTGTAGGAATCAACATGGATTCCGGAAACAGCGATCGTGTGAGACCCAACTCGCTTTATTTGTTCACGAGACGCAGAAAATATTAGATTCAGGCTCCCAGGTAGATGCCATTTTCCTAGACTTCCGGAAGGCGTTCGATACAGTTCCGCACTGTCGCCTGATAAACAAAGTAAGAGCCTACGGAATATCAGACCAGCTGTGTGGCTGGATTGAAGAGTTTTTAGCAAACAGAAGACAGCATGTTGTTCTCAATGGAGAGACGTCTACAGACGTTAAAGTAACCTCTGGCGTGCCACAGGGGAGTGTTATGGGAACAGTGCTTTTCACAATATATATAAATGACCTAGTAGATAGTGTCGGAAGTTCCATGCGGCTTTTCGCGGATGATACTGTAGTACACAAAGAAGTTGCAGCATTAGAAAATTGCAGCGAAATGCAGGAAGATCTGCAGCGGATAGCCACTTTGTGCAGGGAGTTTCAACTGCCCCTTAACATAGACAAATGTAATGTATTGCGAATACATAGAAGGAAGGATCCTTTATTGTATGATTATATGATAGCGGAACAAACACTGGTAGCAGTTACTACTGTAAAATATCTGGGAGTATGCGTACGGAACGATTTGAAGTGGAATGATCATATAAAATTAATTGTTGGTAAGGCGGGTACCAGGTTGAGATTCATTGGGAGAGTCCTTAGAAAATGTAGTCCATCAACAAAGGAGGTGGCTTAAAAAACACTCGTTCGACCTATACTTGAGTATTGCTCGTCAGTGTGGGATTCGTACCAGGTCGGCTTGACAGAGGAGATAGAGAAGATCCAAAGAAGAGCGGCGAGTTTCGTCACAGGGTTATTTGGTAAGCGAGATAGCGTTACGGAGATGTTTAGCAAACTCAAGTGGCAGACTCTGCAAGAGAGGCGCTCTGCATCGCGGTGTAGCTTGCTGTCCAGGTTTCGAGAGGGTGCGTTTCTGGATGAGGTATCGAGTATATTGCTTTCCCCTACTTATACCTCCCGGGGAGATCACGAATGTGAAATTAGAGAGATTCGAGTGCGCACGGAGGCTTTCCGGCAGTTGTTCTTCCCGCGAACCATACGCCACTGGAACAGGAAAGGGAGGTAATGACAGTGGCACGTAAAGTGCCCTCTGCCACACACCGTTGGGTGGCTTGCGGAGTATAAATGTAGATGTAGATGTACATGTAATAAAAAGTGTATGTGAAAAGTGCCATGTACGTACTAACACACTACTTTTACATCCAACTTAGGTGTTTGGTGGATAGCCGGCCGCGGTGGTCTAGCGGTTCTGGCGCTGCAGTCCGGAACCGCGGGACTGCTACGGTCGCAGGTTCGAATCCTGCCTCGGGCATGGGTGTGTGTGATGTCCTTAGGTTAGTTAGGTTTAAGTAGTTCTAAGTTCTAGGGGACTTATGACCTAAGATGTTGAGTCCCATAGTGCTCAGAGCCATATGAACCATTTGTTTGGTGGATAGTACTTCTGGTATTATTATCGTAACCCGCTCGTATGGCGGGGGGCAGGGAGTAATACACTATCTAACAAAAAGACTCTGGAGGGGTGTGTGTGTGGGGGGGGGGGGATAATCAGTATCTAACCAAAAGTATCTGGATATTTTATTTTTTTATTTTATTTTTTGCGCAAAAACAACTGTGGCCATAGGCACCCGTGTTATAAGCTTGGAACACCAATAAGTGAAAGAAGTGAAAAGGGACTACACGTTATGACCAATGGACACAAGGAGTGAGAGATAAAAACAGGACTCCCTGTTGGAAAAAGGTCCAAGAAATGCGGCGTAGAGACAGCAGAGGTCGCGAACCAAAGATTAATGTCCTTCGTCATATTATTATGACGGGCAAAAAACAAAACGCGGTGAACAGCCCGCGCGTCTTTCGCTAAGCCGGTATGTCAGACGGCAAACATACACAGGAACGTAAGTGGTTAAAGGAGACCGCTTATAGAACGCTGATGCGACCTATTCTTGAGTACTGCTTGACCGTTTGGGATCCCTATCAGGTCAGATTGACGGAGGACTTAGAAGCGATTCAGAGGCGGGCTGCTAGACTTGTTAGTGGTAGGTTTGATCATCACGCGAGTGTTGCGGAAATGCTTCAGGAACTCGGGTGTGAGTCTCTAGAGGAAAGGAGACGTTCTTTTCGTGAATCGCATCTGAGGAAATTTAGAGAACCAGCATTTGAGGCTGACTGCAGTACAATTTTACTGACGCCAACTTACAATTCGCGGTAAGACCACAAAGATAAGATAAGAGAGATTAGGGCTCGTACAGAGGCATATAGGCAGTCACTTTTCCCTCGTTCTGTTTGGGAGTGGAACAGGGAGAGAAGATGCTAGTTGTGGTACGAGGTACCCTCCGCCACGCATCGTATGGTGGATTGCGGAGTATGTATGTAGATGTAGATGTAGAAAAAAAGTGAATTTTGGTCAAGAAATGGCGAACCGTCAAAGGCTGACGACAACGAGTACAAAGTGGTTGGAGATCACCACTTAAGAAATGGCGATGGCTAAAAAGGCAGCGCCCAACACGCAACCTATTACTGGACATTAATACGGGGTATGTCGAATCTTCGTCTTGAAGTCTGATAAGGACGCTTCCAATGGGACTCCTGAAAGTCTGTGCGGGAATGGCAGCCAATTCTTCCTCAAGAGGCGAAACCAGATAAAGTAGTCTATTTGGACTCTGGCGCCTGGAGTGAAGTTGAGGTTCCCACTAATCCCAAAGGATTCCCATTGGGTTCAGGTGGAGACTGGGGGCAGGCCAGTCCGATCCACTGTGTTATCGTCCCACATGTGCTGCTTTATAGCTTAGTGCATTGTCACGCTGATGGAAACAGTGATCGTCCCCGAACTACTTTACATACGATGCAGTAGTTATCTAAAGTGGTCATATCTACATCTACATCCATACACAGCAAGCCACCTGACGGTGTGTGACGGAGGGTACCTTGAGTACCTCTATCGGTTCTCCCTTCTATTCCAGTCTCGTATTGTTCGTGGAAAGAAGGATTGTCAGCATGCTTCTGTGTGGACTCTAATCTCTCTGATTTTATCCTCATGGTCTCTTCGCGAGATATACGTAGGAAGGAGCAATATACTGCTTGACTCTTCGGTGAAGGTATGTTCTCGAAACTTTAACAAAAGCCCGTACCGAGCTACTGAGCGTCTCTCCTGCAGAGTCTTCCACTGAAGTTTATCTATCATCTCCGTAACGCTTTCGCGATTACTAAATGATCCTGTAACAAAGATCGCTGCTCTCCGTTGGATCTTCTCTATCTCTTCTATCAAATCTACCTGGTACGGATTCCACACTGCTGAGCAGTATTCAAGCAGTGGACAAAAAAGCGTACTGTAACCTACTTCCTTTGTTTTCGGATTGCATTTCCTTAGGTTTCTTCAATGCTTTACCGACGATCAACTTTATATGAACATTCCATTTTAAATCACTCCTAATGCCTACTCCCAGATAATTTGTGGAATTAACTGCTTCCAGTTGCTGACCTGCTATATTGTAGCTAAATGATATGGGATCTTTCTTTCTATGTATTCGCAGCACATTACACTTGTCTACATTGAGATTCAATTGCCATTACATGCACCGTGCGTCAATTCGCTGCAGATCCTCCTGCATTTCAGTACAATTTTCCATTGTAACAACCTCTCGATACACCACAGCATCATCTGCAAAAAGCCTCAGTGAACTTCGGATGTCATTCACAAGGTCATTTATGTATATTGTGAATAGCAACGGTCCTACGACACTCCCCTGCGGCACACCTGAAATCACACTTACTTCAGAAGACTTCTCTCCATTGAGAATGACATTCTGCGTTCTGTTATCTAGGAACTCTTCAATCCAATCACACAATTGGTCTGATAGTCCACATGCTCTTACCTTGTTCATTAAACGACTGTGACGAACTGAATAGAACGCCTTGCGGAAGTCAAGAAACACGGCATCTACCTGGGAACCCGTGTCTATGGCCCTCTGAGTCTCGTGGACGAATAGCGCGAGCTGGGTTTCAGACGATCGTCTTTTTCGAAACCCATGCTGATTCCTACACAGTAGATTTCTAGTCTCCAGAAAAGTCGTTATCCTTCCGCATTTAACGATTTCTTGAGCGCAGTAAGGTGAGGACACCATAAACACAAAAAATACCTCCATATCGCAGCAGCACCTCGTCTGTGCTTCATTGTTGTAACTACACATGATGGTAAGCAAAGTCCTAAGGCATTCGTGAAACCCATACCCCTCCATCGGACTGCCACAGGGTGCAGCACGGTTCATCACTACAAAGCATGCTGCTCAGTGGCGTTGCTCTTTACAGCACCTCAGGCGTCGCCTAGAACTGCAGAAATTTAAGGCTTATGAGGAGCAGCTCTATCACGGTATCCCATTCTTTCTAACTCCCTACGCACAGTTACTGTAGTAAATGGACTCTAAAAGCACTTTGGAAGTCGCGTGTCGTTCCTTCCTCTGGTTTAATGTGATATTTTTACAGCCATCCTTCACAATACTGGTCGGTCCCTCTCTGTTAGAATATGATAACTGTCTCGTCTTTGTTTAGCTGTGACTATTTCTTCACGTTTCCACTTCTCGCTCACATCACCAACAGTCGACTTGGGCAGCTTTAGAAGGGTTGAAATGTCCATGATGGATGTGTTACTCACGTGACTTCCGACTCCCAACGACTTGTCAACGTTGAAAGGCACGGCGCTCTCCAGACAAAATGGTTGAAATGGCTCTGAGCACTATGGGACTTAACTTCTGAGGTCATCAGTACCCTATAACTTAGAACTACTTAAACGTAACTAACCTAAGGACATCATACACATCCATGCCCGAGGCAGGATTCGAACCTGCGGCCTCTCCCTACAGACCCACTCGGCTGCTCCTGCTTCTCTTCCACCCAACACAATACTCCCCCACCTCCTTTTATACTGGCGGCGCCGCCTCTAATGCCACCTACTGGGCAATTCTCAATTACTTAGACGGGTCTGGGTATTTTTGATCAGATATTGCAACTTGTCTGACTCTTCTGATAACATACTGCCTCGGAATTCCAATAGTACACCCCCTCTGTGATGCACAACAACTCTCTTGTAGCGTTTATCTCCCTAGTTTGTTCAGAATCACCTCAACGCTCTTACGCCTGATAAACGAACCTGTGACGAAACACTCTGTTCTTCGTTGGATCCTTTCCAGCCCTTCAATTAATGCAACCAAGGGTATCAGACTAATAACCGGTGGAAGCGTGCTGGGTCCATAACCCAGAGGTCCGTGGATCGAAACCACGCTCTGCTACCAGTGATACGCTCGCCAAACCCGCTGGGCAGAACACGTAATCAGGACTGTAGAAAGGGCCAAATAGGTTGGGATCAGTTTCACCTTCCAATTGTAATTTGTTGTAATCTAATAACACTTTTACAACCAAATCGGCACATAGCCGGACCTTTACCGAATGCAACTCTCTCACGGCTGAAGGCCTCCAAACAAGAAATATTAACAAATCAACAAGATAAAAATCCAATTAAGATAGTAATGATATAATTTTAAAAAAAACATCACAGCAAGGTAGATGGAAAAAACATATGCAAAGTCCAATATAAATGCCTGAATGCCACAATTAAGTTTTAAAATTTTAGAATATATTACCATAGACTTTTAAAGGCAGAAGGCCACAATGTTTAAAAACAAGAAATCTTAAAAATCAACAAGATAAAAACTCAGTTAAAGAGGCAAATAAAATAAAAACAAAACATATCACGGCTAAGTGCAAATCTTCAAGGCAAAGTTGATAGAACAAACATATCCAAGGCACTATACGAATGGCTGAAGGCCTCAATTAAGTTTCAAAATTTTAAAATATATCCATAATCTTTCAGAGGCAGAAGGCCCCGATGTTTAAGCTTGAAAGATAAATTTAAGAATTAATTTCGCAAAATTTTTAAGAAAAAAAAGAAAAAATAACCATAAGTCTTAAATTTGAAGTAGCTGAAAACCAGAAAATTAAACACCGGTGGCACTCAGAAGCCTCCAGGGAGGTCGGTCTGCCCTCGTTCACTTAGGTGAGACAGGTGGTGAGCCCGACTACAGTTGATCCATCGGAACCCAACCAGGGGACAGCCATGGACCGACCGACACAGCGACTTGCTTCCCATCAATCATGAGAACTCAAACAGAAAATGTTACAAACGTGATAATCCACAATGGACTATGAATTAGCTGTCAAAATTACACACCATGTTGGACAGCGACAACAGGTGAGGAAAGCACGCTCCCTGAAATTACGTTAGTGGCCAGGGCAGGTAACCGGAACAGTAACGGCCACTAGGCAGAAGAACACTTGAATTTTAAACACGGTAATATAGTTAACTTCACCCAAAAGAACACTGCCTAACTTCCACTGGTGCACTCGAATTGTAGTCAACCAAAATTGTTAATTGCCCCGCATGGCGGCTAAATTTCAGCAGTAGAAACACTCGATGTTGCTCACAGGAAAGCCTCCCCAACAGCAAACCACCGAAACGAACCACCACAACATCAATGGACGTGGCTAGGGTAGTTAAAACCACTACTCAACTCCGACGCCCTGGGTCGGTGAACCACGAAGCTCGTAGCGATCGGACAGCTCCACACACGCTCCGACACTGCGCAGGGACCGCCAGCGGACGCAGCCGACTGCACCGCGCGGAGTTAACTTCCCTCGTCCGCAGCAACCGACCAACACCTCTCAGAATGCTGACAACATCTAAAATAGTCGTCAGTGGAAGTAACGCCAACTACACACACAACCTGATGAACACTTGCACGAAGACCTGAACGATACCCAACAGTACCTAAGCACACACGAAGACAAATCGGGAGTCGATGCAAACACACACACAGCCGACTCACGAACGATCGGCGAGCCAAAACGCGTCGTGTGGTAGGACGACCGACTGACGGTCCACCAAGACCGTGGCCCGGCTCAAGTGACGCGTGGCGGCAATGGTCGGGAGAGCCATGTCGACGCAGACCCCACTGCTGCTCCAACCCGACTGCACTAGTGCCGCACTGCAACTCCCCGACTGGCAGGTCCGGACTGCGCTCCAGACGCGTTCCAACTGCCTGGCAGACCCGAACTCGCGACCCGAACTTCCTTACGACAAACGACCGGGAAGTAATAGCAGTCGAGCAAAGATACTAAGAGAGGGTATATATCGATACTCGCTGCTAGCGCCGCTCACGGTCAGGCAAAGCAGCAACTCAGTGACAGTAGCAATTTAAATTAACGTAGTGAGGTGGAAGTACTTTAAAAACAGGGTGTGAAATACATGATGGCGGGAACACGAGCCACGCACTGAACCAGTACTCAAGAATTGGTATAACAAGTGTTCTGTACGATAGTTATTACGTGGATGAATTACCTTTCCTCAAGTACATCCAATGAATCTCAACCTGCTATCTGGTTTTTCAACCGTTTGTTTTATGTGTCTTCATCAATCTTTAGGTCGCTCCAGATGGTAGTTAGCGTTTTCTGTGATTTGACGCCAATAACGTCATCGGAAAGTAATCAATATCTTCGCATTTTTGTGTACAGTGCCTCTCCACAAGGAGGGTGCGAACGTCCGTCCTCGTCGCCATCGTAGAGAGACAAGGACAGACAAAACTTTGATTTTCACCACCATTATACTGTGCATGACCGATAGGAACAACCAACTATGATAGATGTGCCCAGGTAGCCAAGAACAACGCTTCTGTACTAGTGTAATAAACAAAATACATTAATAGTTCTTTGGAATGAGAATCCACACTATTCGGCTCAGGCTGAGGGTTAGTTGCTGATGCACTGGACTGTCCTAGCATGTAATCACTGACATGGAATGGAATGTCCTAGTGGGTGATCTCAGGAATATTCACATGCGGACAAAGTTCATGATTCTAGAATGAAATTTTCACTCTACAGCGGAGTGTGCGCTGATATGAAACTTCCTGGCAGATTAAAACTGTGTTCCGGACCGAGACTCGAAATCGGGACGTTTGCCTTTCGCGAGCAAGTGCTCTACCAGCTGAGCTACCCAAGCACGAGTCACGCCCGGTACTCACAGCTTTACTTCTGCCATTATCTCGTCTCCTACCTTCCAAACTTTACACAAGCTCTCCTGCGAACCTTGCAGAACTAGCACTCCTGAAAGAAAGGATATTGCGGAGACACGGCTTAGCCACAGCCTGGGGGATGTTTCCAGAATGAGATTTTCAATCTGCAGCGGAGTGTGCGCTGATATGAAACTTCCTGGCAGGAGAGCTTCCGTAAAGTTTGGAAGGTAGGAGACGAGGTACTGGCAGAAGTAAAGCTGTGAGGACGGCGCGTGAGTCGTGCTTGGGTAGCTCAGTTGGTAGAGCACTTGCCCGCGAAAGGCAAAGCTCCCGATTTCGAGTCGCCGTCCGGCACACAGTTTTAATCTGCCAGGAAGTTCATGATGATAAAAGTCCCATGAGGTTGGTGACCTCAAAGACAAGTCGGAGGCAAAAAACAAAAGAATGGTTCAAATGGCTGTGAGCACTATGGGACTTAACTTCTAAGGTCATCAGTCCCCTAGAACTAAGAACTAGTTAAACCTAACTAACCTAGTCTAATTCTAGGGGACTCATGACCTCAGATGTTTAGTCCCATAGTGCTCAGAGCCATTTGAACCATTTTTTTCTCCTCACCCCCGTGGCAGTAATTGAATTAAGAGTCAGCCGGGAAATACATTTAAATCTATTGACGACCACTGAGCTAGCGTCACGAGTTTTCAAACGTCCACTGCCAAATATGAAGGCGAGTGACACCACGAGTGCTAACGTCGATCGAGGGGTGTCGTCGTGATCGTATTGAATGACACTGAGCGGTTACAGCCATTGTGCTCAAGCTGCTCAAAACATCCACTGCACCGTGGATGGAAGCTGGTAGGGACACTGTTACGCTATTTAGGAGACTGATTTGGGGTAGAAATGATTATACAATATTAAACACTGTCTGAACAGACCACGAATTCCGAATGGTACCGACTGGCCGCCGTTGCATCCTAAGCACTGTTCAGGTATTTCTGTAAGAGTCACCAATTTAAGATTCGCACGTCACTTCTCGTCCCATCATATCCCACACATGCTCGATTGGAGCCGTCCGGAGATCGTGCTGACCATGGAAGTTGCTGCACATCTTACAGAGCACGTTAAGTTTCATGGGCAGTGTGTGCGTGTTGGAACAACACATCACCTTCCTGTTTCAAGAACGACAAAAAAATGGGTTTAACAACATTATACACTTACTGACCCTACGACTTATCTTAGAAGCTAGATTAAGGAAAGACAAACCTATGTTTCTAGCATTTGTAGACTTAGAGAAAGATTTTGACAATGTTCACTGGAATACTCTCTTCCGAATTCTGAAGGTGGCATGGGTAAAATACAGGGAGCGAAAGGCTATTTACAATTTGTACAGAAACCAGATGGCAGTTATAAGAGTCGAGGGACATGAAAAGGGAAGCAGTGGTTGGGAAGGGAGTGAGACGGGGTTGTAGCCTCTCCCCGATGTTATTCAACAAAAGCAAAACGAGAATAATGGAATGTAGTCGAGTTATGTCGGGTGATGCTGAGGGAATTAGATTGGGAAATGAGAAACTTAAAGTAGTAAAGGAGTTTTGCTATTTGTGGAGCAAAATAACTGATGATGGTCGCAATGGAGAGGATATAAAATGTAGACTGGCAATGGCAAGGAAAGCGTTTCTGAAGAAGAGAAATTTGTTAAATCGAGTATAGATTTGTGTTATGGTTTCTGAATGTATTTGTCTGGAGTGTAGCCATGTATGGAAGTGAAACATAGACAATAACTAGTTTGGACAAGAAGAGAGTAGAAGCTTTCGAAATTTGGTGCTACAGAAGAATGCTGAAGATTAGATGGGTAGATCTTATAACTAATGAGGAGGAATTGAATAGAATTGGGGTGAAGAGGAGTTTGTGGCACAACTTGACGAGAAGAAGGGATCGGTTGGTAGGACATGTTCTGAGGAATCAACGGATCACCAATTTAGTATTGGAGGGCAGCGTGGAGGGTAAAAATCGTAGAGGGAGAGCAAGAGATGAATACACTAAACAGATACAGAAGGGTGTAGGTTGCAGTAGGTACTGGGAGGAGAAGAAGCTTGCACAGGATAGAGTAGCATGGAGAGCTGCATCGAACCAGTCTCAGGACTGAATACCACAACAAACACTTACCGAGCGCTGGTTAGCGTTCCCACCAGAGACACGTAAGGTGAACACCAGTTGTAGCTTATCGCACCATAAGGCCGGAGGTGGGGCCAGTGTGACTTGGATTGATACACTCTACGAGACAGCGCTCACCAGATCTACTTCATACGCGCAGATGACCATCACTTGGTGCTGGAAGAATCTGAAGACCACGGCGCGCTATTCCACCTTCCAAGTGATCCTCTGAGGGTACCATTCGACCTGTGCACGTCGATGTGGTGGCGTAGTGGAAGACGGGCTAGAGGTGTGCTTGCCCGTAGTCCCATTGCTAATAACCAGTTGTTAACAGTTAGTGTTGACACGTCTGAGCTCACAAGTCGTCCTGTGCTGTGGTAGCTGTACGATCTGCCACTACTGCCCTTACAATACGACGATCTGGGCGGGTGTGTGTGCTGTGTGGACGTCCAGAACCTCGTCTACGGTTGTGATAATGTTCACGTGACCACTGATACTGGCATCGTTGCACAACTGGACGCAGCATGTCCAACTTCTCTGGCAGTTCACCGAAAGGACCATACCGCCGCTCGGATGGCCAGAATTTGGCCCAGTTTAAAGTCGCTCACTTGACTATAGGAAGAGCGATTGCATCTTCGTGGCGTGGTTGCCTGCTTGCTCCACACGTCTGCACCACACTGATCCTTCTGGCTAGGAGAATTCCCTGTTAGAAGGTAGACACAGGTGGCACTCTGATAGCTATGCCAAAACGCTGCTGGAGGACGCCAACCATTATATCTACTATCCCCCAGGTGGCATATGCCGTCGTAGGACGAAAATCGACGTCGTCCTGTGTACTTATTTTTTTCCGGCAGTGTTTTTAACAACTTTCATGAGGCGGAATCCGTAGATAGTAAAGGAACGAGTTATAGGACAGAATTAATGAAGCAAAGTCCTGAGGCTATAAATGAGAGGCAGAGAGCAGAAGCTGTAAGAGCTAATGGCAGGAGACACTTGGTGGGTCTACGCTACGTTGTGAGAAGCCAATTGAAGTGTTTGGAAGTATTAGATAGCCATATAGGGAAATAATTCCTTTTCCTTCCGCGCAGCGTCTGAAAAATTTCTGAAGAATAACGAGTCTAGATAGCCAACAAGGCGGTGTACGGCCTTCGTCCCTACGTCATGCCCCAGAGAGGAAGTTGTGCGAGGTGTAGTCAGAGGCGTTGCTGAGACGACAGTACGGGCGAGAAGCGGTCGCGGACAGAGCCGCGAGAGTGTTAGATTGAAGCCAGTGGAAAGAAGGTAGCTGCTGCAACGCTCTCTTGATCCTATATTCGTACAAGGAATACAGTTAACAAGCGGAACTCTGATAAACATCAGTACCTATACATCTACATATATACTCCGCTAGCCACAAAGCGGTGTGTGGCGGAGGGCACAATTCGCGCCAAAGTCGTATTTCCCCCCCTCTGTTCAACTCGCGGATCGCTCGAGGGAAAAACGACTGTCTGAACGCCTCAGTACGAACTCTTTTTTCCCTTATCTTTGAATGATGATCATTACGCGATTTGAAACTTGGTTGTTATAATATATGCTCTATATATTGGATTTCGGAATTTAGTGAGCAGCCCCTTCTGTTTAGCGCGTCGTCTATCTGCAAGTGTGTCCCACTTCAAACTTTCTATGAGATTTGTAACGCTCCCGCGATGGCTAAATGTACCAGTCACGAATCTTGCCGCTCTTCTTTGGACCTTCTCAATCTCCTGAATCAGACACAACTGGTAAGGGTCCCATACAGACGAACAATACTCCAAGACTGGACGAACTAACGTATTGTAAGTTATTTCCTTTCTTGAAGGATTGCATCGCTTCAGGATTCTACCATTAAACCGCAATCTAGAGTTTGCCTTACCCGTTATTTGTGTAATCTGATCATTCCATTTCGCATCATTTCCAGTAGTCACACCCAGAAATTTTACTGATGTTACCGCTTCCAAATACTGATCATTTATTTTGTAGTCGTACATTAATGGGGATTTTCGCCTTGTTATACGAAGTAGGTTACACTTACTAATATTGAGAGATAACTGCCGCCGCGCGGGATTAGCCGAGCGGTGTGAGGCGCTGCAGTCAGGGACTGTGCGTCTGGTCCCGGCGGAGTTTCGAGTCCTCCCTCGGGCATGGGTGTGTGTGTTTGTCCTTAGGATAATTTAGTTTAAGTAGTGTATAAGCTTACGGACTGATGACCCTAGCAGTTAGGTCCCATAAGATTTCACACACATTTGAACATTTGAGATCACTGCCAGTCATTAAAAAAAAATGGTTCAAATGGCTCTGAGCACTATGGGACTTAACATCTATGGTCATCAGTCCCCTAGAACTTAGAACTACTTAAACCTAACTAACCTAAGGACAGCACACAACACCCAGTCATCACGAGGCAGAGAAAATCCCTGACCCCGCCGGGAATCGAACCCGGGAACCCGGGTAGTCATTACACCACGCATTTATTTTTCTGCAAATCCTCATTGATTTGTTCACAACTTTCGTGTGATACTACTTTCCTGTAGACTACAGCATCATCGGCAAACAGTCTAATGCCGCTTTCAGTACCATCAACCAGATCGTTTATGTAAATCGTAAAAATCAGAGGACCTATTACGCTGCACTGGGGCACACCTGAAGTTACGCATGTTTCTGTTGAAGTCACCCCGTTCAGGACGACATACTGCTCCCTGTCTGTTAGAAAACATTCTATCAAACCGCATATGGAATTTGATAGACCGTAAGCGCGCACTTTTTGTAGCAAGCGACAGTGCGGAACTGAGTCAAACGCCTTTCGAAAGTCGAGAGTCGGTATCTAGAGCCCGTTGTATATCATGCACAAAGAGGGCCATCTGTGTCTGTCTAAGGCCGCCACTTTAGCGTGGAAGCACCTAAGTTGGCAAAGCGGACCTTTAACTTGAGATTCAGAATAAACTTAAAGATTAACAGTGCCTTTATCGGTTATTCTTCTAGTCATCCTCCAGTGAGCTACATCCACCTCACGGAATAACCGCCAGACAATCAAGTTGTCCACTCACTTCAGTCAGCCGTCTGTCGGCCGCTGTGGCCGAGCGGTTCTAGGCGCTTCAGTCCGCAACCGCGCTGCTGCTGCTGTGGCAGTAGGTTCGAATCCTGCCTCGGGCAGGGATGTGTGTGATGTCCTCACGTTAGTTAGGTTTAAGTAGTTATAAGTCTAGGGGACTGATGACCACAGATATTAAGTCCCATAGTGCTCAGAGCCATTTGAACCATGTGAGACTTAACTTTTCCCGGCGAATAGATGTTCGAACAACTTACAAGTTTGCTGCCGAGTGATGTAGTCGACCACCGCCGATATTTCGACAGGAGCACACCCTGCCATTCTCAAGGCACAAATGCAAGGAAGAAGAATTGTGCAAGGAAATTTAATACCTCGGTTCACAGAGGAGAATCTAGGAAGGCACCACACACAGAACAAGTGTCAACACAAACAAAGATGACCAACACCATAAATATCGATAGTGACTAATCAACAGGTGAGGTAGTACCTAATTCTGTCCCTCTGTTTTTTGATGAGAGACAGAGCTGGATTCCAAGCAGCATTTAAACAAAATCCACCATCTCTGTTAATAAAGTTGCTTGATAGTCTGATTTCAACAGCTTCCTTAATAACACTATTCCAATAGCTGGACGTGCAAGCCAGAATCCCCGTGTTGTTGTATACCATAGGATGACTGGTGTCAAGGCATTGTTCTGCAATAGCGGATTTGCTCGGCTGTTGTAAGCGTGTGTGACGCCTATGTTCAACACACCGGTCTTCCACAGTCCTGATTGTCTGACCAATATATGACATGCCACAACTGCAAGGAATACGATAGACCCCAGCCTTGCGCAAACCAAGATCATCTTTTTCGGACGCCAACAGGGCCTTAATCGTAGAAGATGGTCGAAAAACACATTTCACATCATATTTCCGCAAAATACGGCCAATCCTGTTGGAAATGCTTCCTGCGTAAGGCAAAAAGGCCGTAGTCTTAGGTGCCACTACGTTGCTATCGTCACTCACCCGTTGCACAGAAGGCTGATGGCGCAACGCACGTTTGATCTGCCTCTGACTATAACCATTCTGACGGAAGGTGACTTCGAGATGTGATAGCTCAGCTGCCAAACTTTCAGGGTCTGAGATAACGTGGGCCCTGTGAACCAAGGTGCGAAGTACTCCCTCACGCTGCGCTGGATGGTGACAACTATCAGCTCGCAGATACAAGTCAGTGTGAGTAGGCTTCCTATAAACAGAATGTCCCAACGTACCATCACTCTTCCTTTTCACCAACACATCAAGGAAGGGAAGGCATCCATTCTTTTCCACCTCCATAGTGAACTGAATATTAGGGTGGATTGAATTCAAGTGTTCCAAAAACCGATTTAAATTCTCACTACCATGAGGCCAAACAACAAAAGTATCGTCTACATATCTGAAAAAACACGCAGCTTTCAAAGTCGCTGACTCCAATGCACGTTCCTAAAAGTCCTCCATAAACGCCGGCCGCGGTGGCTGAGCGGTTCTAGGCGCTTCAGTCCGGAACCGCGCGACTACTACGGTCGCAGGTTCGACTCCTGCCTCGAGCATGGATGTGTGTGATGTCCTTAGGTTAGTTAGGTTTAAGTAGTTCTAAGTTCTAGGGGACTGATGACCACAGCAGTTAAGTCCCATAGTGCACAGAGCCATTTTAACCAGACCATCCTCCATAAACAAATTGACCACAATAGGTGACAACAGGCTTCCCATTGCAACTCCATCAGTCTGTTCGTAGTACTGACCATTGAATAAAAAGTAAGTGGAGGTCAGCACATGTCGAAACAAATTTGTTAACTCGATACCAAACTTAACTTCAATTAGCTGCACTGAATCAGAGAGAGGAACGCGAGTGAAAAGAGAAACCACATCAAAACTGACTAAAATATCAGAGTCATTCAAACGCAATCCCTGCAATCGATGTAAGAAATCTGCAGAGTTCTTAATTTGGTGTTCACTCCTGCCTACTAGTGGGCTCAACAAGGGCAAGATGTTTCACTACACCATAAGACGGAGCACCAATATTAGAAACAATAGGCTTACAACAGCCTAGCAAATCCGCTATTACAGAACACTGCTTTGACACCGGTCATCCTATGGAATACAACAACACGGAGATTCTGGCTTGCACGTCCAGCTATTGGGATAGTGTTATTAAGGAATCTGTTGAAATCAAACAATCAAGCAACCTTATTAACAGGGATGGTGGATTTTGTTTAAATGCTGCTTGGAATCCGGCTCTGTCTCTCATCAAAAAACAGAGGGACAGAAATAGTGCCACCTCACCTGTTGATTAGTCACTATCGATATTTATGGTGTTGGTCATCTTTGTTTGTGTTGACACTTGTTCTGTGTGTGTGGTATCTTCCTTGCTTCTCCTCTGTGAACCGAGGTATTAAATTTCCTTGCACATTTCTTCCTCCTTGCGTTTGTGCCTTGAGAATGGCAGGGTGTGCTCCTGTCGAAATGTCGGCGGTGGTCGACGACGTCACCCGGCAGCAAACCCGTAAGTTGTTCGAACATTTGAACCATATTCAGCCGTCTGAATACCTGTCGCACAATCCGTGGTGAAAGCCACTTTGGGGTCGCGACAAGTGTATTCGGACCAGTACGGGTTAAAACAGCTGGCACATCATCAAGTCAGTCACAGTTACGGTGGAAAGTGAAAACGTTTTGGCAACTGTGGTTACAGTTCTACGTGCAGCATACCACGCTGCACCCCAAACTCGCCGCAGTGCACGTTCTTGACAGCATCGGACGGTATCCGCGTATCGCCCCCGGCGAGGCTAAAATTCCAGCTGCTGGTGCCGGAGCGAGCTGAGTGATTAAGTTCTCCGCCGGCGGTTATCGGCTTAGAGGCGGCCGTGGAGCGACGTTCCCCATCAGGGCCATTAGCGCCGGCGCTGCCAGCTCCCCACCCGACCTCTGGAGAGTCAATAAAAGGGCCACCGCTGCCGATGCGTGGGTGTGGCGTACCAAGCACGTTGTGTGTGTGTGTGTGTGTGTGTGTGTGTGTGTGTGTGTGTGGGACGGACTAATCCCCACTCCAGGACATAGCTATTCTGGGGGCATGCACAACCTGTGCCCTCCCGATTTTTTTCATATTAACACACTCGCATCAACTACAGAACTTTTTTTTTCCTTGCTTTAGAAATCCTAGATGGCCGGTCCTCTTCCCCCAATTCGGGCTCTGGTGTATATATTCAGCGCGTCACTGCTACGTGCAGGGTGGTTATACGAGGAGCGTTCAATACGAACTCTACGCATTTACACTACTGGCCACTAAAAATCCTACACCAAGAAGAAATGCAGATGATAAACGGGTATTCATTGGACAAACACATTATACTAGAACTGACATGTGATTACATTTTCACGCAATTTGGGCCCATAGATGCTGAGAAATCAGTACCCAGAAAAACCACCTCTGGCCGTAATAACGGCCTTGATAGGCCTGGGCATTCAGTCAAACAGAGCTTGGATGGCGTGTACAGGTACATCTGCCCGTGCAGCTTCAACACGATACCACAGTTCATCAAGAGTGGTGACTGGCGTATTGTGACGAGCCAGTTTCTCAGGTGCCATTGAGCAGACGTTTTCAATTGGTGAGAGATCTGGAGAATGTGCTGGCCGGGGCAGCAGTCGAACATTTTCTGTATCCAGAAAGGCCCGTACAGGACCTGCAACATGCATTCGTGAATTATCCTGCCGAAATGTAGGGTTTCGCAGGGATCGAATGAAGGGTAGAGCTACGGATCGTAACACATCCGAAATGTAACGTCCACTGTTCAAAGTGCCGTCAATGCGAACAAGAGGTGTCCGAGACGTGTAACCAATGGCACCCCATACCATCACGCCGAGTGATACGCCAGTATGGCGATGACGAATACACGCTTCCAATGTGCGTTCACCGCGATGTCCAAACACGGATGCGACCATCATGATGCTGTAAACAGAACCTGGATGCATCCGTAAAATGACGTTTTGCCATTCGTGCGCCCAGGTTCGTCATCGCAGGCGCTCCTGTCTGTGATGCAGCGTCACGGCTAACCGCAGCCATGGCCTCCGAGCTGATAGTCCATGCTGCTGCAAACGTCGTCGAACTGTTCGTGCAGATGGTTGTTGTCTTGCAAACGTCCCCATCTGTTGACTCGGGGATCGAGAAGTGGCTGCACGATCCGTTACAGCCATGCGGATAAGATGCCTGTCTTCTAGACTGCTAGTGATACGAGTCCGTTGGGATCGAGCACGGCGTTCCGTATTATCCTCCTGAACCCACCAATTCCGTATTCTGCTAACAGTCATCTGATTTCGACCAACGCGAGCAGCAATGTCGCGATACGAAAAACCGCAATCGCGATAGGCTACAATCCGATCTTTATCAATGTCGGAAACGTGATGGTACGCATTTCTCCTCCTTACACGAGGCATCACAACAACGTTTCACCAGGCAACGCCGGTCAACTGCTGTTTGTGTATGAGAAATTGGTTGGAAACTTTCCTCAAGTCAGCACATTGTAGGTGTCGCCACCGGCGCCAACCTTATGTGAATGCTCTGAAAAGCTAATCATTTGACTATCACAGCATCTTCTGCCTCTCGGTTAAATTTCGCCTCTGTAACACGTCATCGTCGTGGTGTAGCAATTTTAATGGCCAGTAGTGTACGTCATATTGCAATAGTAAATACTTTTTAATTTTGCCACCAGCGGAAAAATGCTGCTATCGGACCACAGAAAAGGCGAATATGCTCCTGTTTTAAAAGACTCGGACTCAAAAACTGAGTACCAAGCTGCCACATTTTACCTTTCTGAGCACCTTTAAAAATTTTCCCAAAAATTTACTCTCCGAACATACTCGCGCTCTTCTTAACATGCAATTCACCTCTCACACTCTCCCCTAACTGTAATTCGCTCACACCCATCCACTTCCAGTTGCCCATTCTATCTCACTCATCCAGCCCAACTCTCTGTCACTGTCTCCTCTCTCACAGCCACAATCTCCTTCCGTCTCTCCTCACTCCCTCCCTCTTGCTCTCTGTCACTTCTACTGTCTCATTCATTCCTGCCGACTGTTGCCGTCTCTCCTCACCGTCACTATTTCCCTCTTCACCGAAATCATTGTCAAAGGAGTCGGTCACTCGTTATTACTGGCTCTCACCCACTTCCACTTTCTCCATCTCTATATTCCTTTCCCACTAGGTCTGTCTGCTTCACTCTTTTCCTAGCAATAGCAATGAGTGTCAGCTACGTTACACTGTGACTGTATCCCTCTGTTTTTCTCTCGCAGTGCCGTTGACTCCATTTCTCTGTCTTACCACACCTGCTGTCTATTATGGTTCAATTGGCTCTGAGCACTATGGGACTTAACTTCTGAGGCCATCAGTCCCCTAGAACTACTCAAATCTAACTAACCTAAGGACATCAGACACATGCATGCCCTAGGCAGGATTCGAACCTGCGACTGTAGCGGTCGCGCGGTTCCAGACTGTAGCGCCTAGAACCGCTCGGCCACACCGGCCGGCGCTGTCTATTATCTTGTAGTATTTGTTACTCTTCTGTCTCTTTCTCACAGCTACTGCCTTTTTTCTCAGCAAAAAAAGCAAGAATATGTTCACATGCAAAAATGTTGGGAAATTCTGTAAAGATGCTGAGGATGGTAGAATGGGGCAGCTCTTGTCCCGTTTTTCACTCACAGTCTTTTAAACAAGAGTATACTGGTCTTTTTTTCATTTCCCACAGGGGCATTTTTTCGCTGGTTCCCTTCTTTTCTCTGTTACATCCGAGCTGACTTTATGAGCCAGTAAAATTTTAGTAGTCTACTTACGTGAAATTTGAATATCGCAAGACTAACTATATACCTCATACCAGAGCTTACGTGCCAAAAAAGTTTTGTATGTGCTTCAGTACCACAACATGTGTTGCCAGAACTTTCTGACGATAACGGTGACATTTCATAGCATATTTCTACGTGCTACGTAACTTCATAAACTGCGATTTCGGCTCACATCGGATTTTGCTAGCGTTTTTTACCTGTAGCCTGCATTTAGGGACAGCTTTGAACCTCTGTCTCCCGGAAACGCATAAAGACATCAAGAAAATTTTCAAGGTTGTTCGAGATCGGGACTTTAGGAACACATCGAAAATAATTACACCCATTTTCTGTGCATAGGCGTTTTGGAACTTGCGGCTCGTTTTTGGTAGCCAAAAACCGTGTTTTGGAATGTTTCTCCATAAGGGAGAAAGATTTTTGAAAACGTATGGATTAAACTCCTAGATAAATGCATAAAGAATGTACCACTAAAATTTGAGCGATTTGCCGCCGGCGGTTAGATATCCGCTGCTGACGGCGAAAATATGGTGTTACCGCATTTTTCGGTTTTCTCATGAACAGCTCACGATAAGGCCCTTATTGTCCACCGTAGACCACATCAAATGCAGCAAAGAGGACAGATACCGTAAGGCGATCCTTCTATTGGGTATTGAGTGATCCTTAGCCCGAGGGCTATCCAAGACACTTGACCCTAACTTTCTATTAAAAAAAATAGTACCTGGGCTTAAGTCCTGAATGAATTCCGTTTTTATGCACGGCATTTTGGGTCATGTTGGTAAAGCATGCTGTCGTATGCGTACCGATATCTCATACAGACAAACGGATAAATCAGTAATGTGCAACGTATAAGAAATTTAATATTTGCTGTCTTGACTCAGTGCATTAGTAAATCTGACATTAAGGTCTCGTACAAACCTGTGAACGGCGTAAGCACACAGCCCGCAGTACCGAGTATGATAATCTTTGTCTGTAGTATGTCCGCCATTAACTGAGAGCAGTAAACGTAGTTGAAACCATAGCTCTAAAAAAATTCCATACAATTACTGACTCCACGCTAGGCTAGCCAGTAAATAGCGCAGGCAGAGTGTGTCACACCACGGATTATAACAAAGTTTCTCCGCAGCAAAAAAGAGTCGTTTATGACAGATAAAAGCCTTCCTTAATGCTCTACTGCATTATGGACAGCGGTCACCACGATCGGCGTTCACGACACGCGCTCAGCGCTGCACGCGACTGCACTGCTCTGAAGCTACCATCAGCGCAACAAATTCACAACAGCGGCTGCGGTAACGAGTCGAACAAATTTCTCTGCAACAAGCCACCGAAAATCGAATCACCCAGCAAACAACCTCTGAAACTGAAAGATGGACGCGACCATATGATGAAAAATAGAAACCCTTCATAACTTCTTTATGGTTACACTGCCAAAATTATTTATTTATTCTACTTGATGTTACTATTGTTGTTATGCTTCTCAGTCCAAAGATTGGTCTGATGCAGCTCTCCGTGCTATTCTGCACAAGCGTCCCCATCCCTGCATGACTAATTAAACACACCTCCCCCTTGCAACAGTCAAATTTTGCTCTTCCTCTACAACTTTCACTCCCAAAGTTTCTTCCACTGCCTAGTTGACCTCTCCCCGATGTCTCTGTCTGTGCCCTATCAACTGGTCCCGTCTTTTACACAAGTTGTGCGATAAAACTCTTCAAAATTTTGCAAAAACACACATAATGTCTGATGGGAAACCGCAATCACTGGCTATACAATGTTAATTACAATCCGTCTTGATTGCAGAAATGTTTATTGACATGACGGTTTCGGCAACCGAAACTGCAGACCTGAATATGGTTCTAGAGGAACCGAAACCGTCATGTCAATAAACACTTTTGCAATCAAGACGGATTATAATTAACATTGCGTAGCCAGTAATTGCGGTTTCCCATAATCTAAATTGCAGATCTGAAGATGATTCTACAGGAACCGAAACTGGTCATGTGATAAACAGCAATCAAGACGGATTATAATTGTTTGTTGTTGTTGTCTTTAGTCTTACGACTCGTTCGATGCAGCTCTCCATGCTACTCTATCCTGTCCAAGCTTCTTCATCTCCCAGTACTTACTGCAACCTACATCCTTCTGAATCTGCTTAATGTATTCATCTCCTGGTCTCCCTATACGATTTTTACCCTCCACGCTGCCCTCCAATGCTAAATTTGTGATCCCTTGATGCCTCAGAACATGCCCTACCAACCAGTCCCTTCTTCTTGTCAAGTTGTGCCACAAACTCCTCTCCTCCCCAATTCTATTCAATACCTCCTCATTAGTTGCGTGATCTACCCATCTAATCTTCAGCATTCTTCAGTAGCACCATTGTAAAACTCTTTTTTTTTCGATTCGATTCAGTAACTCCTCACCTATCCATCTATTCTCCATGATTATTCTGTAGCATCACATTTTAAAACCTCTGCTCTCTCCTGGTCATTTCTCGTCCACCAACCAAGGGCACTGTCACGTTGATGAGACCAGTTCTTGTCCGATCTCCGACGATGAGCAATGTGCACGGATGCGTGACCGTCCGGGGAGAAGCGGTCGCCGTTTGTTTTAATGACACGCAGATCGAAGAAGTGGCGTCCAACAACTGAAAAACTAAAATTTTAATTTCTTATATTCTTGTTCCTTTTTCCCCACACTACTCTCATTTTTTCTGCATGCGCTCTCTTCCCTTCCCCTGTCCATTTTATTCCTGCTTTCTTCGCAGCTTCGTTCTCTGGCTTAATTTCCCATTAGTCAACTTCCTGCATAAATACCTTTCTGTCCAAAAATCTGAGCTATTTGTAGGTCCTTTTGTATCCTGGGTAAAGTTCTTCTATGTATTTAAGAATTTTCTAAGTCTTGTTTTGGGAAGCCTAGAGACGCGCTCATAAAATTTTAATCGCCCTTTTCTGCCCCAAGGTTGGATAATTTCTCAGTTGTTTGACGAGATGGTAGTCTATAGCCCTCTTCTGTTTACTTTGGCCCTGGTATCTTTCTGATGAGTTTATGTTCTTCCTTTGATAAGTTTTATAGATCACTTTTGATGTGGAGTGCTAGGGTTTTACTGGCATATAGGACTTCAGGTTTCAATACTGTATTATAGTGCTGATTTTAATGTTTTTGGACAAGCATTTGTTATTGTACACCTTTATGGTTCTTCCATAGGCTCTCTTTACTTTTTGGAGGCGAATATTTTGTGTTATTTTTCTCGTCTCGTAGGTTCAAGAACTTCACCTAATTATTTAAAATGTCGGTATTCTATAGTCAAGTTTTGGGCGTTAGTTTTTGTGGCAATGTACTCAGATTTTAGGAAAGATATTTGCAGACCAACTTTCTCTGCACACACTTTAAAGCTTTTAACCTGTTCGATTACTGTTATCTCATCGTCCGCTAGTAAGGCTAAGCCGTCAGCAAAAACTAAACATTAAATTCTAGTGTCATCCTTGACTTACGCCATTTGTATAGGTTTCCAGCAGTTTTTATTCTTCAGTTCCTCTTCCCATTGGCGGATGACCCTGTCCAGCACAAGGTTGAATAGGAGAGGAGACAGACCATTACCTTGTCGGAGGCCAGTTATGGTCAGCTAGGGCTGGGATATGGTGATGCTGAGGGAATTAGATTAGGAAATGAGACAGTTAAAGTAGTAAAGGAGTTTTGCTATTTGGGGATTAAATAAATGATGATGGTCGAAGTAGAGAGGATATAAAATGTAGACTGGCAATGGCAAGGAAAGCGTTTCTGAAGGAGAGAAATTTGTTAACATCGAGCATAGATTTAAGTGTGAGGAAGTCTTTTCCGAAAGTATTTGTATAGACTGTAGCCATGTATGGAAGTGAAACGTGGACGATAAATAGACAAGAAGAGAATAGAAGCTTTCGAAATGTGGTGCTACAGAAGAATGCTGAAGATTAGATGGGTAGATCACATAACTTATGAGGACGTATTGAATAGAATTGGACAGAAGAGAAATTTGTGGCACATCTTGGCTAAAAGAAGGGATCGGTTGGTAGGACATGTTCTGAGCCATCAAGGGATCACCAATTTAGTGTTGGAGGGCAGCGTGGAGGGTAAAAATTGTAGAGGGAGACCAAGAGATGGATACACTAAGCAGATTCAGAAGGATGTAGGTTGCAGTAAGTACTGGGAGACGAAGAACCTTGCACAGGATAGGGTAGCATGGAGAGCTGCATCAAACCAGTCTCTGCACTGAAGACCACAACAACAGCAACAACAACATATATATATATATATATATATATGTGTGTGTGTGTGTGTGTGTGTGTGTGTGTGTGTGTGCCGCGCGCAACACTACATCCCAGACAAATTCCTGCGCAAAAAATTTCGTACCACTTAAAATATATACCCAAATTCCCCTTTTCAGAAACGCGTTTCTTACGGTTGTATTGTGTCACTTCCACTCCCGTAATCTCCAGTTACTTTGCTCCGGAAATAGTTAACAAAGGCATCTCACGCAAAAACATTTTTGTAAATCTTCTTATATTCGTGATACATGACGTTCAGTATTAAAGTATTAGTCACCAAAAGCATTTCGGAGCAACTCTCAAAAAGTTTCGAGAAAATACACTTTGAAGTTTTCGGAGCATCTGTATTGCCCTAAAGTAAGATAGTTTTTTCGATAGGTCACGTGAATCTGTGGTAGAATGCTCACCAGCGATGAAGGCCTCCTGGGTTTACCCTGGCTGACGCTAGTTTTTAAACGAAGGTCCATGTTCTACGAGGACTTTCGTGGGACGTAAAATACGCAAGGATGGAAAATAATTCAGTGTGGATTTTTAATCAAACAACCGTTATTAACAATCTTCTATAAAACATCGGTAATTAAGAACTTATATTTGCAATGAAACTGAACTTTCGTGAGTGATATAAAATTACAAATAAGAAGACAGAAATTTTTTCGTGAAAATGACATATGTTAAACAGCATATATTTGACGAATTTTATATTTAAATGATTCAGGATACCGACTGAATTAAAAAAGAAAAAAATGACCAAAACGAGACTTCAACCCGCGATACGAATAAAGTGAAACTATTTCCCTCACCAGAAGAAACATCACCAAGGTGATCACTCTTTGGACACAACACGTCACAATAAAAGGCTGGGAGCAACCTAGAGTCAAGTGACCACACAAAACAAATTGTACTAAGGCTCAGAATTTTACGATTTCATTCAATAGAAGGGCCGAAATTAGTTTAGTTCGACGTTCGTTTTACCAGTACGTATTAACAGGATCGTAAAACACGAAGAATATCCAGTACTCCGGCACGGACGGCAACGCCCTGGCCCGATCAGACTGCTACCGTCAAGCATGCAGCGCTGCTTAGTCGCTGCTGTAGTACTGGCTTTCCTTCGTGTCTTACTGTCTCTGTTAATAGATACCGGTAAAACGAATATCGGACTACACTACATCTACATCCATACTCCGCAAGCCACCTGACCGTGTGTGGAGGAGGGTACCTAGACTATCTCTTCTCCCTTCTGTTCCAGTCTCGTATTGTTCGTGGAAACAAAGATTGGCGGTACGCCTCTGTGTGCGCTCTGATCTCTCTGATTTTATCCTCATGGTCTCTTCGCGAGATATACGTAGGAGGGAGCGATATACTGCTTGACTCCTCGGTGAAGGTATGTTCTCGAAACTTCAACAAAAGCCCGTACCGAGCTACTGAGTGTCTCTCTCGCAGAGTCTTCCACTGAAGTTTATCTATCATCTCCGTAACACTTTCGTGATTACTAAGTGATCCTGCTCTCCGTTGGATCTTCTCTATCTCTTCTATCAACTCTATCTGGTACATAACCGACACCGGTGAACAGTATTCAAGCAGTGGGCGAACAAGTGTACTGTAACCTACTTCCTCTGTTTTTGGACTGCATTTCCTTAGGATTCTTCCAATGAATCTCAGTCTGGTATCTGCTTCACCGACGATCAACTTTATATGATCATTCCATTTTAAATCACTCCTAATGCGTACTCCCAGATAATTTATGGAATTAACTGCCTCCAGTTGCTGACCTGCTGTATTGTAGCTAAATGATAAAGGATCTTTCTCTCTATGTATTCGTAGCACATTACACTTGTCTACATCTCGATATACCACAGCATCATCCGCAAAAAGCCTCAGTGAACTTCCGATGTCATCCCCAAGGTCATTTATGCATATTGTGAATAGCAACGGTCCTACGACACTCCCCTGCTGCACACCTGAAATCACTCTTACTTCGGAAGACTTCTCTCCATTGAGAATGACATGCTGCGTTCTGTTACCTAGAAACTCTTCAATCCAATCACACAATTGGTCTGATAGTCCATATGCTCTTACTTTGTTCATTAAACGACTGTGGGGAACTGTATAGAACGCCTTGCGGAGGTCAAGAAACACGGCATCTACCTGTGAACCCGTGTCTATGGCCCTCTGAGTCTCGTGGACGAATAGCGCGAGCTGGGTTTCACACGATCGTCTTTTTCGAAACCCATGCTGATTCCTGCAGAGTAGATTTCTAGTCTCCAGGAAAGTCATTATACTCGAACATAATACGGGTTCCAAAATTCTACAACTGATCGACGTTAGAGACATAGGTCTATAGTTCTGCGCATCTGTTCGACGTCCCTTCTTGAAAACATGGATGACCTGTGCCCTTTTCCAATTCTTTGGATTGCTATGCTCTTCTAGAGACATACGGTACACCGGTGCAAGAAGGGGGGGCAAGTTCCTTCGCGCACTCTGTGTAAAATCGAACTGGTATCCCATCAGGTCCAGCGGCTTTTCCTCTTTTGAGCGATTTTAATTGTTTTTCTATCCCTCTGTCATCTATTTCGATATCTACCATTTTGTCATCTGTGCGACAATCTAGAGAAGGAACTGGGTCCGCTCCATCGAACCGTCAACTACAGTTAAACCTCAAAAATCATAATGTTCGCACCGGGAAACAAATCGATCCCGACGCTTTCCGTCGACACTGGACATCGCATGAAGACGTGGAGAGCGGTCTTTGTTTGGGCTGACTCCAGCTACACACTGCAAAAACGAAATTGCTGATATCTGCTGAAACTCCAGAGAAAATGCGCTCGAGTCTCTTAGGAGGGGCACAAGTGCATAATCGCGATTTGAAATACCGTACCCCACTTCAGTCAGTCATTGGCCACTTGGTTTCAAGAGCGCCAGATAGATGGAGATAAAACAGCATAGCGCAGATCTAATGTTTTATACATGTATCTCTATTATAGTTGTCATTTTAGTCTGATTAATTTAAAATAGGATGTTAAATGGAAATGTCATCAATGTCATTCTGAAATGGAAGTAGTCCATTGTGGAAGAAACATTTGCCACGAATGTCTGGCATTTCGGAGAATAGCTGCTACTTTAAGGGCCGGAAGTAGAGAATACATTGCGTGTTCCAAGTACAATTTACTCATAATCTAATATCTGATGAAAACCTCAAGGGTCACTTCTCCAAATTTCTTGGACCTTGGCTCAGCTCAGAATCTTAAACTACCCTAACAGATTCAAGTGCGATTCGTGGTTCATGCCGGGATAGCTCAATCAGAAAGAGCATTTCCAACGAAGGACAAGCTTTTGGACTCCAGTCCCGTCCAAGGACACATTCTTCAGTTTCTAAAAAGAGCGCACACTCCAATCGAGAGTGACACATTCATTCTAGATTATTTCTAATTTAGAATAAATGATTCACGTTATCAATTACTACAGTACTTGCTATCAATAACTTCAATATGTTTTGTCATTTAGTCCACATATCTTGTTGTTGTTGTTGTGGTCTTTAGTCCAGAGACTGGTTTGATGCAGCTCTCCATGCTACTCTATCCTGTGCAAGCTACAACCTTCTGAATTTGCTCAGTGTACTCATCTCTTGGTCTCCCTCCCGAGGTCATCAGTCCCCTAGAACTTAGAACTACTTAAACCTAACTAACCTAAGGACATCACACACATCCATGACCGAGACAGGATTCGAACCTGTGACCGTAGGGGTCGCGCGTTTCCAGACTGAATCGCCTAGAACCGCTGGTCCACACAGGCCGGCAAGAATCATAAAAGAAGCTTGTTTACATGGAATAAGCTTGGAGATACTGGAAGGTGCCAGATTGATTATATAATGGTAAGACAGAGATTTAGAAACCAGGTCCTAAATTGTAAGACATCTCCAGGGGCAGATGTGGACTCTGACCACAATCTGTTGGTTATGAACTGTAGATTAAATATATAAATGACCAAGTAGATAGTGTCGGCTTTTCCCGGATGATGCTGTAGTACACAGAGAAGTTGCAGCATTAGAAAATTGCAGCGAATTGCAGGAAGATCTGCAGCGGATAGGCACTTGGTGCAGGGAGTAGCATCTGATCCTTAACATAGGCAAATGTAATATATTGCGAATACATAGAAAGAAGGAACCTTTATTGTATGATTATATGATAGCGGAACAAACACTGGTAGCAGTTACTTCTGTAAAATATCTGGGAGTATGCGTGCGAAACGATTTGAAGTGGAATGATCATATAAAATTGATTGTTGGTAAGGCGGGTGCCAGGTTGAGATTCATTGGGGGAGTCCTTAGAAAATGTAGTCCATCAAAAAAGGGGGTGGCTTACAAAACACACATCCGACCTATACTTGAGTATTGCTCATCAGTGTGGGATCCGTACCAGTTCGGGTTGACAGAGAGAAGATCCAAATAAGAGTGACGCTTTTCAACACAGGGTTAAGGCCGGTTCCCACTAGGGCTGCTGCGCGTCAAAACCGCGCGTCAGCGGCGTGGTTGCCATGGAAACGGCGTCAGCGGCACGGCGTGGCGGGCTCTGCGTCGCGGTTTGACCATGTCGAACCGCTTCCGCTGCCGCGTGACGCGCCCCAGGTGCGCGCCGCCAATCACAGAACGCGCTGAGCCTGACGTCAGGTACGCAACCCCGGGCCACAAGAACTTTCGCCGAACCGCTGGCGCGGACGCGGCGGCAGCTATGAAATACTTATCATCCGATTCCAAGGAAACTATTCGGTAGAAAAATTTGATTCTTGGGCATGTTACAGCCTGATATCTTCTCTCGATAAAGGGCCGAATTTCTTTTCGATATTCGTCGTGGTTACTTGCTGTATCGCATTTACGTAAACCTTCACACGAAATTTTAATGAGTGTGCAGAGGTAAAAACGCATTGCGTGGACTTTGCGTACAGTTCATTTTAGGTAATACATTATTGCGTATGAAATTTAGTCAACATATCGAAAGTGCTTTTAAAGCTGAGAACAGAACGATAGCTATCACCGTTCTCGAGATATTGAATGATATGTCGGCGGATGGGCTGTGCGGTAACCGCGCGGGTCGCTCGCGACGCGACCGATACTTCGTCCTGCTCGTTCTAAACCATGTGGTTGTATCAACTGCAAATTTCGTAAACGGTTCAAGAAATCTAAAAGCGTTTTTTTTTGCAAACGATAACTTGTAAAAAGTCATGTATTTCGTCGCATGATAAATATCCAAAATCTGTTTATCTACCGAGATGTGAAAGAAACTACAGTTTTTCAGAAGGGATAGATGATTTTTTTTAAACAGCATTTAATAGTGTGTGGAATGAGAAGTTAAACATAAACTAATTTGCTGGTATGTCATAAGATGTAATTTGCTAAGTATCTACAGCTATTGATTATTTCCATTGGTAAGTAACAAACGTTTTTTTTTTTCTTTATCGAGTGTACTTTATTGGTTCAAGACGCGTTTCGCCTTTTACTTTAAGGCATCTTCGGTGGAATCTAGAATGATTCAGTTTTGTTTTAAATGCATAACTGATTACTTACAGTGAATCGAGTTTTTGGCGGACATACACGTTTCCCCTCACCTGGTCACATGCTGGATGTTGAACTAAAACTTAGATTATGGAACATAAGCACATTTTCATGTTCGCTCTTTTTTCTTCTGTCACTAGCTGTAGACATTTTACCGAAAACACTGATTTGAAGTCGTAACTACAGTGTGTTCACCTCATGCCCCTTCCTATTTGGTTTGTTTATGTACATGTTGCCAACCTAAAGAATTATATGCTGAAGTTGTTTGTTTATTTCTGTTCTCCTTATATCTGTATATGTGTGGGGCTAGCCAGTGATAGTTATAGAAAGTTGAAAGTGAATGCAGTAGTTGTCAGACAGTGGTTGAAAGGTTTGGTGTTCAGCTGATTTCAGTTTTGGTTTAAATGTTTTGTGGAGGAGTGCATGAAAGACTAAATTCACTGCTTACATTAACAGATAAAATAGTAGAATAGCATTTGAACAAATGATTATTATCAGAATACTATCACCCAACCCCTTTGTCCTCACTCTTTGACGCCTCATAATATGTCCTGTCAACTTACCCCTCTTGTAGTCAAAGTTGTGCCGTAATTTCCTCTTCCTACTCTATTTAATTCCGTACCTCTTCTTTAGTTACACGATCCTCATATCTAGTCTTCAGCATTCTTATTGATCACCACGTTTTGAAAGCGTCCATTGTCTTCTCGACAGAACTGTTCATCGCCCACGTTTCACTTACAAGGCTGCACCCCGCACAAATACCTTCGTAAAATAGTACCCAATCATTACAATTTATATTCCATGTGAACAAATTTTCTTTTTCAGAACGCTTTTCTTGCTATTCACAGTCTCCATTTTATATCCTCTCTACTTCTGCCTTCTCAATTACTGCTTTCCTTTCAAGTCATTGAAGTCTTAGAAATGCAGTTTGGTTTCTGTACAAGTTGTAGATAATCTTGTGTCCCTGTGTTTTATCGATGACATCTCCAGAGCTTCAAAGAATGTTTTAATTAAGATTGTCAAAAACTTTCTCTAAACATGCAAATGCTATAAACACAGTTTCGCTGTTCTTCAGTGTGTCTACTTAGTTAAGTGGTAGGATCAGTATTGCCTTGCGTGTTCAGACATCTCACAGGAATCTAACATTGTACTTATGTTAGTTTGTACAACCCCTCCCCCTCTCCTGTCTACATATTTCTTCCACTATCTAGCCTTCTCTTATTTGCTTAGTTCTGGCTTGCCAAATGAGTTCTTGACAGTTGCTTCTCCTTTGAGCAAAGATTTCTTTGTTCTTTCTCATTTTCATTCCCTTATGTTTTCCAAGTGCAAAATCACGTTGCAATTTTGGACTTCCTGTCAACGTCATGTTTAGACATTTCTATTTCCAATGGCCTACTTTATTTGCTGCATTTTATATTTTTCCCTCTTGTCAGATTTAAAATTTCACGTTTTATCTAACGATTTCTACTGTACCTTCTTCCCATTCTCATACTCTGCTGCATTCACCACTTCTTCTCTCAAAGATATCCATTCGTATTCTAGCGGATTCCTTCCTCTGTTTCAGTCAGTCGTTGCATTACGCTAACTTTAAGATTATCGAAAAACTGTGGGTCTTGACTTATTCAAGTTCCATTTCCTTAGTTTGCTACCGTTTACTGTCTCTTTAGTTGTAAACTGCAGCTCGTAACTAATAAAAAATTGTAGGTTTGCGTCTGCACCGGGAAATGTCTTATAATTTAAAATCTGGTTTCGAAAACTTTGTTCCAAATATGCATTATTCTTTCATGATTCTTAAGCAATGTGCTAGATAGTGAAGAATGATGAACGGTAGTCATGAAATCTGTTTATGGTGAAATGAGAAAACATGCATAATGGAATATGTGAAAGAGTACATTGTACAGAAAATGAAAAATTGGTATGTCTTCACCCAACTTCGTCTTTCCTCCATGTAGGTGTAAGATATAGTTTTTCAAACGCACCGGGAGTTTCAGTGGGTCCTGACCCGTACCTCAGTAGCTGTCCGTCATTGGCTACCGCTAGCGTCTGCCGCTTCCAGATGGGAACGCCAATTCCGCGAGCCGCCGCGTCAAAGCGGAAAACGCTTGCCGCTGCCGTTGCCGCACGACGCGCTGCCGCGCTCTAGTGGGAACCGGCCTTTATTTGGTAAGCGTAATAGCGTTACGGAGATGTTTAGCAAACTCAAGAGGCAGACTCTGCAAGAGAGGCGCTCTGCATCGCGGTGTAGCTTGCTGTCCAAGTTTCGAGAGGGTGCGTTTCTGGATGAGGTATCGAATATATTGCTTCCCCCTACTTATACCTCCAGAGGAGATCACGAATGTAAAATTAGAGAGATTCGAGCGCGCATGTTGGCTTTCCGGCAGTCGTTCTTCCCTCGAACCATACACGACTGGAACAGGAAAGGGAGGTAATGACAGTGGCACGTAAAGTGCCCTCCGCCACACACCGTCGGGTGGCTTGCGGAGTATAAATGTAGATGAATGTATATGAACAGGTTGAAAGATACTGACGAAAATTTCAAGAGAAATAACAGTAGATATTTTTACAGAACATTCAAAGAAAATATGAAGGTTCATCAGCCTCCTAGCATCTGCTTCCGAAGAATGGATGGATCCCTCGAAACGAACACGAGAGAAAATTGCAAAATCCTCAAACAATACTTTGATGAACATCTGAGTTGCAAGAAACCCACAGAAAAACTAACCTTTCAAAAGGCCACAGCCAACCCAGATTCTAATCCACCCACAATAGAAGAGATAGAGAGAATCATCAAACAAATGGAAAATAACATAGCAGCAGGAGAAGATGGTATTATTGCCGAAATCTGGAAACTCCAAGATGATCACCAAGCAAATTTGTAAAATTATCTTTTCTCGCTTTAATCCCCCTCCCCCGCAAAATAATGACACGAAAAAGAAAATTTTATCGTTTATTACATTGTCACCTTTCATGCAGTAAAGCCTCAGCGTCAGGCAAGAAATTCCAGTTTATCATTTCTATACTACTATCTCTATTCGTAACACATGTTCCCAACAGTATGCGCATTTACCACTGAATGTGCAAGCAACATTATATCATTCTACGACATATGGGTCACGACATATAACGCCATACACATTGGTGTTCGTAGAAAAGTACCTGTTCTTAAAATGGAATTCAAACTACTCACAACGTACTCATCCAATACTTGATAATCATAGTACGTAGTGGCTGCCAACCAATTGCGAACATAATTTCAAGGCTTTCCTAAACTTTTTCTCAACTACAGTCCCACAAGATAATGAAACGAAAAAATTTGTCACTTACTAAATATTCGTTGTTCACGCGATAAAAGTTCAGCATCCAGCATGACGTTTTAACGTATTACTTGTGTAGTACTAAATCCATCCGCTACCATTTAGCAGGCAATATCGAGCACTGGTTTTGACTTTGTCAATAGTCTACGGGTGAATAATTCGATTCTAATGACATCATAAAGATTTTACATACATAATGTGGCAGGGATATAATACAGGCTATTTACGATTTGTACAGAAACCAGATGGCACTTATAAGAGTCGAGGGGCATGAAAGGGAAGCAGTGGTTGGGAAGGGAGCAAGACAGCCTCTCCCCGATGTTGTTCAATCTGTATATTGAGCAAGCAATGAAGGAAACAAAAGAAAAATTTGGAGTAGGTATTAACATCCATGAAGAAGAAATAAAAACTTTGAGATTCGCCGATGACATTGTAATTCTGTCAGAGACAGCAAAGGACTTGGAAGAGCAGTTGAACGGAATGGGCAGTGTCTTGAAACGAGGATATAAGATGAACATCAACAAAAGCAAAACGAGGATCATGGAATGCAGTCGAATTAAGTCGGGTGATGCTGGGGGAATTAGATTAGGAAATGAGACACTTAAAGTAGAAAAGGAGTTTTGCTATTTGGGGAGCAAATTAACTGATAATGGTCGAACTAGAGAGGATGTAAAACGTAGATTAGCAATGGCAAGGAAAGCGTTTCTGAAGAAGAGAAATTTGTTATCATCGAGTATAGATTTAAGTGTCAGGAAGTCGTTTCTGAAAATATTTGCATGGAGTGTAGCCATGTATGGAAGTGAAACATGGACGATAAATAGTTTGGACAAGAGAATAGAAGCTTTCGAAATATGATGCTACAGAAGAATGCTGAAGATTAGATGGGTAGACCACATAACTAATGAGGAGGTATTGAATAGTAGTGAGGAGAAGAGGAGTTTGTGGCACAACTTGACAAGAAGAAGGGACCGGTTAGTAGGAAATGTTCTGAGGCATCAAGCGATCACAAATTTAGCAGCGTGGAGGGTAAAAATCGTAGAGGGAGACCAAGAGATGAATACACTAAGCAGATTCACAAGGATGTAGGTTGCAGTAAGTACTGGGAGATGGAGAATCTTGCACAGGATAGAGTAGCATGGAGAGCTGCATCAAACCAGTCTCAGGACTGAAGACCACCACAACAACAACAACAACAACAACAACAACAACATAGTAGATAACTAGAAGAAAAAACTGTGACTAGTAGTTGTAAGGAAACAGAAGTTCCACACGTATAAGAAATGTATAGCACAAATGATGCAAAAAACTACAACTCCCTATGTTGTACGACAGTGTGTTGCAGAATCTTATGGTATGTTCTGAGCACAAACCTAATGAGTTAAATAAAGACTTCTTCCACGGCAACGATCATAGGGTGGGTCATTTGAAAACCAATTCGATTGGCTCTTTTTGCAGACGCGTCCTAAAAGGCATGGATGACGCCAGTCACATACATGCAGTATCAGATGTGATCCACAAAGTATTTGTCTCATTAACACTGCAACGTTTACGAGGTAAACTACGACTATATGGGTATCCACAGTGTTTCTCACTTGACTGAGGATCACTTTGTAGAGAAGAGACAGCGTGTTATGCTCGATGGAGAGTCATCGACACACGTAGAATCAGCTTCAGAAGTGCCGCAGAGAGGTGCGTCACGACCCCAGCTGTTCATACTGTACATTAATGACGTCGCGGATAATGCTGACAGTAACCACAGATTTTTCGCAGACGATGTTTTTATCCACAACGAAGTACTTTCTAAAAACCAACATACTTTCTGTCAAGGTTTCAGAACTGTTACAACATTAGGAAGTTGAGAAACGTAAAACAATGCACTTCACGAAACGGAAAACGAACTATCGTATGACATAAGATCGATGATTCACACTTAAAATCATTCAGATCATACGTATTTCTGAGTAGGGACATGAAGTGGAATGATCACATAGGCTCGATCATGGGTACAGCTGGTAGTACACTTCATTTTATTGGTATAATGCTAACAAAATGCAGTCAGTCTGCAAAGGAGAGTACTCGTGTGACCTATCCTGTTAGGCGATAACGAACATATGCAAAAAAATTCAGCACGTATGGCTACAACTTCGTTTCACCCATGAGAGAGTGTCACAGACATTCTGAAGAAACTGAACTGATGATAGACGCAAAGTATCCATTGGAAGCCTACTTCACAGATGTCCAAGACGTTGGATGTTGTCTGAGTACCAAATCGATGAGGGATATTTCACCGCTTGAAAAGCTACCAAAGTCGACAGTTGGTGACGTAATAATGAAGTGCGATAGCGAAGGAGTAGAGACAGATGTCCCGTGCTGACAGACGGAGACGTTCAGCCATGTGAAGGATGGCCGTAAAATGTGGCCCGAGATGAGCGGAATCAATCACTCGTGAGGTTAAAAAAAGTCCCACCTTTACTCCGGCTAGCACAAAGGTTGTTTTATGCCGTTGAAGAGTGTGGGGCACAATGGTGGAACAGCTCCTCATAAGCCACACATTTCTGAAGTCGATGCTAGCGATGCTCGAGTTGATGTAAGGAGAGACCCCACTGGACAGTCGATGGCGGGAAATGAGTGATTTGGAGTGATGAATCACGCTGTACCACGTGGTAGTCCGATGGATGGGCTTGGATTTTGAGGATCCCTGAACAACGTCGGCTTTCATGATGTGTAGCGTGAATCCATGGTTCATGAACCATGAACCTTGCCGTTGGTGGGGAGGCTTGCATGCCTCAGCGATACAGATGGCCGTACCGTAGGTGCAACCACAACGGAGGGGTATCTGTTGAGAGGCCAGACAAACATGTGGTTCCTGAAGAGGGGCAGCAGCCTTTTCAGTAGTTGCAGGGGCAACAGTCTGGATGATTGACTAATCTGGCCTTGCTGTGCTGGTACTGCGAACGGCTGAAAGCAAGGGGAAACTACAGCCGTAATTTTTCCCGAGGACATGCAGCTTTATTGTATGATTAAATGATGATGGCATCCTCTTGGGTAAAATATTCCGGAGGTAAAATAGTCCCCCATTCGGATCTCCGGGCGGGGACTACTCAAGAGGACGTCGTTATCAGGAGAAAGAAAACTGGCGTTCTACGGATCGGAGCGTGGAATGTCAGATCCCTTAATCGGGCAGGTAGGTTAGAAAATTTAAAAAGGGAAATGGATAGGTTAAAGTTAGATATAGTGGGAATTAGTGAAGTTCGGTGGCAGGGGAAACAAGACTTTTGGTCAGGTGATTACAGGGTTATCAATACAAAATCAAATAGGGGTAATGCAGGAGTAGGTTTAATAATGAATAAAAAATATAGGAGTGCGGGTAAGCTACTACAAACAGCATAGTGAATGCATTATTGTGGCCAACATAGACACGAAGCCCACGCCTACTACAGTAGCACAAGTTTATATGCCAACTAGCTCTGCAGATGATGAAGAAATTGATGAAATGTATGACGAGATAAAAGAAATCATTCAGGTAGTGAAGGAAGACGAAAATTTAATAGTCATGGGTGACTGGAATTCGTCAGTAGGAAAAGGGAGAGAAGGAAACATAGTAGGTGAATATGGATTGGGGCGAAGAAATGAAAGAGGAAGCTAACACTTGGTTCAAGAATCATAAAAGAAGGTTGTATACCTGGAAGAATCCTGGAGATACTAGTAGGTATCAGATACATTATATAATGGTAAGACAGAGATTTAGGAACCAGGTTTTAAATTGTAAGACATTTCCAGGGGCAGATGTGGATTCTGACCACAATCTATTGGTTATGAACTGCAGATTGAAACTGAAGAAACTGCAAAAAGGTGGGAATCTAAGGAGATGGGACCTGGATAAACTGAAAGAACCAGAGGTTGTAGAGAGTTTCAGGGAGAGCATAAGGGAACAATTGACAGGAATGGGGGAAAGAAATACAGTAGAAGAAGAATGGGTAGCTCTGAGAGATGAAGTAGTGAAGGCAGCAGACGATCAAGTAGGTAAAAAGGCGAGGGCTAATAGAAATCCTTGGGTAACAGAAGAAATATTGAATTTAATTCATGAAAGGAGAAAATATAAAAATGCAGTAAATGAAGCAGGCAAAAAGGAATACAAACGTCTCAAAAATGAGATCGACAGGAAGTGCAAAATGGCTAAGCAGGGATGGCAAGAGGACAAATGTAAGGATGTAGAGGCTTGTCTCACTAAGGGTAAGATAGATACTGCCTACAGGAAAATTAGAGAGACCTTTGGAGAGAAGAGAACCACTTGTATGAATATCAAGAGCTCAGATGTCAACCCAGTTCTAAGCAAAGAAGGGAAGGTAGAAAGGTGGAAGGAGTATATAGACGGTTTATACAAGGGCGATGTACTTGAGGACAATATTATGGAAATGGAAGAGGAAGTAGATGAAGACGAAATGGGAGATAAGATACTGCGTGAAGAGTTTGACAGAGCACTGAAAGACCTGAGTCGAAACAAGGCCCCGGGAGTAGACAACATTCCATTAGAACTACTGATGGCCTTGGGAGAGCCAGTCCTGACAAAACTCTACCACCTGGTGAGCAAGATGTATGAGACAGGCGAAATACCCTCAGACTTCAAGAAGAATATAATAATTCCAATCCCAAAGAAAGCAGGTGTTGACAGATGTGAAAATTACCGAACTATCAGTTTAATAAGTCACAGCTGCAAAATACTAACGCGAATTCTTTACAGACGAATGGAAAAACTGGTAGAAACGGACCTCGGAGAAGATCAGTTTGGATTCCGTAGAAATGTTGGAACACGTGAGGCAATACTAACCTTACGACTTATCTTAGAAGAAAGATTAAGAAAAGGCAAACCTACGTTTCTAGCATTTGTAGACTTAGAGAAAGCTTTTGACAATGTTAACTGAAATACTCTTTCAAATTCTAAAGGTGGCAGGGGTAAAATACAGGGAGCGAAGGGCTGTTTACAATTTGTACAGAAACCAGATGGCAGTTATAAGAGTCGAGGGGCATGAAAGGGAAGCAGTGGTTGGGAAAGGAGTGAGACAGGGTTGTAGCCTCTCCCCGATGTTATTCAATCTGTATATTGAGCAAGCAGTAAAGGAAACAAAAGAAAAATTCGGAGTAGGTATTAAAATTCATGGAGAAGAAGTAAAAACTTTGAGATTCGCCGATGACATTGTAATTCTGTCAGAGACAGCAAAGGACTTGGAAGAGCAGTTGAATGGAATGGACAGTGTCTTGAAAGGAGGATATAAGATGAACATCAACAAAAGCAAAACGAGGATAATGGAGTGTAGTCAAATTAAATCGGGTGATGCTGAGGGAATTAGATTAGGAAATGAGACACTTAAAGTAGTAAAGGAGTTTTGCTATTTAGGGAGTAAAATAACTGATGATGGTCGATGTAGAGAGGATACAAAATGTAGACTGGCAACGGCAAGGAAATCGTTTCTGAAGAAGAGAAATTTGTTAACATCGAATATAGATTTAAGTGTCAGGAAGTCGTTTCTGAAAGTATTTGTGTGGAGTGTAGCCATGTATGGAAGTGAAACATGGACGATAAATAGTTTAGACAAGAAGAGAATAGAAGCTTTCGAAATGTGGTGCTATGGAAGAATGGTGAAGATAAGGTGGGTAGATTACGTAACTAATGAGGAGGTATTGAATAGGATTGGGGAGAAGAGAAGTTTGTGGCACTGCTTGACTAGAACAAGGGATCTGTTGGTAGGACATGTTTTGAGGCATCAAGGGATCACAAATTTAGCATTGGAGGGCAGCATGGAGGGTAAAAATCGTAGAGGGAGACCAAGAGATGAATACACTAAGCAGATTCAGAAGGATTTAGGTTGCAGTAGGTACTGGGAGATGAAGAAGCTTGCACAGGATAGAGTAGCATGGAGAGCTGCATCAAACCAGTCTCAGGACTGAAGACCACAACAACAACAACAGCGTGAATCGTGATACACGGAGGAGGCGGTGTTATGGTACAAGGGCGTTTGTGTTTGGGTTGGGGTGCCGTTATTTACACTTAAGAAATCGCTAAATACGGAAGGATATGAAGACATTTGACATCATTGTGTGCTGCTTACGGTAGAGGAGCAGTTGGGAGAAGATGATATTCTTTGTATCGGCATGACAATGCAACTTGTTACAAAGCAGCATCTGCGAGACAATGGATTGTGATCAGTAGCGGAGTGGTCTGGCCGGGTTTCCGACCTGAACGCAACGGAACACCTCCGGAACAAAGAGTCCAACGTCACTCCCTACTATGATCTCGGCTCTTGAGAAAGAATAGGTTGCCATGTCGCCACAGACGTTCACACAACTCACTGAAAGTGTCCTCAGCAGATTTGAAAGCCCTTTTTAAAATCCAGTAGTAGTCATCAGGTCGTGCACTTCGCCCATCTAACAAGGAGACGGCACGACGCCAGAGGTCTCGGCTTCGATTCCTCTCCCGGCACTTTTTTTTTCTTCTGTTTCATTTTCTTTTCTTATTCCACCAATTATTCAGAATGTTTCCCAAACCTACATTATCTTTAACAAATTAGTCACATTATTGAATAAAAATTATTTTCTTTATGTCCAACAACGCAATTCATGGCGGTGGGTTTTCCATTTTTCATTGTAAGGTACATGAGGGGAAAACATTGGGTTTTTAATCAGAATAACAAAGTCGATTGGGAAACATTCAATTTTTATACATATAATAATTATAAACAAGAACCGCAGTGGTAATTATCGTAAAAACAAACAAAGCAATAATTTTTGCGGCATCTTGGGCAACATATAAAAGCGGATTTTTTACAATCACAGGGCGTTTGCAATAAATCTGTACAAAAACATGCCCCATCAACATTTACGAAAATGTTTTGAGTTTCTGATAATTTTGAGGCACACCAGGCATATTGAATCATGTCTCGGAATGTTGGTGACGATAATTGATGGTGAATTATAGAATGAATTTTTATACAATCTTCACGGGAATTAATTTCACGATTCTCTTGTAACAATGCGCTGCAATTTTGCAAGCAACAGAAGAAAAAAAAAAGTGCCGGAGGAGGAATCGAACCCGAGACCTCTGCCGTAAGGGTCCGAGCGCTAACCATGTATGCCAAACGGCGGTTCGCCAACGAACAAACATTTTATTCTCATACGGCACCTAATAAACTTTGGATCGATTTTTCTCGGGACTTTCCGGGTAGTGCGTCCTAATAGTTTAACCACTTGAGGTGTTAGGGGTCCTCTTTCACCATACAAAATTTCGGACAAATCCCCGACCCCACGGCCATGCCGTCTCCTTGTAAGCATCGCTGACGTAGGTACCACGAACACTAGCTTAGAGTAGTTTCAAGGCACGCTGGGGCATTTAAGCGTGTAGTGTTCGAGAAGTCAACACGTGAATGGAACAGGAAATAACTCGTAAGAGGTTATGAAATAGAATTTGCGCCCTGCGATACACTTCGACGTGATTTGCAGAGTACGGATGTGGTAGTGGATTCCAGATTAAGCTGTCACGTATTATCGTAGCAACATTTAGGACAGTGAGTTCCTGAAGTTTTGTCTGTCAGTAAATAAAATACGAGGGACGTTCGATAAATAATGGAACACATTTTTTCTTACGGTACCTACTGGGACGGCCTGTACGCCCACACTGTACCACCCTACTGGTTGACGCGCGAGATAACGTCTTCCTGCGTCAATAACCCTACCATCACCCACGTACTGCTTCCTGCAGTGTGAATCGATCACTGTCCCAAACAGATGGAGTCAGGAGATGCGAGGGGGAAGAAGAATGGAAAAGTTTTGTGAGGTCCTCCGGGGTGTGCAGCCTTGGGTGAGGCCTTGTGTTTTCGTGGATGAGAAGTGTTGGGATTTTTGAAGTAAGGAGCACGATGGAGTCGTTTCTTCATTTCCCTCAGAGTAACACAATACACTTCACAGTTGAATGTCGCACCATGGGGGAGGACATTGTTATGCCGGAGCCAAGGTAGCCCCTGAGGGCCGGCAATCCATATTACACCACAGAGGACGAGGTTGTCTACGTCCAAGGCGTACCAAAAGCACGATGGCATTTACATACAAGATAATGGAAACAGACATTCCGAGGTCGAGCCACGGCCTGCAGGAAGTATCACTACGCAAAAACCTGATTGGCTGGAGACAGTTATTTAGGGGCTATAACCAGCCCCGAAGTTCAGTTCACTCTCGATGCCGACCTCGTGTACTTCGATCACTGAAGATTACGTCTTCGTCTCTGAATTGGACTCTTACTAGTGTGTGTGTGTCTTACCACAAACCTTTGTGGAAAATTAGAAGTGAACTTCTGTTTGCCTCAATTAGGAGACATTCACTGGCATCGTTATTGTTACCTTTCTTTTGTTGTTCAGTCTTCAACCTTGTGAACTTACATCAATAAAAGTCGTGTTTGTGAAAAATTGCGATTTGTCACTCACAACAGACATGAAACATAATATCCCCTTCAGTGTCCCAGAAGACTTTAGTGGCTCAGGATGTGGCTGTGATCGTTTTCTTCGTAGGAGGGGTGGGTTGGTGCCTTTCCATAGTTTTCCGTTTTCTTTCAGATTCGAAGTGATGAACCCACGTTTCCTCTGTTTTCTTCGTTGCTCTTTACGGGCTTCTGTTAGGCGACGAGGAAACCAATGGGCGCACACCTTTCCAGTGGGTGGACGAGTGTGTCAGCACTATCAACAGAGACTTCCAGTTGTTCAGCGAGGTCTCTGATTGTGATCCGACGATCACCTCGAATAAGAGTGTCCACACATTGTATCATGGCGGGTGACACAGCTGTGTGCCGCCATCCGGCACGCGGGAAACTGGATAGATTTTGTGCGACGTTGTTGTGATGATGAGAGAAACCTCGCCCAGCGACTGACTTCGGTTTTTTCCCTGCCACGTCTCCGTAAACATTCTGCAAGCGCTTATGAATATCTGCGATGCTCTGGTTTTCCGCGAAAAGAAAGTCAGTGACAGCTGGCTGCCTGGAATGCACCTTCGTTACAGGGGCCATTTTGAGGGCTACGTGTAGCGGCGCTACCTATCGGAAGTTGACTAAACTAAAGGCGCTGAAGCGGGAATATTCGACGAAAAAGAAAAGTTGTTACACTTAAACTTTCTGGCAGATTAAAACTTTGAGCCGGACCGAGACTCGAACTCGGGACCTTTGCCTTTCGCGGGCAAGTCCTCTACCGGCTGAGTTACCCAAGCACGAAGCACGACCCGTCCACACAGCTTTATTCCCGCCAGGCCAGTACCTCGTCTCCTACCTTCCAAACTTCAAAGAAGCTCTCCTGCAAAACTAGCAGAACTAGCACTCCTAGAAGAAAAGATATTACCAGGACATGGGTTTGCCACAGCCGGGTGGATGTTCCTAGCAAAGCTATGTCTCCGCAATATAACAACTTCCAGTAGTGATAGTTCTGCAAGTTTCGTGGGAGAGCTTCTGTGAAGTCTGGAAGGTAGGAGACGAGGTTCTGGCGGAATTAAAGCTGTGAGGTGGTGTCGTGATTCGTTCTTGGGTAGCTGAGTCGGTAGAACACTTGCCCGTGGGAGACATGGGTCTCGAGTTCGAGTCTCGATCTCGCATACAGTTTCAATTCGCCAGGAACTTTCATATCAGCGCACATTCCGCTGCACAGAGAAAATTTCTTTCTGTTGTTACACTACTTATCGAATCCCCCCAACAAAATAGCAGTTATCGAAACAGAGAACGCCCGATATCGCATTCCCTACACGCCCTTTTCTTTGCAAATGGTCCTCGTCTCCCAGCCGACCCTTCTTCGTTCCGTCACTCCGTCGAAAAGTGGCAATGGAGTGACAGAGGCCAGGTGGTGCAGGTACTGTGGCTGAACTGACTATCGATTACTCAAAAACAGTCTTAATCCCATTTATTATTATTATACCGCCAACCGGTTTCAACCCGACGTAGGGGTCATCGTCTGGGCGTTTACGCTGTCAAATTATAGATATCTGTCAGAAAGACTCCATTGTACAACAGCTAAAATTAAGTAAATTTAAAATATGTTACCCACTGGTCGACTGCTGGTGGTGTCACTCCTGTCTACATAACGGCAGGAAACTACGCGAGGCTAACGTAGAAAACATTTGAGTCAGTTTTACTAAAACGACTAATATGGAAAGTAGGAAAACATATATTACAATTCGTTCATTTACGTAGAAAACTTCTGAGTCAATTTACTAAAACGGCTAATATGAAATGTAGGAATAGATATATTGTAATTCGTACATTTATATACAAAACATTTGAGTCAATTTAATAAAACGGCTGATATGGAATGTACGAATAGATATATTGTAATTCGTACATTTACGTAGAAAACATTTGAGTCAATTCACTAAAACGGCTAATATGGAATGTACGAATAGATATATTATAATACAAGACGATACCAGTTTTCGTGTGAGACAAATTGTTTTACTTTATATTATGGCACATAACGTAATATACATTTACGAATTTTATGAGATGGCTACGGAACATTTGATATTATTTTAGATTTAACAATATAATTGTAACTCTTTTTAAATGGAATGGTTCCGTTTTCTGTTATTTAGTGTCACTTAAATTTATGTTAAACCAAGGTGACTAGTAATCACATATGATAAACTGTATTAAGTGCCGTTGATCGCCGCTAGGGGTGTCGCCGTCCATTCACGTGATCTCGGCACGCTATTTAAGCCCATACGATGGGTTAGCCTCGCATAGTTTGCTGCCGTTATGTAGACAGGAGTGACACCACCAGCAGTCGCCCAGTGGGTAACATATTTGAAATTTACGTAATTTTAGCTGTTGTACAATGGAGTCTTTCTTACGGATATCTATAATTTCACAGTGTAAATGCCCAGAAGATGACCCCTACGTCGCGTTGAAACCGGTTGGCGGTATAATAATAATAAATGCAATGAAGACTGTTTTTGAATAATTGATTAATCATACTAATCGCTGCTTCATCTCCACAACCGTTGTTGTTGTGGTCTTCAGTTCTGAGACTGGTTTGATGCAGCTCTGCATGCTACTCTAACCTGTGCAAGCTTCTTCACCTCCCAGTACCTACTGCAACCAACATCCTTCTGAATCCGCTTAGTGTATTCATCTCTTGGTCTCCCTCTACGATTTCTACCCTCCACGCTGCCCTCCAGTACTAAATTGGTGATCCCTTGATGCCTCAGAACATGTCATACCAACCGGTCCCTCCTTCTTGTCAAGTTGTGCCACAAAATCCTCTTCTCCCCAATTCTATTCAATACCTCCTCATTAGTTATGTGATCTACCCATCTAATCTTCAGCATTCTTCTGTAGCACCACATTTCGAAAGCTTCTATTCTCTTCTTGTCTAAACTATTTATCGTCCATGTTTCGCTTCCATTGATGGCTACACTCCATACAAATACTTTCAGAAACGACTTCCTGACACTTAAATCAATACTCGATATTAAGAAATTTCTCTTCTTCAGAAACGCTTTCCTTGCCATTGCCAGTCTACATTTTATATCCTCTCTACTTCGACCATCATCAGCTATTTTGCTCCCCAAATAGCAAAACTCCCTTACTACTTTAAGTGTCTCATTTCCTAGTCTATTTCCTTCAGCATCAACCGACTTAATTCGACTACATTCCATTATCCTCGTTTTGCTTTCGTTGATGTTCATATTATATCCTTCTTTCAAGACCCTGTCCATTGCATTCAGCTGCTCTTCCAAGTCCTTTGCTGTCTCTGACAGAATTACAATGTCATCAGCAAACCTCAAAGTTTTTATTTCTTCTCCATAGATTTTAATAGCTACTCCACATTTTACTTTTGTTTCCTTCACTGCTTGCTCAATATAGAGATTGAATAAGGAAAGGCTGCAACCCTGTCTCACTCCCTTCCCAACCACTGCTTCCCTTTCATCTCCCTCGACTCTTATAGCTGCCATCGCTCCACAACCATGTTGTCCAAAAATCTGTGGACTGACTACGACTGGACAGACAGACAGTGGGAGTACAGAGTAGTGCAGTAGTGGTGTATTGTGCAGCGGTGATGCAGTGTGTAGCGGGAGTGTGGTTTCGCAGGCGCGGAGGCGGCGACGCCGACGGCGGTGCAGCACCGACTGGGCGACGAGTGCGGCGAGGACCTTCCGGCGGGCGCGGAGTGCGTGGGTGTGCCGGGCGCCTTCTGCAGGCCGGAGGACGGCCGCTGCGCCTGCCGCGAGGGCCGCGTCGCCGCCGCCGACGACCGCGACCGCTGCGAGCTGCGTAAATAGATAGCCCAGCACTCCAGTCTCTGTCAGTGTGTCTGCCGCGGCTGCCTACCTCACAGGCGCGCAGCTGCCAGCGCTTGCCGCGCCGCGCCACCTAATATCGCTGTCGCAAGCACTACCTACACTACTGGCCATTAAAATTGCTACACCACGAAGATGACGTGCTACAGACGCAAAACTTAACCGACAGGAAGAAGATGCTGTGAAATGCAAATAATTAGCTTTTCAGAGCATTCACAGAAGGCTGGCGCCTGTGGCGACATCTACAACGTGCTGACATGAGGAAAGTTTCCAACCGATCTCTCATGCACAAACAGCAGTTGACCGGCGTTGCCTGGTGAAGCGTTGTTGTGATGCCTCAAGTAAGGAGGAGAAATGCGTACCATCACGTTTATCCAAGTCGCAAATGTGATGGTCGATTGTGGTTTATCGTATCGCGACATTGCTACTCGCGTTGGTCGAGATCCAATGACTGTTAGCAGAATATGGAATCGGTGGGTTCAGGAGGGTAATACGGAACGCCGTGCTGGATCCCAAAGGCCTCGTATCACTAGCAGTCGAGATGACAGGCATCTTATCCGCATGGCTGTGACGGATCGTGCAGCCACGTCTCGATCCCTGAGTCAACAGATGGGGACGTTTGCAAGACAATAACCATCTGCACGAACAGTTCGACAACGTTTGCAGCAGCATGGACTATCAGCTCTGGGACCGTGGCTGCGGTTACCCTTGACGCTGCATCACAGACAGGAGCGCCTGCGATGGTGTACTCGACGACCAACCTGGGTGCACGAATGGCAAAACGTCATATTTTCTGATGAATTCAGGTTCTGCTTACAGCATCATGATGGTCGCACCCGTGTTTGGTGACATCGCAGTGAACTCACATTGGAAGCGTGTATTCGTCATCGCCGTACTGGGGTATCACCCGGCGTGATGGTATGGGGTGCCATTGATTAAACGTCTCGGTCACCTCATGTTCGCATTGACGGCACTTTGAACAGTGGACGTTTCATTTCAGATGCGCTACGACCCGTGGCTCTACATTCGATCCCTGCGAAACCCTACGTTTCAGCAGGATAATGCACGACCTGTACAGGAACGGGCCTTTCTGGATACAGAAAATGTTCGACTGCTGCCCTGGCCAGCACATTCTCCAGATCTCTCACCAATTGAAGAAGGTCTGGTCAATGGTGGCCGAGCAACTGTTACAGTACGCCAGTCACTACTCTTGATAAACTGTGGTATCGTGTTGAAGCTGCATGGGCTGCTGTACCTGTACACGCCATCCAAGCTCTGTTTGACTCAATGCCCAGGCGTATCAAGGCCGTTATTACGACCAGAGGTGGTTGTTGTGGGTACTGATTTCTCTGGATCAATGCACCCAAATTGCGTGAAAATGTAATCACATAGTATAATATATTTGTCCAATGAAGACCCATTTATCATCTGCATTTCTTCTCGGTGTAGCAATTTTAATGGCCAGTAGTGCATATACAGAGCGATTTTGCCAAATGCAGACAAACTGCAGCAAACGAATTCTGACAGGATAATGAGCAAAAAATCTCACGAGGACAAATGGCCGAAAACGCGTTTCAAGAGACGTCCACCCTCTTCTGACAGTGTACGTTCCAGTGATGTACGTGAGAACACACCAGACAAGTGGGAATGTTCTGCCTGTATTAGTGTTTTAGTGATGTGGTGGCAGAAAACCATCAGCACCAGTTCAGGCTCAACGGGTGGTCGGGTCAGACGTTGTCCACAAGCCTCCTCATGGAAATGCAGAAGTGAGCTGGGGTACCATGATGTAACAGCCACCATTACACTTCCTACCATCACAGACACGTCTTGTAGTGCGGGAGGTAGGGTAACGCCAAGGAGGTGCACACATTCCTCCTCGTCTGTCAGTCATTGTGGAAAGATGGCTGATCCCACCCCGCGGCCGCCAGTCATCCCAGCCCATAGACTGAAGCTCACCAAACGAAGACAGTTCCCTGGTTACCATGCCGCCAGAACACTACAACATACAGAACATTCCCACCTGGCCGATGTACATAGTGTGTCCCAGTTTCGTTATTGCTGCCTGTGTAAAATGCCAAACTGTAATTCTATCTCGCGGCGAGATGCGCCGTTACGATACTTCAAGTTTCAGGAACAACTGTGTACAAAGACAAAGCGCTAGCATTGCTGCAGGAGGCAATCTAGCCGTGAACGTAACAGAACCCGTCGGAAAATGGCAGAGAGGCACTGAGGCGACATCATGGGTTTTTGAGTCCTGCAGTGTTGTGGGCGATAATTCGTCGAATACTGAGAGACATGTTTCTGATTGCTTCTCCATGACGACACCCCAACCCACAAAGAAAAAATTATGCACGAGTTTTTGACCAGAAAACGTGTCACAGTCCTGGATCATCCACCGTATTCGTTGGATTTGATCCCAGCCGAATTCTGGTCGTTCCCCAAATTGAAGTTGGCAACGAAAGGACAGCGTTATGGCAGAATTAAGGAAATCCAAGAAAACTGTGCTCCAGTACTAAATGCAGCTCCAAAAATGGGCTAGAGTCACTGTTTCAAAATACTTTTAAAAAGATTTCGCCTGTGTTTTCATTCAGGATGAGAGCTTTTTTAAAATAAATGCAGTAGTTTTGTGAAGATAATCTACGAATTTTATTTTTCTTATGGACTGTCCTAACCGAACTGGGACACACTTTGTTTTCTGTTGTGTGCTTTCATTCACTGAAACTTTACACCTTCAAAGATCTCTTGGTGTGGTTCTCACTGAGGTGATACGATATCCGATGCAGTACACAACGCGACTTTTGATATGATTGGCAGAGTGTGCAGAAATGTAATTGAAGCTACTTAACTGGTTCTGACTGGCACGACAGCATTACAGTACCGAAACGATTCTCTATGAGATCGACCGACACAACACAAAATGCTAGTTGCCTCACGCAACTGTGTTGTGCAGTGCTGAAAATAATACTAAACTCTGTCCGAAAAGGCCACGGTCCAACGATACCGACCGACCGCCATGTCATCCTCAACAATACACATCACTGGATGCGGATATGGAGAGCCACGTGGTCAGCAGACGGCTCTCCCAGCTGTTGTAAGTTTTCGTAACTGGAGCCGCTATTTCTCAGTCAAGTAGCTCCTGAATTGGCTTCAGAAGGGATAAGGGCACCCTGTTTTCAATCAACACCTTTCAGCAGACCAGGATGGTTACCCATGCAAGTGCTAGCCTAGCCCGAAAGTGCTTAACTTCGGTGATCAGACGTGTGCTAGTGCTGCCACAGTGGCAATGCAATTGCATTGCATAACACAGGGAGGGAAATTCCAAGTCATCTGATGAGTTTACACAAAAGTAGTTTTATAAGCACGAAGCTAAGCTACATCTCCCTCTGTAAATAGTTTCTCAGTAAAACTTCTAGTTTTCACAGTCAAAGTCAAAAAGACTGTTTTGGGATTTGTGCAAGTACTCTCCTATGTAATCTTTCATATTCGGTTTTGAGAAAAGCATGTGGCAAAAAGAAAAATTGTTTTTATCGCATCTTACAGCCTGATCATGAACTACTGTTGCTTTCGCTATTGCCCACTTAGAAATTAAGTAAAACACACCCGGTGTTGTGAAGAGTTCGCAGTAAAAAAAAGTCATTGGCGAGTTTAGGTTTGTTGTATTATAGGTCAACAATGCTGCATGCGGAATGAAACCGACATATCGAAATTCTTCTTAACGCTGGAAAGAGGGCCATTCCTCTTTGTTGTCTCGAATAAATGTACGAGGCGTGTTTTTTAACTTATTACCGTTTTGAAACTAAACAAAGACGTGCTAAGCTATCTCAATAATTTTATTTTTACATGAAAGCCTGTACCTTAATGTACTATTCTACACAATTTCCTTTGAATTTTGAGGCCCTTGTCATAACGTTGTACCAGTTTTTGAATACCCTCCTCATAGAAGTCTGCCGCCTGACTTGTTAACCACTGTTTTGACTTCGTCATCGTCTTGAAGACGCTGACCGCCCAGGTGTTTCTTCAAGTGCAGGAACAGATCGCAGTCACTGGGCGCAAGATCGGGGCTGTACGGAGCATGATCTGGAGTTTCCCATCGAGAATATGTGATGAGATCTTTGGTTTGATTCGCCACATGCGGACGGGCATTGTCTTGCAGCAAAACGATGCCCTTGCTCAACTTGCTACGCTTTTTGTTCTGAACTGAACGGCGCAGATTGTGCAATGTCTTACGGTAAGCTGCTGCATTGATTGTGTCATTAGGAGGCAGAAATTCCACGAGCAATACTCCTTTTCTGTCCCAAAAAACTGTGCATATGATTTTCCGGGCAGAAATTGTTTGCTTACTTTTCTGGGTGAATCTGAATGCCGCCATTCCATGGACTGCTGCTTTGATTCTGGTGTGACGTAGTCCACCCATGTTTCATCTTGAAGAAACACGTGGGCGGTCAGCGTCTTCAAGACGATGACGAAATGGTGATGCAGTGGTTAACAAGTCAGGCGGCAGACTTCTGTGAGAAGGGTATTCGAAAACTGGTACAACGTTAAGACAAAGGCCTCAAAATTGAAGGAAATTATGTAGAAAAGTACATTAAGGTACAGGCTTTCGTGTAGAAATAAAATTATTGAGATATCTTAGCACGTCTTATTTTAAGTTTCAAAACGGTACTTTGTTAAAAAACACGCCTCGTATAAGACACAAAGGAATTAAAGGCATACGCGTCCAGTAGGCACTGATTTACATCAATGAGAGAAGTTTCAAATTTGTGCCGGATCAAGATCCGAAAGTGGGTCTCCTGCTTACTAGGCAGATGCACCGACCACTACGCCATCCAGACACAGTGGTCAACACAGCCCCACCGACTACACTAGCACACCATCCAGCATACCCAAATTCTCAGCTTATGCACACGCTGCAGAGCTGCAGATGTAGTGCCCCTTGCCCACTACCCTCATTAAATTAAAAGTTCGAGGTTGGCGAGCATTTTCACCGAAGAGATCATTTCTTTTCGCCGCCTTAATTTTTAAATATTACATATAGATGTGTGTGTGTGGGGGGGGGGGGGGTGTTTGTGGGTGGTTTCTGGACTTTCAGATGTATCCGAAAGAAGAGATACACTTTTATGCTGCAGCCACTATGAATCTAGACACAACTGGGTTAAATACATTAGCTGCCAGTGGACATTCATATATATCAGTAGCGTGAGAATAAGTTCAGAATTTGCGACTGACCGGAAGTGCGCTACGGCAGTCCGTCCAGGTGCCCTGACCACTGTGTCCGGATGGCTTAATCGTCAGCGTATCTGCCTAGTAAGCAGGACACGCACGTTAAATCACCGTCTGGCACAAATTTTCAACTATCCCCAATGAGTTAATTCAACGGCCACTGTCAGCTAATGTCTTTAATTCCCTTATGTCTCCATTCATAGTGGATGCAAGATCGAAACCGTCTCTCTCCTTTTCAGACATCTCCGAAAGAACAGACGCAACGTGCACAAATAGATGAGATACACTACTACTGGCGATTAAAATTGCTACACCAAGAAGAAATGCAAATAATAAACGGGTATTCATTGGACAAATATATTAGACTAGAACTGTCATGTAATTACATTTTAACGCAATTTGGGTGCATAGATCCTGAGAAATCAGTACCCAGAACAATCATCTCTGGCCGTAATAACGACCTTGATACGCCTCGGCATTGAGTCAAACACAGCTTGGATGGCGTGTACAGGTACAACTGCCCATGCAGCTTCAACACGATACCACAGTTCATCAAGAGTAGTGACTGGCGTATTGTGACGAGCCAGTTGCTCGGCCACCATTGACCAGACGTTTTCAATTGGTGAGAGATCTGGAGAATGTGCTGGCCAGGGCAACACTCTAACATTTTCTGTATCCAGAAAGGCCCGAACAGGAGCAGTAACATGCGATCGTGCATTATCCTGCTGAAATGTAGCGTTTCGCAGGGATCGAAGGGTCGTAACACATCTGAAATGTAACGTCCACTGTTCAAAGTGCCGTCAATGCGGACAAGAGGTGACCGAGACGTGTAGCCAATGGCACATCATACCATCACAGCGGCTCATACGCGAGTATGGCGATGACGAATACACGCTTCCAATGTCGCCAAACACGGATGCGACCATCACAATACTGTAAACAAAAGCTGGATTCATCCGAAAAAATGACGTTTTGCCATACGTGCACCCTGGTTCGTCGTTGAGTACACCATCACAGGCGCTCCTGTCTGTGATGCAGCGTCAAGGGTAACCACAGCCACGGTCTCCGAGCTCATAGTCCCTGCTGCTGAAAATGTCGTCGAACTGTTCGTGCAGATGGTTGTTGTCTTGCAAACGTCTCCATCCGTTGACTCAGGGATCGAGACGTGGCTGCACGATCCGTTACAGCCATGCGGATAAGATACCTGTCATCTCGACTGCTAGTGATACGAGGCCGTTGAGATCCAGCACGGCGTTCCGTATTACCCTCCTGAACTCACCGATTCCATATTCTGCTAACAGTCATTGGATCTCGACCAACACGAGCAGAAATGTCGCGATACGATAAACCGCAATCGCGATAGGTTACAATGGGACCTTTATCAAAGTCGTAAACTTGATGGTACGCGTTTCTCCTCCTTACACGAGGCATCACAACAACGTTTCACCAGGCAACGCCGGTCAACTGCTGTTTGTGTATGAGAAATCGGTTGGAAACTTTCCTCATGTCAGCACGTTGTAGGTGTCGCCACCGGTGCCAACCATTTGTGAAAGCTCTGATAAGCTAATCATTTGCATATGACAGTATCTTCTTCCTGTCGGTAAAATTTCGCGTCTGTAGCACGCCATCTTCGTGGTGTAGCAATTTTAATCGCCAGTAGTGTATGTGGAAGTTGTCCGCGGCGAGAATGGCAGCGACGCGCCCAACTTGAGGCTTCTGCTACCTGCTGCCTGTTGTTGCTCGTCGTAGTACCTTATTGAGAAACGCATCCGTTTTGTTACTTTCAGTTGGGTGTATCTCCCTTCCTCCCCTTCCCGCCCCCCTAACCCCGCCCGCCCCCCCCCCCCCCACCCACACACACACACATCCGGAAAGATTTTCCAGCCATTCATCCACACGATCTTTTCCGTTCCTCATCCTCTCGGGGACCGTTCGTGGCAGTTTGTCACCATTTAGCAGAATCACCTTGCATATTCGTCAGCATTTTCCGTATTCGACAACAAGTACAGATTTAGTACAGCTCCGCAGGGATCACCGCGACTCGGCGCCACACACCTGTCTCACGGCAACGCTAACTGTATCAGCGGCAACTCCACGCGCTATCGCTCGCTGACTGACATTTGCCCACTGAGTGAATAACGCTGCCTATGCCGCTGCACTGCGCTGCGCCTTGTCCTCGCCACTTCTGCATCGACACTATTTACCTTTGGCAGCGAAACTGTAACATAATTCTACGCCATTTAAACTAATCAGTAAATGAATGCCAAGAGAACATACAAAAAAAAAAAAAAAAAAAAAAGAAACATCAAGGAATAAAAAGGAGACTGTATGTGTGTGTGTGTATACTCCTCCCTACACTGACATTGCTTTTATCCCTGTTTACTCTTAATGTTTTGTGGTTTAATCATAGAACGCGCAGCTCTCAGCATTTCCCGTGCTTCCTCACAAAACTTGGAGCAATATTCCGCTTTACCTAAGATACCATTTGATTACTTCAGCTGTACAAAAAATTGTTTCAACACTTTCTGTACTATCTTCAGTGTGTTCTCTCGATTTCGCATTTACAAGGAAATAACTCATTGCGATCTGAACTTTTCCTTAAAATACTGTAATTTACAATCGCCTTGGTTCCTAAATGGTATCAACAATCATTCTATTTACTTATTTTCTTACATGGCGCTATTGTTCACTTATGTTGGTAGGTTTATCAAAAAAAATGGTTCAAATGGCTCTGAGCACTATGGGACTCAACTTCTGAGGTCATCAGTCCCCTAGAACTTAGAACTACTTAAACCTGCCCATCCTAAGGACATCACACACATCCATGCCCGAGGCAGGATTCGAGCCTGCGACCGTAGCGGTCGCGCGGCTCCAGACTGAAGCGCCTAGAACCGCACGGCCACTCCGGCCGGCGGTTTATCTGTACCATGCATTTTACAGCTAGTCTCGTTTTTTTATGCTGTGATCTTACTTCCTTTACGTATTAACACTTCATAAATAAGGGAACAACATATAAAATCAGGATAAGCTGTCGAAGGCATAGTACACATTAAATTACATAAATTACAAACACTCACGACTGGCCGGCCGGGGTGACCGTGCGGTTCTAGGCGCTACAGTCTGGAACCGGGCGACCGTTACGGTCGCAGGTTCGAATCGTGCCTCGGGCATGGATGTGTGTGACGTCCTTAGGTTAGTTAGGTTTAAGTAGTTCTAGGTTCTAGGGGACTAATGACCTCAGCAGTTAAGTCCCGTAGTGCTCAGAGCCATTTGAACACACGACTGATAACGTCATGCCAGAAAATAAATAGACAAAAAAAAACTCACTAAAGGTGGTACAAAAAGTGCTGAAACACATTTTGCTAAAACGAAATTACTCAGACCGTACCTTGCGTAAGTCTGAATTTCTCTCCAAGTTGTCTGGTACGTTCCTCGCACATTTGTTTATTGAAATATTTTTAATTTTGTTGCAATTGTACTGTCAGAAATGACGTTAGCTCTCTTGCACCACTTCGCTCCCATGTGTAATCACTTTTACAAAATTGTTCACCATTACTGGATCCTGGAGCTATAGTTACTTATAACCAGATGATGGCTTTGTAGCAGAACATAAAAACAGATTGATACTGTACAACAGCCGTATTTTTGCGCATTTCATTTATAAATAATTTTAAGTTCGTAACTTCACCATCTTGCTATCTACAAAAAAAAAATAGTTAACTCATTTCTTTCTGACCCTGATTCAGTAATCTATTGACGACCCAAAACAAAATTCGCACGAATCCCTGGAGCAAATGAGCGTGCTAATTTTAATTCACCCATGACTCGTCATCCCACAAAAATACACGCCATTTCTCTAGGATTCGATAGTTTTGCTGAACCATGTATATTGTCTTTTGTAAATCGAGGGAATTCATAGGACTAATAAAGATGAGAAGTTTACTAGACGCCTCGTAAAAAATGCTTGTGCCTAGAGCATTGTGCCTAGAAAGCACCATTGTATCCAGTTGTTTTGCAACTACTGAACACGTTAACTGTTCCGATTTATAGATCGTGTATTACTGCACTAACAATTCCAATGTTAGTTTTTAAATTGATTATCCTGTTACTTAATTGTCTCACAATCCTTGGTTTCTTTATAAAGTGCGTCTTAGAAGGAAGTCTTTACTTCCGATGCTTTTTGCACTATTTATGAAAACTTATTCGAATTTCAACGTATCCTCCGTAAGCAGTCTAAATAGTATTAACGCGGTAGTTATCGGATACATTAAACAGCTAAACCCTTTGCGCAATAAATAAGCCATTCCGTGGGAGATTTATAACTTCCGCTTGTCCTGAGCACTTAGTTTAACATCCCTATGATGCAACAGCCCTGATTAAGCTTTTCCAGGTCTACCGTAAAGGCTGACAAAAGAGACCGGAAAAACATTGTGTAAAGTGGACTGTCATTATGTTTTCTGCCATAGCATGAGAAAGATTACAGTTCGTCTTCCAAGTAGAAACTGCTGTGTTTATTGGAAATAAAATGCGCCTTTATAAACTGATTATTTTTTAAATTTCAAATCAATGACATTGATATAGCTTTTAATGAGAAGTCAATGCAGGACAGAAATGGAACACTATAACCACGTATTACATTGAAGCCCTTTTGGATTTTTCGTCCGCGCTGACTGAAAAATACAATGTGGCTTCAAGCCGCGACATTCTGTGTAATGTTCCACGTTTCTTGGGAAGAATAACAGTTCTTTCTCTACCATAACCGAGAGCGCAAAGTATTTTCACTACATTTTCTCGCCCCGCAGGATTGTTTCTCATGTCAAAATAGCATAGGACTACAGAAAGCAGAACGTATTCTGTAGTCCGGAAAGCGTTTAGCTCCACAACTGTCTAGTGACAAATAAATCGTTATTCAATTAAACAGACACGTTAGACCGTTTTGATTAATCTAATGGCTCACATTCTGTGTTCATGTGTGACAATACATAGACGGTTGTAATTTTCGTAAGAACTTGGAATGAAGTATGTCAGTAAACTTGAAATGTATTATAATATCTAGTCTACAGTTTGAGCAAGGACAAATTTCTGTGGTAAGGCAAACGAAATTATGTTCTTTACGTCTATGGCGTGCGCTTAAAGATCTCGCTCTTCATCACTCATCGCAACTATACCAATGGTTTTCCATACTGCAAAAATAAACCCCGCTGTTACAGGTTTGCAAAGATGCATGACCATCGAAGTGATGTGCATGTCTGCCATAATAGCTTTCTACTCGCTCCAAAAACGAAACTATGACGCTGTGCAGAAATATAGGACATCACTTGTAGCGTATATTTACACCATTAGACAGTTACGCCAAATGTAATCAAAATATTAATAATACTATGTAACATTTCAGAACATTGGGTACAAACTGTTTCTCCGCTGCTGCAACGCATGGGTTAACTGTGAACAACGTATATTTTCAAATATCATTGTAACCAATGACGATAACCTCATGTTCAAAAAACTGTTTTCACAATAGCATATCGCTATAATGCGCCTGCTAAAGCAAAACTAAATGTACAAACACTGCTGCAACGCTTTCCGCTAATTTTCCCATCCCACCCCAGAGGTCAACGATGTTTCTTTTTTCTTTCCACAGAAACAGTGAAACCAGTGTGACGCACGAGTGGCACTCATTCCACAGATTTCAGTCTCTCACACAGCATTGCAGGAAACTGCTTTGTACATGAAGAAGAAAGAGCTACTGAAAGTATTGAAGCATTCAGAATTTTTGCTGGTGCCAACGAAGAAGCGGTCACTGTTGGACGAACAATTATCTGCAATACTTCCCGATTTTGCGCTTTTCGTTTGTGCTGCCCAGTCCTGGGATTATCGGCAATGAATGAAAAGTTTATGTTGGTGGTCAGTGCATTTTTCTTGGACGGGAGCAAATGATGTAAGCTGGGCTGCCTGTCGTAAGGTGCGTGAAATACACTGGTATGCAAAACGTCAGGACGAAAGCAACTTTCGCATGATGCGTCGCTGTCAAACAATATAGCTCCATGGAACTTGGAGAATAAAGAACTGCTAGAGTATAGTACAGAAGGAAGTGCGGCGGCGCGGTTCTTTCCGTCCCGTTACGACGAACCTGCACCTACCTGTGAACATTGTCTCACCAGATCATCAGTAGGAAAGCCGTGTGAAACCTACTGTACTTCGACGTGAACCAGGCTGCAATTTAAGTCACTAATCTACGTTTCGGGAGAAACACGAAATGAAAGTTTAGAAATTTTGTCCTCAATTAACATATTCTGAAACTTAGGTGAACAAGTATCACTGCCAAGCCCGTGCTAGTCTTAATACAGTCACTCACAATCCCTTTCAGTCACGTCAGCAAGTTTATGGTGTTGCATTTCCCGAAAACGTAATAGATACAAAAATACTAATTGTTTTTGATTGAGAACGCTCGCCAAATATTAAGTCTGTCGGTACCAAATGCAGTCACAGTTTTTAGCCACCAACCTGCTCAATACGCCACGCGGAATATGTGTCTTTTCTCGTCACAAAATTCTCTTAAAAATTCCGAAATTTCTACACACACATCGGAATAATTATGCCGTCACTTTCCAACACTTTTGATGTACGAAACACTGCTAGATCCGGCAACTTATCATTTCCATCGGAACAACTACTGTACACGTCCGATCTCTTTCATGGCTAGGCTTCGACCCCTCTCTAGAATACTCTGAGTCTTCTCTACCAGCAGAGAAAGGCGCGCGAAGAATATTGCTTTACCACCGGTCGGTTTACTTAACAGCCAATAGCAAAACAACATTCTCCCGCGTCAGTCCGCGCTTTTCATTCCTAACCAATCGCAAAATAATAAACCTAACGACTGCACCTTTTTACCGACGTAATTATCTAATATGCTGAAGTTTTGCTTATGTATAAAGTTATTTACTATTGTTATTTATACCTGAATTAATTTTCCCTTTGCCATAAACTTACTTTACAAATCTATTCTATAAAAAAATCCCCTTTGTTCATATCCATACTTCTTCGAAATGTTCGCACACTAAATCCTACTACATAACTCGTTAAACAATTATCTTCATGTTAACATTAATTCACACTCACGCATCATTCATACTGCTAAAATACATTTATAACATTTTACATACACAAAAAGTCATAATGACACTTTATGAAAATATGAAACGTCCCCTTAGAAAAATTAACGAATTACTGTGCTGATAAACCTCTTACATTATTTGATTTTCAAACAGCTGAGCAGAACTGAACGTACTCAGACATTTCGCTCTTTACTTATTCTGATCAACACTAAACTGACACACTATATTTTTATCGCAACGCAATCTGACTTTGAAAAATCCCTACAAAAGAATGGCCCTGACTAACAATAACCTATACTTTTCATAAATCACTTACCTCACAAAAATCTTAGTTACTCGAACTACTGCAATACAGCGAGCGCCACTACTGCCAGCTAAATAAAAGATTCTAACTACTGATAGGCATAGATAACAAATGAAAGATTTTGATAAAGAACAAACAATGTATTTACCTTAATAGTGTTCAAAAGTCATTTTATATATATATATATATATATATATATATATATCTCAGTTCATGACATCCAGTCTTACAAATTTAGTCTTTCTAATGGACACACGTCCAGATTATCCGCTCTCAAAACTCCGCCATCTCTCTCCCCACATCCACCACTGCTGGCGGCTCACCTCTAAATGCGCAACGCTACGCGCTGTTAACATCTAACTGCCCAACACTACAACAGCAATACTGCAACAATGCAGACCAGCCACAGACTTCGCACAGCACAGTCAGTGATTTTCATACAGAGCTCTACGTGGCGTTACCAAAATAAAACCTAAACAGCCTACTTACAAATAGTATAACAGCTTATGAAAAACATTATATTACTTTAGTGCACTCTACTGGGCACAATCGAAACTAAATCAGTCCCCTATCCAATACTGTCCTCTATCGGCTGATACATAAACTACGTGGGCGTTCACTCTCTCGTCACCATCTGTCACTCTCCAGCTCTGAGATACATCTCCCACTTAACCGCCTCCAAGGCAGGATCGTTATATGGCGCTACGCCTCAGAAGGTAACTAAAGCAATGCGTTATGAGATGAAAACAAATGACATCCTGCCTACTCGTCAAATTTGGGGTGCTTAGGAAACGTGCTTCTCTGAGAGCGTCTTTTCAGGGAGAAATACATTCGGCCATGATTTTTTTTTTTTTTATTTGACGCTGCGCGACCGCATCGAAGAGCCAATGTGGGGGAGGTCTTGGAACCACAGGACACTTGGTGAATGGACTGTTCTGCCCGACCCCCGACTTAAATCTCATGGAGTATGTGAGGGATGCGTTGCGGAGGTATTATATCTCTTAAAAAAATAATGTAACTATTTATCTAGGGGAAACACTCTCCTAGTAAATTTGTTTGTCCTTTGATTTATCGTGATCTGTTACTGATTTTTAGTGAAGTTAGTTTTTGCGTTTAGTTTTCACAAAAAAAATACAAAAGAGATATAATAAGCAAAATAATGAATTTCGTAGGTTGCCAATTACGTATTATATCTGGTTTTATCGAGCGCCAGGCTCCCTACAAATTACTGTAAATGCAATAGCGTAGCATTACTCAACTCCAGTTCACTGATCTGAAATTATTACTATCACAGAAAATAGACAAGTTTTAATAAAATTATTTCCCTGGATTCCTTCAATTAATCTCACTGAATATTATTACATAATGTCTTCCGCTCCGGCTGTCAGACATTGTGCTGCGAAAAAATATTTTTAAATGTACCACGTAATGGCGGCCAGTTGTTAACAGTCAGAGATCACTGTTACTCGCTCGGCAGCAGCTGGAAATATGCTAAATAATTTTCATTAAATATTCTTTTCATAAGATAAATGTGGGGTAGGTTCTTGAAATAACACACGGAGATCACTTTATACTAATATATTCTTACTAGGACACAGTTTACACCATTAAATATTTGCAATTACTTTACGACAGAAACAAATGCTAGCGCAGCACAATAGCTTGCGTACCTTATTCCAGCTAACACCAGAACGAACAGAACAAAACAGACTAGAGAGAAGAATGAGCATTGCATTGTGTTTTATACTCTTACAAAGATAATAATACTTCTTTTAATTACTTACACATTATAATCTTATACAATAAAAATAATGTCTTTTCTGTACCTATCGATCTATATTGTATATTTTTACGGTTAGTGTTATTACCTTTCGCAGATAAATCGATGTTTGCAGTTCATTTTGAGTCACATACAGTCATTTTTACTTATGTTTCATCTCGATAATGGTGAATATTGCAAAAGGGGCACTACAGAGGACGTCCACATGCACGAAAGACCGTCCAGCAGTTGTCATCTGCGCTGGTGGGGGAATGCAAGACCCTACCAGAAGAACTGCTTATTAAGATCGCGGCCTGAATCGAAGCACTTTGCAGAGGATGCGTTGCTCTCCGTGGTGGTCACACACACTATCAAGAACCATATCCCCCTTTGTAATGTACAGGGGAGCAACGTGACTTACGGTAACTTCAGAGTAATTACTGTCTTTGAATAAAAGTGTCATTGGTGTTCGTCACACTGCACATTTCTTTCAGTTATCTTCTGTACTATACTGCAGCAGTTATTTCTATGTTACCTGGCATTGACACATCAGGTGAAAGTTACTTTCGTCCTTAAGTTCCGCAAACCAGTGTATTTTCCGGGCCAGTATTACTTTGCCGACGCTATACAACACAATTAAAGAAATACACCTTTTTGGTTCAAATCGTTTTAGTGTTTCTCAAAATATTCGCCTTTAAGTATTACATACTTTGTCGGCATTCGAACATATTCTCGAAACATTTTAATTTGTACTTTGATGTTGGTAGCTGAGAACACGCTTTCTGAAGAATTCAGTAGCCTCGTGATATTATGTAAAGCGTAGTCCACTCCATCACGCGTGTTTGTTTGGCACAAGGAAGCAGAGATAACTCGGTAGGCGATACATCAGGTGAATACTGACAGTTAGACAGTAATTTCCAGTTTTTTCTCCGTCAGTTAATCAGTTCCTTGTTGCGCTCTAGACACGTGGGATTGATGATGATGATGATGATGAATGATGCGATGTTTCGCGTATTTTTATCGCTTTAATCGTCTTCTTATGGCAAACAAATTCTTGCATAACATTCAGCCTCCTTCTTCTCCCTTCGTGGATTGGGTGACTTCACCTAATCCGGTCAACAATATCCGTACATCTCATATGCGGTCTGCCCCTTTTACCTTTTCCGATCCAGGTTTTCAGTCAAGAATTTGTTTCGAATATTTTCATGCACTTTATCAACATGTTTCTGTACACTGACTCACATTGTAATTCACTTCCAATGTCCTCATTACTGAAGCGATTTTGTAAGTCCTCGGTTTTGTAATTCCTCGGTCGAATATTTCATTACTCCGACACCCACGAGCCTCCTTTTGAACTTGTAACACCTCCGTTTTTATCCCGACCTGATCTGATCGAATAGCAGCCCAATATTTATTATAAACATGACCGTGAACCTAAGGGGGCTGGTAATCGGAATTGACTGCTACGGAAGTTGTTACTTTCCAGTTCGTCCTGTTCCATACTATAATACTGAATGTATGGTAATAAGGAACACCAACACAGTTTTACTAATTACGAACTTATATTCTTCTCAAAACACAAAAAGGAGACAGCCACTGCCTTCATCATACATATCTAATTACGGCTAATCTCAGCACAGGCTTCCTTCATTTGCCATTATCGTCACACGCTAATCCATCACTGCATCCAACACTGCAATCCAAGGTTAAGCCGGCGCGGTAGACGCGAAACTAAATATCGGCACTAGTAACGTCACTGATCACTTTTATAAAGATACTTCATCACTTTCCCGGTATTTATTATTTAGAGGTCTAACCACGGCGATGGTGACACCCTTCTCGGTTAAAAACCCTGTATTCCAATAATGGCCTCCACACACGCACCATTCCCGCCAACCACTCCAGCGCATCTCGACACTCGCTCTCGCAACACGTCACAATCGATTGTTCGCCCTATCGACCTGTGCCAAGTGCAAAGTTATTGTAAGGGCCTACGGACCCCTTACAAACTTCAATCAAATTGCACGGAATCCGTGGAGAACAGATCTTTCTCGAATGTTTAATCAAAATCGAATATGCTTCACTCTTCTAAATGCTTACGAATGCCTCCACCTCACTCTAATTCACATACCTATTCTCGGCATTGACGTCGTGCACAGTAGAGGGCTGTTTGTAAGAACCTGCAGCATTTCAGAATACGTGTGCGTGAAAACTACAAGACATGCGAAAGACACGCACACATGGATGCACAGAGCATCTCTGCAGGTTTAGATTCGTAACACGCAGCGTGCCGTACTTGCAGAATGCACCACTAGTGGAAAGGCGTGAAGGCGTGTCAGACCGTGAGGACAAATCATGTGCTCCGTACTGTCTCATCGAATTAGTTCGCGGCAGAGGACAGACTACCAAACAGGCAGCAAAGCGGGGTGCTGTCATTGCGCCATCCCGGGCAGTAGCAACGGTGATTTCAATGAATTACACGACCGTGCTGACGTTTGTCGCGCCATATGATGGCTTCGTACAGTTTGTCCCCACTGAGCTTAATTACTCTGTACATTTCTTCCACCATTCAGCGACCCCTTCTTTTCTTAGCTCTGGCTCGCCCTCTGACCTTGAGGGGTAGGCTACAACCCTGCCCCACTCCCTTCTTTAACTAGTGTTTCACGATAAAGGATGACAGCCAAAACAGTTGCAGGATAAAAATTTATTAAAATTCGGTATATATAAATATACCTTCATCAGAAGTAAAAAAAAACCTGAACAGGAAGACACTTTCATTAGCAAAACCTTAGCATCGGAATGATTTTTTTTTTTACTTTATTGAATTTCAATTCCCCCCCGAAGGGGGCGGGCTGGCAGCAGCTTAGTATGCCGCTCTTCAGCCTACAGACTTATTTAAAAAGATGAAGAGAATAAATCATAAAAACAGGCGATAAAATCGGAGACTCAAAGAGTAAGATGGCGAAGAGGAGGAAATGATCTTTTTTTTCCTTTATTGTAATTTTGATACCCGTACAACAACAGGTAGGCTGGCAGCAGCACCATACGCCGCTCTTCAGCCTCAGAGGAAACAATGATAAAACACAGAGAAGACACATATGAGTTTGAACAATTGGCGGGTAAAAAACAATAGAGACAGAACATAAAAAACACGAAGCCGTTCACACTAGATGAAAAACCACTAAAACTGTCGACACGACGCACAGACACTTCAGACACTGATGATTTCGACGGCCCATGTGAACGTTGAAGCGTGACGGCGAACACTGAACACAGACACTACGGCACACACACGAGAAACTGATGGTGATGATCACCAGTGAGCGAATGTCCACGTAGTGTGTACGAGTCCGGGGACCTGCCAAGACGGGAAGATGGAGGGGGAGGTGGAGAGGGGAGAGCAAAGATGCCAATGGCAGAGGAGATGGTGGGAGGAGTGGAGGAATGGGGGTGGGGGAAGCCCAGGGGAGGAATGTGGAGAAAGGGAACAGAGAGGGAAGGGGGAGAGTAGGGAGAGAGGGTGCCCAAAGGAACAAACACAGGAAGAGGGAGGGAGGATCACAGTTGGTAGAAGGGGTAGATGGAGGGGAGGAGGGCATCATCAGGGAGGGGGAGCTGGCGGAAGTCACCTTGAGAGAGGGTAAGGAGGGTGGAGAGATGGAGAGCAGGTGGGACGTGGGAATACAGGTGCGGCAGCGGGTGGGGGTGGCAGAGGATAGGTGAGACAAGCAGGTGAGGAGGATCGAGTTTATGGGAGGTGTAGAGGATCCATATCCGTTCGAGGAAAAGGAGGAGGAGAGGGAAGGGAATGTCGTACAGGATCCATGTGGGGGAGGGGAGACGGATGTGATAGGTGAGGCGTTCTAGGATCTGAGGGGATTTGTAAAAGGTAGAGGGAGCGGAGAGCCAGGCAGGGTGGGTGTAGCAAAGGTTAGGGCGGATGAGGGATTTATAGGTATGGAGGATGGTGGAGGGGTCCAGACCCCAAGTTCGGCCAGAAAGGAGCTTGAGGAGACAGAGGCAGGAGTGTTCCTCGGCTTGGATCGTCCGGAGGTGGGGGGTCCAGGAGAGGCGACGGTCGCGGGTGACACCAAGGTACTTAAGGGTGGGGGTGAGGGCGATAGGACGGCCATAGATGGTGATGTAGAAATCAAGGAGGCGGAAGGAAGGGGTGGTTTTGCCTACTATGATCGCCTGGGAGGAAATGAGAAACACTAAAGCTTAAGTAAAGTGAAATTACCAGAGTAATACAGGCACAAAATCTTATAGTTACTTTCTAAAATTACATCATGAATTGGAGATTAATAAAACAATTGTGCCAAAGGCATCATCAGTAATTAAGACATCTTCTCCATTTGTACAACATGATTATGGGCACAGGGTCAATTCGAACAGTTTAGCACCAGTACTTCGCCTATGAACTATCGAGACGAGAGTGTGAAAGCACTAGGGCAGATGGTTTCGCCGAGAGAGGGCACTTGTGGTATGTGCCAGACACTCGCACATATTAAAATCCATGGATACCTACATAAGTGCATCAAAATTATTAAACGTTGTGCTAATTCGAACCTTCTGTCATAATAAATAAAACATATCAGACCATTTAAAAACATTTATGTAAAATAGAAAATATGGAACCAATTTACCTGTGTCCTCGGTAGTTCATAGGCAAAGTACTGGTGCTAAACTGTTTGCATTGACCCTGTGCCCATAATCATGTTGTACAAATGGAGAAGATGTCTTAGTTATTGACGATGCCTTTGCCACAATTGTTTTATTAATCTCCAATTATTGATGTAATTTTAGTAAGTAACTAAAAGATTTTGTGCCCGTATTACTCTGGTAATTTCACTGTTACTTAAGCTTTAGTGTTTCTCATTTCCGACTGATATGCCCAAGCCACCCCCACCAGTCCACCTTCTCCAGTATGCTGATGACTCCGCCTTCCTGGCTCTCTATCCTACCCTTCAACGGTCCCAACATACCCCCCAAACCCACCTTAACCAGTTCACCACTTGGTGTAACCAGTGGTTCCTCCATCTCAACCCCTCCAAAACCCAGGCAATCATCATAGGCTGCACCACTCGCTCCTTTCGTCTCCATGATTTCTACCTCACCCTTTATGGTCGTCCCATCCAGCTCAGCCCCACCCTGAGATACCTCAGCCTCACCCTCGACCGACACCTCACCTGAACCCCTCATCTCCAGACCGTCCAGCAGAAATCCCATTCGCACCTCCGCCTTCTGAAACTCCTGTCTGGCCGGACATGAAGATTGCATCCTTCTACCATCCTCCACACCTACAAATCCCTCATCCGTCCTATCCTCTGCTATGCCAGCGTTGTGTGGATCTCCGCCCCCACCCGCTTTTACAAGGCCCTCCAAATCCTTGAACACCATGTGCTCTGCCTTGCCTTCCGTATCCGCCTTCCTTCCCCCACATGGCTCCTGTATGAACTAATCCCCCTTCCCCCACCTCCTCCTGTTCCTCCAACATCTCCGCATCCTTTACATTGTCCGCAGGCTTGATCCCCCCCACCCTCTGGTTTCCTCCATCCTCTCCACCCCCCCGCCCGTTGCCGTGCCTCTATGGCTGTATACCTCCCTCTCTCCACCTCCACACCCTCCATCTCCTTCATCAGGGCAATTTCCAGTGCCTCCCCCTCCCAGACGATGAACTGCGCTGTGACATCTACCCTTCGTTTCAACTATAGCCTCACCCTTCCCCCCCCCCCTCCACAGGGCCCCCTTTTTCCTCTCCCCTACTTCTCCCAGAGCAGATTTTCCTCCTTCACCCCCCTGAGACCCTGCACCCCATACTTGCCTCTTTCCTTCCCACATCCCTCCCTACCTGGCCCTCTTCAGCGCGCCCCCTGCCCATCTCCCCCCTCTCTTCCCCTCCCTCCCTCCCTCCCTTTTTCCGGTCTCCATCTCCCTTCGCCTGGCAGATCCTCCGTCTTCATCCTCGTCAATGTGCCACGTCAGTGTTGTGTTTAGTGCTGTTTCTCCTGTGTGCCAAGAGGTGTGATTTCAATTGTGTACTGCCTTGAGGTTCGCCGTCAGTGTTTTGTATGTGCTGCACCATCCGTCGATACTTTTTATGCTCCTGTCATACTGTACCTTGTGTTCTTTTAACTGTCGCAGTGTGTGGCTTTTTGTGTGTGCTACTTTTTTACAGTTTTTTTTATCTCCATTTTACAGTCGCCCCTTTCTTTTTGTCTATTGCCTTCCATGATGTCCCCCTTTTTTATACATATGTTCACCATGTTTTCTCCTTTTATATTTCTAAATGTCTTCTATTGTTTGTTCTATGTCTTTCGGCTGAAGAGCAGTGCACATGCTGCTGCCAGCTCACCCCGATGGGGAATTGAAATACAATAAAGAAAAAAACCATTTCCGATGCTAAGGTTTTGCTATTGAAAGTGTCTTCCCGTTCAGGGTTTTTTTTACTTCTGATGAAGTTATATTTATATATACCGAAACCTTGGTCAAGAATTTTAATCAATCTTTATCCTGCAACTGTTTTGGCTGTCGTCCTTTATCGTGAAGGATTTCAACAGTTGCTGTTTCAGCCATGTTTAAAATCTTGTAACTAATGTTTCCCTTCCACTCTTGTCAGCGGAGTACTGTTTTGTACACATTCTGCAGAAGCTTTCGAGGCTAGCGCTATATTGGACGACTGATAGGAAGCGGTGTTACATAACGGCATACTGTGTCGGACTGGAAGTAGGGAGATGTGCTTGGATGAGTGTACAGTAGAGTAGTGTAGTGTAGTGTAGTGTGTGGAAACGAGAGGGCGCCTTCAGGAGCGGCTCTGCCGTGTGTGCCTCAGCGGCCAGGCTGGGAGAGGAGTGCCACTTCGACGAGCAGTGTGGCGTCGCGACGCCGCGTACCGTCTGCGTCCAGGGGCGATGCCGCTGCTCCGAGGGTCTGGTCGCCGTCAACGTGAGCGTCGAGGAGGCCGGCGGGGGCGGCGGGGGCGCCGGGGGCGAGGACGGCGGCGACGGCGACGGCGGCGGCCAACACGCCGCCTGCATCGGTACGTCCGCACTCGCTGCTCGTCCCCCACTGCAGACCGTCACTTCGCCGCCGGAGGAGGCAGCGATACATCGATACATCGAAAATTCAAACTGAATTTTGATATCGACATGACGTACCGACTGAGAGGCACCCACATGCCCTGCTCATACTGTGGCATCAAGCAGTCAGGCCTGCAAGATGAGTGGTCTGCCAAACGAGTGGATTTATTCTTATTTCTCAGTGACTGATTATGAGCTCTAGTGCCCACAGTGAAGCTATAATTATTCTCCTCTTTGAATATTACGCAACGGAAACGGATAACGCACATCTGACTATTAGCAATTTACACACACTCTGGCAGTACCACATTTTCTTTCTTGCTCAACGGCTTTGATCAGTACGTGGCCATCGCACTGAATATTAATGGCGCACACATCATAAATTCTGGGTATCATGACTACACACTATTCGAAAAACAAGGCCATCAGTCTTTTTCTTTTCACTATCTTTTTTATTCTGATAACTTCTATTATGATTCAAAGATAAACTAAACACACCATTACATTTTATACAACAATTACACATGAGAAACTCCGCCCAGTGGGCATGGCTTTACATTGGTGATTATCTTTTGGCCTCGTAATGATCTAACGCTACAATGCACTTTCTGGATAGGATGGTGGATCTTTTGCTATATCACACACTTCGACTCTCACACCCATCATCACGCAAATTTACTCCAGACCGAGCGGTACAAAAAGGAACATGCATAACCCACTGCCTCTGAACCTATCTTGCTACTCTCCCATGCGAACCACACATACTTAAATTACATGAAATACATCACACTGGCAACATACAATACGTCAAAAAGAATAGTCACAACTTTAGAATCACTTCACTTTTCCTCTGTAATTAGTATTCATCCCAGTTTCACCCGACACTGCCCCACTTCGTAACTTTTCTTTCCTACTACGAACTCTGGAGGACATATGCACGTCTTCCTGTGCAATGCAAGCCAAGTGGCGTTGCTGGATAGACGGCTGACTCTCCTTGCTTCTCTCTCAGAGTATTAGAGTTTGAATCTAGCATCACACGGAAACATAACACCCAAAGTAATATTAAGATCATATTCGTCATACATGCGAGTCCTCAAACTGATACCATGGACGAGTACTTCTCTTTATCCTTTGTCTCATATACAGATTGAGACTCACACAGTACTCACCACGTGGAAGTACTCGTCTCTAATTTCAAGTCCTGCACACGCCATTTCTTAAATATTTCCAACACACGCCAGTAATTCAGCTTAACTTTAGCGCTCGGAAGTATTTCAACTTAGTACTAGCACTCTGAAGTATTTCAACTTATTGCTACACGTGGTTACATTGTGACCGTTGGTCGCTTCCGAATATTACTACGATCCCCTTAATATTACCTGCCTGTCATTTAATTCTCCCCACAAAAGTTCCTGAAATAGAGAAATAATTATTCCAATCTACTCTTAAGTATTTCACATGCATACCATCTCTCCACTCTTTTGTCTTTACGGAGCACACCTAACACAGGTCTTACCAACGCAAGATCCAGCGCCAGAGTACTGAAACATGGCTGTTCTTCAGGTCATCCCGCCCCTCCGCCGAGGTGGGGGAGCACCTTGCTACCGTATTGGTCAGCCACATTTCAGGCGCTCAAAGCTCAGGTAAATTTCATCTCTTTGGTTCCACCAAAGGTGACCATTGGACCGTCTCAAAGATGATTATATATTGCACTTTCACTATCTGCAGTTAGCAGACGACCATACATTCATTCATTTCGCAGATCTCGCCAAATTGGATGTTGGGATTTATTTTGTGGGAGTGCACGTATGATCAATTACATAAATAAATTGTCCTTCTTTCCCACACTGGTATCCAGCTTCGGTGTATTAAGTGAAATTGAGTTATTATTACAAAAAATATGTTGTTCTGACAAGAATAGCGAAGAATGTTGTACCTATTTTCGATGTCGGGCGGTACTGTACCCTTTCATGACAAACGGCCTAATAAAAAGTTATCACTGCCACTTGATTGCAACGCCTCACCCCCATCACCATCCCTACTATTTTCGGCTCACACGATACGTTCTCAACGTCACCACCAGCAGATTTCACGACACCTCGCACCTTGCTACAGGGCATTTCACATTGTACAGAAGTATAGAAATTGGCACACAGCATAAAAAGTTTACATACGATATAAACATTGTAAATGTAATATGTAAATACTGTAAACAGCTGATGCGCTACTCATACCGCTATGTAATTACATCTGTACTCATATTATATTACCATTCAACAGAATACCCATCACACACAAACACACACACACACACACACACACACACACACACACACACACACACACATACATACACCACGTCCGGATGGAATCCGAATTCGATTTCACAAGGGGTACCCTACGGCATTGTCCATCACCTAGTTTGCATTTATCGAAAATCTCGTGAACAGTTGTTAAATGAACAAAGTAAGAGCATATGGACTCTCAGACCAATTGTGTGATTGGATGGAAGAGTTCCTAGATAACAGAAATTAGAGCAAATACGGAGACTTACAAGCAGTCGTTCTTCCCACGCACAATTCGTGAATGGAACAGGGAAGGGGGGATCAGATAGTGGTACAATAAGTACCCTCCGCCACACACCGTAAGGTGGCTCGCGGAGTATAGATGTAGATGTAGATGTAGAACGCAGCATGTCATTCTCAATGGAGAGAAGTCTTCTGAAGTAAGAGTGATTTCAGGTGTGCCGCAGGGGAGTGTCGTAGGACCGTTGCTATTCACAATATACATAAATGACCTTGTGGATAACATCGGAAGTTCACTGAGGCTTTTTGCGGATGATGCTGTAGTATATCGAGAGGTTGTAACAATGGAAAATTGTACTGAAATGCAAGAGGATCTGCAGTGAATTGACGCATGGTGCAGGGAATGGCAATTGAATCTCAGTGTAGACAAGTGTAATGTGCTGCGAATACATAGAAAGAAAGATCCCTTATGATTTAGCTACAATACAGCAGGTCAGCAACTGGGAGCAGTTAATTCAATAAATTATCTGGGAGTACGCATTAAGAGTGATTTAAAATGGAATGATCATATAAAGTTGATCGTCGGTAAAGCAGATGCCAGACTGAGATTCATTGGAAGAATCCTAAGGAAATGCAATCCGAAAACAAAGGAAGTAGGTTACAGTACACTTGCTCGCCCACTGCTTGAATACTGCTCAGCAGTGTGGGATCCGTACCAGATAGGGTTGATAGAAGAGATAGAGAAGATCCAACGGCGAGCAGCGCGCTTCGTTACAGGATCATTTAGTAATCGCGACAGCGTTACCTAGATGATAGATAAACTCCAGTGGAAGACTCTGCAAGAGAGACGCTCAGTAGCTCGGTACGGGCTTTTGTTTAAGTTTCGAGAACATACCTTCACCGAGGTGTATTGCTCCCTCCTAAGTATATCTCGCGAAGAGACCATGAGGATAAAATCAGAGAGATTAGAGCCCACACAGAGGCATACCGACAATCTTTCTTTCCACGAACAATACGAGACTGGAATAGAAGGGAGAACCGATAGAGGTACTCAAGGTACCCTACGCCACACACCTTCAGATGGCTTGCGGAGTATGGATGTAGATGTAGAATCTCTCGCCCAGCACAAATCCCCAATTGACTGGAAAAAATCTCAGGTGACTCCAGTATATAAGAAAGGTAAAAGAACGGACCCATAAAATTACGGACCTGCACCATGTCATAGCACCTGCATTATGACATAGCACTACCATTTGTATCATTCTGATGCCTGAATCGTTTATGTAGTTAAGGAACAGCAAAGTGCCTGTAACACCACCTTGAGGAACGCCAGAAATCAGTTCTGTTATACTCTAAGACTTTCCGTCAATTACTACGAACTGTGACCTCTCTGACAGGAAACCACGAATCCAGTCAGATAACTGCACGCAATTTCACTACAAGCCGCTCGTGTGGTAGCGTGTCAAATGCCTTCCGGAAATCCAGAAATACGAAATCAATTTGAAATCCTTTGTGTGTAGAGCTCAACACTTGATGCGAATAAAGAGCTAGTTGTGTTTCACAAGAACGATTCTTTTCGAATCCGCGTCGACTGCGTGTCAATGGAACGTTCTCTTCGAGGTTATTCATAATGTTCCAACACAATCTATGTTCCAAAATCCTGCTGCATATCGACGTTAATGATGTGGGTCTGTAATTAAGTGGATTACTCCTACTACTTTTCTGGAATATTGGTGTGACCTGTCCAACTTTCCAGTCTTTTTGTACGGATATTTCGCCTAGTAGGGCGCATGGAACTTCCGACACTATCTACTAGGTCATATATATATATATATATATATATATATATATATTGTGAAAAGCAATGGTCCCATAACACTCCCCTGTGGCACGCCAGAGGTTAACGTCTGTAGAAGTCTCTCCATTGAGAACAACATGCTGTGTTCTGTTTGCTAAAAACTCTTCAATCCAGCCACACAGCTGGTCTGATATTCCGTAGGCTCTTACTTTGTTTATCGAACGCCTTCCGGAAGTCAAGGAAGATGGCATCTACCTGGGAGCCTGTATCTGATATTTATATGGGTCTCACGAACAAATAAAGCGAGTTGGGTCTCACACGATCGCTGTTTCCGGAATCCATGTTGATTCCTACAGAGTAGATTCTGGGTTTTTCAGAAATGACGTGATACGCGAGCAAAAAACGTGTTCTAAAATTCTACAATAGATCGATGTCAGAGACATAGGCCTATAGTTTTGCGCATCTGCTCGACGACCCTTCTTGAAAACTGGAACTACCTGTGCTCTTTTCCAATCATTTGGAACCTTCCGTTCCTCTAGAGCAGGCTCGTCCAAACTGTGCCCCTGCGGCGCTAGCATCCGCGATCGCCCGCGGCCAGCGCCCCGGGCGAATTCGTATGTTGCTGCTGTGGCCGAGCCGTGCCGCTTAACTGGCCGTGCGGACCGCCCGAACGCCAGCCGATAGATATATTTGTTCGCCCGTTTTCCTTCGGGCAGAGGACGTCTCACAAGTGCTTCAACTAGAGCTGATTGACCTACAGTGGCATATCCGCCTGAAGGACCGCTTTCTTATGTGTAAAACTTTGGATGACTTTTACAGCTGTCTCCCACGAGAGAAATATCCTCTTTTGGACAAGCACGCGGCCAAAGTTCTCTCACTGTTTGGTTCCACGTATATTTGTGAGCGCTTTTTCTCTCTTTTAAAGCTTGCTAAAGCTAAGAACCGTTCATTCCTTGGCGATAAAAATTTGACCAATTCTTTGAGGTTAGCAGTCTCACGGAATATTGTACCAAGCCTAGACAAAGTCGTTTCCTCGAAAAAGAAAAATGTGTAAAATGTTAATTCTCTTCTATAACAATGTTGACTGTAAGGACTAAAGAGCTTTATAACCTTAATTCTATTTTAATAAGTTTTCAAACTTGGTTAGTTAAAATTATTACGTACAAAACAGCAAACTAAGGATCCGATTTCTAAACACTGAAAAGAGATACAAAAATTGTAGCACGAAGTATAACAAAAAATACTTGTAACTACTAGCAGTAAGAATGAGACACTATATCCTTTACATTAATTCTAAAGTGGAATATCCTGTTTACGTTAGATACCGAGCGAGGTGGCGCAGTGGCTAGCACACTGGACTCGCATTCGGGAGGACGACGGTTCAATCCCGTGTCCGGCCATCCTGATTTAGGTTTTCCGCGATTTCCCTAAATCACTCTAGGCAAATGCCGGGATGCTTCCTTCCAAAGGGCACGGCCGTCTTCCTTCCCCGTCCTTCCCTAATCCGATGAGACCGATGACCTCGCTGTCTGGCCTCCTACCCCAAACAACCTAATCCTAACCTTTACGTTAGATCTTACCGCCGGACAGTCGAGCGCAGAGCAGTGCTGTGCGGTCTTACTCGCTCTGCAGCTCTCTCTCTCTCTCTCTCTCTCTCTCTCTCTCTCTCTCTCTCGCTACTATGGCGACACTAGCGACACACGGTCGCGGACGGGGCGCTGAACTACACTGCCTTGCGCCCGTTGGGCGCAATTCTTGGATGAGCCTGCTCTAGAGACTTGCGGTACACGGCTGTTAGAAGGGGGGCAAGTTCATTCGCGTACTCTTTGTAGAATCGAATTGGTATCCCGTCAGGTCACCCGTAACAGCACAAAGCTGACACTTGGCTTGACAGGTGCTCGTCACAACCATCCACACAGTACAGATACAGAGGTGACACTTGATTGGTGGCCGGAGGAAGGCCACAGTGGAGCACCTCCACTAGGACCTTGCCGTGAGAGGTGTTCCCGCAACCACTGCAGTACACTCACCCACTCTGACTTGTAGTGTTTTAGCGTGGTGTCTGACGACGCCCGACACTGCTCTGGACCGTGGTGTGTGGTGACGCCTCTCACTCTGGTTTCCTGCCCTCCAGAGCCGGGGCGGCGGCGCCTGGGGGAGCCGTGCAAGGATCGCAAGGAGTGCGGCGCGCCGAACTCGTTCTGCCTGCCGGGCAAGGATGTGTGCGCCTGCCTGCCGGAGTTCCCGCTCAGCGACGGACACAGCCAGTGCGGAAAGCGTGAGTACCCCGCACCTCTCAGCCTCACACTACCTGTACTTCATTTCAGTACCTTCTTAGAGATTTCAAGCTATGACTATTTGACCACGTACAGTTATGCGACAGGGGTAGGGCAAAATATACTGGCGCCGAATGTATTTCGTGCACCTCAGAATGTTGTTGTTGTTGTTGTTGTGGTCTTCAGTCCTGAGACTGGTTTGATGCAGCTGTCCATGCTACTCTATCCTGTGCAAGCTTCTTTATCTCGCAGTACCTACTGCAACCTACATCCTTCTGCATCTGTTTAGTGTATTCATCTCTTGGTCTCCTTCCACGATTTTTACCCTCCACGCTGCCCTCCAATGCTAAATTTGTGATCCCCTGATGCCTCAGAACATGTCCTACCAACCTGTCCCTTTTTCTTGTCAAGTTGTGCCACAAAATCCTCTTCTCCCCAAACCTGTTCAGTACCTCCTCATTAGTTATGTGATCTACCCATCTAATCTTCAGCATTCTTCTGTAGCACCACATTTCGAAAGCTTCTATTCTCTTTTTGTCCAAACTATTTATCGTCCGTGTTTCACTTCCATACACGGCTACACTCCATTCAAATACTTTCAGAAACGACTTCCTGACACTTAAATCTATACTCGATGTTAACAAATTTCTCTTCTTCAGAAACGCTTTCCTTGCCATTGCCAGTCTACATTTTATATCCTCTCTACTTCGACCATCATCAGCTATTTTGCTCCCCAAATAGCAAAACTCATTTACTACTTTAACCGTCTCATTTTCTAATCTAATTCCCACAGCACAACCCGATATAATTCGACTACGTTCCATTATCCCCGTTTTGCTTTTGTTGATGTTCATCTTATATCCTCCTTTCAAGACACTGTCCATTCCGTTCAACTGCTCTTCCAAGTCCTTTGCTGTCTCTGACGGAATTACAATGTCATCGGCTAACCTCAAAGTTTTTATTTCTTCTCCATGGATTTTAATTCCTACCCAAATTTTGTTTTTGTTTCCTTTACTGCTTGCTCAGTATACGGATTGAATAACATCGGGGAGAGGCTACAACCCTGTCTCGCTCCCTTCCCAGCCACTGCTTCCCTTTCATGTCCCTAGACTCTTATAACTGCCATCTGGTTTCTGTACGAAGTGTAAATAGCCTTTTGCTCACTGTATTTCACACCTGCCACCTCTAAAATTTGAAAGATAGTATTCCAGTCAACATTGTCAAAAGCTTTCTCTAAGTGTACAAATACTAGAAACGTAGGGTTTGCCTCACGTGTTCCAACATTTTAACGGAATCCAAACTGATCTTCCCCAAGATCGACTTCAACCAGTTTTCCCATTCTTTTGCAAAGAACTCGTGTTAGTATTTTGCAGCCGTAACTATGAAATATGGACGATAAATATTGTAGAGAAGAAGCGACTAGAAGCTTTCGAAAAGAGGTGCCACAGGAGAATGCTGAAGATTAGATGGGTAGATGACGTAAATAATGAGGAGGTACTGAACAGAATTGGGGAGAAGAGGAATTTGTGGCACAGTTTGACTAGAAGAAGGGATCGGTTGGTAGGACACGTTCTGAGGCATCAAGGGATCACCAGTTTAGTATTGGAGGGCAGCGTGGAGGGTAAAAATCGTAGAATACTCTAACCAGATTCAGGAGGATGTAGGTTGCAGTAGGTACTTGGAGATGAAGAAGCTTGCATAGGATAGGGTAGCATGGAGAGCTCCATCAAACCAATCTGTGGACTGAAGACCACAACAACAACAACAACTACCTACGGTGACTGGCATTCCAGTTGGGAGAGTGGAACGAAACACAACATAATTTTTATGTAACAGGCGACTGAAAAGTTCCGTTAGAAAGCCGTACAGCCCAGAATCGGTATCCCAATTTGGATAAATCGCCGTAAGCTCTGAGGCAATCATCCTGCCAACAGACCATGTTGAAGGTAAGAGTTTGGCAAAACACCGTGTCCTGCTGCGTGAAGAGGTCCGTAACTTCCAGCTGCACGTCCTCGTCGACCACTGAAGACCTTTTTTAACCGACCAAAGGCACTGCGGATGCTCGAGTCTCTCGCACTTGACTTGGCGTAACTTCTCCGTTACGGGTTTTGCGATATGGGGCCATGCTTTATCATGAAGCAGAAGCACAGAAATTGGCGCACCATTCCACAACGGCGGCTTACGATAGACCTGCTGTCACATACAAATTCTTCATTCTTCGATGGATGTCTACTTGTGTTTGTCCTATGGCAGGCAAAGGAAAACGGCACGTTGGTGCTGTTTGGACGCATTTGGTAATCCACAGCCTCTAAACGCTTAATAAAAGAAAATATTGCCCGCAGCAGGGTAAATATAGACAATCCTTAATTGAATCGTGGGACTAGCTAACTTCGACGACCTATCATTTTCAAGCACGCGAAAACCAACGTGGAAGAGTATCACGTCTCCATACACCTCTCCATACACCATGTAAAAGTAACACATTACACAACTCACACTGACATATCAACTTACTGTGCAATGTTCCTACTTACATGTGTAATGTTACGTATTACCTGTCGTAACCGTCAAAGTATTTTTCACTACACATAAAAAGTAAACTTTATATTCCATTCTTACATTGCGAATCGATCCACATTAACATGAAAACTACAAACATCACTTAAAGAACGACATTTTTCCACCAGACTGTGTATAATTTTTCCGTTTTTCACACTACCGGTTTCGGACATTTCCACAGGACATTCTCAAGCGTGTCTCTGATAACATATGGGACTACAGCATCATTATTAATTTAAAAAATCACGCGCAGTTTATAATGTTACTAGAGACAGACTTGTGAGTGGGCAATGCCCGAAACTGGCAGTGCGAAAATTAAAAAGAAATTATACCCAGTCTGTAGAACAAATGTCATTCCTCAAATTTATTGAGGCTGTGCAGAAGAAAATGATTTAAACACCATATTGGAACTTTGCTCTAAGTACTGCAGCTTGACAACTAACAGCAGGTGATATTTTGTTACCAAAGATACGCATACATTCAAACACGAATATCAGAAGCAGACTACAAATATTGCTGCCATGCCAGACTTAGGGGATGTATTGTATCCCAGACAATCAGCGATCAAAGACTTCTCAAAAGCATATGAGCGAACATAATAAAATATTTTATACGATACATTAACAATAATATACGAAATAAGTGCAAATTTCACAAAATATTGAGAACCAAACAATCCATTAATTATTGCTGGTGTGCCAGACTTAACGAATGGCATATTTTGTAGGTAATTAGTATCTGAAGGCTCTGTATAGACAAACAGAAGCCATTCTTGAGTTTCTCCCGGCGTATTTGATAATCAAAATATCCACGGGTGTACTGCCGGTCTACAGTGTCCAACGGGCACAATATTTCGGCGATCATACATGTCGCCATCATCAGGTGAATCTCTGTGCCGGCACGTTCACAGGAGCTCAGTCCGTCAGTTCACCTGATGATGGCGACATGTATGATCGCCGAAATATTGTGCCCGTTGGACACTGTAGACAGGCAGTACACCCGTGGATATTTTGATAAACAGAAGCCAGTTTATTGACTTCTCTTTACAAAAGAGTAAACCATAGAAATACAATTTTCACAATTTTCTAAATTATATTACTACTGACAATCTAGCAGAATTCTCTTATAGAGGACGATTTATACTCGTAAAAATACGTCTGCACGTTTGCCATGTATTTCGCTAAAATGAGTAAATAGTGATAGTAGATAAATAAGCAAAAAATTACCTGTATAAACGACACCCATTTGTGGGTAAACCTTACGGGACACATGAAGGTGCCAAAAAAATCCTCTCAAAAACGTGAATGTAGCTTTACCTTAAGCAAATACATGGTAACCCATCACATAATTTGAGAGAAACGCATAGTATCATGTAGTAAAGTTAAGAAACCACATGTAGAAATTATTGCATGAGGTACATCGAGTAAAAAATATGAGCTGTTACTGATTCCTTAATGAGAGAAACTAGGTGTTCAAGTCACATTCACAAACATTTTTTTAGAAAATGCATAGAGGGTACCAAAAGGCATGAAAACTTTTTAGCGTCTATCAACCGAGTGCCGCAGGACGGCAACCTAACTGCACGTGTGATAAAACTGCAGGAAGCAACATTGCGTGCATCTCGTAATCCGTGGATTACGCCATGTGATAACCATCGTAATGTAAAACAAATTAAAATACGGCAGGAGTCAGCTCATTGTAATTGCAAATTAACGTGGGAAGATAGCGTTCAAAAACTAGAATGAATGTTTCCGAACCAGAAGCGTCTGCGCGGAGAGTATGACACCTAGGGTTGGCGGTTATCGCTAAACAACCGGTTTTCTGTTGCATAGGTACTTTTCCTAGCCAATTTAACTTGAACGTTAAAACCGCTCAAAGTAAACGGTTTCTGAAATAACTGATTCTTTTTATTCACATTATTTGCTGTAATAAAAGTAGAAATCGATCAAAGGTTGGAAAACTTAGACTCTCTCATTTTCAAGATGGATAAATTCAAAATATTAAATTAAATAGGCAAACAAAATAAAATTAGTCCGTACACTGTTCCCTGCTTTTCTCGACAAGTGATAAGTGATTGAACACAACAAAAAGTCACTTGTATTCTCCTATTGATTCAAATTCTTTGAAACTCTGCTCAAAAATGATATTGTAATCGAGTATCACACCACTATTTGGGCATTTCGAATAGTCAGTGCTGAATGGTGGAAACTGAACTTGAAGATCTCTGTTTCTCATGTTAATTTGTCCGTTTACAAAATCCACAAGCAGATAAAGGTATAGTATCTAAACAAAGGCAACATATCAGCTACTTTCTGTTTTTATTGTAAACTGTGAATGAATTATTAAGTTTTCTCGTTATACCATGTTTTCAAATTAGTCGTGGCCCATTCTGTTCTTAATCTTTCAACCCCTATCTCACAACGTGACTTTTCTGAAACGTATACTGCAGCATCGAGACTCCGGGATCCCTGTCTTTAAACCAAGATCTAAGCAGGAAATCATCTGAATCTTTCAGTTAAAGCTAAATAACATTTGCTTTTAGAACTTAAGTGTCGTTTAAATACTCCTTGTTGATCATATTGCGATAAATGAAGCCTGCAAGGAATTTACTTTTTCTTACACAAAATCACTCATTTTGTGTGGTTCTTAAAATAGCACGCAGAAATGTTCTGTTAGAGAAATCAGTTTTACATCCTGAAAAATTATACACTGAAGCGCCAAAAAAACTGGTATAGGCATACGTATTCAAATACAGTCATATAGGCGCTGAGGTCGGCAACGCCTATATAAGACAACAAGTGTCTGACACAGTTGTTAGATCGGTTGCTGCTGCTACAATGGCAAGTTATCACGATTTAAGTGAGTTTGAACGTGGTGTTATCGTCGACGAACGAGCGATGGGACACAGCAACTCCCAGCTAGCGGTGAAGTAGCGATTTTCCCGTACCACCATTTCACGAGTGTACCGTGAATATCAGGAATCCGGTAAAACATCAAATTTCCAAAATCGTTGCGGCCGGAAAAAGATCCTGCTACAACGGGCCTACGGCAAGCGACATCCTTCTGAATCTGCTTAGTGTATTCATCTCTTCGTCTCCCTCTAAAATTTTTACCCCCCACGCTTCCCTCCAGTATTAAATTGATGATCCCATGATACCTCACAACGTGTCCTACCAATCGATCCCTTCTTCTAGTCAAACTGTGCCACAAATTCCTCTTCTTTCCAATTCTGTGCAGTACCTCTTCATTAGTTACGTGATCTACCCATCTAATCTTCAGCATTCTTCAGTAGCAAAACATTTCGATAGCTTCTATTGTCTTCTTCTCTACACTATTTATCGTCCATGTTTCACTTCCATACATGGCTACACTCCATACAAACACTTTCAGAAAAGACTTGCTGACACTTAAATCTATACTCCATGTTAACTAAATTCTCTTCTTCAGAAACGCTTTCCTTGCCACAGCCAGTGTACATTTTATAACTTCTCTACTTCGAACATCAGTTATTTTGCCCTCCAAACAGCAAAACTCATCTACTACTTTAAGTGTCTCATTTTCTAATATAATTCCCTCAGCATCACCTCATTTAATTCGACAAAATTCCATTATCCTCGTTTTGCTTTTGTTGACGTTCATTTTATATCCTCCTCACAAGACATTGTCCATTCCGTTCAACTGATCTTCCAGGTCCTTCGCTGTCTCTGACAGAATTACAATGTCATTAGCAAACATCAGAGTTTTTATTTCTTCTCCGTGGATTTTAAGAACTACTCCGAATTTTTCTTTTGTTTCCTTGACTGCTTGCTCAATATACAGAGTTGAATAACATCGGGGACAGGCTACAACCCTGTCTCACTCCCTTCCCAACCACTGCTTCCCTTTGGTGCCCCGCGACTCTTATGACTTTCATCTGGTTTCTGTTCAAATTGTAAATAGCCTTTCGCTCCCTGTAATTTACCCCTGCCACGTTTACAATTTGAAAGAGAGTGTTCAGTCAACATTGTCAAAAGCTTTCTCGAAGTCTACAAATGCTATAAACGTAGGTTTGTCTTTCCTTAACCTGTCCCCTATGAGAAGTCATAGGGTCAGTATTGCCTCGCGTGTTCCAGCATTTTAACGGAATCCAAACTGATCTTCCCCGTTGTTAGCTTCAACCAGTCTTTCCATTCGTTTGTAAATAATTCGTGTTAGTACCGGGTGATCAAAAAGTCAGTATAAATTTGAAAACTGGATAAATCACGGAAAAAATGTAGATAGAGAGGTACAAATTGACACACATGCTTGGAATGACATGGGGTTTTATTAGAACCAAAAAAATACAAAAGTTCAAAAAATGTCCGACAGATGGCGCTTCATCTGATCAGAATAGTAATAATTAGCATAACAAAGTAAGACAAAGCAAAGATGATGTTCTTTACAGGAAATGCTCAATATGTCCACCATCATTCCTCAACAATAGCTGTAGACGAGGAATAATGTTCACAACAGTACTGTAAAGCATGTATGTAGTTATGGTGAGGCATTGGCGTCGGATGTTGTCTTCCAGCATCCCTAGAGACGTCGATCGATCACGATACACTTGCGACTTCAGGTAACCCCAATAAACGCAAGGACTGAGGTCTGGGGACCTGGGAGACCAAGCATGACGAAGGTGGCGGCTGAGCACACGATCCTCACCAATCTACGCGCGCAAGAGATCTTTCACTCGTCTAGCAATATGGAGTGGAGCGCCATCCTGCATAAACATCGTACGTTCCAGCAGGTGTTTATCAGCCAGGCTGGGCTTGATGCGATTCTGTAACATATCGGCGTACCTCTCACCCGTCACGGTAGCAGTTACATAACCAGAATCACGCATTTCCTCGAAGAAAAAAGGCCCGATAACTTTGTTTTGTGTTTTGGTTCTAATAAAAGCCCATATCATTCCAAGCATGTGTGTCAATTTTTACCTCTCTATCTACATTATTCCGTGGTTAGTAAGTTTTCAGATTTATACTGACTTTGTGATCACCCGGTATTTTGCAACCCTGGCTTATGAAACTAATAGTTGAGTAATTATCATACCTGTCAACCCCCGCCTTCTTTGAGATTGGAATTATGATATTCTTCTTTAATTCTGAAGATATTTGGCCTGTCTCATAGAGATGGAAGAGTTTTGTCATGGCTGGCTCTCCCAAGGCTACCAGTTGTTCTAATGGAATGCTGTCTACTCCCGGGACCTTGTTTCGACTTAGGTCTTTCAGTGCTCTGTCAAATTCTTCACGCAGTATCGTATCTTCTTTTTCAACCTCATCTACGTCCACTTCCATTTTCATCATATTGCCCTCGAGAATTGATGATTCAGTTTTTTTAAACGGCTTATAAGTAAAAAAAAATAAAAAAGCACCTCTTATAACCGAGACGAAACAAATCCTGCAAAATACCGGTTATTCAGAACCAAAATACCGTTGTCGTTTTAGCGGGTCGGTTTTTCGCATCCCTAATGAGGCCACATACTCGATCCTCTCTCGCTCTCTGCTTCACAACCCCTCGCAGGGTGCAGACGTTGTTGTTGTTGTTGTTGTTGTTGTGGTCTTCAGCCCTGAGACTGGTTTGATGCAGCTCTCCATGCTACCCCGTCCTGTGCAAGCTTCTTCATCTCCCAGTACCTACTGCAACCTACATCCTTCTGAATCTACTTAGTGTATTCCTCTCTTGGTCTCCCTCTACGATTTTTACCCTCCACGCTGCCCTCCAATGCTAAATTTGTGATTCCTTGATGCCTCAGAACATGTCCTACCAACCGATACCTTCTTTTTGCCAAGTTGTGCCACAAAATCCTCTTCTCCCCAATTCTATTCAATAGCTCCTCATTAATTATGTGATCTACCCACCTAATCTTCAGCATTCTTCTGTAGCACCACATTTCGAAAGCTTCTATTGTCTTCTTCTCCAAAGTATTTATCGTCCATGGTTCACTTCCATACATGGCTACACTCCATACAAATACTTTCAGAAACGACTTCCTGACACTTAACTCTATACTCGATGTTAACAAATTTCTCTACTTCAGAAACGCTTTCCTTGCCACAGCCAGTGTACGTTTTGTAACTTCTTTACTTCGACCGTCATCAGCCATTTTGCTCCCCAAATAGCAAAACTCCTTTACTACTTTAAGTGTCTCATTTCCTAATCTAATTCCCTCAGCATCACCCGACTTAATTCGACTACATTCCATTATCCTCGTTTTGCTTTTGTTGGTGTTCATCTTATATCCTCCTTTCAAGACACTGTCCATTCCGTTCAACTGCTCTTCCAAGTCCTTTGCTGTCTCTGATAGAATTACAATGTCATCAGCGGACCTCAAAGTATAGGGCCGAAGTAAACGGCGGGACAGCTGGTTGAGGGACGCCAGCTGTGGACCGTGCCGGTCCGGTCATCCACGTGGCGGGGTTAAACCGAAAGGCGCACCCCACGCTGACCTCGGCCCACCGTCGCCCCCCCCCCCCCCCCTGCGTACACTGTGCGTGGAGGACCGCACGGGAGGCAGGCGGCACCCCCGGAAATCGATTCCACCCCCGTACCAACCGGCCCGCACCTGTGCGTGAGCACCGCCGGCCTACAGGGCAGAGGGGGACGCCCGGCCGGGCTGAGCGGCAGGCAGTGCAACCTCCCAGCTCAAACACGGGGCGACTGCCACACAGCAGGTGACACAAACTCTCGTCTTGTGCATCTGACTCGATTCACCGTAAAGCCATCTCCACACGGGACGACACAGTTGACGTTTATGTGGAGCTTTAGGAGTTTTGTGACGTCACTTGACCACTTTAGCATGAGTTTCTTAGAAGTAGATACCTTAGGGGTTACGAAGCAACTCAAATCGCTTGATACGGGCAAGTCTTCAGGTCCAGATTGTATACCGATTAAGTTCCTTTCTGATTACGCTGATTCAATATCTCCCTTCTTAGCAATTATATACAACCGCTCGCTCACCGATAGATCTGTACCTAAAGATTGGAAAATTCCGCAAGTCGCACCAGTGTTTAAGAAGGGTAGTAGGAGTAATATATCATTGACGTCGGTTTGCAGTAGGGTTTTGGAGCATATACTGCACTTAAACAGCCGGCCGAAGTGCCCGTGCAGTTAAAGGCGCTGCAGTCTGGAACCGCAAGACCGCTACGGTCGCAGGTTCGAATCCTGCCTCGGGCATGGATGTTTGTGATGTCCTTAGGTTAGTTAGGTTTAACTAGTTCTAAGTTCTAGGGGACTAATGACCTCAGCAGTTGAGTCCCATAGTACTCAGAGACATTTGAACCATTTGTACTTAAACATTATGATTCACATCGAAGGGAACGAGCTATTGATATGTAATCAGCATGGTTTCAGAAAACATCGTTCTTGTGCAACGCAGCTATCTCTTTATTCGCACGAAGTAATGGTCGCTATCGACAGGGGAACTCAAGTTGATTCCGTATTTCTAGATTTCCGGAAAGCTTTTGACACCGTTCCTCACAAGCGACTTCTAACCAAGCTGCGGGCCTATGGGGTATCGTCTCAGTTGTGCGACTGGATTCGTGATTTCCTGTCAGGAAGGTCGCAGTTCGTAGTAATAGACGGCAAATCATCGAGTAAAAATGAAGTGATATCAGGTGTTCCCCAGGGAAGCGTCCTGGGACCTCTGCTGTTTCTGATCTATATAAATGACCTGGGTGACAATCTGAGCAGTTCTCTTAAGTTGTTCGCAGATGATGCTGTAATTTACCGTCTAGTAAGGTCATCCGAAGACCAGTATCAGTTGCAAAGCGATTTAGAAAAGATTGCTGTATGGTGTGGCAGGTGGCAGTTGACGCTAAATAACGAAAAGTGTGAGGTGATCCACATGACTTCCAAAAGAAATCCGTTGGAATTCGATTACTTGATAAATAGTACAATTCTCAAGGCTGTCAATTCAACTAAGAGCCTGGGTGTCAAAATTACGAACAACTTCAGTTGGAAAGACCACATAGATAATATTGTGGGGAAGGCGAGCCAAAGGTCGCGTTTCATTCATTGGCAGGACACTTAGAAGATGCAACAAGTCCACTAAAGAGACAGGATACACTACACTCGTTCGTCCTCTGTTAGAATATTGCTGCGCGGTGTGGGATCCTTACCAGGTGGGATTGACGGAGGACATCGAAAGGGTGCAAAAAAGGGCAGCTCGTTTTGTATTATCACGTAATAGGGGAGAGAGTGTGGCATATATGATACGCGATTTGGGATGGAAGTCATTAAAGCAAAGACGTTTTTCGTCGCGGCGAGATCTATTTTCGAAATTTCAGTCACCAAATTTCTCTTCCGAATGCGAAAATATTTTGTTGAGCCCAGCCAACATAGGTAGGAATGATCATCAAAGTAAAATAAGAGAAATCAGAGCTCGAACAGAAAGGTTTAGGTGTTCGTTTTTCCCGCACGCTGTTCGGGAGTGGAATGGTAGAGAGATAGTATGATTGTGGTTCGATGAACCCTCTGCCGAGCACTTAAATGTAAATTGCAGAGTAATCATGTGGATGTAGATGTATTTGTCACTGATGTGGCATTGCCCCACGTGGAACACAAAACTCACAGCCGCAAAATAAAAATGCAGCATGAAACTTGCTGCCAGATTTGCCGGACCGAGACTCGAACTCGGGACCTTTGCCTTTCGCGGTCAAGTGCTCTACCAACTAAGCTACCTAGACCGCTTCGGTCGCAGGTTCGAATCCTGCCTCGGGCATGGATGCGTGTGATGTCCTTAGGTTAGATAGGTTTAAGTAGTTTTAAGTTCTAGGGGACTGATGACCTCAGAAGTCATGTCGCATAGTGCTGAGAGCCATTTGAACCATTTTGAGCCACCCCAAGCGCGACTCACGACCCATCCTCACAGCTTTAATTCCGCCAGTACCTCGTCTCCTACCTTCCAAACTTCACAGAAGCTCTCCTGCGAACCTTGCAGGACTAGCACTCCTGGAAGAAAGGAGATTGCGGAGACATGGCTTAGCCACAGCCTGGGGGATGTTTCCAGAATGATATTTTCACTCTGCAGCGGAGTGTGCGCTGATACGGAACTTCCTGGCAGATTAAAATTGTGTGCCGGACCGAGACTCGAACTACGGGCCTTTGCCTTTCGCGGGCAAGTGCTCTGTTATCTGAGCTACCCAAGCACGACACACAACCCATCCCCACAGCTTCTATTCTGCCAGTACCTGATCTCCTACAGTTTTTATCAGCGCACAGTCCGCTGCAGAATGAAAATCTCATTCTGGAAACACCCCCTAGGCTGTGGCTAAGCCATGTCTCCGCAATATCCTTTCTTTCAGGAGTGCTAGTTCTGCAAGGTTCGCAGGAGAGCTTCTGTAAAGTTTGGAAGGTAGGAGACGAAGTACTGGCGGAATTAAAGCTGTGAGGACGGGTGCTTGGGTAGCTCAGTTGCTAGAGCACGTACCTGCGAAAGGCAAAAGTCCAGAGTTCGAGTCTAGGTCCGGCACACAGCTTTAATCTGCCATGAAGTTTCATATCGGCGCACACTCCGCTGCAGAGTGAAAATCTCGTTCTGGAAAAATGCAGCAGCCTCAAGACCGAGATCATTTTATTGGAAAGTGATGTGGGGGACAGTTAATAGTTGTAGGCATTGGTTCTTGCAGGTCATGGAGAACGAGAGAGTTCCCGCGTCATCATGTCCCATACGTGTGCAACTGGCGACAGATCTGGTGATCTTTCTGGCCACGGCAGTTGTTGTACGCCAAAAAGAGCTGGATACGTCACAACAGCCGTATCTGAACATGCGTTGTCCTGCTGGAAAAGCGCGTCGCAGTCCTGTCACAGAAATGGCAGTAGCGCGAGGATGACAAACAGCGCATTGTAGCGGACAATGGTTACTTTGTGCTACAGAAATATCAGACGTGACCGAGAGTTCTTACGGCTGTCCACTCCATGAAGCCTGGGATGGCACCACTGTCTGCTGGAAATATACACTGCAGTACAGGCCACTCGCATGCACCATATACGTGTACGACCATCAGTAGGATACAGACAGAGCCTACTCCCATCACTGAAGACAACATAGCGCCTTTCCACTTTCCGGTCGACTCTTTCACGTCACCATACTAGCCGTTAATGGCAGTGTCGTGGTGTCAGAGGTAGTCTGGCCAGACCTTGGTAGTGCTGGAAGCAGACGGTTCCCGGTGGTCCCTGATGGCACAGCAGGTCCAGCATGTATCCGGTTTTTTCGTCGCCTGATGACGTTCGCCGAGCCAGCACTGGTCGCACGATGTGTCGACATGCGTCTTTACTGCGCCGACGTCCAGAACCTGCAGCAGCGTGTTCCGCCTATGGGTCTGGCGCATAGTACTGCATCTGCATAAGCAATTTGAGCATCAGTTGGTACCACAGTGACACAACGAACTGTTACAAATGGGTTACCACAAGGACAGCTCAGAGCCACACGGCTTGTAGCGTGCATTCCACCAACCTCAAACCGTGTGACAGTAGGAGCATTCTCATGCTTATCCCATGCAAGCTGAGTGCAAATTTGTACGTCAGTCTGGTAGTTCGACCTGTCGTGCTGCCATTCATATACAACATTCGAGGAGGTATTTTCCAACAGAATAACGCTTGCACATATCACTGTTGTAACCCAACATGCCCTACAGAGTGTCGACATGTTGCCTTGCCCTGGTCGATCACCAGATCTGTCTCCAACCGAGCACATCTGGGACATCATCGAACAACAACTCCAGTGTCATCTACACTACTGGCCATTGCTACGCCACGAAGATGACGTGCTACAGAGGCGAAATTCAACCGACAGGAAGAAGATGCTGTGATATGCAAATGATTAGCTTTCCAGAGCATTCACACAAGGTTGCCGCCGGTGGCGACACCTACAACGTGCTGACATGAGGAAAGTCTCCAACCGATTTCTCACACATAAACGGAAGTTGACCGGCGTTGCCTGGTGAAACGTTGTTGTGATGCCTCGTGTAAGGAGAAGAAATGCCTACCATCACGTTTCCGACTTTGATAAAGGTCGGATTGTAGTCTATCGCGATTGCTGTTTATCATAACGCGACATTGCTGCTCGCGTTGTTCGAGATCCATTGACTGTTAGCAGAATATGGAATCGGTGGGTTCAGGAGGGTAATACGGAACGCCGTGCTGGATCACAACGGCCTCGTATCACTAGCAGTCGAGATGACAGGCATCTTATCCGCACGGCTGTAACGGATCGTACAGTCACGTCTCGATCCCTGAGTCAACAGATGGGGACGTTTGCAAGACAACAACCATCTGCACGAACAGTTCGATGACGTTTGCAACAGCTCGGAGACCATGGCTGCGGTTACCCTTGACCCTGCGTCACAGACAGGAGCGCCTGCGATGGTGTACTCAACGACCAACCCGGGTGCACGAATGGCAAAACGTCATTGTTTCGGATGAATCCAGGTTCTGTTTACAGCATCATGATGGTCGCATCCGTGTTTGGTGATATTGCGGTGAACGCACATTGGAAGCGTGTATTCGTCATCGCAATACTGGCGTATCGCCCGGCGTGATGGTATGGGGTGCCATTGGTTACACGTCTCGGTCACCTCTTGTTCGCATTGACGGCACTTTGAACAGTGGACGTTACATTTCAGATGTGTTACGACCCGTGGCTCTACCCTTCATTCGATCTCTGCGAAACCCTACATTTCATGCACGACCGCAAGTTGCAGGTCCTGTACGGGCCTTTCTGGATACAGAAAATGTTCGACTGCTGCCGTGACCAGCACATTCTCCAGATCTCTCACCAATTGTAAACGTCTGGTCAGTGCTGGCCGAGCAACTGGCTCGTCACAATACGCCAGTTACTACTCTTGACGAACTGTGGTATCGTGTTGAAGCTGCATGGGCAGCTGTACCTCTACACGCCATCCAAGCTCTGTTTGACTCAATGGCCAGGCGTATCATGGCCGTTATTACGGCCAGAGGTGGTTGTTCTGGGTACTGATTTCTCAGGTTCTATGCACCCTAATTGCTTGAAAATGTAATCTCATGCCAGTTCTAGAATAATATATTTGTCCAATGAATACCCGTTTATCATCTGCATTTCTTCTTGGAGTAGCAATTTTAATGGCCAGTAGTGTACAAACAGCATTAATCGGCCCTGTATTGACGAAGCAAGTGGAACAGGGGTGGAATTCGAGCCCACAAACTGGCAACCAGGACCTGTACATCACAATGTTGGCACGTTCGTATTTACACCCATGAACCCCACATAATATTTACATCGGCAGTAAACATATTAATCACATAATGATATGCTCTCATAACCGCAACGAGGTGTCACTCAAAATGCCAATTAAATATGGAGTAGATACCTTTCACGCCTCCTGGGAACGCTCGTGGTTTGCTCCCCTTAAATGGTCTATGATAGTGACGAGCTTCAGTTAACTAACGTAGTTCTCCGAATTTCATGCAGAGCCCTACGCATCGTACCGTCTACAAAATCACCGCGACGCCGGTCAAGTCGTCCTGGCGATAGATACGCTATGTAGAAATAATTAAAAAGCCAAGATCGCTTAAACACTGTTTACTAGATGACCAGTTTCAACACACTAAAGGTGCCATCATCGTATCTGAGTGTGGTGGCACCTTTAGTGTGTTGAAAACGGTCATCTAGTAAACAGTGTTTAAGCGACCTTGGTTTTTGAATTATTTCTACAACAGAATGATCGCCCTACAGCACACTATGTGTTCACTGCAAGATACGCTATGTGATCAAAAGTATCCAGACACTCCCTGAAACATACGTTTTTCATATTAGCTCCATTGTGCAGCCACCTGCTGCCAGGTACTCCATATTAGACACCTCAGTAGTCATCAGACATCGTGAGAGAGCAGAATGGGTCTCTCCGCGGAACTCACGGACTTCGAACGTGGTCAGGTGATTGGGTGTCACTTGTGTCATACGTCTGTACGCGAAATTTCCACACTCTTCGACATCCCTAGGTCCACTGTTTCCGATGTGATAGTGAAGTGGAAACGTGAAGGGACACGTACAGCACAAAAGCGTACAGGCCGACCTCGTCTGTTGACTGGCAGAGACAGCCGACAGTTGAAGAGCGTCGTAATGTGTAGTAGGCAGACATCTATCCAGACCATCACACAGGAATTCCAAACTGCATCAGGATCCACTGTAAGTAGTATGACAGTTAGACGGGAGGTGAGACAACTTGGATTTCATGGTCGAGTGGCTGCTCACAAGTCACACATCACGCCGGTAAATGCCAAACGATGACTGGCTTGGTGTAAGGAGCGTAAACATTGGACGATTCGACAGTGGAAAAACGTTGTGTGCAGCGAGGAATCACAATAAACAAAGTAGCGATCTGATGGCAGGGTGAATGAACGGTGAACGTCATCTGCCAGCGCGTGTAGTGCCAATAGCAAAATTCGGAGGCGGTGGTGTTATGATGTGGTCGTGTTTTTCATGGCAGGGGCTTGAACTCCTTGTTGTTTTACGTGGCACTATGACAGAACAGGCCTACATTGATGTTTTAAGCACCTTCTTGCTTCCCACTGTTGAAGAGCAATTCGGGGATGGCGATTGCGTCTTTCAACACGATCGAGCACCTGTTCATTTGCACGGCCTGTGGCGGAGTGGTTACACTACAATAACATCCCTGTTATGGACTGGCCTGCGCAGAGTCCTGACCTGAATCCTACAGATGATGTTTTGGAACGCCGACTTTGTGCCAGGTCTGACCGACTGACATCGATACCTCTCCTCAGCGCAGCACTCCGTGAAGAATGGGCTGCCATTCCCCAAGAAACCTTTCAGCACCTGACAATGTATGGCGGCGAGGGTGGAAGTTGTCATCAAGCTAAGGGCGGGCCAACACCATATTGAATTCCAGCATTACCGATGGAGGGCGCCACGACCTTGTAAGTCATTTTCAGCCAGGTGTCCGGATACTTTTGATGACGTAGTGTATTCTGCTCTACACTTTTCATTACTACATTGCTTCATATCTCAAATGTATAACAGTATTGTTCTTTTCCCTAATTCACGGTAATCTCTGAAATCCGACTCGTGCCCCTGGTATCGGGAGGAGAGTGAAGTTGGTTTCTGTCAGTGCCGCCGCGAGTATGGAATGTCACGCGGCTCTAATTTTCTGCACGGGGGATGTCGGGCAATAATGCGAGAGAGACAGCTGGCTGGGCGACTTCAAAGGGCCGCCGCCAGCGGGGGCCGGGGGAGGAGGGGGGGGGAGGCGTGCGTGGCATTCAGCAGCGCGGCGTAGGCGGGCATGCTGACAGCGCAGGGCAGAGCTGGATGTCGCCTTCTGCAGCGGCGGAACACTCTGATGTAACGACCATTGTTTTCCGGACTCCGATCATCCACGCTTTCGCGTCTTTGACAACAAGTGAAACTTCACTGTCACTGCCGCTGACCTCTTTTCAACAAATGATGCATGCAGTAAAGCGTAGCTCATATTTTTAGCAAACTGTGCCCTAGCAACACCACCTAAACTACAGGCCTGCGCTCACAATTGTGACGTCACATACTGACGGCCGGGTCTGTATCGGAACGCTCCTGTTAAGCACTCTGCAGCTATACGACCTTTGCGAGCTTTAGAGCTCAGACCGCATAGATATACTCGTGCTTTCCTCTCCCACATATCCTTGTACTGAAAGTATGTAAATTTATATCATTGCGTAAAGTAACTGAACAAAACTGCCCTTTGTCATTACAAGATGTAAAATAACACTACTAGCCATTAAAATTGCTACACCACCAAGATGACGTGCTACAGACGCGAAATGTAACCGACAGGAAGAAGATGCTGTGATGTGCAAATGATTAGCTTTTCAGAGCATTCACACAAGGTTGGCGCCGGTGGCGACACCTACAACGTGTTGCACGAGGAAAGTTTCCAACCGATTTCTCACACACAAACAGCAGTTGACCACCGTTGCCTGGTGAAACGTTGTTGTCATGCCTCGTGTAAGGAGGAGAAATGTGTACCATCACGTTTCCGACTTTGATAAAGGTCGCATTGTAGCCTATCGCGATTGCGGTTTATCGTATCGCGACATTGCTGCTCGCGTTGTTCGAGATCCAATGGCTGTTAGCAGAATATGGAATCGGTGGGTTCAGGAGGGTAATACGGAACGCCGTGCTGGATCCCAACGGCCTCGTATCATAGCAGTCGAGATTACAGGCATCTTATCCCCATAGCTGTAATGGATCGTACAGCCACGTCTCGATCCCTGAGTCAACAGATGGGGATGTTTGCAAGACAACAACCATCTGCACGAACAGTTCGACGACATTTGCAGCAGCATGGACTATCAGCTCGGAGACCGTGGCTGCGGTTACCCTTGACGCTGCATCACAGACAGGAGTACCTGCGATGGTGTACTCAACGACGAACCTGGGTGCACGAATGGCAAAACGTCATTTTTTCGTATGAATCCAGGTTCTGTTTACAGCATCATGATGGTCACAGCCGTGTTTGGCGACATCGCGGTGAACGCACATTGGAAGCGTGTATTCGTCATCGCCATACTGGCGTTTCAGCCGGCGTGATGGTAAGGAGTGCCATTGGTTACAAGTCTGGGACACCTCTTGTTCGCATTGACGGCACTTTGAACAGTGGACGTTACATTTCAGATGTGTTACCACCCGTGGCTCTACCCTTCATTCGATCCCTGCGAAATCCTACATTTCAGCAGGATAATGCACAATCGCATGTTGCAGGTCCTGTACGGGTCTTCCTGGATACAGAAGATGTTCGACTGCTGCCCTGGCCAGCACATTCTCCAGGTCTCTCACCAATCGAAAACGTTTGGTCAATGGTGGCCGAGCAACTGGCTCGTGACAATACGCCAGTCACTACTCTTGATGAACTGTGGTATCGTGTTGAAGCTGCATGGGCAGCTGTACCTGTACACGCCATCCAAGCTCTGTGTGACTCAATGCCCAGGCGTATCAAGGCCGTTATTACGGCCAGACGTGGTTGTTCTGGGTACTGATTTCTCAGGATCTATGCACCCAAACTGCGTGAAAATGTAATCACATGTCAGTTCTAGTATAATATATTCCTCCAATGAATACCCGTTTATCATCTGCATTTCTTCTTGGTGTAGCAATTTTAATGGCCAGTAGTGTATTTTGACGATTTGCCTTAAATTTGAATACAAACTGTAATTTTAAATTCTGTCTTTTACCTCAGGAGCTACGCTTTCTTGCAGTAAAAAATCGGCAATATGCAACAACAAGCAGACGTTTTCGGTTTTAAATAAAGCAGCTGGAGCTCCTACAGAATTTAAGAATTTGTTTCCCTGGTTATTTTCGTAAATGTTCCTCTCCACTTGAAAATTTGCTGATCTCACACGAAACTCAAATCATTCGACGAAATGGAGCACCTCCTGACATAATGTTTAATAAATCAAAAAACCCGAAAAATATTTTATTTCATTGTTTCTCCAGAACTTTAGAGCCTTAAACATGAAAAGATTGTTTCTCCTATATCCTTGATTGAAATTCGTGTCACAGAGTGCTGTTAATTTAATCTTAATGCCCTTACCTTGAAATTATGCTTTTTATACTGCTTAAGCTATCGAACACTGATATCATTAAAGCAATTTTCTAAGGTAGTTTACTCAAATTGAACAAAATCATTCTGTAGCTCTTCCAAATAAAAGTACTGGGAACTCAATAATCTGGTAGGAATGATGAGGAATACTAAACATTTTCGAGTCAGACTAATTAATATAACTATTCTGTGCGACAGTAGTTCCAAATATGAGAGACATTTCACAGCCAGCTTCGTATTAACGTCGCAGCAATGGTCCAGAATTAAGAAACAAATTATACTGGTACATGATACGTAACTGCTTTTAAAAACAATTGGCAAATGTGGTGCAATGGAAACAAATAACACGCTACAAATTTTTTGTCATTTACTTACCCCTGAATGATGTAGACAAAAATTCCTGTCTGGGAATAGCTGCAATCCAGCGATTTCTCAACTTCATACATTTGGGAAATCGAAACTTGTGCACTTTCATGCCTGTTTGAGATTTATAATTTCCCTGGCAAAAGGGAACGCAGCACTTGTATCCCATACTTCGAAGAACTGTAGGCGAATACTGTATGAAATATATGACACCTGTACGTATCACACACTTTCAACACAACATACACGCCAACAGGACTGCCGACTGAAGATAAGATGGCCAACAGTTTGTGACGTCACGCGCCAATATGGCCGTTGCGCGTAGGCCTTGTATCTAGAAGGCTTTGGCCCTAGACGATAATGGGCGCTATTTTTCGAGGGGGCTTGAGAAAAATACGGGAACACCAAAAAGACAAGACGTTACCATTGAGAATACGGCGTAGGAAAAGCGTTCCCATACAAAACAGGGGAAAGTCGTCGCAGAATTCATAAATACAGCTCTGCATACTATTCAAAGGAATTTGATACGGTCCTTCTCACAAAATAGTGGCTTGTTCGGGGACCTATAAAGAAGGTGGATAGCGAATATGTAATTAAAGACTTTAAATCAACCTGACGAAAACAAATAAATCTAACAATAACACCACCAGATAAACCTAAAGATAATCAAAAGTAATTAAACTTATACCCAAATAAGAAATAACCTTTATAACACGAAAAATACCATAACCACCCAACTTCAATAAAACACCAGCAAGAATTATTCTACCTGAAATAGGGGCCACTACATGAGCATCACGCACCCTTTTCTACAAAATCTACCGCAGATGCTCAGTAGTACTGAGATGTGAAGACAGTGTCAGCCGGGGGAGGATTGACAATTAAGTCTCGCGCTCACAAAACCAGTCTTCGAAGATGCGAACTAAGTGAGCAGGGGCCGTTTCGTGTTGCAACAAAGCATCACCATTAGGGCACCAGCATTGTACCATGCGATACACCCAATCAGCCAAAATGGTCACAACAATGGCGACCTTCCTGAGGAATCATAAGGTCCATGGAATATGGCTGCCCAAACCATCACCGAACCTCAACTGTGTTTCAGTCTTGAGCCGTAAAACCGTCCACAACTTGGAAACAGTCTGAGCAAAACTCATCTGACGAAACGATTTCCTTCCATTGTTCCATAGTCGCTGTTTTATGGCTTCGGCACCTCGTTTTTCCCGTTAATGGTATTTCCATCACAGATGAGTGGTTTTGTATTACCAGCTCGCCCCGTACTTCCCTGCAGAAGCTTCTCGCGCAGGCGCAGTGGCCTGTACCCGGGGTATAAACGAGCCGCCGTTTCTGATGTTCATTTAGTTTCGGCATGATTGTGTACTTAGCGATCGCACGTGAAGATGACTACCAGATCATCATCATCAGCGTTCTGCCTTAAGGCAGGTTTTCACTTGGTAATTCTCCAGGCTGTCCGGTCTTCTGCCATTCTCTTCAGTTCTGCATAATTTCCTCTTCCCTTTATGTCGTCTATCACCTTGTATCTCCTTCTTCCTCTCAGTCTTCTCCCACAAACCAGTCCTTCCAAAGCATCTACTAGCAAGCACTCCTTTCTCAATGAATGTCCCAACCAGTTCTTTTTCCTCTCTTACAACCTTCAGCAGACATCTTCTCTCACCAACCCTTTCCAATACTCTTTCATTACTCGCTCTTTCCATCCAGCTTATTCTCTCCATTCTCCTCCACATCCACATCTCAAATGCTTCTAACCTTTTTTCATCCTCCCGTCTCAGTGTCCATGTTTCTGCCCCATATAGTGCCACGCTCCAGACAAAACATTTGCCAAGCCTTTTCCTTAGTCCTTTATCTAATTTGCCACATAAGAGTCTCCTCTTTCTGTTGAATGCCTCCTTCGCTACGGCAATTCGAGTTTTCACCTCCTGGTGACATCTCAAGTCTTCAGTTATTGTGCTGCCGAGATATTTAAATTCACTTACTTGGCTAATGGTAGATTGTCCTATTTTAATATTGGACAGTCTGCGTCCTGTACCGATGAGCATACTCTTTGTTTTTGCTGTGTTTATTTGCATCCCATATTCCACACAAGCTTCATTCAGATCTTTGAGCATGTTATTCACTGTCCGCTCACTTTCTGCCACTAATACCATGTCATCAGCAAATCTTATACATTCTATTCTCTTTCCACCAATACATATTCCTCTTTTCCATATCTAAACTTTTCGCAATAATCTCTTCAAGGTATACGTTAAACAACAGTGGCGAAACGCAACAACCTTGTCTAACACCTCGTCCAATGCTGCTTCCTTCTGACATTTCATTTCCAATCGTTATCCTTACTTTCTGGTGTAAATATAGATTCTGTATCAGTCGTCTCTCTTTCCAATCTATTCCTTACCTCTTCAAGATATCCATCAGCTTGTTCCACTGAACTCTGTCAAAAGCCTTCTCTAAATCTATAAAAACAGCAACAACAGCAAAGACTACCAGATGGATCGCCGAAACATCGTGTAGTGATGACGATCATATCCGGCAGCATACCTGTGAAGAGCATAAACGTGCTACTAGTTTGCTTGCGAATTAGACATATAGCGCAAACGTTTATGGTGTAAGATAGATATAAAGATAAGTGACGGTAAGAAGGATACTGCAGACTTTAGGTACATTCTTTCGCCGGTGGTGTTCAGGTATAGGACACACGGTGTATGTGTTTAAGTAACTTCGTCGTATAGTAAGAGCAGTAATCGTACTTACTCCACTGCTAATGCGCAGTGTTCAGATTTTCGGATAATGGAACTTGTCTGTCCTCTCGCAGGATTTTGTGTCACATTCTGTACATGAAATGTATGTGTACAACACTCACGTAATTACCTTGTATGCAGGGTGAGTCAGCTAAAACTACATCTACACTGGACTCGTATCTCTTCAGATCAGTTGTCGAGCGATTACGTCGTTCGTTACGAGTGCGATAATTGGTGTCATAAATCGACAGCTATAAATTTAAAACTTAGTAACATATGTCAGAAAATCCTTGCATATTTCGTTACGACTTACTGGAATGCTCACCTCGACATATTTGCTTCATACATCTGAGGCGGCCAGTCTTAGTGTACACCTTCAGTCCATCCGTAATTCTGTCGATCTGATACCGTCGGAAGAAAAATAAACGCCAAGACCACACTCCAAGTGCCTATAATTAAAGTGAAAGCCCGATATGGCAAACACGGACTACCCTCAATTACAGACCGAAAAGCTTGTTTGAGGTCCGATATCTTAAGCCGACGGGATATTATGACTGCGAAAACTGACAAAGAGCTTTTTATTCATCTTGTGAGGTATTAGCAGAGCTTGTGGAACCAGAAGAACAAATATTTGATAATAGGGACATTAAAGCTCATGTGTGTGTTATCAGGAATAGAACTAATATATCACCAATAAATGTTAAGAATAAAATACTGTATATGATAGTCAATAGCTTTCCATTATTGTTCCTGTTATTAATCCAACCAGTAAAGTTTGAAGGATAATAAAAAGTATTATTGATATTGGGTGTCTTAATTTAATAAAATTAATATTTATTACATTTGACAGTGATATAATTATTATTTTAATCGTTTCAGGGGTTAGTTTATTTAAAATATCGGTTTTGGGGACCGACGATGGAAGATTTCCATGAGATTAAGGTTGATGTTGAAATCAATCCTATTGTTGAAATTATTACGGTTATAGGAAGAATAATTCTTGATTTTTGAGACTTTATAGATAACACGAGCGTAATAGTTTTAAAAAAATCTTTCAGAGTTCTTCAGTTAATGCATGTTTCATAAATATTTTAAGAATTTTTATTAAAAAAATTTTACGTTTTTATAAAATCCTTATCGTCTTCATGGATTAGGCCTTTTGGTCGGTTCCGCCTCAGAACCGACGTACGTCCAACGTTCCTCTTGCCGGTTGGGTTACATTGCATTGCCGCTTTATTTATTCTATCGTTAGACATACGTCGGACATGATCTTTCCACTTAACTCGGTATTTTTCAGATATATTTGTAATAGGTTCAACATTTAATTTCTGCCTAATATTGATATTTCATTTATGGTCTCTGATGATTCGATTCGTCGTAATACGAGTAAATCACATGTTAGGGTACAACACTCGCTACCATACAACAGCAAAGTTAACGCTGCTGCTTTGTAGAGTTTTAATTAATGTTTATTTCTGTACGTTATATGTTAGTGTACCTTATTGTATAGTTACACAGAAGTGTCTGAATCTGGCCAGTTTATCTCTACATCAAATGACATGTGAAATTTAAAATTGCACCCTAAACATTTCAACTCACTTACTCGTTCAATTATTTGTCCGTCTATTACAATTTTGGCTCTTCTGAGTTCCAGTCCTTGAAATGCCATCACTTTCGTTCTATCTGCTAATATTTTTATTCCATGTTTAGTGCGAACCGTGGTAAGACTGCCCCGCGCAAGGTTTAGTCTTTTCCCGCTGGTTACACGTCAGCTAAATGCAGGAGGCTACCGAACTGTAATACTGTGTGTAAACCTACACGTAGCAGCTATGCCTGGTAGCAAACCTTTTTGCGACGTCAGCTGCTTGCTACAACAAATATGCTTCTGATGATAATAAATCAAACACGGCTGCAAGAGCCAGACAGGTTAAGCCTTCCTCACACGGGACACGGCTGATAACGTTGACGTGGACGCGGACGCGAGATCCAGCCTCACTACAGACTGCGTCGGCGAGACACAACACGGCACGATCTGGGTAACGTGATTTGAGCTCTCAGCGCTCTCCAGCGGCTGTTGTCGACTTCATTTGGCTCGCAAACCGCACAGTTTCTCTTTCACAATGGACTCATGTAAAACAGTTGCATTAACTCTGTTAGCGACTCTCGAAGAAGAGCAGAGAAAATCGCGAAGAATATTCCGGACTCGTCGACAGCTCGAACAGCGAATTGCTGGTAGAGGAACACTACGTAACGCTATACAACGATCAGAGATACATACTACTGGATGTTAGTCATTAAGTCAACTGAATTTTCATCCCATTTCCTCTTTTAAATTGAATGTAATTAAGGTGTAGTGTCTAATGTCAGTTTGCGCGTTCGTGATTCCCATATTCTCAATGTTGCATTGACTACCAACAATCTGAGTAACGTACTTCATCGCATAGATTTAAAGGTGGAGATTCGTTTCCTAATTTCATGCGAAGAGACGTGTTTTTCGAAGCAGCTCATCAGCACTGAAAAACATAACTGCCGGCGAGATACAAACATTAGTCAGTCCATAAACCCTGAGACAGGTATATATATTTTACAGAAAGTTTCATAATAGCAAAAATTTCCAGCGTGCACCTTTACTTGCAGACATAGACTAGGAGTCGAGATAAGATTTCTAGGCACTGGGGAAATGTTCCAGTCAGTCGTTGCCCTTTCCAACAAGAACTGCAGAAAATACGTTATTTATAACAAATAACACGGACTTTTTAGATAATACTTCTATGAAATGAATAAGGAGAGGCCCAGAATCTTTCGGAAAGGAAAAGACGAGAAAAAATTTCTTTGAACCAGCTACCTTTCATTTCATTGTTCAGAGCTCAAGACACTATTAGCTATACTAAGGCTTCGACTGTATCCACAACTATGTGCACTCCGTCTTGAGGCCACAAGTGGCCCATCGGGACCATCCGACCGCCGTGTCATCCTCAGACGAGGATGCGGATAGGAGGGGCGTGTGGTCAGCACACCGCTCTCCCGGTCGTGATGATGGTTTTCTTTGACCGGAGCCGCTACTATTCGGTCGAGTAGTTCCTCAATTGGCATCACGAGGCTGAGTGCACCCCGAAAAATGGCAACAGCACATGGCGGCGGGATGGTCACCCATCCAAGTGCCAGCCACGCCCGACAGCGCTTAACTTCGGTGATCTCGCGGGAACCGGTGTAGCCACTGCGGCAAGGCCGTTGCCATCTACAACTACGCTTAGTTGATATTTAATAATAAACAAATAGTACCCGGCCGGAGTGGCCGAGCGGTTCTAGGGGCTACAGTCTGGAATCCCGCGACCGCTATGGTCGCAGGTTCGAATCCTGCCTCGGGCATGGATGTGTGTTTTGCCCTTAGGCTAGTTAGGTTTAAGTAGTTCTAAGGAACTGATGACCTCAGAAGTTAAGTCCAATAGTGCTCATAGCCATTTGAACAATTTTACAAATACACTCCTGGAAATGGAAAAAAGAACACATTGACGCCGGTGTGTCAGACCCACCATACTTGCTCCGGACACTGCGAGAGGGCTGTACAAGCAATGATCACACGCACGGCACAGCGGACACACCAGGAACCGCGGTGTTGGCCGTCGAATGGCGCTAGCTGCGCAGCATTTGTGCACCGCCGCAGTCAGTGTCAGCCAGTTTGCCGTGGCATACGGAGCTCCATCGCAGTCTTTAACACTGGTAGCATGCCGCGACAGCGTGGGCGTGAACCGTATGTGCAGTTGACGGACTTTGAGGGAGGGCGTATAGTGGGCATGCGGGAGGCCAGGTGGACGTACCGCCGAATTGCTCAACACGTGGGGCGTGAGGTCCCCGCAGTACATCGATGTTGTCGCCAGTGGTCGGCGGAAGGTGCACGTGCCCGTCGACCTGGGACCGGACCGCAGCGACGCACGGATGCACGCCAAGACCGTAGGATCCTACGCAGTGCCGTAGGGGACCGCACCGCCACTTCCCAGCAAATTAGGGACACTGTTGCTCCTGGGGTATCGGCGAGGACCATTCGCAACCGTCTCCATGAAGCTGGGCTACGGTCCCGCACACCGTTAGGCCGTCTTCCGCTCACGCCCCATCATCGTGCAGCCCGCCTCCAGTGGTGTCGCGACAGGCGTGAATGGAGGGACGAATGGAGACGTGTCGTCTTCAGCGATGAGAGTCGCTTCTGCCTTGGTGCCAATGATGGTCGTATGCGTGTTTGGCGCCGTGCAGGTGAGCGCCACAATCAGGACTGCATACGACCGAGGCACACAGGGCCAACACCGGGCATCATGGTGTGGAGAGCGATCTCCTACACTGGCCGTACACCACTGGTGATCGTCGAGGGGACACTGAATAGTGCACGGTACATCCAAACCGTCATCGAACCCATCGTTCTACCATTCCTAGACCGGCAAGGGAACTTGCTGTTCCAACAGGACAATGCACGTCCGCATGTATCCCGTGCCACCCAACGTGCTCTAGAAGGTGTAAGTCAACTACCCTGGCCAGCAAGATCTCCGGATCTGTCCCCCATTGAGCATGTTTGGGACTGGATCAAGCGTCGTCTCACGCGGTCTGCACGTCCAGCACGAACGCTGGTCCAACTGAGGCGCCAGGTGGAAATGGCATGGCAAGCCGTTCCACAGGACTACATCCAGCATCTTTACGATCGTCTCTATGGGAGAATAGCAGCCTGCATTGCTGCGAAAGGTGGATATACACTGTACTAGTGCCGACATTGTGCATGCTCTGTTGCCTGTGTCTATGTGCCTGTGGTTCTGTCAGTGTGATCATGTGATGTATCTGACCCCAGGAATGTGTCAATAAAGTTTCCCCTTCCTGGGACAATGAATTCACGGTGTTCTTATTTCAATTTCCAGGAGTGTAGTAGAAAGACGCGCTTTTGATAGCTCATCATTGTGCCGTAGCATCGGAACGGTATACATTCGTAGCACACAAATTATAACACTAAAAACATCAAAAACGAGGGTAGTCCCAAAAGTAAGGTCTCCTAATTTTGTAAGTACATAGACCTGTTTATTTCTACAATGGTTTACATCAGTTTACACCTTGATCATTTAGCTATTTTTCGACATGATCACCATTTTTGTCGATGCATTTTTGTAGACGCTGTGGCAGTTTTTGTATGTACATGTCATACCAGCTCGCCGCCATGCTGTTTCTGGACTCAATTGTCACGGGTTACGAAACCTGGGCATAGCGCTTTACACCTGAGACCAAGCAACAATCACATCAGTGGCGGCATTCTTCTTCGCCAAAGCCGCGGAAATTCAAACAAACACAGTCTGCCAGTAAAGTCATGACAACCGTGTTTTGGGATCGGAAAGGGGTATTGTTGGTCGACTTTATGCCCACTGGGACCACAATTAGCGCTGAGAAGTACTGGGGTACTCTGAAGAAACTCAAACGAACAATTCAGAACCGGAGAAGAGGAATGTTGAGCAAGGGCGTAAACATTCTCCGTGACAAAGCTCGCCCACACATCATTCGGCAAACCGATGCTCTCCTGCAACAGTTTCAGTGGAACGTAATCACCCACCCACCCACCCACCCACCCTATAGTCCTGACTTGGCGTCCAGTGACTTTCACCTGTTCCCTCGGTTAAAAGAACATTTGGCCGGAAAGCGATTCAGCTCCAACGACGAGGTGAAAGGAGAGGTTCATAACTTTCTGAACCGCATGGCGGCGAGCTGGTATGGCAAGGGCATCCAAAAACTGCCACAGCGTCTACAAAAATGCATCGACAGAAATGGTGATTATGTAGAAAAATAGCTAAATGTTTAAACTGTAAACTGATGTAAACCATTGGAGAAATAAACAGGTCTATGTACTTATAAAAAAATTGGAGACCATACTTTTGGGATTACCCTCGTAGATGAAGTCTGTCCGAACCCATAAGTACTTTCCTGTCATTTGATTATGTGGTGTCACCGCCAGACACCACACTTGCTAGGTGGTAGCCTTTAAATCGGCCGCGGTCCATTAGTATACGCCGGACCCGCGTGTCGCCACTGTCAGTGATAGCAGACCGAGCGCCACCATACGGCAGGTCTAGAGAGACGTAGTAGCACTCGCCCCAGTTGTACTGCCGACTTTGCAAGGAAAGGTTCACTGACAATTACGTTCTCATTTGCCGAGACGATAGTTAGCATAGCCTTCAGCTAAGTCATTGGCTACGACCTAGCAAGGCGCCGTATTCAATTGATAACTAATATTATGAAGCATGTACCGTAACGAGAGATGTTCTACAATTGTGGATTAAAGTTAAGTATTCTACCAGTTACCTCCTGTTTTGCTAGTCTTATTTCTCTGACCTGTTCCAGACCTAACGCCAGTCAGCGTGTAATTAAACGCGTGCATTTCGGCCTCCTCTAGCATCACGGTGTTGGCTCTTCTGCCAACACTTCAGATTATAACAAATCGTAGCTAAAATGACGCGTTATCGCAGACCTTTAGTTCACTGATACATCAAAACAGCTCATATTTGTACCACGTACTCTATGAGAATGAAAGCCCACCAAACAAGTTGTTTAACGCCATTCAGTATGGAGGCTCCCATGTTCTGTTTACGACGTAGAACGATGCCGCACTCATTGGCCATGTTCCTCTCCAGAACGCTAACATCCGACAGGCGATTCGTCATGTCATGCTTCACAGTTTAGAGGAACGTGGAATTCCACGCAGTGACGCCACCATATCCTCGTCCACGTGCGTTTCCCCGTCCCGTGAGAGGACGGCTTTACACGGAGATAGAGTTCCGAATTTTAAGAATAATTAATACGCAATCAAGCGATTTTTTTCTCCTTCACAGGGTAAGAATCTGTTTATCATAAAACAAGTCTTCAGAAAAAGTATTAGCTAATACGAGGGTGAGTCAAATGAAAACCTTAAATATTTTTTTAAATATTTATTACTGTGCAGAAGTGGTACAAAGCTGTATCACTTTTCAACATAATCTCCACCAACGCTCAATGCAAGTCCTCCAGCGCTTATAAAGTGCATAAATTCCTTTAGAAAAAAATTCTTCTGGTAGTTCGCGCAACCACTCATGCACCGCGTGGCGTACCTCTTCATCAGAACGGAACTTCTTTCCTCCCATTGTGTCTTTCAGTGGCCCAAACATGAAATCACTTAGGGCTCTAGTGGGTATGGTGCATAAGGAAGACACTCAAAATGCAGGTCTGTGATGGTTGCAACTGTTGTACGGGTAGTGTGGGGCGTTGCACTGTCATGCTGCAAAAGGACACCTGATGACAGCAATCCACGTCGCTTTGATTTGATTGCAGGCCGCAGATGACTTTTTTTTTTTTTTTTTTTGGAGACCTGTGTATGATGCACTGGTGACAGTGGTCCCTCTAGGCATGTAAAGCTCCAAAATGACGCCTTTTTCGTCCCAAAAGAGAGTCAGCATAACCTTCCCTGCTGATGGTTCTGTTCGAAACTTCTTTGGTTTTGGTGGTGAGGAATGGCGCCATTCCTTCCCCGCTCTCTTCGTTTCCGGTTGGTGGAAGTGAACCCAGCTTTCGTCCCCAGTAACAATTCTTGCAAGGAAGCCATCACCTTCTCGTTCAAAGCGCCGAAGAAATTCTTCACAAGCATCAACACGTCGTTCTCTCATTTCAGGAGTCGGCTGCCATGGCACCCATCTTGCAGACACTTTGTGAAACCGGAGCACGTCATGCACAATGTGGTGTGCCGACCCACGACTAACCTGTAAACATGCTGCAATGTCATTCAGTGTCACTCGGCGGTTTTCCTTCACTATGGCTTCAATTGCTGCAATGTTCTGTGGAGTCACAACTCGTTGTTTCTGACCTGGACGAGGAGCATCTTCTACTCTAGTCACAGCATTTGCGAACTTCCTACTCCATTCGTAGACATGCAGCTGTGACGAACATGCATCACCGTACTGAACCTTCATTCGTCGATGAATTTCAATAGGCTTCACACCTTCACTACGCAAAAGCCGAAAAGCAGAACGCTGTTCTTCGCTGGTGCAAGTTGCAAGTGGGGCGGCCATCTTTATACTGATACTGCGACGGTATGTGTGCATCTGCACTACGCTGCCACCTACAGGCCATTCTGCACGCTGTTTGTAGCACTCTTACCAAGTTACAGGATAACGGCGTGAAATTTCGATTTGTTATTTCAAATTTAAGGTTTCTTTTGACTCACCCTCGTAGTTCTGCAGCTGAGGTGCTGTCTGCCAGTACTTGGCCGGCCCAGAGAGTCAGGGATGTGGTCTGTTTGTATTCGATGAACAGAACAGAGGGGGAGGCGATAGCCAGTGATCGGTGCCAGCTGCCTGTGGCAGAATGACATATAGCACAGCGATGCCGTTCGCTGCCAGGGGGAGGGGTGGTGGTGTTTGTGGGGTAGGAAGGGGGAGGGGGTGCGAGAGGTACCGGCGCCTCTGGCAGGGCCGCCCCGTCGACCTCAGTATCGATTCTGCTGCTCTGTAGTGTCCGTGTCTCGGCATGCTGGCTCCGTGGACAATCTCTCGGCACCCCCCCAGAGGTCGGCGCGTGAAATTGAAAGGACACACAGAATGCAGAGAAGGAGAAAGGCAACATACACCTCGCCACTGTCATTGTCCTCCCATCCGTACCTCCTCTCAGGACACAGAACGTCGACTCTAACGCCGCTGCTTTCTGGATTCCCGTGGAGAGTACAGTTCCTCGAGGCTTCATACTGGGTCCTACAGTAAAGATACAGATGGTCACCGATTGCTCGCATTTTCAGACGTCAAGGCAGACAACAGTGCCGCAGTACGTGGCTGGAATAGCGTCACCTTTTCATTTCTCAGATTGCTTTTTCCAGTACTATATACAGACATGTTTCTCTTTGACATTGCTGCCAAAAATCATGAAAAGCTCTTGACCGATTTAAATCAAATTTTTACATTACACTCTAACAAACGTTCAGACGGATATAAGCTAAAGGGGAAACGCTTTAGCGAAAATATTGAAAAGTTAATGCCAATATCAGTTAAATTAAATAAATTAAATTACTATCAAATCCACCTTCATTAACAGTATTTCACCATCAAATCAGTTATAAACAAAAATCTATTGGAACGAACCAAAAATTGACCAACTTACTTCTTGCACGATACTCTAATAACCTTCAGATGGACATGGGCTACATATATATATATATATAAATATATGTTTAAAAACTGAGCTACTATATGAAAACAAACTGATATTTAACGTTATTAGAAAAAACTTCGAAAAGTTCCTGACCGAGTTATTTCAAATCTTTACACGATACTCTAATAAACATTCAGATGGTTCAAATAGCTATGAGCACTATGGGACTTAACTTTGAGGTGATCAGTCCCCTAGAACTTAGAACTGCTTAAACCTAGCTAACCTAAGGACATCACACACATCCATGCCCGAGGCAGGTATCGAACCTGCGACCGTAGTGGTCGCGCGCTTGCAGACTAAAGAGTTTAGAACCGCCCGGCCACTCCGGCCGGCGTTCAGACGGATATAAGCTATGTTACTGTTGTGCTCTTCAGCCCAGAGACTGGTTCGATGCAACTCTCCATGCTACTCTACCCTGTGCAAGCTTCTTCATCTCCCAGTACCTACTGCTACCTACATTCTTCTGAATCTGCTTAGTGTGTTCATCTCTTGGTCTCCCTCTACGATTTTTACCCTCCACACTGCCCTCCAATACTAAATTTGTGATCCCCCGATGCCTCAGAACGTGTCCTACCAATCGATCCCTTCTTCTAGTCAAGTTGTGCCACAAATTCCTCTTCTCCCCAATTCCATTCAGTACTTCCTCATTAGTTACATGATCTAACCATCTAATCTTCAGCATTCTTCTGTAGCACCACATTTCGAAAGCTTCTATTCTCTTCTTGTCTAAACTATTTATCATCCATGTTTCACTTCCAGACATGGCTAAGCTCCATACAAATACTTTCAGAAACGACTTCAAAAATGGCTCGGAGCACTATGGGACTTAACATCTATGGTCATCAGTCTCCTAGAACTTAGAACTACTTATACCTAACTAGCTTAAGGACATCGCACAACTCCCAGTCATCACGAGGCAGAGAAAAGAAACTACTTCCTGACGCTTAAATCTATACTCGATGTTAAACAAATTTCTCTTCTTCAGAAACGCTTTCCTTGCCATTGCCAGCCTAAATTTCATATCCTCTCTACTTCGACCATCATATAAGCTACATATCAACGAAAAAATACGTCGAAAAGTAATTGAATGATTTACTTCAGTTTCTTACACGATAATCTAATAAATATTTTGGTGGTTTTCTTCTACAAGGGTTGCCCAGAAAATAATCAACCATGCTACGAATGCGAACCGTTACGTATATATTATCTGAAGTCTTCTGAGTGAGCGCGCCAAGTTTCCGTCACTTCCGACCGATAGCGCAGCTGCAGGACAGTTTCAAAATGGCAGAGAAAGAGACTGTGGAGAATATTCACAAACGCTTGTACAAACTCTATCGAGGATCCGCTGTCGACGGAAGTACAGTTAGTGGCTGGACACGGAGGGTGAGGTCATCAGAAGGCGGTGCGGCGGAGGTCCACGACTTTCAGCGCTCGGGGAGTCCATCCACTGCTGCCACAAGTAACATACCTGACCCAGCCACCTCGGACTCCCACTTGTTTGGGCCGTTAAAAGATGCCGTTGGTGGAAGACATTTCGAGGACGATGGGGTGGTGATTCACACAGTGCAGCACTGGCTCCGCCACCAGGACAACAAAAAAAAAGTTCAAATGTGTGTGAAATCTTATGGGACTTACTTGCTAAGGTCATCAGTCCCTAAGCTTACATACTACTTAACCTAAATTATCCTAAGGACGAACACACACACCCATGCCCGAGGGAGGACTCGAACCTCCGCTGGGACCAGTCGCACCACCTTGGACCGCTCAGCTAATCCCGCGAGGAACCAAGACAACAATTGGTACCCAAAGGGCACACGCGCCCTTCTCTCGCGCTGGCGGAAGGCCATTGAATGGGATGGAGGTTATGTGGAAAAATAGGGCGTGTAGTCAAAACACCATTCTTTCGAGTGTGTAACTGTCATTAAGTTCTAGAAAGAATTGTTGAAGAAAAAAAACGCGGTGCATTACTTTCTGGGCAACCCTCGTAGAACCGACTACGGGAAGGAAAACGCTATGCTATGCCGTGCCGTGCAAATGTGGATTTTCGTTTTCTTTCTCTCAGTCAGTTTTAACTACAATAACAGGGCACCTTAAGCATTAGAAAAACTGTTCTCCCTTATATATAATTTTAAACGTCAATTGTGAACAGAAATATAAGCTGTTTTGTTTTATTCCTTGCAGTCGTTTTTAACAGAAATCAGAAAGCTGTATTTGCGCTTATGGGGTTAATATTGTAATACTAGTACATAATCCGGATCGTCGGAAACCCTTCGTGAAGTTACCCCTTCGCAGATTCAGTCTACGCGAAATGCTGGCATTGAAGCTACTGTAGTCACGGATCCAGTAGCTGCAGAGGTCTCTCTCCACACCTGGAGCCGGCCGGTGTGGCCGTGCGGTTCTAGGCGCTTCAGTCTGGAACCGCGTGACCGCTACGGTCGCAGGTTCGAATCTTGCCTCGGGCATGGATGTGTGTGATTTCCTTAGGTTAGTTAGGTTTAAGTAGTTCTAAGTTCTAGGGGACTGACGACCACAGAAGTCCCATAGTGCTCAGAGCCATTCGAACCATTTTTTTCTACCCTTGGAAACGCTCTGGCGGCGGAGGATTGCAACTTGTGTCAGCGAAGTGGCAAACTCTACATAGAACCATGCATTACATGTAATACCTTAATCTTTATTCAAAACGAAATAAAAAATTCGGATACATTACTTTTTCAGCACGGCCTCTTATTTGCGTGAAACAGCCCGTAATGTCTCAAACACGGATATACTAAGTCGGAGTCTGATTGCAGTGATCCCATTATTTTGTCATCCGTTATTAAAATACCCCCTTCCGCTCTTCCAGCTGTCCCAAGCTTCATCTAAATTTTTTTATGACAGCAAGTGAAATAGTCTCTAAGACAAAGAAAACGACGCACTAAGAAGGAATTATCCGAATGGGTCGGAAACACATGTGAACACACAAATGATCACAATTTCAGAAAGATTGGACGATGCATAAAGAGCTTCACAAACTTAGCAGGTCAAGAACGCGTCGGTCCACCTCTGACCCTTATGCAAGCACTTATTCTTCTTGCCACTGATTGACAGAGTGAGGGATATCTTGTCAGATTCTGTCAAATTTTCGCGTTAGGTCGTCAAAATCCCGAGCAGCTTGGGGGGGTCCGGCCCACAATGCTCCAAACTTTCCCATTTGGGGAGAGATCCAGCGACTTCGCTGGCTTGGGCAGGCTTTGGCAAGCACGAAGACAAACAGTAGAAACTCTCAAAAAAAAAAATGGTTCAAATGGCTCTGAGTACTATGGGACTCAACTTCTGCGGTCATCAGTCCCTTAGAACTTAGAACTACTTAAACCTAACTAACCTAAGGACATCACACACACCCATGCCCGAGGCAGGATTCGAACCTGCGAACGTAGCGGTCGCGCGGTTCCAGACTGTAGCACCTAGAACCGCTCGGCCACCTCGGCCGGCAGAAACTCTCACCTTGTGCACGCAGGGATTATCATTCTGAAATGGCTTGCCATGATGGGGCACAAAACAGGCTTCGACGTCAAAATCATCATTGTTGAAGCGGTGAGACCATTTCTACATCTCCATCTACATCTACATCCATACTCCGCAAGCCACCTGACGGTGTGTGGTGGAGGGTACCTTGAGTACCTCTATCGGTTCTCCCTCCTATTCCAGTCTCGTACTGTTCGTGGAAAGAAAGACTCTCGGTGTGCCTCTGTGTGGGCTCTAATCCCTCTGATTTTATCCTCATGGTCTCTTCGCGAGATATATGTAGGAGGGAGCAATATACTGCTTGACTCCTCGGTGAAGGTATGCTCTCTAAACTTCAACAAAAGTCCGTATCGAGCTACTGAGCGTCTCTCTTGCAGAGTCTTCCACTGGAGTTTATCTATCATCTTCGTAACGCTTTCGCGATTACTAAGTGATCCTGTAAGGAAGCACGCTACGTTCAGTTGGATCTTCTCTATATCTTCTATCAACCCTATCTAGTATGGATCCCACACCGGTGAGCAATATTCAAGCAGTGGGCGAACAAGTCTACTGTAACCTACTTCCTTTGTTTTCGGACTGCATTTGATTAGGATTCTTCCAATGAATCTCAGTCTGGCATGTGCTTCACCGACTATTAATTTTATATGGTCATTCCATTTTAAATCACTCCTAATGCCTACTACCAGATAATTTATGGAATTAACTGCTTCCACTTGCTGACCTGCCATATTGTAGCTAAATGATAAAGGACCTTTCTTTCTGTGTATTCGCAGCACATTATACTTGTCGACATTGAGATTCAATTGCCATTCCCTGCACCATGCGTCAGTTAACAGGCGCCAGGGTGCTGTGGAACGAGACTTGTAATACGGCTTGTGTTCCCCACGGGTCGATGCAGGGACCAGTGTTAGTGTGGGGAAGCGGTGCGCTTCTCGCACGGGAGGCTGCAACAATATTGGAAAACAATTCCCCGAGGCGGCCTGGTGCAAACTCATCGGCTTCTCTCCCCTCCCTCCCCCTTCGCATCTCGCCCACCTACTCCTCCTCCGCCGCCATTCTTTCACTCACTTCCACAGTCCATCGCTTCACCTCGAAATCTTTACAACGCGGCCGGGCCACTCACGATATTCCAGCTTGCAACACCGCTACGCCTCACCACGACAGAACTATGCCGCTGCGCACAGCCGCAATTTCCAAATCACTGGACAGTTAAATCACTTAATTAGTAAATATATTGCATAGAACATACCTCATTATGATGTGGAAAATATCAATTAGCTGAGAAGTATTATGGGTTTGACGTGACATGCTGACTTTTGATAAAAGTAGTTTTACTTTAATACGTCACCAGATAATATACGAGGGGCGTTCAATAAGTAACGCAACATATTTCTTTTCTCCGATAGATGGCGGCGCTATACGTAGAGTTGAAAATGGTGTGTGTAACAGAGAACAAACTTAATGGCGCCACGGCTCAGGAGCATTTACGATGCTGTTCCTTAAATACATTAAAGCTGTGCAGCGTTGTTTACAGGAAATAAATTGACGGAAAAATGTTGGAGCACCAAGAAGGAGTTGTGCCACACAAACGAAAGTTCGTAGGTGTTTTTTTATACCTGGAAGATGATGTCTATTCAAATTTCGAACCCGCCGCAAAACAGTGGCGCCAGTAGCGTCAGTAGAAGGATGCAATCAAGTTTGCTTTAAATACTCGCTGTAAGGACTGTGAGCGTTAGTTACCATTGAGATAGGACACGACGAACTGATGTTAGTCAAGAATGCCTCTTAGGCGTCAAAGACGGCATTATCACTGAACCGTGATTTATTTTCAAAGAATATTCTTAAGAATTATTTACTAGCGATTCATCAAGAACGTTAACACATTTAATCACACTATGTAAGCATGGAAGTAGTTGCCAGGGAGTAGCTGATGAAATCATAACCAAATTCGTTTTAACAAAAGGGAATTTTATTCTCTATAATAGTGCCTAAAAGCATTTTTTTTAAAGAAACACATTTAAAATTTTAATTAGAAAGCACCCTCTAAATCAAAGTTACAATTTATTCAGAGGCAGAAAGAAACAAGTTTTGACTGTATGAGCTTCCGGGCAGAGAACCTTGCCGCTCCCTTTTGACACGGCCGTAGTTACGACCGCTCACAACAGCCTCCGAAAGACTACACTGGTGCAAATATGCAACACACCAGATTACTTTAAACTAAGAGTTGTAACAATTTACACAAGCACAAAAACTATGGCCCCCCCCCCCCCCCAGTAGGAGGGATGGAAATGGTACAAAACACTAGCAACTGAAATATTAACCTTGCCACCGAAGGTACAACTCGATTTTAACTTCTAAGAAAAGTCTTACAGTGAAAGGGTGGCAACTTTATATACTAAAACGATCATTTAAATAAAAGCCCATGAAATGGAATCGTATATAAAATTCTACAAGGTTGGCCAAACAATAGTTAAGATGCTCTACAGTACACATATACCGCCTCTCAAGATCATAGGCAATAATATCAAAGTTTCCAGAGATCAAAACATATTTCAGGTATTAGGCCATTACACTCCAAGCAATAAATTCGTGTGGCCGAGCTGTTCTAGGCGCTACAGTCTGGAACCGCGCTGCTGCTACGGTCGCATGTTCGAATCCTGCCTCGGGCATGGATGTGTGTGATGTCCTTAGGTTAGTTAGGTTTACGTAGTTCTAAGTTCTAGTGGACTGATGACCACAGATCTTAAGTTCCATAGTGCTGACAGCCATTTTTTGAATAAATTCGTTAACACACCAAATCGGACAAACATGACAGAGGCAGCTACTAACGTACGGTAGATTGATAGGGAGATTACCGAACAACCCGAACCGCAGGTTGCTCTAACCCGCCCCCTACTCCACAAGCGAAAAACGGACCACCCAATTTATAAACAATCACCTTCTCGCGGGTGGGCAAAGAAGAAGAATGGTGGGACGACCCCAAAGCAAAACGGCTGGTGACCTCAACAAGAAAACAAGTAGAATTTAACAAGAGTAAATCAAACAACACATCACCAATCACTAAACTTCTAATAAAGTGCGATTTCGGTAGTAGACCCGACGCAGCGCCCCCAAATCGCTCTTCCGAACCGTCCGCTGTCAGCCGCTTCAACAAACGCAGGAAGGCGCGCCGATCTCCCGTCTCACGGCGTCGCAGCTCGCCCCGGCCAGACCGATGTCGTGGGTTGACTCCTGTTGCTCTCGTGTCGACCGCGAAGCCACTACCCCTCGCTATACGGCGCGGCCCACTGGACTCACGTGGCGACCTCACATGCGCCGACGCTCAAGACGGACAAGTCATCTTGTGGCTCAGTGCGCGACCGACCAACCGATCGATCCAACCGCCAATGACCATTGCCTGAGCAAACTCGAGCAGACTGGCGGCCTAACGAGAAGACTCAGATGCAGGAACTAAGCCCCGACCGGGCGACCACTCGCTGAGTTGTCGTACTGCCGGAGTGGAAAGACTCTCATTTTGCCAGCTTTAGAGGTTGATCCGAACGACAGACATACTAGCACTCCGAACGACAGACAGAAACTAACTGCCAAACAAATGCGGACGAGAGTCGACTAGCAAACTGGGGACGAGTGACTGACCCAGACTGACTCACTGGCGAGCTCATAGCGCCCCTTAAATGCACGTGAACAGCAACCTTTCCCCTTTTCCCACCAGAGGGAGACACCAAAGCTGCGACTGCCACAGCGGCGCCACCACCAGAAACGGAGGGCGACTGCTTCACACTAGGCGCGGCGGCGCGCTCTTCAAAACAGCAATTTTTACCACGGCTCAGTCACCACCTCACTGAGTATGAAGGGCGTCGTGTAACTGGGATATTCCGTGAGGGGCACAGCAGAAAGACTTGCCAGGAATGTTGCCACTGTGCGTGATTGCTGGCAGTGGTGCTCCCGACGGCCACGTGGCACGACCGAGAGAGAAGTGCATCGTGTTCAGTATATGGCTCTGACGCATCGTTCTACATCTGCAGCAGAAATTTGAGGAGCAGGTGACACCACAGTGACACAAGAACCGAGACAAATCCGTTACTTCAGGGACAACTCCCAGCCAGACGCCCTGTGACGTGCATTCCACTGACTGCGGCAATGCCAAGCGAGAGCTCATTGTAGGGAAGGGTGGAAGCGTGTTGTGTTTTCTTATCGAAGCTGGTCTGCCTCGGTGTCAGAGACGGCCGTGCGCTGGTTAGGAGTCCAACTGAGGTTCTGCAACCAACCTGTCTGCGTGCTGGGAGTAGGCATTAGGAGTGATTTAAAATGGAATGACCATATAAAATTAATAGCCGGTGAAGCACATGCCAGACTGAGATTCATTGGAAGAATCCTAATCAAATGCAGTCCGAAAACAAAGGAAGTAGGTTACGGTACACTTGTTTGCCCACTGCTTGATTATTACTTACCGGTGTGGGATCCGTACCAGATAGGCTTGACGGAAGAGATAGAGAAGATCCAACGGAGAGCTGCGCGCTTCGTTACGGGATCATTTAGTAATCGCGAATGCATTACGGAGATGATAGATAAACTCCAGTTGAAGACTCTGCAAGAGAGACGCTCAGTAGCTCGGTACGGGCTTTTGTTAAAGTTTCGAGAACATACCTTCACCGAAGAGTCAAGCAGTATATTGTTCCCCCCTACGTTTATCTCGCGAAGAGACCATGAGGATAAAATCAGAGAGATTAGAGCCCACGCAGAAGCATACCGACAATCCTTCTTTCCACGAACAGTACGAGACTGGAATAGAAGGGACAAACGATAGAGGTACTCAATGTACCCTCCGCCACACACCGTCAGGTATGGATGTAGATGTAGATGTAGATGCTAGACACACTGGACCACCACCTGGAATCATGGTCTGGGTTGCGGAGCCCTCTCGTGGTTAGCCCGTGCACCCGAACTGGAAATTTGTGTGTCAGTCTGGTGAGTCCACCTGTTGCGTTGCCACTCATAAACAGCATTCCATGGTTGTATTTTCCAACAGGATAACGCCCACCCACACTCCTCTGTCGTAAACAGCGTCTGCAGAGTGTGGACATGTTCCGTTTTGCGTGCTTAATAACGAGATCTGTCTCCAATCGAGCACATATGGGACATCATCAGAAGACAACTCCAGCGTCATCTACAGTCAGCATTAACCGTTGCGAGGTGCCGGGGCTAGAAGTGTACTTAACACTAAATTCTTCTAGAATCCACATATGTAGATGATGCTCTAAGCCCCCCCTATTCTAACTCCGACTTTTGCTGTTGCACAAGGATAAAAAAAATATGCAAACTGACTCTAATCAACCCTGCCAGTGGAGTAGAAGAGAGTTTGGCACCTGCAATAATTTAATTTGATAAATAAGTTAAATAAACGAAGGTTTCATTAACATAGTGAGGAATAATAGGGTTGCTCTACCGATTAACAGAATGAAAGTTTTGTCCAAAATAACAATATGATTTATTAAGACTAAACACAAAATAATAAACAAAAACACTTGAAACCCTTACAGTACATCAAATTGACTCAAATTGGATACTCAAACAAACGCTGTGAATGTGAAGTTGTCCCTAAACTAGATTGTGTGGATTATGACGAAGTGGTATGTGGAGCCAATTCCTTGCAACTCAAATCTTAAGAGAAAACACACAGCCAACCCAACATTAATTGCTGCTACTCAAGACAGAACAAAGTTAGAAAAAAACGAACAGGTGCGCTCTGCTGAGCTCTGATTATCACCTAGGAAAATCCCTATCTGCCGGTGCTGCGGACATACATTACCAAACTGTCTTCTTAACTGCAAGAACACGATCTGGCGTACCGCAGGCGATGGCTGGTTGCTTCGACGTCCTCGACCGAAAGGCGAGAGCTGACTCCCACAAGAGCACCCGTACAGGCCGAACACAGAACATTCCCGCCCCCACGACAGTGGCCATGGTTAAACGTTCCAATCAGCAACTCGAAAACCGGCGGAAAATTCCACCCCATTGCCGGAGCACTACCATTCCACCAATGGAGATTCTTGGCGCCAATTTCTGCGCTGATTTTGCTACGTCACGGAGCTATGCCCTGAGCAAGCCAATCACAGTTACTATTTTGCAGAAAGCGCGGGAATTTTCCCGCCACAACTGCCTGGGTACACAAGTCATTCCCACGCCTTGCTGGTAGCCTGCCAGAAAGTGTTTTCGCTAAGATTCTGCGAAGTAACAGAACCTCTAACCCAGCCGCTACTTCAGACCCCTCCGGGCGTGTCTTTTGACAATGTCAGCGTCTGAAAAGCATTCACTCGACTTCCTCACACTCGTCGGCTTAGCAGAGCCCGCCTGTCACCGGACCACCCGGGTGACGAGAGACGCTGCGTGGGAAGTCCGCGTGTGAAGGAATAGCGACTTTTCACCGCATGCAATTAGAGAGGAGAATCGTAAGATAGAAATATGAGAGGGGGCTCATGCCACCTCTCATTGCCCCTACGCCATTTTAGATTGTAATTGGTGAGTGGTTGGCTCACTTAGGAGCAAGGTAGTGAGTCAATCGCCCAAGAACAATCTTGCAAACTGACTCCACATGCCGCACTCTGTAAAGAAAATCACAGCAACTGAAAAATGTAGCTCATAGAAGGAGGATTATTTATGATGTAGCCAACTTCACCTTCTTAATATGGAACTCTAACACTCACATCACACATCCATACCCAGGGAGCCCCTTCCAAACACCAATTCACACAGATATTCACTCTCTAAATATGGCCCGGGCATGTGAGCCAAATATGGAGCAATTTATTCTTTACAATCAGAGTTGGAGTGCTCCGCAATTAAATGCCCAAGATTTTACAACAATTTGAATCCTGAAACTAACCTGAACTCACTCACACATGATACTATTTAAGTTAACAATCTCTTTGTGAGCTTTCAGAATCTAATTACAACCTCCGATTCATTCTGTCTCCCTGCAGCAAGAATAACCTTTACAAAATGTTCCCTGAACTGATGGTCCATTCACATTGACAGTGGTGGTATCTGCTTCAGTTTATGGGGACTTCAGGCACACTGTTTGCATACACACAACAATAAATACAAAATACAAAAAAACATGGTGTGGAGAATAATACAGTAATTTGTAATAAGAATTACAGTGTTAAACACAACCACATACCAGGTATAACATACATTACAAAAACAACACTAGAGAAAGAAATTTAAGAAAGAAAAGAAAGAAAAAAAACAAGGTTCATGGGGCATCAAGTTGTGCGTGTACATTGCACAATGTTCTCGACTGTGCTGAGAATGAGGCACTAAATCACATTGTTAGAAATATTCGAAGCACTTCACAAATTACACATTACTGACATCACATAGGGCTAAACGTCGGGTGTTGTTGCTACGTTGTTGCAACGGAAATAGGGTATGCTGGAGCATCTGCAGTACTCTGTTGAGATTGGACCAAGACCCATGCATATGATGACGGCAATATGGTAGGAAGACACAGTGATAGGCTCTCCTCACATCGATTAATTGTCTCTGAGGTCTACTTGTTGGGATACATCACTAGTCTAGGCCTCTTCTCTCGCTGGACAGTACTTTATGTTTCCCAATATTGCAGTTCGACGAGGGATGATGGCACATGGAGTGACTCCACAAGTGTGTGAGGTCATCCTTACAGGATCGAACTAGGAGCGACGATTGCTAAAACTGCTCTCTAATAGAGAGGAGAAGTTAAAAATGAGACCATACATTTGTTAGTGTGGCACGATACTGCTTTGTGTATGCAGATCGGCCAATGCTAGTGAGTTGTAAAAACCCAAACAGGTGAGTATATAGCGTCCCTTTCTGTCCTGAGGCACATGGGGCGCAGGTTCTGACACGATATGTGATCTTCTTCGTGTACTCACGACAACGTGGTCTGCCGCAGGGAATCCCTCCAAACGGCTGCCGCGTCCGGAGAGCTAGCAGGCTGTCGCGTGTGGGTCGCGTGTCAGTGTCAATGGCCAGCCTCACTTTCGCTTGTGGCCCGGCGAGGATCCCGCGTAATCCCTCAGGTATACGGCCCGGTGACTGTCAGCTTGTAGGACCGGATGTTCTCGCGCCCTTCACGTCAGGTAGCGCGCTGACGCTTTCTTCTTGCAGGTAGCTGATGACCTCCGGCTGGCCTCTGCATTGCCACGATCCCCGTCATCTGCACAATTCTTACAAAAATCTTATGCCTAACTTTTCCCCATGACCTTCTATGTTATAATAAATTTACATCACGATACATTGATGGTCTGTCATTTCAGACACTCTAATTTTAATTTTATAGTTATTTATCTGTAGCTATCATAACAAAAATCATGGAAATAATTTATCTTGATATTTGTGTAGAGACCGATCTCACTATTGTACATGGTGTGTGACGCTATATTGGATGAAGAACTAAATGTGCGGGCCCGCGCTAATATTACTATTAATTATATAGATCGACAGTAGACATGCACAAGAATTAACTACCATTTGCCAACGATCTACATTCTATGTCTTTTAATTCAATTATGTTGTTATGCAGGTCTAAGTTTTACTGTGCTATAAGGAACATGCAACTATGCTACTTTCGCTCGCCCGTCGTCCGTCCATCTCGGGTCTGTGGTTTGGTGACCTGAAAAATAGCATCGCAACAGGCGCGCGCCAGACACTTGTGGTAGAAAACCCCCACAATATTAAGGATCTAGTTATTGTTAAACCCTAAAGTTTAACTCATCCTAGTATATGGTACTCTGTCTCTCTCTCTCTTTTTTATTTTATTTATTTATTTATTTATTTATTTTTTGTTACCTTATACAACACTCTTACATAATTCCTGTTACGCTGAGATGTCTCGCTGCTCGCCGCTATGGACGACAGTGATGTGCGCGCCGTACGACACGGCCTCCGAGTTCTCACTACGCCTCACTGAAACTCCCCCAGAGACTGGGTTAGCCATGGCTATACAAGGCAGTAAATTTATAGTTGCAACTTCTTTTTCTATGTTATGCAGTATTCGCGATCAAAGCACACCTTTCCAGAGGCAATGTAATATGACCAAGCCAGGACTGGTTCCTGTTGCGGATTGAGTCGCCCAACACACGCCAGCTACACAGTATGTCACGAATCTCCAAGTATAATTCCTTGGTTATTCATCTGTGACAGTCACGAGCAGCACGCTAAATCCCCAAACTGCACATTGGCATGGTAGGCTTTATGCCCGCATTTCTCTCGTCTAGGGCACCATTGGAGTCAAACGCTCACAGGTTCACCCCGACTTGCAAGACAACGATGCTGGCGCAGCTCTGCAAAAAACTATACTGCCCATATTCATCCTCGAAATCACGCAATATACCACAATCTTGCAGTGCACTGACGCGTGCCTGCAAGCATTGGTATGAACGTCTCACGAACTGGTTGTGGCCGCTATGGAGCGTATCACGACTTCTCAGAACGCTTCTAAGAGCACGTTCTTGTATGCGCCCGTTTGTGCGACATCTCGTCACTCATCTTTATCCCTTAACATGGACACCAGATAGGAAAGCACAAAAACATTGCTCATGGAAAGGTAGTGCCTCTTATCGCAACGACAGAGGAGATCCCGAACATAGACAAAAAAAGTTAACAGCAGTAAATTCTTATGCGAGAAAACGCAGCGTGTTAATACTTTAACAATCTTAATCTATTAATGCAACGATTATTGTTCCCCGAAGAAAGGTTCATATATTTGCCTATACTACTATGTACACCACTTAAACTACTATTATTCCACGAACTTCTTTGTGTGAGAGATGTGGTGGAGTCCTATGGACTAGCGCCAATCCCTTGTCAGACTCCCCCTCCTCTGACGTGCCTTAGAATTTGCAGGTCTAATTTCAATCTCCTGGTTCTCCTGTGGTCCTTGATTTCGCTCTCTCCAGTTACGGTCGCTTCGCCGTTCGTTATTCCTCCTGTCACAGATTCCTTGTCTAGATTGACCCTGTTCCCTGACGTTCTGGTTTCCGTGTCTCTGGTTTCCATAATCTTGAATTGCGTAACCTTGATTTCCGTAACCCTGGTTTCCTAACTGACGAGCGCGATTATGCGATCTGTTGTCGTCTGCCCTTGCTGGCCCGTGGTATTTGTTATTTTGCGCCTTCTTCCTGTCCTTTGCGTCTTGTTTATCGGAGACTACTTCGAGTTCGCGCAATAGACTCTTGAATGCTTCGATGTCAGATCCACACTTGCCGACAAGTGTCTGTTGATACCTAACAGGCAATTTGGAAAAACAAAATTTGATGATTTCTCCCTTGCTATATGGACTATCTAAAAACTGATTCTTCTTGAGTAAATCATCAAAAAATTTGGTTGCGCTCTTATGCCCGGACACTTCCAGTTCAGGACAAAATATTATTTCGTCTTTAATCCTGTCTTGCGTTTCCTTTGACCAGTAGATCCCCAGGAACGCATCAACAAATTCCTGATAAGTCTGACACGTCGCTGCCACACCCCGCATCTTTTCCGCGGCTTGGCCTTCGATGTGTCCACACATGAATTCTAATTTTGCCAGGGTTGGCCATGATGATGGTAATGAATTTGTAAACTGCATCACCCAGCTCTTGGGATGCATCGACCCTCCATTATCTCTGAACTTTTGGAATTTTAGTATCGACAGGAAGTGATTGTGATCAAAATCCTGTCTGATCCTCGCACTGGTGTTGTCACTCGTTTCCGATACTTGCACGTCTGTTGAGTGTCCTGATCTATCTTTCTGATAACTGTGATGTGCTACCTCTGTATCACACTGGGAGTGGCATTCAGCATTCACTCTTCTAAGCGGGCTGCAATTATTGGAACTATTACTCGCTGTTTCTGTGTATGCATTGTTAGTTCCGCACTCTGTCACTGGGCTGGAGCACGGCGGGCTTTTCCTCGGAGACACAATTCTGTGTACTCCATCATTGGTATCCGAACGCGCAGTACTCGTGTGCCCGTTTCGCTCTAGTTTTGCTATTCGACTCTCTACTTCTTTCATTCGTTTCGTGATGTTCGTAACCGCGATACTACCTTGGGTTTTTAAGAACGCTAGGGATTTTGAGTGAGCTTGTGTCGCACTCGCAAGCGCCGTACGAGTTGAGAAGTTGCTTTTGCGATTTTCATTGCCCCTGTTGCTGCCGTTTTGGCTAGGCCTGCTACTTTTTGTGCAGCCGTTGACATTTGTTTTACTTCTCCACATTCTTTCTTTATTGTTAGTAATACCCCACGAATTTCCCCTATATGCGAAATTATTGCCTCAGTGTCCTTTTACGCTGTTCGTCAGCTTCTTCCTTCTCCTTCTTACGTTGTTTCTCATCTTCTTCCTTCTCCTTCTTACGTTGTTTCTCATCTTCTTCCTTTTCCTTCTTACGTTGTTTCTCATCTTCTTCCTTCTCCTTCTTACGTTGTTCATCAGCTTCTTCTTTCATTGATCGTAGGAAGCTCAGTATTGGGTTTACGTCATCTTTTTGATCCTCTTCAAACATGGGCGATGTAACTTTGGACACCTGGGCGCTAGAGCTCTGACGTGACCGAGCTGGCCTCTGTCTGCACTCGTTCGTTTGACTATAAACTTCTGCTACCGTCTCGACCTGTGTGCCTGTCTCTGTTCCATCCTCCAATTCACTATCATAATCATGGCCGTGACGTTGCTCTAAGATCGCGTCCAAATCACCGTGCTCATCAATGACCCTGTCGTCCTGTCCTGCTAAAAATGTGCCCATCTCATCTGCGAACCTATCCCCGTCAGTAACGTGTCTCTTATCCATTATAATATCCACTTTTGTTTTAGCTTCGCTCACTAATAGTCGTGCCTTACTTCTCGTGATCATTCATGAGAAACAAAATTTATGTAAAATACACAATAAAAATAATCTACTCCCTGTATTTTTACACATAGACATAAAATTTCAACAACGCTGTTCCAACGCTGTAATTACAAGCACAATTTGATGTGGTACAGAAACTGCACACAAATCCGACAAAGTGCGATGTGGTACGGACACCACATTAACGAAACACAAAAAACAATGAACAAAAAAATATATACACTGAAAACAAAAACTGTAATCATGCGCCGCTACTTAAAACTAAACGCGGAACTACCAGAAAAAAAACTTGGGCATTAATCAATAAAAAAAATTAAGCAAAAAAATTCTGAGTGTCCCTACTACTAATACTTGCTTATCAGCGATTCACAGGAAATATCCGAAGCTAGGGTCGCCATATTATGCGAGGTGCCGGGGCTAGAAGTGTATTTAACACTAAATTCTTCTAGAATCCACATATGTACACTCCTGGAAATTGAAATAAGAACACCGTGAACTCATTGTCCCAGGAAGGGGAAACTTTATTGACACATTCCTGGGGTCAGATACATCACATGATCACACTGACAGAACCACAGGCACATAGACACAGGCAACAGAGCATGCACAATGTCGGCACTAGTACAGTGTATATCCACCTTTCGCAGCAATGCAGGCTGCTATTCTCCCATGGAGACGATCGTAGAGATGCTGGATGTAGTCTTGTGGAACGGCTTGCCATGCCATTGCCACCTGGCGCTTCAGTTGGACCAGCGTTCGTGCTGGACGTGCAGACCGCGTGAGACGACGCTTCATCCAGTCCCAAACATGCTCAATGGGGGACAGATCCGGAGATCTTGCTGGCCAGGGTAGTTGACTTACACCTTCTAGAGCACGTTGGGTGGCACGGAATACATGCGGACGTGCATTGTCCTGTTGGAACAGCAAGTTCCCTTGCCGGTCTAGGAATGGTAGAACGATGGGTTAGATGACGGTTTGGATGTACCGTGCACTATTCAGTGTCCCCTCGACGATCAGCAGTGGTGTAGGGCCAGTGTAGGAGATCGCTCCCCACACCATGATGCCGGGTGTTGGCCCTGTGTGCCTCGGTCGTATGCAGTCCTGATTGTGGCGCTCACCTGCACGGCGCCAAACACGCATACGACCATCATTGGCACCAAGGCAGAAGCGACTCTCATCGCTGAAGACGACACGTCTCCATTCGTCCCTCCATTCACGCCTGTCGCGACACCACTGGAGGCGGGCTGCACGATGTTGGGGCGTGAGCGGAAGACGGCCTAACGGTGTGCGGGACCGTAGCCCAGCTTCATGGAGACGGTTGCGAATGGTCCTCGCCGATACCCCAGGAGCAACAGTGTCCCTAATTTGCTGGGAAGTGGCGGTGCGGTCCCCTACGGCACTGCGTAGGATCCTACGGTCTTGGCGTGCATCCGTGCGTCGCTGCGGTCCGGTCCCAGGTCGACGGGCACGTGCACCTTCCGCCGACCACTGGCGACAACATCGATGTACTGTGGAGACCTCACGCCCCACGTGTTGAGCAATTCGGCGGTACGTCCACCCGGCCTCCCGCATGCCCACTATACGCCCTCGCTCAAAGTCCGTCAACTGCACATACGGTTCACGTCCACGCTGTCGCGGCATGCTACCAGTGTTAAAGACTGCAATGGAGCTCCGTATGCCACGGCAAACTGGCTGACACTGACGGTGGCGGTGCACAAATGCTGTGCAGCTAGCGCCATGCGACGGCCAACACCGCGGTTCCTGGTGTGTCCGCTGTGCCGTGCGTGTGATCATTGCTTGTACAGCCCTCTCGCAGTGTCCGGAGCAAGTATGGTGGGTCTGACACACCGGTGTCAATGTGTTCTTTTTTCCATTTCCAGGAGTGTAGATGATGCTCTAAGCCCCCCCTATTCTAACTCCGACTTTTGCTGTTGCACAAGGATAAAAAAAATACGCGAACTGACTCTAATCAACCCTGCCAGTGGAGTAGAAGAGAGTTTGGCACCTGCAATAATTTAATTTGATAAATAAGTTAAATAAACGAAGGTTTCATTAACATAGTGAGGAATAATATGGTTGCTCTACCGATTAACAGAATGAAAGTTTTGTCCAAAATAACAATATGATTTATTAAGACTAAACACAAAGTAATAAACAAAAACACTTGAAACCTTTACAGTACATCAAATTGACTCAAATTGGATACTCAAACAAATGCTGTGAATGTGAAGTTGTCCCTAAACTAGATTGTGAGGATTATGACGAAGTGGTATGTGGAGCCAATTCCTTGCAACTCAAATCTTAAGAGAAAACACACAGCCAACCCAACATTAATTGCTGCTACTCAAGACAGAACAAAGTTAGAAAAAAACGAACAGGTGCGCTCTGCTGAGCTCTGATTATCACCTAGGAAAATCCCTATCTGCCGGTGCTGCGGACATACATTACCAAACTGTCTTCTTAACTGCAAGAACACGATCTGGCGTACCGCAGGCGATGGCTGGTTGCTTTGACGTCCTCGACCGAAAGGCGAGAGCCGACTCCCACAAGAGCACCCGTACAGGCCGAACACAGAACATTCCCGCCCCCACGACAGAGGCCGCGGTTAAACGTTCCAATCAGCAACTCGAAAACTGGCGGAAAATTCCACCCCATTGCCGGAGCACTACCATTCCACCAATGGAGATTCTTGGCGCCAATTTCTGCGCTGATTTTGCTACGTCACGGAGCTATGCCCTGAGCAAGCCAATCACAGTTACTGTTTTGCAGAAAGCGGGGGAATTTTCCCGCCACAACTGCCTGGGTACACAAGTCATTCCCATTCCTTGCTGGTAGCCCGCCAGAAAGTGTTTTCGCTAAGATTCTGCGAAGTAACGGAACCTCTAGCCCAGCCGCTACTTCAGACCCCTCCGGGCGTGTCTTTTGACAATGTCGGCGTCTGAAAAGCATTCACTCGACTGCCTCACACACGTCGGCTTAACCCTCTCGAGATCAGTGGAGCCCACCTGTCACCGGACCACCCGGGTGACGAGAGACGCTGCGTGGGAAGTCCGCGTGTGAAGGAATAGCGACTTTTCACCGCATGCAATTAGAGAGGAGAATCGTAAGATAGAAATATGAGAGGGGGCTCATGCCACCTCTCACCGTCTCTATATCGAACGACCACAGGCATGGTACTCCATCTCCTAAACCGACATTGAGCATCTGTACAACACAATGCAAGCACGTTTGAATGATTGCGTTGAACGTCCAGGCGGTTACGCCGGTTACTAACGTACCAGCATTTCACATATGCAAAGGCTTATCTCGTCCTTATATTAACATGTGATTTTGAGATGTCAATCACTTAAACATGTTACCTAGACGAATCTATTCCCAAAACTTCATACCTTTCCATTATTTACTTTTTGGTGTTGCGACATTTTTCCGACAGAAATCTGATGGCCTTGCCACAATGGTAACAGCAGTGTCTGTGACATCATCGAACTTAAGTGCTGTCGGGCATCGCTTACACTTGGATGGGTCTACCAAGTACTGTTGGCCAGCAGGGAGCATTTAGCTCTCGAGAGGACAGTTGAAGAGCTACTTGACTGAGCAGTAGCAGCACCAGTTCCACAAAGTAACGACTAAAGGGAGAGCGATGTGCTGACCGCATGCCCCGCTATATCCACATCCGGTGGCGCCTAAGGGCTGAGGATGACATGGCGCCTGGTCGGTACAGTTGGGTCTTCAAGGCCCGTTTGGATGGTGTTCCTTTGTTTTATACACTACTTACCATTAAAATTGCTACACCACAAAGATGACGTGCTACAGACGCGAAATTTAACAGACAGGACGAAGATGCTGTGATATGCAAATGATTAGCACTTCATAGCATTCACACAAGGTTGGCGCCGGTGGCGACACCTACAACGTACTGACATGAAGAAAGTTTCCAACCAATGTAAGCTTTCACGGCCGGTATTGTCTTCACTTAAAACTTCCGGGCTGATGGGCCATGGTCGAAGTATAAAACTGTCTCCTGACGTTTCGTCTCTGACTGCGGGAGACATCCTCGGAGGTAAAGCTTTACCTCCGAGGATGTCTCCCGCAGTCGGAGACGAAACGTCGGGGACAGTTTTATATTTCGACCACGGCCTATCAGCCCGAAAGTTTTAAGTGAAGAAATTTTCCAACCGATTCCTCATACACAAACAGCAGTTGACCGGCGTTGCCTGGTGAAACGTTGTTGTGATGCTTCGTGTAAGGAGGAGAAATGCCTACCATCACGTTTCCGACTCTGATAAAGGTCGGATTGTAGCCTATCGTGATTGCGGTTTATCGTATCGTGACACTGCTGCACGCGTTGGTCGAGATCCTATGACTGTTACCAGAATATGGAATCGGTGGGTTCAGAAAAGTAATACGGAATGCCGTGCTGGATCCCAACGGCCTCGTATCACTAGCAGTCGAGATGACAGGCATCTTATCAACATCGCTGTAACAAATCGTGCAGCCACGTCTCGATCCCTGAGTCAACAGATGGGGACGTTTGCAAGACAACAACCATCTGCACGAACAGTTCGACGACGTTTGCAGCAGCATGGACTAACAGCTCGGAGACTGTGGCTGCGGTTACCCTTGACGCTGCATCACAGACAGGAGCGCCTGCGATGGTGTACTCGACGACGAACCTGGGTGCACGAATGGCAAAACGTCATTTTTTCGGATGAATACAGGTTCTGTTTACAGCATCATGATGCTCGCGGCCGTGTTTGGCGTATTCGCGGTGAACGCACCTTGGACGCGTGTATTCGTCATCGCCATACTGGCGTATCACCCGGCGTGATGGTATGGGGTGCCATTGGTAACACTTCTCGGTCATCTCTTATTCGCATTGACGGCACTTTGAACAGTGGACGTTACATTTCAGATGTGTTACGACCCGTGGCTCTACCCTTCATTCGATCCCTGCGAAACCCTACATTTCAGCAGGATAATTCACGACCGCATGTTACAGGTCCAGTACGGGCCTTTCTGGATACAAAAAATGTTCAACTGCTGTCCCGGCCAGCAGATTGCCCAGATCTCTCACCAACTGAAATCGTCTGATCAATGGTGGTCGAGTAACTGGCTCGTCACAATACGCCAGTCACTACTCTTGATGAACTGTGGTATCGTGTTGAAGCTGCATGGGCAGCTGTACCTGTACACGCCATCCAAGCTCTGTTTGACTCAATGTCCAGGCATGTCAATGCCGTTATTACAGCCAGAGGTGCTTGTTCTGGGTACTGATTTGTCAGGATATATGCACCCAAATTGCGCGAAAATGTAATCAAATGTCAGTTCTAGTATAATATATTTGTCCAATGAATACCCGTTTATCATCTGCATTTCTTCTTGGTGTAGCAATTTTAATGGCCAGTAGTGTACATCAAGAAAAGCATGAGATCCAAAACAGAGCCCTGTGGGAACCCAATTTTACCAGTCTTATAACCAGACTGATTGAGAATGGAGTGAAAGTGGAAGGCACATGATCAAGTTCCGAGAGATCTCAGATTCATACGAACTGCCGGTCGGCCAATCACGACATCATCTCGAAAATCATGAGAGTTTGTGTTCGGCAGACTTGAACATAAGTCAACAGTAACATAGAGCGAACTCGAAACGACACTGGAGACTCCATCACGGGAAGGCTGCGGAGATTCGTGCGGAAGAGTTTAAACGGCCGGGTTTCCGCAGTGCAGGGTCAGGCGATGCGGCAGCCGTGCGCCGAAAAGTTACCCTTGCAGTGAAAAGTTCTGAAAGAATGGTGGGGGGGGGGGGGGCGGGGGGTTGATTGTAGGTGGAGGGGGAGGGGAACGCGAAGCAGTGAGAGGGGGAGAGGGAGAAGGAGGGACGAATACCGTGGAAGGCGCTGCGCTGCGACGGGCAATTATACGGACGTCGCTCCTTTAATAGCTCGCGAGTGACTTAAAACGTGCAGGTGCCTAGCAATGGCTACAGACTGAACAGCGATTCTACTGCCACCATTGTGCATCTCGCGTAAGAACACGGGGGACAACATAAGAGAAATGAGGGTTTATACGGAATCGTATGGACAGGCGTTTGTCCTCTGCTCTGTACATGAATGAAACAGAAAACGGAGGTACACTCAGTCACGTATCATATGGTGCCTTGCTGAGTATGTATGTAGTTGAAGATTAGAATATGCGGATCACATCTTCATCTACATCTACATATATACTCCGCTAGCCACCAAGCGGTGTGTGGCGGAGGGCACGATTCGCGCCAAAGTCATATTTCCCCCCCTCTGTTCCACTCGAGGATCGCGCGAGGGAAAAACGACGGTCTCAACGCCTCAGTACGTGCTCTTATTTCCCTTATCTTTGAATGGTGATCATTACGCGATTTGAAAGTTGATTGTAATAATATATGCTCTACATTCTAGGTGAAGATTGGATTTCGGAATTTAGTGAGCAGCCCCTTATGTTTAGCGCGTCGTCTATCTGCAAGTGTGTCCCACTTCAAACTTTCTATGAGATTTGTAACGCTCTCGCTATGGCTAAATGTACCAGCCACGAATCTTGCCGCTCTTCTTTGGACCTTCTCAATCTCTTGAATCAGACCCAACTGGTAAGGGTCCCATACAGACGAACAATACTCCAAGACTGGACGAACTAACGTATTGTAAGCAATTTCCTTTGTTGAAGGATTGCATCGCTTCAGGATTCTACCAACAAACCTCAAACTAGAGTTCGCCTTACCCGTTACTTATGTAATCTGATCATTCCATTTGAGATCATTTCGAATAGTCACACCCACATACTTCACGGATGTTACCGCTTCCAAAGACTGAGCATTTATTTTGTACTCGTACAATAATGGGGATTTTCGCCTCGTTATACGCAGTAGGTTACACTTACTAATATTGAGAGATAACTGCCAGTCATTACACCACGCATTTATTTTCTGCAAATCCTCATTGATTGGTTCACAGCTTTCGTGTGATACTACTTTCCTGTAGACTACAGCATCATAGTGTAGCAATTTTAATTTCCAGTAGTGTATAAACTCTATAGCAGTGACTTACGAACTTGTGTGAATTGCTTGCATGGAAATTGTACACTCCTGGAAATTGAAATAAGAACACCGTGAATTCATTGTCCCAGGAAGGAGAAACTTATTGACACATTCCTGGGGTCAGACACATCACATGATCACACTGACAGAACCACAGGCACATAGACACAGGCAACAGAGCATGCACAATGTCGGCACTAGTACAGTGTATATCCACCTTTCGCAGCAATGCAGACTGCTATTCTCCCATGGAGACGATCGTAGAGATGCTGGATGTAGTCCTGTGGAACGGCTTGCCATGCCATTTCCACCTGGCGCCTCAGTTGGACCAGCGTTCGTGCTGGACGTGCAGACCGCGTGAGATGACGCTTCATCCAGTCCCAAACATGCTCAATGGGGGACAGGTCCGGAGATCTTGCTGGCCAGGGTAGTTGACTTACACCTTCTAGAGCACGTTGGGTGGCACGGGATACATGCGGACGTGCATTGTCCTGTTGGAACAGCAAGTTCCCTTGCCGGTCTAGGAATGGTAGAACGATGGGTTCGATGACGGTTTGGATGTACCGTGCACTATTCAGTGTCCCCTCGACGATCACCAGTGGTGTACTGCCAGTGTAGGAGATCGCTCCCCACACCATGATGCCGGGTGTTGGCCCTGTGTGCCTCGGTCGTATGCAGTCCTGATTGTGGCGCTCACCTGCACGGCGCCAAACACGCATACGACCATCATTGGCACCAAGGCAGAAGCGACTCTCATCGCTGAAGACGACACGTCTCCATTCGTCCCTCCATTCACGCCTGTCGCGACACCACTGGAGGCGGACTGCACGATGTTGGGGCGTGAGCGGAAGACGGCCTAACGGTGTGCGGGACCGTAGCCCAGCTTCATGGAGACGGTTGCGAATGGTCCTCGCCGATACCCCAGGAGCAACAGTGTCCCTAATTTGCTGGGAAGTGGCGGTGCGGTCCCCTACGGCACTGCGTAGGATCCTACGGTCTTGGCGTGCATCCGTGCGTCGCTGCGGTCCGGTCCCAGGTCGACGGGCACGTGCACCTTCCGCCGACCACTGGCGACAACATCGATGTACTGTGGAGACCTCACGCCCCACGTGTTGAGCAATTCGGCGGTACGTCCACCCAGCCTCCCGCATGCCCACTATACGCCCTCGCTCAAAGTCCGTCAACTGCATATACGGTTCACGTCCACGCTGTCGCGGCATGCTACCAGTGTTAAAGACTGCGGTGGAGCTCCGTATGCCACGGCAAACTGGCTGACACTGACGGCGGCGGTGCACAAATGCTGCGCAGCTAGCGCCATTCGACGGCCAACACCGCGATTCCTGGTGTGTCCGCTGTGCCGTGCGTGTGATCATTGCTTGTACAGCCCTCTCGCAGTGTCCGGAGCAAGTATGGTGGGTCTGACACACCGGTGTCAATGTGTTCTTTTTTCCATTTCCAGGAGTGTATATATCGAAGGACACTGATAATTTGCATGTCGCCAGTTGCTCGCGACGCCTGTTTGTAAAAAGGCAAAGTTAAGTATTGCGAATTTACTTTACTGAAGTAACTCCTTTAATAAGATCTGCTTGAATGTTGTCTAGCTATCCGAGAAAACAGCTTCCTAGGCACCCTATGTTAGACGAGCGGGCAATTGCTCAAAAATCCATATTTTACAGCTTTGGCACCACATTTTCCTCTTATTTGCATCCCTGACGACTGCTTTTGGATTTCTTTTTCCTGAGAGGGCTCAGGAGTGCACCATTCCGTTCTGGAGTGGCTCCTGCAGGTGTCGTCCCCTGATTTTTCGTCGCATTCCTCTTCAACGAACGACAGTTTGTCACGATCAGTCCACATACACTTGCGCCCGTGTTGTGACTTACCAGATAACGTCTTCTTTGATACGGTGCCTCTTGGAACACCAAACAATGCGGCTACCCTGGTTTCAGGGGCACCCACCACACGAACACCGACAGTTTGGCCACGTTCTGATCCACTTAGCTGCAGTGTAGTGCGCTCACAACTACACAGAACACTGTTTTAAGCGCAACAGACACTTGCAACGTATTGAGGACACTGCACGGTTGCCGCTCGTGGCCAAACACGACAGCATCGCTGGCTTGGCTACGATCTGTATTCACGTTCAAGCACGCGTTTCTCGCGGGATTTCGACATTTCTGTCCAATTCCTGTACTATGTACACATGCATCAGAATATGTATAGCACATTAGCACGGATGCTGGCAAGCAGCTGGAAAGGTGAGCACGCGCGTGTTAGGATGAAATGGTGGACGCAATGTGCAATGGCAAGTATGCTAGCAGTAACTGAATGCAAACAGCGGCGTGTACCTTCAGGACAATTTAGCAATCAGAAATGATGATTCCTGTCTACATCTACATCTACATGATTACTCTGCAATTCACATTTAAGTGCTCGGCAGAGGGTTCATCGAACCACAATCATACTATCTCCCTACCATTCCACTCACGAACGGCGAGCGGGAAAAACGAACACCTAAACCTTTCTGTTCGAGCTCTGATTTCTCTTATTTTATTTTGATGATCATTCCTACCTGTATAGGTTGGGCTCAACAAAATATTTTCGCGTTCGGAAGAGGAAGTTGGTGACTGAAATTTTGTAAATAGATCTCGCCGCGACGAAAAAGTCTTTGCTTTAATGACTTCCATCCCAACTCGCGTATCATATCTGCCACACTCTCTCCCCTATTACGTGATAATACAAAACGATCTGCCCTTTTTTGCACCCTTTCGATGTCCTCCGTCAATCCCACCTGGTAAGGATCCCACACCGCGCAGCAATATTCTAACAGAGGACGAACGAGTGTAGTGTAAGCTGTCTCTTTAGTGGACTTGTTGCATCTTCTAAGTGTCCTGCCAATGAAACGCAACCTTTGGCTCGCCTTCCCCACAATATTATCTATGTGGTCTTTCCAACTGAAGTTGTTCGTAATTTTAACACCCAGGTACTTAGTTGAATTGACAGCCTTGAGAATTGTACTATTCATCGAGTAATCGAATTCCAACGGATTTCTGTTGGAACTCATGTGGATCATCTCACACTTTTCGTTATTTAGCGTCAACTGCCACCTGCCGTATCATACAGCACTCTTTTGTAAATCGCTTTGCAACTGATACTGGTCTTCGGATGACCTTACTAGACGGTAAATTACAGCATCATCTGCGAACAACCTAAGAGAACTGCTCAGATGTCACCCAGGTCATTTATATAGATGAGGAACAGCAGGGTTCCCAGGACGCTTCCCTGGGGAACACCTGATATCAATTCAGATTTACTCGATGATTTGCCGTCTATTACTACGAACTGCGACCTTCCTGACACGAAATCACGAATCCAGTCGCACAACTGAGACGATACCCTATAGGCCCGCAGCTTGATTAGGAGTCGCTTGTGAGGAACGGCGTCAAAAGCTTTCCGGAAATCTAGAAATACGGAATCAACCTGAGATCCCCTGTCGATAGCGGCCATTACTTCGTGCGAATTAAGAGCTAACTGCGTTGCATAAGAACGATCTAAGTCATCGTGTTGCAGACACGCACTCCACGCATGCATGGTGTAACTGATACAGCGAACTGTTTTCTCCTCTCATTCGTTTTTTGTGTGTGTGTGACGTTTCTGCAGCGAACTCCTGCCTCGCTCGAAGCCAAAGGAAAGCAATTTTGTTCCGCAGGAAATCACATTTCGCTTCGGCCCCCATCGGTGATTTCGGCGCGGCTGCCCCTACCACTGTAAAGCGTGCGTGGTCGATTATTTATTGCTGCAGTAAAAACCCCGGGCGGGAAAATACAGAGAGAGAGATTTGCGGGCTGTAAAAAAAATGAAAAAAATAGGGTTAGTGAGGCGGAATGGCCGCGCAGCGGGCGATCCAAGCAGGTGGCGCACGGGCAGGGCCCGAGGGACTAGCTCTCAGTCATTTGTTTTACTGCTCGCTGTCCTGTCGCCGTGTGGATACCTGTGTTACTGAGCAGTGCTGTAAGCACACACAACACAGGTTAGGTAACCTGATGCGAATACAAACAACTCGACAGTAAACTACTAGAAATTTGGCCCCGTTTCCCAACTTGTGGTGTGGCTTGTAGTAAAGTTAAGCACTGTGTGTGTCAATTTTCATTTTTCTCGTCCAGGTTGCTAGTTGGCATGTGACTCTACTTTATAAAGTAGAGCACCGACTTTTAGCCACGAAAACGTGTTAGGAGATGTCTTAACTTGGTGACAGAATTAGAGCTAACCTCGTGCACAGAAACATTACACTACACAGTCCTAAATGAGCGACCACATGATCAACCAGCGTGAAGCATGAATTTACTCATAACACACGACAGAATAACGAAACAATTAAACTGCCAAAACTACACCTGCCATCGGGCAGTAGCGAGGGGAGGAGGAAAGATCACTGTCTTCAATGACACCGGTGCCGGGGAGAGGAAACCCGATCGCCGGAGGCCACAAGGCGGAAGAGACACTGATTACGCAAACTCATTACTTAATGATTAAACCTTCCACTAACCTAAGTTGCAATTATGCTCGAAGAGGCAGTACACGTTCTCCAGTGGGAAGGACCCACACATCCGACCGCACACGCGTCGCCATTGTACCCAACACGCCACGGTCACGCGACAACACGCTCTGTCACCGGAGTTCACGTCTTCTCTCCAACGTTGACGGGTAGTGACCGCTCCTTCATTTTTTTTTTTCTTTATTGATTTTCAATTCCCCCCGAAGGGGGCGGGCTGGCAACAGCTTACTACGCTGCTCTACAGCCTACAGACTTTTTTTTAAAAAAAAAAAGGAAGAAGAAAGAAACAAGAAAAAACAGGCGATAAAATGGTGAGTTAAAGTGGAAAATTGGCGTAAAAATGCGGAAAGTTAAAACAGAAAGCAAAAGGGGGCGGCAATGTTGATAAAATACACAGGAATCAGACAAGTAACATAGTAGACACACAATTAAAAAACATTGCGACAGTCTGGTTTCTGTTCGCAAGTGATAAAAAGCACGCCCAGCGACAGTATGATGGCTGTTCGCTACACTTCCCAAAAGACACAACACGGACCACGCACTGGAAAAACACACTGTAAAACACTGCACGAAAAAGGCGGCACAAAGAAGGCACTCCCGATCCAAGGCAGATGGGGGGGGGGACCTGGAGTAGGGGGAAAAACAAGGAGGGAGGAGAGGAAAAAACGAAAAGGGGGGGGGAGCTCCTTCATGTTAGGTGTCTCCTTTTAAACTCCAATGTTGAAACGGAGGATTTGCAGAAGAACAAATGTCCCACCAAGGCGAAATGAACAGCAACTACTCGTGGGGCAATTCTGTATACCACCAACACGCGGGGAGCTCTTCCGTCAACTCGACCCGCTCGTTACACACAACCGACGTACATCACGTGGCGACTCTGTACAGCCGACCACGCCTGCTTCGCGCTGGAGAACCACACTGCCCTCCCGTGTCCACCACACACTCTGCGTGCAACGCCCCTACTTCCGCGCCACCACACGAGGTTACAACCGGTCAAAAATCTCACTTCCTCCATATCCGGAAGCAAAATGCAGATATCGATAGCAGAGGGAAAAAGACAACGAAGCAGACACTTAATGACAGACAACATATCAAACAAACATGTCAGGGGAAGAAAAGGAAAACCAATGCAATTTAAACACAAGGTGTAGCACGAGTCGACACACGGCTCACAGATATTTCAAGGTACGCTGTCCAGTCACAGTGACTACCTGTTAAAACCCTGAATGAACACCTTTTGCAGCGAGGATCGCTGCGAGAGATGCAGAAAGGCAACCAGTTAGGATCTGGAAGGTACCGCCAGGAATGGAGAGCCACGCCGACTCCAGCGTCACGGCCAGCTAGAATGATGATCCACGGCGTGAACAGCCCGATCCACACAGATTCTCGATTTGGTTTTGATTCGGGAAGTTTGGCGGCCAGGTGAGAGCGGTAAACTCATTCTCGTGCTCTTCAAACCATGCACAAACACTGGAAGCTGTGTCAAAGACATGCTGCGTTGTCGTTCTGATAGACACCATCAACCTGAGGAGGAACAAAGTGCATTGTGCCTTCGAGGATGACGAGACCACCCAGTGAATGACGTGAAGACATTCCACAGACCATAACATTTCTTCCCCCGGCCTCGACCCTTCTGACGAACTTGCAGGGTGTTTGCTTTCAGATGTTTCACGCCGCACGCGCCAACGGCTATCTGGCCAATGGAGCGTAAAACGTGTTTAATATGAAGGCCACACGTCGCCATTCAGTGCACTTTCAGTTTTGGTACTGGCGTACTAGTTCTTCGTCGTTAATGAACGGCAGTCGGCACGCGTGTGTGAACCGGGCACCTGCTGCAGAATGTTGGCTGAACAGTAATTGAGGAGAAACTGTTGGCAGCTCCTTGGTTCCTCTGGGTGGTTAGTCGCTCCACAGTTACACGTCTGTTCGTCCTTACACATCTCCCTGTCATCTACAGAGTGTTACAAAAAGGTACGGCCAAACTTGCAGGAAACATTCCTCACACACAAATAAAAAAAAGATGTTATGTGGACATGTGTCCAGAAACGCTTAATTTCCATGTTAGAGCTCATTTTAGTTTCGTCAGTATGTACTGTACTTCCTCGATTCACCGTCAGTTGGCCCAATTGAAGGAAGGTAATGTTGACTTCGGTGCTTGTGTTGACATGCGACTCATTGCTCTACAGTACTAGCATCAAGCACATCAGTATGTAGCATCAACAGGTTAGTGTTCATCACGAACGTGGTTTTGCAGTCACTGCAATGTTTACAAATGCGGAGTTGGCAGATGCCCATTTGACGAGGAGTTTGTGGCACAACTTGGTAGGACATGTTCTGATGCATCAAGGGATCACAACTTTAGCATTGGAGGGCAGCGTGGAGGGTAAAAATCGTAGAGGGAGACCAAGAGATGAATACACTAAGCAGATTCAGAAGGATGTAGGTTGCAGTAAGTACTGGGACATGAAGAAGCTTGCACAGGATAGAGAAGCATGGAGAGCTGCATCAAACCAGTCTCAGGACTGAAGACCACAACAACAACAACATGTATGCAGCAACTTCACAACATTGAGTTACACGTTCGTCCCTCGTTTAAGACCGTTTCTCAACAAGAGTGGCGCATTGTCAGAAGCGAATACATCTCCCGGGTTCCCTGCAGATACAGTTCTACTGCGGTACAAGTAACAGCTTCGTCACAGTGTGCGAGTGAGCTGATGCGGCAAGTCGAAAGTACTCCGAAGTTGAAGTACGCCGGGCAGTGCGATTCTCGTGGTCGAAGCGTGTAAATTCAACAGACATTCACCTCGACAATCTGACGGTATATGTACAAAGTGCTATATCACGTCCGGTCGTAGTGAAATGGCGCGAACAACTTAACCAAGACCACAGAAGTGGGTTGTGCTGATTGCGAAGTCCAGACCTTGCAACGTGCGCTTTCCCTCTTTTCAGCAAGCTGAAAGGATATCTGGGGGGGTGAAGGAGATTTTCCAGCGATGAGGAAGTTCACGCAGCAGTTCTTGAGTGGCTCCGTGATGAAGAAGCGGATTTCTACTGTCGAGGAATTCAGCGACTGGTAGAGCGTTGGCAGAGAGTTGAAGACTATTTTCAAAAACATATAACTGTGTCAGTTTGAAGTGTAGTGGATCATTCAATAAAAGTTAGTTGGCCTGTCATAATTATGTGTAACTTGCTTTCTCAAGTCTCATTGTACATATATCGTAAATAAACTACGAAAAATTCGAGATGGGAGTAGGGGTTGAGGGAAGCGTATATTATGTAACTTTTGCCGAAGAAAGAGCCAGAAAGATGGAGGCAGCCCACGTACAGACTATGCCATAACACAATGCCAAATCCCTATCTTACCACACACGAAAAAAAGTTTTGCATCACTTCGGTTCCGAGAGTTCCGGAACCTGTACAGAAAATTGCAATAGAGATCAATATCATTTTCACCCTTTTTATTGCTCATGAAAACCACACATTACATGTTGTACCACCATACAACAAGACCTCCAGAGGTGGTGATCCAGATTGCTGTACACATCAGTACCTCTAATACTCAATAGCACGTCCTCTTGGACTGATGCATGCCTGTATTCGTCGTGGCACACTATCCATAAGTTCATCAAGGCACTGTTGGTCCAGATTGTCCCACTCCTCAACGGCGATTCGCCATAAATTCCTCAGAGTGGCTGATGGGTCACGTCGTCCATAAACAGTCCTTTCAATCTACCCCAGGCATGTTCGATAGAATTCATGTCTGCAGAACATGCTGACCGCTCTGCCGATGTCGTTATCCTGAAGGAAGACATTCACAAGATGTGCACGATGGGGCGGCGAATTGTCCATTAAGACGAATGCCTCGCCAATATGCTGCCGATATGGTTGCACTATCGGTTGGAGAATGGCATTCACGTATCGTACAGCCGTTACGGCGCCTTCCATGACCGCCAGCGGCGTACGTCGGCGCCACATAATGCCACCCCAAAACAGCAGGGAACCTCCACCTTGCTGCACTTGCTGAAAAGTGTGTCTAAGGCGTTCAGCCTGACTGGGTTTGTTCCAAACACGTCTCGGACGATTGTCTGATTGAAAGGATATGCGACACTCATCGGTGATGCGAATCCTGAGCGATCCATTCGGCATGTTGTTGGGCCCATCTGTACCGCGCTGCCTGGTGTCATGGTTGCAGAGATGGACCTCGCCATGGACGTCTAGAGTGAAGTTGAGCACCATGCAGCCTATTGAGCTCAGTTTCAGTCACAACACGGCGGCCTGTGGCTGCACGAAATGCGTTATTCAACATGGTGGCGTTGCTGTCAGGGTTCCTCCGAGCCATAATCCATAGGTAGCGGTCATCCACTGCAGCAGTAGCCCTTCGGCGGCCTGAGCGAGGCATGTCACCGACAGTTCCTGTCTCTCTGTACCTCCTCCATGTCCGAACAACATCGCTTTAGTTCACTCCGAGACGCTTGGACACTTCCCCTGTTGAGAGCCCTTTCTGACACAAAGTAGCAATGCTGACGCGATCGAACAGCGGTATTGACGGTCTAGATTCGGTTGAACTACAGACAACACGAGTCTTGTACTTCCTTCTTGGTGGTATCAGTGGAACTGATCGGCTGTTGGACCCCTCCATCTAATAGGCGCTGCTCATGCAGTGTTGTTTACATCTTTGGGCGGGTTTAGTGACATCTGTGAACAGTCAAAGGGACTGTGTCTGTGATACAACGTGGACAGTCAACGTCTATCTTCAGGAGTTCTGGGAACTGGGGTGATGCAAAACTTTTTTTGATGTGTGTGCAATAAATTCAAACACTACGAGTATCGTAGACAAAACTCAGTTTTATATGTAGCAGAGACAAATCGGAGAAAGGGACTCTGAGAAATAGAGAAAAAAGAAGGTTAATGGTAAAGAAGATTCTTAGACGACAAAAAGTAACAGCGGATGAGTTTACTTTCCATTTCAGATAGAGTGGGATAATATATCCAAAGTTTGAAATTTTCTCTAACGCAACAAACGAAAGGAGGCTCACTTTCTATAGACACATTTCAGGGATGAAACGAGAAAGATTTTCAACTTTGTTTATTTACGTATCACATAATGAAAACAAACACACAACATTTGCGGATTAGTGTGAATAATCGCGAACTCATTCAGTCTTTTATCTCCAGGTCTTATTTCCTGTTCCATTCAATTGCTTCATCCGATGCGTGGTGAACGTTCCTTATCGTTCTACATCTACATCTACATCCATACTCTGCAATCCACCATACGGTGCGTGGTGGAGGGTACCTCGTACCACAAATAGCATCTTCTCTTCCTGTTCCACTCCCAAACAGAACGAGGGAAAAATGACTGCCTATATGCCTCTGTACGAGCCCTTTCTCTCTTATCTTATCTTTGTGGTCTTTCCGCGAAATGTAAGGTGGCGGCACTAAAATTGTACTGCAGTCAGCCTCAAATGCTGGGTCTCTAAATTTCCTCAGTAGCGATTCACGAATAGAACGCCTCCTTTGCTCTAGAGACTCCCACCCTAGTTCCTGAAGGATTTCCGTAACACTCGCGTGATGATCAAACCTACCAGTAACAAATCTAGCAGCCCGCCTCTGAATTGCTTCTATGTCCTCCCTCAATCCGACCTGATAGGGATCCCAAACGCTCGAGCAGTACTCAAGAATAGGTCGTATTAGTGTTTTATAAGCGGTCTCCTTTACAGATGAACCACATCTTCCCAAAATTCTACCAATGAACGGAAGACGACTATCCGCCTTCCCCACAACTGCCATTACATGCTTGTCCCACTTCATATCGCTCTGCAATGTTACGCCCAAATATTTAATCTACGTGACTGTGTCAAGCGCAACGCTACTAATGGAGTATTCAAACATTACAGCATTCTTTTTCTATTCATCTGCATTAATTTACATTTATCTATATTTAGAGTTAGCTGCCATTCTTTACACCAATCACAAATCCTGTCCAAGTCATCTTGTATCCTCCTACAGTCACTCAACGACGACACCTTCCCGTAAACCACAGCATCATCAGCAAACAGCCGCACATTGCTATCCACCCTATCCAAAAGATCATTTACATAGATAGACAAGAACAGCGGACCTACCACACTTCCCTGGGGCACTCCAGATGATACCCTCACCTCTGATGAACACTCACCATCGAGGACAACGTACTGGGTTCTGTTACTTAAGAAGTCTTCGAGCCACTCACATACTTGGGAACCAATCCCATATGCTCGCACCTTAGTTAGGAGTTTGCAGTGGGGCACCGAGTCAAACGCTTTCCGGAAGTCAAGGAATATGGCATCCGTGTGATACCCTTCATCCATGGTTCGCAAGACATGTGAAAAAAGGGCGAGTTGCGTTTTGCAGGAGCGATGCTTTCTAAAGCCGTTCTGATGCATGGAAAGCAACTTCTCTGTCTCAAGGAAATTCATTATATTCGAACTGAGAATATGTTCGAGAATCCTGCAACAAACCGATGTCAAGGATATTGGTCTATAATTTTGAGGTTCCGTCCTTCTACCCTTCTTATATACAGGCGTCACCTGCGCTTTCTTCCAGTCGCTTAGGACTTTACGTTGGGCAAGAGATTCGCGATAAATGCAAGCTAAGTAAGGAGCCAATGCAGTAGAGTACAGAACTGGAATCCCATCAGGACCTGGCGATTTATTTATTTTCAACCCATTCAGCTGCTTCACAACCCCAGGGAATGTCTATCACTATGTCCTCCATACGGTAATCTGTACAAGACTCAAACGGCGGTATATTTGTATGATCCTCCTGTGTGAAAGATTTCTCATTTTCCTTCTCCAGTTCAAATCCGTTTCATGATCCTCCGTTGATGTATGAGGAAATCAAATCCTTGTAATGGCATGGAAGGTTTTCCAACTACAATGAGGAAAAACATCGCAGCACCAAAAGAACTTAATGTAAAATAATGAAATTTTGGGAATACATTTATCTAGGTAACATATTTAAGTGATTAACACAGCAAGATCACAGGTTAATGTATGCGTGAGATAAAAACTGCACATATGAAATGCTGGCACATTAATAACCGACGTAACCACCGGACTGTTGAATGGAAGCATGCAAGCGTCCATGCGTTGCAATCGCCGGATGTCAGTTTGTGAGATGGAGCTCATGCCTAATGCACTTAGTCGGTCAATACGGTGACGGTTAATGCAGTTTGCGGATGATGCTGGAATTTTCCTTCGATGATGTCTCACATGCGCTCGGTGATAATGAGGGACAGAATGTATACAACGACAGCGAGGAAGAGAGCGGTAATGGCAATGAGAAGTGAGAGCAGCAGAAGTAGGAAGGAATGAATGAAATGTTAGCAGTAAGAGAGAACAATAGGGAGATAGTGACAGTGAGAGAAGGCTTTAGTAAGAGGACAGAACGGCGGAGACTGTGGTTGTGAACACAGGAGACAGTGACAGAGACATACAAAGAGATAATTACACTGAGGTGAGCTGAATGATTGAGTGAGAGTAAGAGGGAATGGATCGGTATGAGCGACTTATACCGATGGACTAGAGGTTGTGAGTGAGTCACAGTTAGGGAAGCTTGTGAGAGTTCGAGGTGAGTTGCATATTAAGAAAAGCACGTATATGTTCGCATGCCGAAATATGTGGGAAAAACTTTTGAAGAAGCTGAGGACGTTAGAATGAAGCATCTGGTGCCTCGGCCCTCAGTCAGAGTCTTTTAAAGAAACAGCAATATATTTTCATTTTCTGTGCTCCGATACGAGCATTTTTCCGATGGCAGCAATATATTTCGAATAAGTTAGATGCTTAGTCCATTAAATTTCGGGCATGAAGCCGCGCAAATAACCGGACTCAGCAAGTTTTAAACCAACGGTCTTCTGGAGGTACGTGGACGACACATTCGTGGTATGGCCCCATGGGATGGATGAATTACATCTATTTCTTGATCATTTGAATTCCACCCATGTTAGCATTAAATTTGCTATGGAAATAGAAAAAGACGGCTGCCTCCCCTTTTTGGATGTTGTCGTTCGCCGTAAAGGTGATGGTACATTAGGACATGCCGTATATCGAAAACCAACACACACAAATATATATCTTCATGCCAATAGCTGCCATCACCCTTCACAGACCACAGGTGTCCTTAAGACCTTAGTGTATCGGGCGCACTGTATATCCGATAAAGACAATTTGCAAGAAGAGCTCACATGCCTCAAGAGCATTTTTAAATCAAATGGATTTTCTCCGCAACAAATTCGTACAGCATTCGATGCAAAACCTAAAATTCAGGTATTTGATGGGGAATAAGATAGTAATTCCTTCAGACCTAGTGCGTTTTTGCTCTATGTGGATGCTCTTTCCTCGTAGATAGGGAGTGTTCTTGAGAAACACTGTGTTAAGGTGATCTTCCGCCCCTCCTCCCGCCCCCCTCCCCACGAAGATTGCAGCTTTACTAGGCTCTGTGAAGGACAATTTACAGCTCTGTAACGCGGGTGTGTACCAGATTCCCTGCGGAAATTGTGAGAAGTCGTACATAGGTCAAACAACACGCACCGTTCATGAGAGATGTGTGGAGCATCGAAGATACACACGCTTATTACAGCCAGACAAGTGAGCTGCGGCCGAACATTGTATTGATACAGGCAATTCCATGAATTACAGTGATGTGAAGATTTTGACATCCACCTCTTCTTTTTGGGAATCTGTCTTCAAGGAAGCTATAGAATTAGAGTAGCTAATAATTTAAGAAATAGAGATAATAGTTTTAATTTGGACAAAGTATGGAATCCGGGTCTTGGGGTAATTAAACTGCAGAGAAGTCGTCGTGGTGTCACCGCCGCCGATCGTACATCGATAAGCGAATCTAATGAAACTTCCTGGCAGATTAAAACTGTGTGCCCGACCGAGACTCGAACTCGGGACCTTTGCCTTTCGCGGGCAAGTGCTCTACCAACTGAGCTACCGAAGCACGACTCACGCCCGGTACTCACAGCTTTACTTCTGCCAGTACCTCGTCTCCTACCTTCCAAACTTTACAGAAGCTCTCCTGCGAACCTTGCAGAACTAGCACTCCTGAAAGAAAGGATATTGCGGAGACATGGCTTAGCCACAGCCTGGGGGATGTTTCCAGAATGAGATATTCACTCTGCAGCGGAGTGTGCGCTGATATGAAACTTCCTGGCAGATTAAAACTGTGTGCCCGACCGAGACTCGAACTCGGGACCTTTGCCTTTCGCGGGCAAGTGCTCTACCAACTGAGCTACCGAAGCACGACTCACGCCCGGTACTCACAGCTTTACTTCTGCCAGTACCTCGTCTCCTACCTTCCAAACTTTACAGAAGCTCTCCTGCGAACCTTGCAGAACTAGCACTCCTGAAAGAAAGGATATTGCGGAGACATGGCTTAGCCACAGCCTGGGGGATGTTTCTCATTCTGGAAGCGAATCTAATGTCTGTACGCCTTCGCCACAGGCGGCGCATGTGTAAGCGTATTTCTCTGTCGCCGACCAGCATCTGTGACCCGCATGCACAGTACCACCTCGGTGGAGCATATAAGGCCGCGCTTGGCATCTTGTCGTCAGTCTTGTGACTCACTCTGAGGATGGCCGGACGATACGCGCCCGAAATATCAGTGGAGGAAATTTTATTTGCGCGGCTGCATGCCCGAAATTTAATGGACTATTCATTACGCCGCAAGAAGTAGAAAATGCACACGTTATATGCTGTGTAAATAAGATAATTAACTGCCATGTTTTTGAACTAACAATACAGAGAGAAAAAGGACTAACCGATGTGATTCCTTTCAGCTAGTAAATTGAATGAAGTATCAGGGAAAGAAAGTGAACGATCTGAAGAAGGGTGTTGATTCTAAAGCCATAATAAATATCAGAGACGTTGCATTGGTCTTGGCATAACCAGCACAATGTAGTCATAACTCGGGTTATAGCTCCAGGACCAGCAACAGAACTCTGTGAAGTGAAGATAAGCGGTGAACGTTTGTGACTAAAATAGGTTCTTTAACGGCCGAAAAGTACTTATCTAGCAGTCCGGCCCCAACTTGCGGTAGATATATTCTTTACGCCAGGCGGTCAAACCGAAAGCCGATTCACGAGTTTATGACAGATTACCTGCGACATCCCGACCCCGCTGTGCGGTTTACTGCTGCTTATTTCTGGAAGGGAAATCCAGCTAAGGTGCCAAATTACCGTACTCCTCACGATTCCACTGAGTGATGCGTAAACAACTGGAAAGCAGACAAATTCATCTTCCGAAGAGTATCACCAGAAGTACAAAGCGATTTGAGAAGAATACCAAAAGTAATACAAAAAGATTAACTGAGAAGTTACGTACAGTCATGAGCCAAAACAAAGTGACTAGTGCTAACACCGACTCAAAGGAAGGCCTCGGCGCTTGTTCGTGACGTCACGTCAGCTAGGCACGGCGAACGCCAGGTCTGTTGCAGGCATACTCATAACGCTGGTGTCTCCCTTCCTGACACAGGAAAATGTGAAACTATCGGCGGTAGTTGACCAACACACATTATTCTGAGAGATTTCTGCAATCAAATAATTGTGCAATTCATTACACTTCTTAACAAATAGTGTACTCCTGGACTTAAATTTCCATCTGTTTTAAGGATTGACATACAAAAACAACTTCATGGCCCAGCAGCAACAGAATTTGTGCTTCTTTAACCTAGTTGTAAATTTGAGGAAGTTACGTTTGTTCTGGGTTCCTTTTACAAGAAACTGTGAACATATTGGTGCTCTTCTGTAGGTATCTTGGTTGACTATGGGGTGAGGAGCACTGAATGTTAATGAAATATCTTGCGATTGTACACGTTGGGGGAGGGGGTGGGGGACAGAAGAAGAGGCAAAAGAGAGATACTTGTTTTATCAAATAAAATTTTTTTATCTTATAAAGTTTCTCCTTTCAGTTGTAAGAGGGGAATATTTACCTTTTCTAATGTGCATGTTTAAAAAAGCTTAAGCTCAGCAGTATTTTCGATGTATGAAGCTATTTTGTTTCCTATTTAGAATTCCTTTCGTTGAAAACGACTGTAATCTAATGACTGGCAACAGTTGGACGTTTACACATGTAAATTAGTTCACATTTCCAGTGACGATGTCAAACGAAAATAAATAAATAAATAAAAGAAACGAGTTCATTGTAAGGGGTTGGGTTAAGTTTCGATAACAAAATGGATCAAGTAAATATAGTTACTTGAAAGAACTTCTCATGTTGATCTACGTTTGTTTCGACAGGATTCAGTAATACAGAACTATGATCTTCATTTGTAGCTTTACGATAGTAAGAAAATCTTTCATCTAAATAAAACTGCAGAATCCAAAACAATACCAAACATTTTGTCCAAAAATAAAACATTTATAGTGATAAGCACGCCCAGGCGTTTCTGCCTGCAACAGACCTGGCGTTCGCCGTGCCTAGCTGACGTGACGTCACCAACAAGCGCCGAGGCCTTCCTTTGAGTCGGTGTTGCTAGTGCCCACCGCCTTCCAGACATTGTGAGCGCGTGACGTCATAAGGAAAGAACACCGACGGAAAAAAAATATCCCAGCACCAAGAACCAGTTGTGCGAGATAAAGGAAAGTTGGTAGGCATGTTTCTAAATCCAGAAGATGACATCTATTCAAATTTCGCGCCAGTCACACGAGAGTCGGGTTCGTAGCGTCACTATCACCATGCATATCAAGTTTGCTTTAAATACACGGCGTAAATGTCGTCAGCGTTAGTTACCTTTCACGTTGGGCGTGGTGAGCTAATGTTAGTCACGAATGCCTTTATCAACACCTCGTTGAGTTTCAAAACAATCGTGTAATAGCCTACGAGAACCTGGACGTTCGTTCTAACACACTGCAAAAGCATTGGTAGGAAGGTAGCCACAGTACGTGATTGCTGGCAATGGTGGTATCGAGTATGTACGGTCGAATGAAGACCAGACTCTCGACAGCCACGTGACGCTACCAAGACGTAAGACCATCATGTTTGGTGTACGGCTTTGGTTCATCGTACAGCATCTGCAGCAGCCATCTGAGCAGCAGCTGGCACCACAGTACACGTAGAAAAGTTCCAAATCGGTTTCTTCAAGGACAGCTCCGAGCCAGGCGCCCTGCAGCGTGCATCCACTGACCCCAAAACCACCGCCATTTACAACCTGAGGGGTGTCAAGCGAGAATTTATTGGAGGGCAGGGTGAAGTTCTCTTGTGTTTTCTGATCAAACCGGGTTCTGCTTCGGTGCCAGTGACGGCCGTATGATGGTTAAAAGAAGGCCAGTTGAGGTCCCGCAACCATCTACATCTACATCTACGTGACTACTCTGCAATTCAAATTTAAGTGCTTGGCAGAGGGTTCATCGAACCACATTCATACTTTCTCTCTACCATTCCACTCACCGAGCGAGGTGGCGCAATGGTTAGACACTGGACTCGCATTCGGGAGGACGACGGTTCAATCCCGCGTCCGGCCATCCTGATTTAGGTTTTCCGTGATTTCCCTAAATCGCTCCAGGCAAATGCCGGGATGGTTCCTTTCAAAGGACACGGCCGACTTCCTTCCCCGTCCTTCCCTATTCCGATGAGACCGATGACCTCGCTGTCTGGTCTTCTTCCCCAAAAACAACCAACAACCAACCATTCCACTCCCGAACAGCGCGCGGGAAAAACGAACACCTAAACCTATCTGTTCGAGCTCTGATTTCTCTTATTTTATTTTGATGATCATTCCTACCTATGTAGGTTGGGCTCAACAAAATATTTTCGCATTCGGAAGAGAAAGTTGGTGACTGAAATTTCGTAAATAGATCTCGCCGCGACGAAAAACGTCTTTGCTTTAATGACCTCCATCCCAACTCGCGTATCATATATGCCACACTCTCTCCCCTATTACGTGATAATTCAAAACGAGCTTCCCTTTTTTGCACCCTTTCGATGTCCTCCGTCAATCCCACCTGGAAAGGATCCCACACCGCGCAGCAATATTCTAACAGAGGACGAACGAGTGTAGTGTAAGCTGTCTCTTTAGTGGACTTGTTGCATCTTCTAAGTGTCCTGCCAATGAAACGCAACCTCTGGCTCACCTTCCCCACAATATTATCTATGCGGTCTTTCCAACTGAAGTTGTTCGTAATTCTAAGACCCAGGTACTTAGTTGAATTGACAGCCATGACAATTGTACTATTTTTCGATTTCTTTTGGAACTCATGTGGATTACCTCACACTTTTCGTTATTTAGCGTCAACTGCCACCTGCCACACCGTACAGCAATCCATTCTAAATCGCTTTGCAACTGATACTGGTCTTCGGATGACCTTTTGAACTTTTTTTTTTTTTTTTGTCATCAGTCTACTGACTGGTTTGATGCGGCCCGCCACGAATTCCTTTCCTGCGCTAACCTCTTCATCTCAGAATAGCACTTGCAACCTACGTCCACAATTATTTGCTTGACGTATTCCAATCTACAGTTTTTGCCTTCTACAGCTCCCTCTAGTACCATAGAAGTCATTCCCTCATGTCTTAGCAGATGTCCTGTCATCCTGTCCCTTCTCCTTATCAGTGTTTTCCACATATTCCTTTCCTCTCCGATTCTGCGTAGAACCTCCTCATTCCTTACCTTATCAGTCCACCTAATTTTGAACATTCGTCTATAGCACCACATCTCAAATGCTTCGATTCTCTTCTATTCCGGTTTTCTCATAGTCCATGTTTCACAACCATGCAATGCTGTACTCCAGACGTAATTTCTTCCTCAAATTAAGGCCGGTATTTGATATTAGTAGACTTCTCTTGGCCAGAAATGCCTTTTTTGCCATAGCGAGTCTGCTTTTGATGTCCTCCTTGCTCCGTCCGTCATGGGTTATTTTACTGCCTAGGTATCAGAATTCCTTAACTTCATTGACTTCGTGACCATCAATCCTGATGTTAAGTTTCTCGCTGTTCTCATTTCTACTACTTCTCATTACCTTCGTCTTTCTCCGATTTACTCTCAAACCATACTGTGTACTCATTAGACCGTTCATTCCGTTCAGCAGATCATTTAATTCTTCTTCACTTTCACTCAGGATAGCAATGTCATCAGCGAATCGTATCATTGATATCCTTTCACCTTGTATTTTAATTCCACTCCTGAACCTTTCTTTTATTTCCATCATTGCTTCCTCGATGTACAGATTGAAGAGTAGGGGCGAAAGGCTACAGCCTTCTCTTACACCCTTCTTAATACGAGCACTTCGTTCTTGATCGTCCACTCTTATTATTCCCTCTTGGTTGTTGTACATATTGTATATGTTCCGTCTCTCCCTATAGCTTACCCTTACTTTTTTCAGAATCTCGAACAGCTTGCACCATTTTATATTGTCGAACGCTTTTTCCAGGTCGACAAATCCTTGATTTTTCTTTAGCCTTGCTTCCATTAATAGCCGTAACGTCAGAATTGCCTCTCTCGTCCCTTTACTTTTTCTAAAGCCAAACTGATCTTCAGCTAGCGCATTCTCAATTTTCCTTTCCATTCTTCTGTATATTATTCTTGTAAGCAGCTTCGATGAATGAGCTGTTAAGCTGATTGTACGATAATTCTCGCACTTGTCAGCTCTTGCCGTCTTCGGAATTGTGTGGATGATGCTTTTCCGAAAGTCAGATGGTATATCGCCAGACTCATATGTTCTACACACCAACGTGAATAGTCGTTTTGTTGCCACTTCCCCCAATGATTTTAGAAATTCAGATGGAATGTTATCGATCCCTTCTGCCTTATTTGACCGTAAGTCCTCCAAAGCTCTTTTAAATTCCGATTCTAATACTGGATCCCCTATCTCTTCTAAATCGACTCATGTTTCTTCTTCTATAACATCAGACAAATCTTCACCCTCATAGAGGCTTTCAATGTATTCTTTCCACCTATCTTCTCTCTCCTCTGCATTGCACTCTTAATGTTACCACCGTTACTTCTGATGTCACCAAAGGTTGTTTTGACTTTCCTGTATGCTGAGTCCGTCCTTCCGACAATCATATCTTTTCCGATGTCTTCACATCTTTCCTGCAGCCATTTCGTCTTAGCTTCCCTGCACTTCCTATTTATTTCATTCCTCAGTGACTTGTATTTCTGTATTCCTGATTTTCTCGGAACATGTTTGTACTTCCTCCTTTCATCAATCAACTGAAGTATTTCTTCTGTTACCCATGGTTTCTTCGCAGCTACCTTCTTTGTACCTGTTTTCCTTCCCAACTTCTGTGATGGCCCTTTTTAAAGATGTCCATTCCTCTTCAACTGTACTGCCTACTGCGCTATTTCTTATTGCTGTATCTATAGCGTTAGAGAACTTCAAACGTATCTCGTCATTCCTTAGTACTTGCGTATCCCACTTCTCTGCGTATTGATTCTTCCTGACTAAAGTCTTGAACTTCAGTCTACTCTTCATCACTACTATATTGTGATCTGAGTCTATATCTGCTCCTGGGTACGCCTTACAATCCAGTATCTGATTTCGAAATCTCTGTCTGACCATGATGTAATCTAATTGAAATCTTCCCGTATCTCCCGCCCTTTTCCAAGTATACCTCCTCCTCTTGTGATTCTTGAACAGGGTATTCGGTATTACTAGCTGAAACTTGTTACAGAACTCAATTAGTCTTTCTCCTCTTTCATTCCTTGTTCCAAGCCCATATTCTCCTGTAACCTTTTCTTCTACTCCTTCCCCTACAACTGCATTCCAATCGCCCATGACTATTAGATTTTCGTCCCCCTTTACATACTGCATTACCGTTTACAATATCCTCATACATTTTCTCTATCTGTTCATCTTCAGGTTGCGACGTCGGCATGTATACCTGAACTATCGTTGTCGGTGTTGGTCTGCTGTCGATTCTGATTAGAACAACCCGGTCACTGAACTGTTCACAGCAACACACCCTCTGCCCTACCTTCCTATTCATAACGAATCCTACACCTGTTATACCATTTTCTGCTGCTGTTGATATTACCCGATACTTATCTGACCAGAAATCCTTGTCTTCCTTCCACTTCACTTCACTGACCTTACTAGACGGTAAATTGCAGCATCATCTGCGAACAACCTAAGAGAACTGCTCAGATTATCACCCAGGTCATTTATATAGATCAGGAACAGCAGAGGTCCCAGGACGCTTCCCTGGGGAACACCTGATATCACTTCAGTTTTACTCGAACCACCGTGTCTACATGCTGCACACACTAGACCTACGCCTGCAGTTGTGGTCTGGAGTGTAATTTCGTAAGCACTATCGTGGTTATCCCACGCACCCCGACTGCAAATTTGTACGTCCGTTGACTCGACCGGTTGTGCTGCCATTCATGAACAGCATTCCAGAGGGTGTTTTCCAATAGGATAACGCTCGCCCACATACAGCTGTTGTAACCCAACATACTCTACCGAATCTTCGTTGATCCATTATGGATCGTGGTACGACGGCTGGCATGAACTTCTGGATGCAATAATTTACCAACAGCCGTATGTACTGTAGAAATTTATTTTATGAACTTCTTATGTGCTATCAGTTTCGGCATTACATTGATGCCATCTTCAGGCCCCACTCGTAATAGTCGTAAAATCGTTACACACGGAAGGAGCCACGTAACAGACTGTGTCGCCTGGCCACCAAGAGCTGTTGCAGGACGAATTGATTCACGGATCCAGTTATATGGCTCCTTCCGTGTGTAACGTTTTTACGACTATGACGAGTGGGGCCTGAAGATGGCATCAATGTAATGCCGAAACTGGTAGCACATAGAAGTTCATAAAATAAAATAAATTTCTACAATACATACGGCTGTTGCAACAAGAAGATACTCTACAGAATGTCGATACGTCGCCTTGGCCTGCTCCATCACCAGATCTGTCTCCAGTCGAGCAAATATGAGACTTCATGGAACTTGAACTCCAGCGTCATCCACAAACAGCATTAACCGTCACTGTATTGGAACTCCATCCCACAAACTGACATCTGGCACCAGTACAAGACAATGCATGCCCGTTTGCATGCTTGTAATCGGTTTGGCGGTTTCACTGGTTATTAATATACTGGCTATTCACATCTGCGAAGACTTCTCTCGCGCTTACATTAACGTCTGATCTTGCTACGTCAACTACTTGAATATTTCACCTAGACTAGTTCAGTCTCACAAGTTCATTAATACATACTTTATTTCTTGGTGCTGGGCCTATTTTTTCTATTAGCGTATACAGGGTGGTCCATTGATAGTGACCGGGCCAAATATCTCACGTAATAAGCATCAAACGAAAAAAAATGCAAAGAACGAAGAAACTCGTCTAGCTTGAAGGGGCAAACCAGATGGAGCTATGGTTGGCCCGCTAGATGGTGCTGCCATAGGTCAAACGGATATCAACAGCGTTTTTCTTTAAATAGGAACCCCCATTTCTTATTACATATTCGTGTAATACGTAAGGAAATATGAATGTTTTAGTTGGGCCACTTTTTTCGCTCTGTGGTAGATGGCGCTGTAATAGTCACAAACGTATAAGTACGTGGTATCACGTAACATTCCGCCAGTGCGGACGGTATTTGCTTCGTGATACATTACCCGTGTTAAAATGGACCGTTTACCAATTGCGAAAAAGGTCGATATCGTGTTGATGTATGTCTATTGTGATCAAAATGCTCAACGGCGTGTGCTATGTATGTTGCTCGGTATCCTGGACGAAATCATCCAAGTGTCCGGATCTTTCGCCGTATAGTTACGTTATTTAAGGAAACAGGAAGCGATCACCTACGTATGAAACGTCAACCACGACGTGCAACAAATGATGATGCCCAAGGAGGTGTTTTAGTTGCTGTCGCAGCTATTCCGCGCATCAGTAGCAGACCAATTGCTCGAGAATCGGGAATCTCAAAAACGTCGGTGGTGAGAATGTTACATCAACATCGATTGCACCCGTACCATATTTCTATGCACCAGGAATTGCATGGCGACGACTTTGCGTCGTGTACAGTTCTGCCACTGGGCACAAGAGAAATTACAGGACGATGACCGATTTTTTGCACGCGTTCTATTTACCGACGAAGCGTCAATTACCAACAGCGGTAACGTAAACCGGCATAATATGCACTATGGGGCAGCGGAAAATCCACGATGGCGGTGACAAGTGGAACATCAGCGACCTTGGCGGGTTAATGTATGATGCGGCATTATGGGAGGGAGGATAATTGGCCCCCATTTTATCGATGGCAATCTACATGGAACAACGTATGCTGATTTCCTACGTAATGTTCTACCGATGTTACTACAAGATGTTTCACTGCATGGCAGAATGGCGACGTACTTCCAACATGATGGATGTCCGGTACATAGCTTGCGTGCGGTGGAAGCGGTATTGAATAGCATATTTCATGACAGGTGGATTGATCGTCGAAGCACCATACCATGGTCCGCACGTTTACCGGATCTGACGTCCCCGGATTTCTTTCTGTGGGAAAAGTTGAAGGATATTTGCTATCGTGACCGACAACGCATGACAACATGCGTCAGCGCATTGCGAATGCATGTGCGAACATTACGGAAGGCGAACTACTCGTTGTTGAGAGGAATGTCGTTACACGTATTGCCAAATGCATTGAGGTTGACGGTCATCTTTTGAGCATTTATTGCATTAATGTGGCATTTACAGGTAATCACGCTGTAACAGCATGCGTTCGCAGAAATGATTTCACAAAGGTACATGTATCACATTGGAACAACCGAAATAAAATGTTCAAACGTACTTACGTTCTGTATTGTAATTTAAAAAAGGTACCTGTTACCGACTGTTCGTCTAAAATTGTAAGCCATATGTTTGTGACTATTACAGTGCCATCTATCACAAAGCGAAAAAAGGGGCCCAACTAAAACATTCATATTTCTTTACGTACTACACGAATATGTAATAAAAAATGGTGGTTCCTATTTAAAAAAACGCAGTTGATATCCGTTTGACCTATGGCAGCGCCATCTAGCGGGCCAACCATAGCGCCAGCTGGTTTCCCCCTTCAAGTTAGGCAAGTTTGACGCTTATTTCGTGAGATATTTGACCCGGTCACGATCAATGGACCACCCTGTATAAGTGTAACACAGATGAATGGAGAATCATTATTATGACGGTACTGAACGTAGATGGGGAAAATCGAACGGCTTAAGTGACTTTCATACTGTCACAGCCCGGCCCTCGAAACGAGGAGCTCAGAAACATGGAAAGCGGTTGCCTACTTGTGTGCTGCCGTCGTGAGCATCTATGGAAAGCAGGGGAAGGATGGCGAAACCACGCATGATGGGCGAGGTTTTGGATGTCCGTGCCTCGACACAGAACGAGGAGGTCGGTGGGCAGACGGCTCTGTAAAGTAGGGTAGCGGGAGACGTGTGGCATACCTGAACACAGAGCACAGTGCTGGTGCAGGAACAACGATTTCGGCATACATCGCCCAGCGCACACTGTTCGTCGTGGGGGTTTGCGGCAGAGGATCTGTAAGTATTTCCATCCTGACGCAACAACAGAGTCAGTTGCAGTGGGCACAAAATCATCGATATACGAGCGTATATCAGTGGAAATTTCAGTCAGATTAGGTGTATATATGACTCATTTTATTACGCTTTTATTAATTCGCTCTCCTGTCTGTCTGTTTGTTAGCGGTTCTATGCGCTTCAGTCTGGACCGCGCGACCGCTACTGTCGCAGGTTCGAATCCTGCCTCGGGCATGGGTGTCTGTGATACCCTTAGGTTAGTTTGGTTTAAGTAGTTCTGAGTTCTAGGAGACTTACGACCTCAGATGATATGTCCCATAGTGCTCAGAGCCATTTGAACCATTTTGTCTGTCTGTTCGATACAAATTTTGCAATTGATTTGAAGCTAACTTCCCGATGAGCTAGAGACTTGAAACTTTCAACATTTCAGAACTGCATGACAATGCAACATTAATTGGGTTTCTTGTCTAGTGTGTGGCGGAGGGTACTTTTTATACGAATGCCGTTTCCCGGTGGGTTAGAGACTTTAAATTTTCAGCATAGCTCAAAACTGGATGACAACGCAATATTAACTCTCTTTCTTGTGTGGTTTCCCTATGTGCTACAGATCTGAAAATTTTGACATAGCTCAGGACTGCGTGAGAATGCAATGTTAACCCGTGCTGAAAAGCAATGCGTTCGAATTTTTATGTGAAAAGTCTTAAAGCTTTTTAAATAAAACAAACTTTTTTAACATTCTGCATCTGTATTCTTCACGTATAGGTATTTATTTCTTAACACAGGGTGAAAAGTATTTAAACCGACGAACTCTGGGAGGTTGTACGGGTCATCAAAACAAATAATTTTCCCTAATGATATTTTTTTCCTATGAGGATTATTTAAACCGGTGGAGGCCATATTACGCTCTTCAGTTGTTAGAGGGCGTATTACGCTCTTCAGTTGTAGGAAACTGCTGTCCACCAGTGTAGTAGCGCATTGTCTCTGTTTACTAATGGAGCGATACACCTGGAGTGAGTACACTGATATGGTTGGTGCGTACTACGTAGCGCACCACAACGGACGAGCTGCACAGCGGGTTTATCAACAGCAATATCCTAATCGCCGTATCCCGCATCATACGACCTTTGCTGCTGCGTACCAACATCTGCGTGAGACCGGGTCATTTAGCAGATTACCTGGATAGGGACACCGTCTCACGGTAAGAACGCTGCAATTTGAGGAAGCTCCCTTGCAGCATGTGGAGCGGGATCCTTCAGTCAGCACTCGTGCAATTGCACGCAACATGGGAGCGAATCAGACGAATGTAAGAACAGTCCGTCGAGAGCAATTTTTACTTCCATTTCACCCAAAGCACAGTTTTCGCTTTGGTACCTGGTACAGTGTGAAATGTATCCTACATTTCCATCCTCTGTGTTATTTCCCGATGAAGCAACATTCAGGCGAGATGGAGTCTTCAACACGCAAAATTAGCATGTTTGGAGTGGGGATAACCCACATGCCACAGTTACTAGCGCTCATCAAGTGCGGTTCTTCGTTAATGTGCGGGTCGGTCTTGTTGAGGATTGTTTAATTGGGCCGTATCTGCTACCTAGGCCATTAAATGGCAGGCACTATTACAATTTTCTCTCCAGAGGATTGCCAGAATTGCTGGAAGACGTCCCGCTCCCTACAAGACAACGTATGTGGTTCCAACATGACGGGGCGCCGGCACATTTCAGTCATCGTGTGCGTCGATTCCTGGACCGACGGTTCCCAGAAACGTGGATCGGCAGAGGTGGTCCTGTACCATGGCCTGCTCGATCCCCAGATATGTCCCCTTTGGACTTTTTTGTGTGTGGAGAGATGCACAACCTTATTTATGCAACTCCTGTTGCACCAGAAGAGGACGTGGTTGCCCGGATAGTAGCAGCAGCAGGAGCAATTCAGGATACTTCTGGGGTTTTTGCCCGTGTCAGACAGAACATGATCCGATGGTTTAACCTTTGTCCACGTGTCAATGGAGCTATTTTTGAAAATCTACTTTAATTGAAATGGGTTGTGTTAATGTGTTGCCTCTTGGTCATAGAGAAAATGGAAAAGTGTTGGTTGGTTTAGTTAATTTGCCACCAGAGAAATCTTCCTCTACCGGTTTAAACATTCCTCATAAGAAAAAATGACATTAGGGGAAAATATTTGTTTTGATGTCCCCTACAACCTCCCCGAGTTTATCGGTTTAAATACTTTTCACCCTGTATAGTCATCCAGGCAACGAACATATTTCTGCCAACTAGAGACCAGTTTGTTGATGCCATCACTGTAGATTGTCTGACACTGTTGACGGAGGCACAACCTTACGTCTGCTTGAGCGCCTCATCACTAGCAAAGTGAAGTCCTCGAAGGTGTTCTTTAAGTTCTGGTAATAAGTGAAATCGTACGGCGCCAAGTCGGGACTGTACGGAGGATGATCTGCAACAGTCAAAACTCGAGGCGTCGAATTGTTCCAGACGTCGCAGCGCTCGTGTGAGCTGTGCTGGTAGTGTCGTGCTCAAGGAGACGGTGCTCCAAGTGTGGACGCACTCTTCAAATTCAAGACTTGATTACAGCACGTCATAGTTACGTTACACACCGCCATGTTACACGCCACAATTCGGAAGCCTCTAGCAGGAGAGGTTTGGAAGTTCCACCAGCTAAGCGGGAAAGTCGATCGAGCAAAGTGCATGACATGTAGTATCTCAGCCAATACTGAGAACAGAATCAAAAATTTGGAGACATTTCCTTTGCAACACGCCGTCGTAGTTACCTTCAGACGCCATAGAGGGCGCACACAGCACGGACTATGCAATCTTACGTTACACAAATAGTTTCCACTTGAACACTAATACGATTCGCCCACTGCCAACAGCAACATCAGCAGTATCCTCAAAGACAACATCAGGACCACGTATATAGCCGCCGCCAATAAGAGCCCAACTGGTTTTCCTATTAATGATATTAGTCATCATTCACTGGATTCAAGAATACACCAGTGTTTAAAAATTGATCAGTGCAGGCGAACTCTGACTAAGTTGCTACACCTCCTTATCACAACTCTTCTTCTTCCTCCTAAAACGTTTCTGCTTTCTGCATATCATTCACAGAGCTTCTTCCAGTCTTCTCTTTTCTCCCAAACTCTATTGTTCAGCATTTCCTCCCATTGAACACCTCTTCGGTTCACTTCATCCTTCACGTCGTCCATCCATGTTGTTCGTGGCCTTCCAATTCATCTTCTTCCGGATTGTATCCACTCCAGAGCTCTTCTTTGCAGTCTTTCTTGTGCCATTCTTTCAACATAGCCAAGCAATTTCAGCCCATTTCACACTATATTTGAGGCCCTTTCTCTGAAGCATGTTTCATTACTTATCCTGTCCCTTCCCATTTTACTCAGCATCCCTCGTCGAAGGCGTATCTCTGTCGCTTGTATTCTGCTCCGATGTTTCTATGTCCATCTCCAACATTCTGATCCATAGATAAAAAACTGGCAGATAATATGACTTGTATAACATGATCTTTGCTTTGGTGGGTATTGGACAGGTGCATAAGTTCGTAGCGTTTTACCATACGTTTAATAAACACAACAGACACACATAACAGAGACTTTAGTCATCAGTAGTACATCCGCTTGCAAACGCTGAGGTAGCTCTTCGAATCGGCGACTTTAGAAATCATGGGGTTTTGAGGCAGAGAACTTGTCGAGACGCGTACGGAGAGCATTTTCATCCTGAAAGAAAGTTCCTTAAAGGTTGTTCAATAGAGAGCGGGGAAGGTGAAAATCCGAGGGCGCAGGATCTGGTGAGAAAGGTGGGTGCGTCAAAACTTCCCAACCCAACTCGTGTACAGTGTTTTTTGCAGTGCAGCAGAATGTCGAGTAGCATCACTGCACGCAGCCTTCCTCCTGGTCGTTCTTCTCGGATTGCGTCTACAGAATGCCTCAGTTGTTGACAATAAATGTCAGCAGTGGTGGCTGCAGCACGGGGAAGCAACTCACCTCACGGTCGCAGTTCCTCCAGATACATACCACTCTTTTACAGAAGTGCACACGTCTTTGTACGCGGAGCTGCTGCTTCTTTGTGCTCAACCATTCCTTTCCTTTCCTTATGTTTGCATGTTGTTGTTGTCGTCTTCAGTCCTGAGACTGGTTTGATGCAGCTCTCCATGCTACTCTATCCTGTGCAAGCTTCTTCATCTCCCAGTACCTACTGCAACCTACATCCTTCTGAATCTGCTTAGTGTATTCATCTCTTGGTCTCCCTCTACGATTTTTACCCTCCACGCTGCCCTCCAATACCAAATTGGTGATCCCTTGATGCCTCAGAACATGTCCTACCAACCGATCCCTTGTTCAAGTTGTGCCACAAACTTCTCTTCTCCCCAATCCTACTCAATACTTCCTCATTGCTTATGTGATCTACCCATCTAATCTTCCGCATTCTTGTGTAGCACCACATTTCGAAAGCTTCTATACTCTTCTTGTCCAAACTATTTATCGTCCATGTTTCAGTTCCATACATGGCTACACTCCATTCAAATACTTTCAGAAACGACTTCCTGACACATAATCTATACTCGATGTTAACAAATTTCTCTTCTTCAGAAACGCTTTCCTTGCCATTGCCAGTCTACATTTTATGTCCTGTCTACTTCGACCACTATCACTTATTTTGCAGCCCAAATTGCAAAACTCCTTTACTACTTTGTCTCATTTCCTAATCTAACACCCTCAGCATCACCCGACTTAATTCGATTGCATTCCATTATCCTCGTTTTGCTTTTGTTGATGTTCATCTTATATCCTCCCTTCAAGACACTATCCATTCCGTTCAACTACTCTTCCAAGTCTTTTCCTGTCTCTGACAGAATTACAATGTCATCGGCGAACCTCAAAGTTTTTATTTCTTCTCCATGGATTTTAATACCTACTCCGAACTTTTCTTTTGTTTCCTCTATTGCTTGCTCAATATACAGATTGAATAACATCGGGGAGAGGTTACAACCCTGTCTCACTCCCTTCCCAACCATTGCTTCCCTTTCGTGTCCCTCGACTCTTATAACTGCCATCTGGTTTCTGCAAAAGTTGTAAATAGCCTTTCGCTCCCTGTATTTTACTCCTGACACCTTCAGAATTTGAAAGAGAGTATTCCAATCAACATTGTCAAAAGCTTTCTCTAAGTCTACAAATGCTAGAAACGTAGGTTTGCCTTTCCTTAATCTTTCTTCTAAGGTAAGTCGTAGGGTGAGTATTGCCTCACGTGTTCCAACATTTCTAGGGAATCCAAACCGATCTTCCGCGAGGTCGGCTTTTATCAGTTTTACCATTCGTCTGTAAAGAATTCGTGTTAGTATTTTGCAGCCGCGACTTATTAAACTTATTGTTCGGCAATTTTCACATCTGTCAACGCCTGCTTTCTTTGGGATTGGAATTATCACATTCTTCTTGAAGTCTGAGGGTATTTCGCCTGTGTCATACATCTTGCTCACCAGATGGTACAGTTTTGTCAGGACTGGCTCTCCCAAGGCTGTCAGTAGTTCTAATGGAATGTTGTCTACTCCGGGCTGTCTTGTTTCGACTCAGGTCTTTCAGTGCTCTGTCAAACTCTTCACGCAGTATCGTATCTCCCATTTCATCTTCATCTATATCCTCTTCAATTTCCATAATATTGTCCTCAAGTACATCGCCCATGACACTTAATTATTTTTTTTTTTGTGGGGTTTGGGGAAATTACCGACTTACTACATCCAAAAATTGATCCAATGAGTAGGAGGAGTTGCCATTAAGAAATTTCCTTTTAAATCCTATATGGCTATCTATCAGACTTTTGATGGTATTAGGTTGAAGGTGAGCATAGCGAGGGGGGCAGCCGACATCGCATCTGAGACGTCGTGGGCAGCAGTAGAGAAATCGCTAGCGCCGTTCCAGGCTGTCGTGGATGCACTCAGCAACGTCTGTAACATGGAATGTAAACATGGCACGCAAGTAACAAATGTTAACCTTTAACCTTTCATGGTGGAATTAAAATGTGTTCCTTATAATTGTTTATTCGGTGTTTCTCTTCCCCACGTCGTTTCAAACGTTTCCGCAAAGATACACTGTTCTGTCAAGTTGCGAAACTTTAATTGTAACCCTATGGGGTATCGTCTCAGTTGTGCGACTGGATTCGTGATTTCCTGTCAGGAAGGTCGCAGTTCGTAGTAATAGACGGCAAATCATCGAGTAAAACTGAAGTGATATCGGGTGTTCCCCAGGGAAGCGTCCTGGGACCTCTGCTGTTCCTGATCTATATAAATGACCTGGGTGACAATCTGAGGAGTTCTCTTAGGTTGTTCGCAGATGATGCTGTAATTTACCGTCTAGTAAGATCATCCGAAACCAGTATCAGTTGCAAAGAGATTTAGAAAAGATTGCTGTATGGTGTGGCAGGTGGCAGTTGACGCCAAATAACGAAAAGTGTGAGGTGATCCACATGAGTTCCAACAGAAATCCGTTGGAATTCGATTACTCGATAAAGAGTACAATTCTCAAGGCTGTCAATTCAACTAAGTACTTGGGTGTTAAAATTACGAACAACCTCAGTTGGAAAGACCACATAGATAAAATATTGTGGGGAAAGCGAGCCAAAGGTTGCGTTTCATTGGCAGGACACTTAGAAGATGCAACAAGTCCACTAAAGAGACAGCTAACACTACACTCGTTCGTCCTCTGTTAGAATATTGCTGCGTGGTGTGGGATCCTTACCAGGTGGGATTGACGGAGGACATCGAAAGGGTGCAAAAAAGAGCAGCTCGTTTTGTATTATCACGTAATAGGGGAGAGAGTGTGGCAGATATGATACGCGAGTTGAGTTGGAAGTCGTGAAAGCAAAGACGTTTTTCGTCGCAGCGGGATCAATTTACGAAATTTCAAACTTTTTCTTCCGAATGCGAAAATATTTTGTTGAGCCCAACCTACATAGGTAGGAATGATCATCAAAATCAAATAAGAGAAATCAGAGCTCGAACAGAAAGGTTTAGGTGTTCGTTGTTCCGGCGCGTTGTTCGGGAGTGGAATGGTAGAGAGATTGTGATTCGATGAACTCTCTGCCAAGCACTTACATGTGAATAGCAGAGTAATCATGTAGATGTAGATGTAGATGTAGATGTAGATCCTATATTTGTGGATGATTGCGAACTTCACCGACAATTCAGTTTTTAATTGAAGTAAGAGGAAAAATAGGCTGTGGCGAGAAATCGTCTCTTGGAGTACAGCCGTGTGGCCTTAGTCCTACGGATTCGGCAACGGGGCCGCATAAAAAAAGCGAGAGACGACAAAGAAGGGAGACTACGGGCAGGTTGCTGCGCCTCTAAGCTAGGTACAGAGATGGAGAATGCAAAAGCAGAACACGAAATGGTATGCGTTTCCATGCAAAGGCAAAAGCAAAGAGGAGGAAAGTGTGGAGGGAGGAAAGGCGAGGCAGAGTAAGGGCCAGCAATTAACGGGTTTTCTTTAGCGCTGCCCCAGCCCGTATAGGCGAGCGAGCCGGCAGGATGCTTTCACCCGCAGCACCGAAGCAGACGGGTGCCCCCTGCTCGCGGGTGCCTCAAAGAGAGCCGCAAAACCCCGCTACGCTGTGTTCCAGAGATAATAAGTAACCGGCCCGACCTCCGTCGCGTGCGGCCGCGATATATCGAGTCGCTGTGATCGACCCGGTTTTGCAAACTCCACGGATTCCGAACACATTGGTCGTACGAAACCCAAATAGTGTGTTCGACATACGGTTTCCTGACCGCCACGGATCTAGCGAGTCTGGTAGACGCAGTATTTCTTGACGTCATAACAGCGCTTGACTCGGCACTACACCAACGTTTATCTACATCCATAATCCGCAAGCCACCTGGCGGTGTGTGGCGGAGGGTACCTTCAGTATTTCTATCGGTTCGCCCTTCTATTCCAGTCTCGTATTGTTCGTGTAAAGAAAGATTGTCGGTATGCTTCAGTGTGGGCTCTAATCTCTCTGACTTTATCCTCATGGTCTCTTCGCGAGATATACGCAGGAGGGAGTAATATACTGCTTGACTCCTCGGTGAAGGTATGTTCTCGAAACTTTAACAAAAGCCCGTACCGAGCTACTGAGCGTCTCTCCTGCAGTCTTCCACTGGAGTTTATCTCTCATCTCCGTAACGCTTTCGCGATTACTAAATGATCCTGTAACGAAGCGCGCTGCTCGCCGTTGGATCTTCTCTATCTCTTCTATCAACCCTATCTGGTACGGATCCCACACCGGTGAGCAGTATTCAAGCAGTGGGCGAACAAGCGTACTGTAACCTACTTCCTTTGTTTTCGCATTGCATTTCCTTAGGATTCTTTCAATGAATCTCAGTCTGGCATCTGCTTTACCGACGATCAACTTTATATGATCATTCCATTTTAAATCACTCCTAATGCGTACTCCCAGATAATTTATGGAATTAACTGCTTCCAGTTGCTGACCTGCTGTACTGTAGCTAAATGATAAGGGATCTATCTTTCTATGTATTCGTAGCACATTACACTTGTCTACATTGAGATTCAATTGCCATTCCCTGCACCATGCGTCAATTCGCTGTAGATCTTCCTGCATTTCAGAACAATTTTCCATTGTCACAACCTCTCGATACACCACAGCATCATCTGCAAAAGCCTCAGTGAACTTCCGATGTCATCCACAAGGTCATTTATGTATATTGTGAATAGCTTCAGTCCTATGACACTCCCCTGCGGCACACCTAAAATCACTCTTACTTCGGAAGACTTCTCTCCATTGAGAATGATATGCTGCGTTCTATTATCTAGGAGCTCTTCAATCCAATCAAATAATTGGTCTGATAGTCCATATATACTTTGTTCATTAAACGACTGTGGGGAACTGTATCGAAGGCCTTGCGGAAGTCAAGAAACACGGCATCTACCTGGGAACCCGTGTCTATGGCCCTCTGAGTCTCGTGGACGAATAGCGCGAGCTGGGTTTCACACGACCGTCTTTTTCGAAACCCATGCTGATTCCTACAGAGAAGATTTCTAGTCTCCAGGATAGTCATTATACTCGAACATAATACGGGTTCCAAAATTCTACAACTGATCGACGTTAGAGATATAGGTCTATAGTTCTGCACAACTCTTCGACGTCCCTTCTTGAAAACGGGGATGACCTATGCCCTTTTCCAATCCTTTGGTACGCTACGCTCTTCTAGAGACCTACGGTACACCGCTGCAAGAAGGGGGGCAATTTCCTTCGCGTACTCTGCGTAAAATCGAACTGGTATCTCATCAGGTCCAGCAGCCTTTCCTCTTTTGAGCGATTTTAATTGTTTCCCTGTCCCCCTGTCGTCTATTTCGATATCTGCCATTTTGTCATCCGTGCGACAATCTAGAGAAGGAACTACAGTGCACTCTTCCTCTGTGAAACAGCTTTGGAAAAAGACATTTAGTATTTCGGCCTTTAGTCTGCCATCCTCTGTTTCAGTACCATTTTGGTAACAGAGTGTCTGGACATTTTGTTTTGATCCACGTACCGCTTTGACATAAGACCAAAATTTCTTAGGATTTTCTGCCAAGTCAGTACATAGAACTTTACTTTCGAACTCATTGAACGCCTCTCGTATAGCCCTCCTCACACTACATTTCGCTTCGCAAAATTTTTGTTTGTCTGCAAGGCTTTGGCTATGTTTATGTTTGCTGTGAAGTTCCCTTTGCTTCCGCAGCAGTTTTCTAACTCGGTTGTTGTACCACGGTGGCTCTTTTCCATCTCTTACGATCTTGCTTGGCACATACTCATCTAACACATATTGTACGATGGTTTTGAACTTTGTCCACTGATCCTCAACACTATCTGTACTTGAGACAAAACTTTTGTGTTGAGCCGTCAGGTACTCTGTAATCTGCTTTTTGTCACACTTGCTAAACAGAAAAATCTTCCTACCTTTTTTAGTATCTCTATTTACGGCTGAAATCATCGATGCAGTAACCGCTTTATGATCGCTGATTCCCTGTTCTGCGTTAACTGTTTCAAATAGTTCGTGTCTGTTTGTCACCAGAAGGTCTAATATTTTACCGCCACGAGTCGGTTCTCTGTTTAACTGCTCGATGTAGTTTTCAGATAAAGCACTTAAAAAAATTTCACTGGATTCTTTGTCCCTGCCACCCGTTATGAACGTTTGAGTTTCCCAGTCTATATCCGGCAAATTAAAATCTCCACCCAGAACTATAACATGGTGGGGAAATCTACTCGAAATATTTTCTAAATTATCCTTCAGGTGCTCAGCCACAACAGCTGCTGAGCCAGGGGGCCTCTAGAGACATCCAGTTACCATGGCTGAGCCTGCTTTAACCGTGACCTTCACCCAAATCATTTCACATTTCGGATCTCCGTCAATTTCCTTCGATACTATTGCACTTCTTATCGCTATAAACACGCCTCCCCCTTCACTGTCCAGCCTGTCTCTGCGGTATACATTCCAGTCTGAGTTTAGGATTTCATTACTGTTTACGTCTGGTTTCAGACAACTTTCTGTCCCTAGTACTATATGGGCGTTATGACCATTTATTAATGAGAGCAGTTCTGGGACCTTTCTATAGACGCTCCTGCAGTTTACTATTAGCACATTAATATTGTTATTCCCTGTTGCATTTTGCCTACTCCTACCCTCCCGCGTCTCAGGAGGCGTCTTGTCGGGCCTAGGGAGGGAATTCTCTAACCTAAAAATCCCCCATGTGCACTCCACACGTACTCCGCTACCCTTGTAGCCGCTTCCGGCGTATAGTGCACGCTTTACCTATTCAGGGGGACCCTACATTTCTCCACCCGATAGCGGAGGTCAAGAAATTTGCACCCCAGATCTCCGCAGAATCGTCTGAGCCTCTGGTTTAAGCCTTCTACTCGGCTCCAAACCAGAGGACCGCGATCGGTTCTGGGAACGATACTACAAATAGTTAGCTCAGATTCCACCCCGCAAGCGAGGCTTTCCGCCTTCACCAACTCCGCCAACCGCCTGTACGAACTGAAGATGACCTCTGAACCCAGACGGCAGGAGTCATTGGTGCCGACATGAGCAACAATTTGCAGTCGGGTGCAGCCAGTGCTCTTTATCGCCGCCGGCAGGGCCTCCTCCACATCTCGGATGAGACCCCCCGGCAAGCAGACAGAGTGAACACTGGCCTTCTTCCCCGACCTTTCCGCTATTTTCCTAAGGGGCTCCATCACCCGCCTAACGTTGGAGCTCCCAATAACTAATAAATCCTCCCCCTGGGTGCCTGCTCGGACCTTGCTGAAGGAGCGGCCACATGTCCACTCACAGGCAGAGCGGGCGATGCCACACGGCCAGCCTCCACATTGACCCTCCGCCTCGTGCGCCGCGAACGCCGCTGAACCCGCCACTCCCCTTGGGAGAGGGTGGCCCAACCGTGTCCGGTACCCGCGAAGATGTCTCGACAGCAGGGACAGTGGGTGAAGCGTGTAACACCTGGGGTGTACCTTGCGACGCACCAGACTCCCCACTGCCGCACACTCGGAGGCAGCAGCCTGAAGACGGCTGACCGCGGCCATCAACACGCTCAGCTGTTCGCGAACAGTGGCCAGCTCCTCCTGCGTCCGTACACTGCAGTCACACATCCTATCCATCCTAAGAAATCAATTTACTGTGGAGTGTTAATCAACTTTTAACTAGAATGCTAATTCACTAAAGGCGAATGATTGTTGACTAAACTGTGGTTGCTAGCCACTTCTTGTAGAAAACAATGAAGATAGCACTACCTGTCTCTGGACTGTATTCAAAACAAACACTAGCACTACTGGCACTATGGCTGACTAAAGGGACTCTCAGACTATTCAAACGAAATCTATGGAACACTATTACTTGGACTCGACAATTAAAGCTTCCTAAAAGCAAAAACACACGGAAGAAGAAGTGACAAGTAAGAAAAATACAGTTAATACTTAAATTAACGTAACTCGCTGCACAGCAGGCGTGAAGCAGACGGTAGTTAAGACGACACTGCTTCTTTCTCGGTTGGAAATAAGGAAATGTGTGTTTCAGCATTCTTTGAAATTTAACCTCTGTGGGTTAAAATAGTGGGTGAAAGTTTCTTGAAAATAAATCATTATTAAAGAACTACTAAAGCATTTTTGAAGCTAGATCTATGAAAACTGGCATTTGAATTATCGGTTAGAAAAGTCCCAGACGAAAAATACGTATTTTAGCATAGTCCCCACTGACCAATACTGTGCGGGTCGCATTACAACTCCCGGCCGGAGTAGCCGAGCGGTTCTAGGCGCTTCAGTCCGGAACCGCGCAACTGCTACGGTCACAGGTTTGAATTCTGCCTCGGGCATGGATGTGTGTGACGTCCTTAGGTTAGTTAGGTTTAAGTAGTTCTAAGTTCTAGGGACTCATGACCTCAGATGTTGGTCCCATAGAGCTCAGAGCCATTTGAACCTTTTTTTTTTCTTTTCATTACAACTACTGTACCGTTCACAATAAAAGTTCGAATATCCGACCGTCAACTTCATTGCATTTTGCACTCTTGAGAGTTCTACCCCTAAGGGATGAAATTGCGGATGAAAGGTTTTTTGAAGAAATGACTCTATTAAGGCAATTTTGAATCTACGTGTATGAAAATAGATAATTGGTTTCTCGGTTGGAAATAAGGAAATATGTGGTTCAGCATTCTTTGAAATTTAACCCCTGTGGGTTAAAATAGTGGGTGAAAGTTTCTTGAAAATAAATCATTATTAAAGAACTACTAAAGCATTTTTGAAGCTAGATCTATGAAAACTGGCATTTGACTTATCGGTTAGAAAAGTCCCAGACGAAAAATACGTATTTTAGCGTAGTCCCCACTGACCACTACTGTGCGGGTCGCATTACAACTCCCGGCCGCAGTAGCCGAGCGGTTCTAGGCGCTTCAGTCCGGAACCGCGCAACTGCTACGGTCACAGGTTCGAATTCTGCCTCGGGCATGGATGTGTGTGACGTCCTTAGGTTAGTTAGGTTTAAGTAGTTCTAAGTTCTAGGGACTCATGACCTCAGATGTTGGTCCCATAGAGCTCAGAGCAATTTGAACCTTTTTTTTTTTTCTTTTCATTACAACTACTGTACCGTTCACAATAAAAGTTCGAATATCCGACCGTCAACTTCATTGCATTTTGCACTCTTGAGAGTTCTACCCCTAAGGGATGAAATTGCGGATGAAAGGTTTTTTGAAGAAATGACTCTATTAAGGCAATTTTGATGCTACGTGTATGAAAATAGATAATTGGTTTCTCGGTTGGAAATAAGGAAATATGTGGTTCAGCATTCTTTGAAATTTAACCCCTGTGGGTTAAAATAGTGGGTGAAAGTTTCTTGAAAATAAATCATTATTAAAGAACTACTAAAGCATTTTTGAAGCTAGATCTATGAAAACTGGCATTTGACTTATCGGTTAGAAAAGTCCCAGACGAAAAATACGTATTTTAGCGTAGTCCCCACTGACCACTACTGTGCGGGTCGCATTACAACTCCCGGCCGCAGTAGCCGAGCGGTTCTAGGCGCTTCAGTCCGGAACCGCGCAACTGCTACGGTCACAGGTTCGAATTCTGCCTCGGGCATGGATGTGTGTGACGTCCTTAGGTTAGTTAGGTTTAAGTAGTTCTAAGTTCTAGGGACTCATGACCTCAGATGTTGGTCCCATAGAGCTCAGAGCAATTTGAACCTTTTTTTTTTCTTTTCATTACAACTACTGTACCGTTCACAATAAAAGTTCGAATATCCGACCGTCAACTTCATTGCATTTTGCACTCTTGAGAGTTCTACCCCTAAGGGATGAAATTGCGGATGAAAGGTTTTTTGAAGAAATGACTCTATTAAGGCAATTTTGAATCTACGTGTATGAAAATAGATAATTGGTTTCTCGGTTGGAAATAAGGAAATATGTGGTTCAGCATTCTTTGAAATTTAACCCCTGTGGGTTAAAATAGTGGGTGAAAGTTTCTTGAAAATAAATCATTATTAAAGAACTACTAAAGCATTTTTGAAGCTAGATCTATGAAAACTGGCATTTGACTTATCGGTTAGATAAGTCCCAGACGAAAAATACGTATTTTAGCGTAGTCCCCACTGACCACTACTGTGCGGGTCGCATTACAACTCCCGGCCGCAGTAGCCGAGCGGTTCTAGGCGCTTCAGTCCGGAACCGCGCAACTGCTACGGTCACAGGTTCGAATTCTGCCTCGGGCATGGATGTGTGTGACGTCCTTAGGTTAGTTAGGTTTAAGTAGTTCTAAGTTCTAGGGACTCATGACCTCAGATGTTGGTCCCATAGAGCTCAGAGCAATTTGAACCTTTTTTTTTTCTTTTCATTACAACTACTGTACCGTTCACAATAAAAGTTCGAATATCCGACCGTCAACTTCATTGCATTTTGCACTCTTGAGAGTTCTACCCCTAAGGGATGAAATTGCGGATGAAAGGTTTTTTGAAGAAATGACTCTATTAAGGCAATTTTGAATCTACGTGTATGAAAATAGATAATTGGTTTCTCGGTTGGAAATAAGGAAATATGTGGTTCAGCATTCTTTGAAATTTAACTCCTGTGGGTTAAAATAGTGGGTGAAAGTTTCTTGAAAATAAATCATTATTAAAGAACTACTAAAGCATTTTTGAAGCTAGATCTATGAAAACTGGCATTTGACTTATCGGTTAGAAAAGTCCCAGACGAAAAATACGTATTTTAGCGTAGTCCCCACTGACCACTACTGTGCGGGTCGCATTACAACTCCCGGCCGCAGTAGCCGAGCGGTTCTAGGCGCTTCAGTCCGGAACCGCGCAACTGCTACGGTCACAGGTTCGAATTCTGCCTCGGGCATGGATGTGTGTGACGTCCTTAGGTTAGTTAGGTTTAAGTAGTTCTAAGTTCTAGGGACTCATGACCTCAGATGTTGGTCCCATAGAGCTCAGAGCAATTTGAACCTTTTTTTTTTTCTTTTCATTACAACTACTGTACCGTTCACAATAAAAGTTCGAATATCCGACCGTCAACTTCATTGCATTTTGCACTCTTGAGAGTTCTACCCCTAAGGGATGAAATTGCGGATGAAAGGTTTTTTGAAGAAATGACTCTATTAAGGCAATTTTGAATCTACGTGTATGAAAATAGATAATTGGTTTCTCGGTTGGAAATAAGGAAATATGTGGTTCAGCATTCTTTGAAATTTAACCCCTGTGGGTTAAAATAGTGGGTGAAAGTTTCTTGAAAATAAATCATTATTAAAGAACTACTAAAGCATTTTTGAAGCTAGATCTATGAAAACTGGCATTTGACTTATCGGTTAGAAAAGTCCCAGACGAAAAATACGTATTTTAGCATAGTCCCCACTGACCACTACTGTGCGGGTCGCATTACAACTCCCGGCCGCAGTAGCCGAGCGGTTCTAGGCGCTTCAGTCCGGAACCGCGCAACTGCTACGGTCACAGGTTCGAATTCTGCCTCGGGCATGGATGTGTGTGACGTCCTTAGGTTAGTTAGGTTTAAGTAGTTCTAAGTTCTAGGGACTCATGACCTCAGATGTTGGTCCCATAGAGCTCAGAGCAATTTGAACCTTTTTTTTTTTCTTTTCATTACAACTACTGTACCGTTCACAATAAAAGTTCGAATATCCGACCGTCAACTTCATTGCATTTTGCACTCTTGAGAGTTCTACCCCTAAGGGATGAAATTGCGGATGAAAGGTTTTTTGAAGAAATGACTCTATTAAGGCAATTTTGATGCTACGTGTATGAAAATAGATAATTGGTTTCTCGGTTGGAAATAAGGAAATATGTGGTTCAGCATTCTTTGAAATTTAACCCCTGTGGGTTAAAATAGTGGGTGAAAGTTTCTTGAAAATAAATCATTATTAAAGAACTACTAAAGCATTTTTGAAGCTAGATCTATGAAAACTGGCATTTGACTTATCGGTTAGAAAAGTCCCAGACGAAAAATACGTATTTTAGCGTAGTCCCCACTGACCACTACTGTGCGGGTCGCATTACAACTCCCGGCCGCAGTAGCCGAGCGGTTCTAGGCGCTTCAGTCCGGAACCGCGCAACTGCTACGGTCACAGGTTCGAATTCTGCCTCGGGCATGGATGTGTGTGACGTCCTTAGGTTAGTTAGGTTTAAGTAGTTCTAAGTTCTAGGGACTCATGACCTCAGATGTTGGTCCCATAGAGCTCAGAGCAATTTGAACCTTTTTTTTTTTCTTTTCATTACAACTACTGTACCGTTCACAATAAAAGTTCGAATATCCGACCGTCAACTTCATTGCATTTTGCACTCTTGAGAGTTCTACCCCTAAGGGATGAAATTGCGGATGAAAGGTTTTTTGAAGAAATGACTCTATTAAGGCAATTTTGAATCTACGTGTATGAAAATAGATAATTGGTTTCTCGGTTGGAAATAAGGAAATATGTGGTTCAGCATTCTTTGAAATTTAACTCCTGTGGGTTAAAATAGTGGGTGAAAGTTTCTTGAAAATAAATCATTATTAAAGAACTACTAAAGCATTTTTGAAGCTAGATCTATGAAAACTGGCATTTGACTTATCGGTTAGAAAAGTCCCAGACGAAAAATACGTATTTTAGCGTAGTCCCCACTGACCACTACTGTGCGGGTCGCATTACAACTCCCGGCCGCAGTAGCCGAGCGGTTCTAGGCGCTTCAGTCCGGAACCGCGCAACTGCTACGGTCACAGGTTCGAATTCTGCCTCGGGCATGGATGTGTGTGACGTCCTTAGGTTAGTTAGGTTTAAGTAGTTCTAAGTTCTAGGGACTCATGACCTCAGATGTTGGTCCCATAGAGCTCAGAGCAATTTGAACCTTTTTTTTTTTCTTTTCATTACAACTACTGTACCGTTCACAATAAAAGTTCGAATATCCGACCGTCAACTTCATTGCATTTTGCACTCTTGAGAGTTCTACCCCTAAGGGATGAAATTGCGGATGAAAGGTTTTTTGAAGAAATGACTCTATTAAGGCAATTTTGAATCTACGTGTATGAAAATAGATAATTGGTTTCTCGGTTGGAAATAAGGAAATATGTGGTTCAGCATTCTTTGAAATTTAACTCCTGTGGGTTAAAATAGTGGGTGAAAGTTTCTTGAAAATAAATCATTATTAAAGAACTACTAAAGCATTTTTGAAGCTAGATCTATGAAAACTGGCATTTGACTTATCGGTTAGAAAAGTCCCAGACGAAAAATACGTATTTTAGCGTAGTCCCCACTGACCACTACTGTGCGGGTCGCATTACAACTCCCGGCCGCAGTAGCCGAGCGGTTCTAGGCGCTTCAGTCCGGAACCGCGCAACTGCTACGGTCACAGGTTCGAATTCTGCCTCGGGCATGGATGTGTGTGACGTCCTTAGGTTAGTTAGGTTTAAGTAGTTCTAAGTTCTAGGGACTCATGACCTCAGATGTTGGTCCCATAGAGCTCAGAGCAATTTGAACCTTTTTTTTTTTCTTTTCATTACAACTACTGTACCGTTCACAATAAAAGTTCGAATATCCGACCGTCAACTTCATTGCATTTTGCACTCTTGAGAGTTCTACCCCTAAGGGATGAAATTGCGGATGAAAGGTTTTTTGAAGAAATGACTCTATTAAGGCAATTTTGAATCTACGTGTATGAAAATAGATAATTGGTTTCTCGGTTGGAAATAAGGAAATATGTGGTTCAGCATTCTTTGAAATTTAACCCCTGTGGGTTAAAATAGTGGGTGAAAGTTTCTTGAAAATAAATCATTATTAAAGAACTACTAAAGCATTTTTGAAGCTAGATCTATGAAAACTGGCATTTGACTTACCGGTTAGAAATAAGAAATAGGTGTTTCAGCATTTTTGGAAATTCAGAGTTTAAGTAGGTAAAATATGGGGTGAAAATTTTTAAGAAAATATTTCGTTACATTAAAAAAATTTTAAAGCTAACTCTATGAATGCTGGTATTTCACGTCTCAGTTAGATAGAAAGCAATACGTGTTAGGGGGTGAAGTTTCTATGGAAATACAAAAATCGCAGAAGGCATGATGAAAAAAAATCTAGGACGCCAGCTAACAGAATAGCTATTTGGTCAGAAGTACATTCAGCAAACACCTTCTATGACCTTATTTAGCGTGGAAAGTTTAAAAAGTGTTGCAATTTGTGAACATCATAAAAATTGAAACTTCGTGGCAGATTAAAACTGTGCGCCGGACCGAGACTCGAACTCGGGACCTTTGTCTTTCGCGAGCAACTGCTCTACCAAACTGTTTTATGTTTTTTTAATTCCACAAAAACAGTAACAAAAATGGCTAGCTTACAATGAAATGACATAAATAAGGCGACAGAAAATTGCAGTCATAAATCACAGCATTCATAGAGTGAGTAATGATACTCAGTCTTTGGCAGTAGCACACATTTAGCACCTGAGCTACCCAAACACGACTACCGACCCGTCCTCACATCTTTAATTCCGCCGGTACCTCGTCTCCTACCTTCCAAATTTCACAGAAGTTCTCCTGCGAACCTTGCGGAAGCCGGCCGTTGTGGCCGAGCGGTTCTAGGCGCTTCAGTCTGGAACCGCGCCACCGCTACGGTCGCAGATTCGATTCCTGCCTCGGGCATGGTTGTGTGTGATGTCCTTAGGTTAGTTAGGTTTAAGTAGTTCTAAGTTCTAGGGGACTGATGACCTCAGATGTTAAGTCCCATAGTGATCAGAGCCATTTGAACCATCCACAATGCGACAAAACAGATCGTCTCGCGTATTCACCTCTCGTTTCTGCACCTCAGACTTCATCCAACACCATAAACAATGTCCTAAGATTAGGAGATCTTGGTGGCTCGTTATCTGCACTACCACGACCAATCCAGGGTGATGATAATGACGATCCCAGAATGAGATTTTCACTCCGTAGCGGAGTGTGCGCTGGTATGAAATGATGTTTGGTTTGTGGGGCGCTCAACTGCGCGGCCATCAGCGCCTGTACAAAGTCCCAATTTTTAAGCAGTCGTATCTTGCCACTGTCACGAATGATGATCATGAAATGATGAGGAGAACACAAACACCCAGTTCCTGGGCACAGGACATCCCCAACCCGGCCGGGTTCAAAAAATGGTTCAAATGGCTCTGAGCACTATGGGACTCAACTGCTGAGGTCATTAGTCCCCTAGAACTTAGAACTAGTTAAACCTAAGTAACCTAAGGACATCACAAACATCCATGCCCGAGGCAGGATTCGAACCTGCGACCGTAGCGGTCTTGCGGTTCCAGACTGCAGCGCCTTTAACCGCACAACCCGGCCGGGAATCGAATCCGGGACTCTGTGATCCAGAGGCAGCAACTCTAGCCACTAAACCCTCAAACGTCTGGTAAATTTGTAGGGATCCCGTCATGCTGCAAGTACATTGTAGCAGCGTGCCATTACTGAATTCTTGTGTGCAGAAAAAGAGATCGTGGTAAACATCCATAAACTTTTATATGCAGTTTATGGCGATGCTGCAGTTAACAGGAGTACCGCTGGGCGATAGCTAAAGGAAGTTGCAGCCTCAGGAAACGCAGAAACAGATCTCCATGATCAGCCACGCTCGGGACGTCCTGTCACAGCCGCTGCTCCAGACGTGCTGAATCGTGCGGATGCCATTATTCGTGTCGACCGGCGCATCACAACTCGACAACTGGCTCTACAGTTGTCGGTCAGCATTGGAAGTGCGTCTGCAATGATCGAGACTCTCGAGTAATCAAAGAGGTGAAACTTCCTGGCAGATTAAAACTGTGTGCCGGACCGAGACTCGAACTCGGGACTTTTGCCTTTCGCGGGCAAATTAGAGCACTTTTGAGTTCCGTTAAGGATGATCTTGGACTGCGTAAGGCGGGTGTATGTCGTATTCCTTGTAGCTGCGGCATGGCATATATTGGTCAAACTATCAGGACCGTGGAGGATAGATGTACTGAGCATAAACGGCACACACGATTGCAGCAGCCAAATAGATCTGCTATTGCCGAACATTGCTTGGCTACTGGTCACCCCATGTTATATAACAACACCGAGATATTGGCATGCACGTCCAGCTATTGGGACAGTGTCATTAGGGAGGCAGTTGAGATTAAATTAGCGAGCAACCTCGTTAACAGGGATGGAGGTTTCTGTTTAAACTCTGTTTGGAATCCGGCTCTCTCCCTTGTCAAAAAACAGAGGAACAGAGTCAATGCTGCCTCACCTGCGAATTCATAGTCTCACTATCGATAGCTCTGATTTTGGTCATCTTTGGTGGCACTAGTGTTCAGTGTGTGTGTGTGTGTGTGTGTGTGTGTGTGTGTGTGTTATGTTTCCTGCTTCTGTCCGAGAACCGAGGTATTAAATTTGCATGTACGCCGCCTGTCCGTTGCAGTTTGCCTTGAAAATGGCGGGGTGTTCTCCCGCCGAAATATCGGCGGTCGCTGAAAGTGTTACGTGGCTGAATTCCAGGAAGTTATTTGAAAGGTCCCGAGTTCGAGTCTCGGTCCGGCACACAGTTTTGATCTGCCAGGAAGTTTCATATCAGCGCTCACTCCGCTGCAGAGTGAAAATCTCATTCTGGAACCAAAGAGGTGCTCACGATGGGTTCCACGAATGCTCACAGCGGACCACAAGACTGAAAGAAAGGCCATTTCATCTGAATTGTTGGAGCGTTTTGAAACCGACGAAGAGGGCTTTCTGCCACGGATCGTTACGGGAGACGAATGCTGGGTGCACCACTTTGCGCCGGAAACAAAAAGGTAGTCCATGGAGTGGCATCATCAACATCCAACACAAAAGAAGAAATTCAGGACGACCACTTCTGACGGAAAAGTCATGGTAACAGTCTTCTGGGATTGTGATGGTGTGATGGAGTCATTCTCGTGGATGTTAGGGCAAGAGGATCAACTATCAGTTCAGAGGCATACGTGAAGACTCTGAATAAACTCAAGAACCGTTTCCGACGTTTTCGAATGGACAAGAATTCAGCAGAAGTCTTGCTCCAACACGATAGTGCACGCCCACACACAAGTCCGTGAACCCGAGAACACATCGCCAAGCTGGTATGGACATCATATCTCATCCACCCTACAGTCCAGACCAGACACCCTCGGACTTCCATCTCTTTAGGCCACTCAAAGATTCTCTACGTCGAACACACTTTGAAGATGGCGAGAGAGTCAGCCATGCAGTGAAACGATGACTACGCCTACAGCACAAGAGCTTTTACCAGCGCGGGATACATGCTCTTTCACAACGTTGGCGTACGGCCGCAGATCATGATGGAGACTATGTGGAAAAATAAGACATGGACATGTTGATGTATACTGTCACCAAATTCTGACTCTTAACAATAAATATGTTCTGAGAAAAGAATGTGAGGTATTACTTATTCAACGACCCGCATACTATCTTACTCTAGCGTAACTAGATGGTCGGCGTAATTTAAATAGTGTACATGACTGTGTAGTCCAGATGCCTGGAGGAAAGCATCTGGAATCATAGGAATGTGAAGGGGTTGTCTGCCTGCAGGCGCCTAGGACCACCAGGTGATCAAAAAGTCAGTATAAATTTGAAAACTTAATAAACCACGGAATAATGTAGATAGAGAGAATAAAATTGATACTCATGCTTGGAATGACATGGGGTTTTATTAGAACCAAAATGCAAGATGGCGCTCCACCCCATATTGCTAGACGTGTGAAAGATCTCTTGTGCGCGTCGTTTGGTAATGATCGTGTGCTCAGCCGCCACTTTCGTCATGCTTGGCCTCCCAGGTCCCCAGACCTCAGTCCTTGCGATTATTGGCTTTGGGGTTACCTGAAGTCGCAAGTGTATCGTGATCGACCGACATCTCTAGGGATGCTGAAAGACAACATCCGACGTCAATGCCTCACCATAACTCCATACATGCTGTACAGTACTGTTGTGAACATTATTCCTCGACTACAGGTATTGTTGAGGAATGATGGTGGACATATTGAGCATTTCCTGTAAAGACCATCATCTTTGCTTTGTCTTACTTTGTTATGCTAATTATTGCTATTCTGATCTGATGAAGTGCCATCCGTCGGACATTTTTTGAACTTTTGAACTTTGCTTTGTCTTACTTTGTTGTGCTAATTATTGCTATTCTGATCAGATGAAGTGCCATCCGTCGGTCATTTTTTGAACTTTTGTATTTTTTTGATTCTAATAAAACCCCACATCATTCCAAGCACGTGTGTCAATTTGTACCTCTCTATCTACATTATTCCGTGATTTATTCAGTTTTCAAATTTATACTGACTTTTTGATCACCCGGTACTTTGCAGGCTGCCTCTGTACAGGCGTATTGTCAACATTGTCAATAAATGTGAGCGGGTGGCACCGAGGCTGCTGCGAACTGCGGAGTCTTAGAGAGATCCTTAGCCGTTTTATTCGCATATGTGCCATTGTCGAACCTCCTAGTAATCACGCCACAGGAGGATTTGAAACATGCCTGAAAATGCAAAAGCACCCTTTGCAGCTGCGCATCAAGTTCAAATTTCGTAGAAAAGGTTTTGAACGGTCCCTAGAGGTTCCGTCCTGTACATGACAGCAGAAACTGCGATCAACACTCTGAGGTGTGGGGTTGATCTGTTATTCTGCATAACGGATTAATAACTTTCAGCAATAAATATCTTCTGGAGTCGTCTGCTGTAAGGAAATGACGCAAAAATTCACAAAATTTCTTACTTGGGTACTGGAGTAGTGCTAGTTAGTGTAAGAAAAACATGAAGCTAACGAAAGTTATTATTTATTTTTGCAAAATTCTGAGAAATTACAATGACACTTTTAGTTATGAATTGAACAAATTATATCCTGGTTCTTTTCGGAATGTGAAGTTACCTTTCAAGGATAGGATTCGCTAATGAAATTTCTACACAAAGTTTAAGATGGTTGTTGACTTCGCAGAATGGCTGAGAGGCGCACCTACTCAACTTGAATAATTATCCCCTAGAATGCTGCTAGGTACGGTCGAGGCTGTCACGTGTGAAATGCAGTGAATTGTACGGTTGTGGAGGAAATATGGAGCTCGCAATAGCTGTAGGGCACAATACCGTAAGCTGCGGTGACTGCTGTCTGCGCCGCTCGCTGCTGACAAATAAGATAACTCTCGTTCTATCTGGATTGACCTTCGCCAATCAAACTCGCCCTACGCCTTGATGAAGTCAAGGATTCCTATTCGCCCCTAGTCTATCTATTGGCGTGGTACACCGGTCAGATAACCAGTCCACCGCGATGCCACTCAAAAATTCGCTCACAGGCGTTTAACTATAACTCTGTCAGTTCACACCGCGTAATAAGAGTGTTGGCCAACACAGTGAACAACGCTTAATCGCAAGGACTCAATATAGAGTCGCACTTCGATTCGTACTCGACAGAGGTGCTCTCCCAGTGAAGTACTGAGCAGAGACTTGTTCCTCACGCCAGACATGAAGGGGTATATCTTTCGGTCTCTTCCATTACTCCTTCAGCTCAAGGCGTCAGAAATATCGTCTGCCAATCAGCATTCCATTTCTAAAACTGGACAATGACGTTTCGCTTAAGACGACCAACCCGGAAACCTGTAGCTTTGGCGTTTGGCGTTTGCTGTCTCCCTGTAAAAATCTCTGAAACCGTGCTATGTGTAAAGAATGCGTAAGCTGGCCGCTCCCACACAATGTAGCGGAATTTGCTTTTAAGCCGAACACGGGGTCGTTCCCCCTTTTCATTCGGGCCCACGCTGTCTGCTACAGGGGCGGTCACTGACTGACATAGGCTGGGTCGTCCTCTGAAGGGCCTTGGGTCCCGTTGGCGGTTTCTCTCCCGCACTAAAAGCTTTTGTGACCGTCGTGTCTGGAATGTATGTGTGCACGCCAGGCTCGAGTATTTCAACCACGGTGCGCTCACTTGTCAATTGCATATCGTTTACATGAATTCATACAACATTCACTTTATCTTATCGAGTTTGGGTTCGAATGAAGCGTCTTGATGTGCGGAATATGATTGTGAGGGCGGAATATGTAAGCAATGAAGGTCAGGAGACCGCGACGTCTTACAACGTCCCAAGCGAGAGGGTGGTTTCATTGACGCCATGTTCGACAACACCAGAGCCGTTTCCGAGTCTACTCTGAGCGGCGGTGCATCTGAGATGTTTTCCTCCGCCAGTCGTAAGAAAACCGGACGATTTCAACGCTGGGCGTCGCGGTTGTGACCACCACCGCACAGGTGCCCAAAGAAGCAGAGAAATGTTGGTAGGGTGGGTGACGTCCAATGGCACTGGACAGAATTGTGGTGAAATTGGATGGCACTGTGACATTATTAACCCATCTTAGAGCTCAAATCAATCTTTGCGCTGTGGCTTCTTTTTCACATGTTCGACAACTTGCTGTTTGCAACGCCGCCGAGCCCAAGGGTGAAACCGCACGCTTGTGCACCATTACAGAGGAAAGTCGTAGGTACCTTTGAGCCTCATTTCATACTTCTGCATCACAGTGGGAGGCAATTACGAGGTTTCGAAGAAGTGACTATTTAATTGTGGTCCACAGTGCAGATACATACATTGTTGTTGTTGTTGTGGTCTCCAGTCCTGAGACTGGTTTGATGCAGCTCTCCATGCCACTCTATCCTGTGCAAGCTTCTTCATCTCCCAGTACTTACTGCAATCTACATCCTTCTGAATCTTCTTAGTGTATTCATCTCTTGGCCTCCCTCTACTATTTTTACCCTCCACACTGCCCTCCAATGCTAAATTTGGGATCCCTTGGTGCCTCAGAACATGTCCTACCAACCCGCCCCTTCTTCTTGTCAAGTTGTGCCACAAACTCCTCTTCTCCCCAGTTCTATTCAATATCTCCTCATTAGTTACGTGATCTACCCATCTAATTTTCAGCATTCTTCTGTAGCACCACATTTCGAAAGCTTCTATTCTCTTCTTGTCCAAACTAGTTCTCGTCCATGTTTCACTTCCATGCATGGCTACACTCCATACAAATACTTTCAGAAACAACTTCCTGGCACTTCAATCTATTCTCGATCTTAACAAATTTCTCTTCTTCAGAAACGCTTTCCTTGTCATTTCCAGTCTACATTTTATATCCTCTCTACTTTGACCATCATCAGTTACTCAGCTCCCCAAATAGCAAAACTCCTTTACTACTTTAAGTGCCTCATTTCCAAATCTAATTCCCTCAGCATCACCCGACTTAATTCGACTACATTCCATTATCCTCATTTTGCTTTTGTTGACGTTCATCTTATAGCCTCCTTTCAAGACAGTGTCCACTCCGTTCAGCTGCTCTTCCAGGTCCTTTTCTGTCTCTGACAGTATTACAATGTCATCGGCGAACCTCAAAGTTTTTATTTCTTCTCCATGGATTTTAATTTCTACTCCGAATTTTGCTTTTGTTTCCTTTACTGCTAGCTCAATATACAGATTGAATAACATCGGGGACAGGCTACAACCCTGTCTCACTCCCTTCTCAACCACTACTTCCCTTTCGTGTCCCTCGACTCTTATAACTGCCATCTGGTTTCTGCAAAAGTTGTAAATAGCCTTTCGCTCCATGTATTTCACACCTGCCACCTTTAGAATTTGAAAGAGAGTATTCCAGTCCACATGGTCAAAAACTTTCTCTAAGTCCACAGATGCTAGAAATGTAGGTTTGCCTTTCCTTAATCTATTTTCTAAGTCGTAGGGTCAGTATTGCCTCACGTGTTCCAACATTTCTACGGAATCCAAATCGATCTTCCCCGAGGTCGGCTTCTACCAGTTTCTGCATTCCTCTGTAAAGAATTCGTGTTAGTATTCTACAGCTGTGACTTATTAAACTGATAGTTCGGTAATTTTCACATCTGTCAGCACTTGCTTTCTTTGGGATTGGAATTATTATATTTTTCTTGAAGTCTGAGGGTATTTCGCCTGTCTCATACATCTTGCTCACCAGATGGTAGAGTTTTGTCACGACTGGCTCTCCCAAGGCCGTCAGTAGTTCCAATGTCTACTCCCGGGGCCTTGTTTCGACTCAGGTCTTTCAATGCTCTGTCAAACTCTTCAAGCAGTATCGCATCTCCCATACATAAGTATACTTATTTTTAAAATGTATATGGACTCTCGGAATGCACTTCACATTGACGATGAAACACAGAAATTGCGTCGGGATTTAATACAAAAGGCATAATAATAAATAGTGACTCTTCTAATTGTTTGTGATTTGCTTTGAGCGTTTCATGGGAGACCAGTATTAGATTCCGATGCTCCACAACATTTGAAAAGAATCTGAAGGAAAGCCGGATGTTGTGGCCGTGCGGTTCTAGGCGCTTCAGTTTGGAACCGCGTGACCGCTACGGTCGCAGGTTCGAATCCTGCCTCGGGCATGGATGTGTGTGATGTCCTTAGGTTAGTTAGGTTTAAGTAGTTCTAAGTTCTAGGGGACTGATGACCATAGATGTTAAGTCCCATAGTGCTTCGAGCCATTTGAACCAATCTGAAGAAAGTCACGACAAAGTGTTCCTGGAAACGTCAGCAATTGTCACTCTTTCGGAGGGAACTCTTCAGTACCCGGAGTCTTCTGTTTTCCTCGCCAGGTTCTACCGCCCTGTTGTCATTCCCGACACCTGCGCGTAAAGAACCGTTTCTAATAAAAGGGGAACCGGAGACGGAATGAGGAGGAACTGGGCGAGAAGTAGCAAGGTGGGTGAAAAATAGCAGGGTAAGGTGCGAAGTGGGGGAGAGGGTCCGAGCCAGCGGTGAGAATTACATTCTGTCCCCAGCAGGCGGAGTGGGGCGACGGGAGGTGGATATCCTGTACCTGCTGAAACCGAGGTGCGTAAAAAACTGAACGGGTCTCTCTCGTATTACTGCCGACGTCTTCAACTGCATGTTTGTAAGCTGTCTTAGAGCGTGTGGCGGCGGCCAGGTACATTCTTGGAACCATTTGTCCTTCTTGCTTTTTCACTCGCAGATCGTATGCGGGATGATTAATTCTCCTTGCCGCTTTGTACTGTAACACCCCACCCGTCACTTATCTGGTTTTGGCTTGTGTTCACCCCAGCTAATTGACTAACAGATCAACAGAGAGTGCAAAACTGCCGCAATATCGGATAACGCAAAGAAAGTAATAAGGCCCTGTGACTCCTGATTGAACTTCGGTGGCAATGGTGACATCAATTGATTCATAAATCATCACTTTTAATTAAAAAGTGGTGCACATTGATGTCATATTCAGCTATTGAACACCAGATGCAAATGTTGAACATAAAATTAATTAAGAAAATGACTTGGGATTTCAACTACATGATTGAAAACAGATGCAGTCGATTAGCACAAATTTATTTTGACTCCCGCCTTTCATCATCACATTACATGAGTCTCCTATCAGGCAGTGGTAATAAATTGCGTTTACGTGGAGTAAAGCGCGATAAATCAAAATTAATTCCTATCGACTGACCCAGGCGCAATGCGAAGTGCGAGAAGAATTCCCCAATACACGGCCCATCAAACCCATGTGGAAACTTTGCCGGCGTGATCCAACAAATTAATCAGTGTCCTAATTCAAGCAGGAGCGGGTGCAATATCACCGAATTCAGCGCTATTTACGAAGCAACAGAACAAACAAAAGTATCTGCATTACTACATTCAGTTACAGTGGTGATATCATAGATTGCCAAGAGACAGCAGAGTTGATTAGATGGCATTGTACTAGGTTTGGTACCTCAAGTTACACGAATTAGACAAGTAGCAAAGTTAAGTACTATATTGTAATAACATGCTGTTAATAAAATAAATGTGATGCGTTGTTTCTTATTATGTTGCTAGAGAACTTTTAGATAGCACAAATAACATCATTTGTAATCATATTAGCTGAGTATCCGGAGTTTCCTGTGTATCTATTTATTCCAATATTCTGTTCGGCCATCTCCTCCTCTCCCCACTCTCAGTCTATCCCCTCCCGCCATTCCACCTGTCCATCTGGTCCTGCCAACACTCTCTGTCCATTAGCTCCTTTCCCCTCTCCCTGCCCATCTGCTCCTCGCCCCTCTCTCCATTCATCTCCAACTTCTCCTTCGCTCTCACTATCCATCTTCTCCTACCCTCTTCTCTCTCCACGTTACCACCCCCAACCCCAATAGCAGGCTGCTGGTTCTTACCTCCACAGTATTTATTTTCAGATAGCAAGTAGTATATGTACCAAGTTTGATTGAAATCGGTCAGGTGGTTTAGGAGGAGATGTGGAACACACGTACATACATATATACACTCCTGGAAATTGAAATAAGAACACCGTGAATTCATTGTCCCAGGAAGGGGAAACTTTATTGACACATTCCTGGGGTCAGATACATCACATGATCACACTGACAGAACCACAGGCACATAGACACAGGCAACAGAGCATGCACAATGTCGGCGCTAGTACAGTGTATATCCACCTTTCGCAGCAATGCAGGCTGCTATTCTCCCATGGAGACGATCGTAGAGATGCTGGATGTAGTCCTGTGGAACGGCTTGCCATGCCATTTCCACCTGGCGCCTCAGTTGGACCAGCGTTCGTGCTGGACGTGCAGACCGCATGAGACGACGCTTCATCCAGTCCCAAACATGCTCAATGGGGGACAGATCTGGAGATCTTGCTGGCCAGGGTAGTTGACTTACACCTTCTAGAGCACGTTGGGTGGCACGGGATACATGCGGACGTGCATTGTCCTGTTGGAACAGCAAGTTCCCTTGCCGGTCTAGGAATGGTAGAACGATGGGTTCGATGACGGTTTGCATGTACCGTGCACTATTCAGTGTCCCCTCGACGATCACCAGTGGTGTACGGCCAGTGTAGGAGATCGCTCCCCACACCATGATGCCGGGTGTTGGCCCTGTGTGCCTCGGTCGTATGCAGTCCTGATTGTGGCACTCACCTGCACGGCGCCAAACACGCATACGACCATCATTGGCACCAAGGCAGAAGCGACTCTCATCGCTGAAGACGACACGTCTCCATTCGTCCCTCCATTCACGCCTGTCGCGACACCACTGGAGGCGGGCTGCACGAGGTTGGGGCGTGAGCGGAAGACGGCCTAACGGTGTGCGGGACCGTAGCCCAGCTTCATGGAGACGGTTGCGAATGGTCCTCGCCGATACCCCAGGAGCAACAGTGTCCCTAATTTGCTGGGAAGTGGCGGTGCGGTCCCTTACGGCACTGCGTAGGATCCTACGGTCTTGGCGTGCATCCGTGCGTCGCTGCGGTCCGGTCCCAGGTCGACGGGGACGTGCACCTTCCGCCGACCACTGGCGACAACATCGATGTACTGTGGAGACCTCACGCCCCACGTGTTGAGCAATTCGGCGGTACGTCCACCCGGCCTCCCGCATGCCCACTATACGCCCTCGCTCAAAGTCCGTCAACTGCACATACGGTTCACGTCCATGCTGTCGCGGCATGCTACCAGTGTTAAAGACTGCGATGGAGCTCCGTATGCCACGGCAAACTGGCTGACACTGACGGCGGCAGTGCACAAATGCTGCGCAGCTAGCGCCATTCGACGGCCAACACCGCGGTTCCTGGTGTGTCCGCTGTGCCGTGCGTGTGATCATTGCTTGTACAGCCCTCTCGCAGTGTCCGGAGCAAGTATGGTGGGTCTGACACACCGGTGTCAATGTGTTCTTTTTTCCATTTCCAGGAGTGTACATATAAAATGTTTCCCAGAAGTGTCGCAACAGATTTCGCGGGGTTGTACAGGAAGTCTGGACGACTCTGCGACCAGAAATGTTGTCTGACGACGCTACATAACGCCGAAACTACTAGGCGCTGCGCCTGTCGCTAGGCCAACCCTTCAACAGGAAACATGATTTTGTTCTCTGGCGCAGTTTATTCTTTTCCTGCATATCGAAAAAAAAATGAGATTTTAGAGGGTTCAAGGAGAAAAATAAACTGCAGATGGAAACCCACATCCAAACCCTTCATCCACTGAGGCAGGACCTATCTCCGCAGCAGCTATAACCATCTTCTCCACTGGCGACCGGGCCAATACGTCGCGAACACTGAATAACAAACAACATTCGAGATGTTCCGATTACGATCCGTCAGCGCGCAAAGTCGCATTTGCTGTCGTGGGGGTGGTCTAGCGCAGGCGCCAGCGTCTATAGCTTCGAAGCTCTGTAGCGTCGTTTGATGACTTTTCCGGACACCAGTTTCTGTGCTCGATTTCTTCCTCAAGACGTCCTCTACAACATCTCGAAGTTTGTCGCAATATATGTGGAGCACCCTGCGTAGATACACACATCCATTTTTGTAATGTAGGTTTTCAAAACATTTTGGGGTCAAATTGAAGAATGTGTTAGTGGGTCGACAGCCGATTATATTCAGATGGAGAACGAATGGTCAGACATGCGTATTTATAGTGTTATGGACGTACACAGCGTACACTGCATAACAACACAGCTTGCAGTAAGTGTTCAAAGCCTCCCCGTTTGCCTGCTCCACGTTACCTGTTGCTCCTGCCACAGTTCCTTGTTATTCGCGGGAAAATATGGTTTCAACGCGACGATGAACCAGCCCACACCGATGTTAATGTCTGCGAGCACCTCAACAACACGTATCCTTATCGTTGAATTGCAAGGGGACATCGCCGGATCTCAGACCTCTGGAGTTTCTCCTCTGGGGTTACGTAGAGACGTTGGTGTATGAAACCCGCTTAGAAACGGACGAAGACCTGCTTGCTAGGTTCCAAGCTGCCTGTCTGCTCGTAAAACAGATACCAGGGATCTTTGAGAGAGCGTGGCCTAACTTCATGAGCCGTTGCCCGGCAACCGTTGAGACTGGCGTCGTTACTTTGAACAATTACTATGAGCTACACTCTTGTTATGTGGTGAATGCTGCGTATGTGCATAAGACGGTAAATATGTACAGGGTGGTCAAAAAGCCAGTATAAATTTGAAAACTTAATAAACCACGGAATAATGTAGATAGAGAGGTAAAAATTGACACACATGCTTGGAATGACACGGAGTTTTATTAGAACAAAAAGAAACAAAGTTCACAAAATGTCCGACGGATGGCGCTGGACAGCAAAACGTCAGTAACGGCTACCGCGACGGGTGAGAGGTACGCCCATATGTTACAGAATCGCAACAACCCCAGCCTGGCTGATAAACACCTGCTGGAACGTACGGTGTTTATGCAGGATGGCGCTCCACCCCACATTGCTAGACGCGTGAAAGATCTCTTGCGCGCGTCGTCTGGTGATGATCGTGTGCTCAGCCGCCATTTTCGTCGTGCTTGGCCTTCCAGGTCCCCAGACCTCAGTCCGTGCGATTATTGGCTTTGGGGTTACCTGAAGTCGCAAGTGTATCGTGATCGACCGACATCTCTAGGGATGCTGAAAGACAACATCCGACGTCAATGCCTCACCATAACTCCATACATGCTGTACAGTACTGTTGTGAACATTATTCCTCGACTACAGCTATTGTTGAGGAATGATGGTGGACATATTGAGCATTTCCTGTAAAGACCATCATCTTTGCTTTGTCTTACTTTGTTATGCTAATTATTGCTATTGTGATAAGATGAAGCGCCATCTGTCGGATATTTTTGAATTTATTCCGTGATTTATTCAGTTTTCAAATTTATACTGACTTTCTAATCACCCGGTATTTCCGACGATTGGTTCCCTATCTCAGTGTGATCGGTTGCGGACCTTCTATCACAAAGTGTTCAATTAGAACCAAACGATTTGAGACATCGTGTTTGTATGGACTGATAGGCATCAAATACGAAACTGCAGAGCGAGGTATTAACAATATTAATGGCTTTGCAAGCTTTCTGTAAATTTCACTCCTCGACTGCATCTACATCTACATTTATACTCCGCAAGTCACCCAATGGTGCGTGGCGGAGGGCACTTTACGTGCCACTGTCGTTACCTCCCTTTCCTGTTCCAGTCGCGTTCGTTCGCGGGAAGAACGACTGCCGGAAAGCCTCCGTGCGCGCTCGAATCTCTCAAATTTTACATTCGTGATCTCCTCGGGAGGTATAAGTAGGGGGAAGCAATATATTCGATACCTCATCCAGAAACGCACCCTCTCGAAACCTGGACAGCAAGCTACACCGCGATGCAGAGTGCCTCACTTGCAGAGTCTGCCACTTGAGTTTGCTAAACATCTCCGTAACGCTATCACGCTTACCAAATAACCCTGTGACGAAACGCGCCGCTCTTCTTTGGATCTTCTCTATCTCCTCCGTCAACCGGATCTGGTACGGATCCCACACTGATGAGCAATACTCAAGTATAGGTCGAACGAGTGTTTTGTAAGCCACCTCGTTTGTTGATGGACTCTCCCAATGAACTCAACCTGGCACCCGCCTTACCAACAATTAATTTTATACGATCATTCCACTTCAGATCGTTCCGCACGCATACTCCCAGATATTTTACAAAAGTAACTGTTACCAGTGTTTGTTCCGCTATCATATAATCATACAATAAAGGATCCTTCTTTCTATGTATTCGCAGTACATTACATTTGTCTATGTTAAGGGTCAGTTGCCACTCCCTGCACCAAGTGCCTATCCGCTGCAGACCTTCCTGCATTTCGCTGCAATTTTCTAATGCTGCGACTTCTCTGTATACTACAGCATCATCCGCGAAAAGCCGCATGAAACTTCCGACACTATGTAGTAGGTCATATATATATATATATATATATATATATATATATATATATATATATATATATATATATATTGTGGAAAGCAATGGTCCCATAACAGTCCCCTGTGGCACGCCAGAGGTTACTTTAACGTCTGTAGACGTCTCTCCATTCAGAACAACATGGTGTGTTCTGTTTGCTAAAAACTCTTCAATCCAGCCACAGAGCTGGTCTGATATTCCGCAGGCTCTTACTTTGTTTATCAGGCGACCGTACGGAACTGTATCGAAAGCTTTCCGGAAGTCAAGGAAAACGGCATCTACCAGGGAGCCTGTAGCTAACATTTTCTGGGTCTGATGAACAAATAAATCTGAGTTGGGTCTCACGCGATCGCTGTTTCCGGAATCCATGTTGATTCCTACAGAGTAGATTCTGGGTTTCGAGAAATGACAGCGGTTGCTGAGAGATATCTACGCGGCATTGTTTTTGGTCAAAATTCAACTATCTCGGAACAAACTTTGGTGCTACACGTTTCACGTCCAAAACATCCGAAAAAATTGTTCAAATAACTCACGGGTTTGCTGCCGGGTGACGTCGTCGAACACCGTCTCCGAAAAAATTGCTTGACGTGAGACAAAGAATATGTCGCCATCATCAGCAACCTCTCTGATGGTGATACGGCGATTTTCCAGAAACATTTTCTGTACTTGTGCCACACTGTCACCAATGTGCTTGGGCGTCCAGTGTGGTCGTTGTCTTCACCGTGTTCTGAACCCTCTTTGAAACGTTTATACCAGGGCTTCCCAACCTTTTCAGCTCGCGGACCCGTTCTTCAGTCGAAAATCCATGGCGGACCCCTAGTCAGTCAAGAGCACAGTAACTTTAAATTTCAGAGCGAAACCCATGGGAACCGAAAGCTTCGTAATGGAAGTGCCATGTTCCCAATGACCCCCCCTCCCCCCCCCCCCCCCCACAGAAGTATCAATAGTCTTTGGTTTAGAGATGAATGAAAACAACTTGAAATTAACGACCCAATATGAATTCCCACTGTATCCGGACACTTACTAGTGGATTTACTCCCTTTGTTCAATACACTATAGCCTGATTAAAATTACTTGATAATTCCTCCAAGAACAATCAACGTCACGTCCAAACTGTTCGTTATTGACAAGCTGCCGCTAATGGTCTGTTCACTTCCACTATTTGGCTACTGTAGTGTAAGGAGCAGTCGTATGTGTGTGTGTGTGGGAGGGGGGGGGGGGGGTTGGGTGGGTGGGTGGGTGTGGTCTTTCGTGAGATCCGAAGAAAAATGTTCAAATGTATGTAAAGCCTTCCTTCCTCCCTCCTCATTCATTTCAACTGGAAACTTCCCTTGTTGTGAAGGCGATGGAGAAACTGCACCCTTCTTCAATGATCCTGACTTCAGCCATCGATCCATATTAGAAGTAATAAACTGGTCAAAAATCGACTTATGAAGTAGGTAGTGCACTGACAAAGCAAGTTTAACATTTAACGATGCCTGGGGCCGCATACGTGCCAGCGAGCGCTGCGATTGGTCGACAAAGCTCGCTCCGCGCATGCGTAAAAGGTTTCAGCGCATCTAGCGCCGTGAGCCGGCGCACAAACGACACCCGTATTGTTGCTAAACAGTCGATCAGAGAAGCCGCATTCTCCGGCACTAAACTGCGTATACGTTTTTAATATTTTTTTGTGGGATCTTTCCTAATTTAAAAAACCTCTCTCACACCGGCCTGATTTAGCTTCACTGATCAGGATAGTAAAAAGATGCGTATGTTAAGGGAATTTTCATTCACAAAGCAGGCTTATCACATTCACACAGTTCAATACTGTTCTATCCTGATTAAATTGAGCTTAACTTAAATTCGATAGGGCAGTGAAGCAATTTCGAAGTCTCGGTGCGACGAAAATTGTCAGTCGATCTCCTGAAAACATTTGTAATAATTATTAACTTTCGGTGATCACATGGGGAAGACCGGAGATCTGCTGGTGAGACCGTGTTAGCCTATTCATTACAAGTAATAAACTGGATATCTTGAGCATACAAAACGGCAGGTTCGTCCAGTGTAAATCAGACGTTCCCCATTGATCCCGTGCAACACAGCGTAGTAAGCAGACACTGTCAGTAATAATCAATTAAATAATACGCGAACACACTTACTTTAGTTTAGTTCATGTATTAAATTCCTTCTCATACAGAATCTCATCAAGATGGCGAACACTGGACTCGCATTCGGGAGGACGACGGTTCAATCCCGCGTCCGGCCATCCTGATTTAGGTTTTCCGTGATTTCCCTAAATCACTCCAGGCCAATGCCGGGATGGTTCCTCTGAAAGGGCACGGCCGACTTCCTTCCCCATCCTTCCCTAATCCGATGAGACCGATGACCACGCTGTCTGGTCTCGTTCCCCAAACCAACCAAGATGGCGACTAGCTCAACAATACATACATACACAGCCTCCTTCTTTCACGGCTAATCGGCAAGCATTGCCTCATTCTTTTCATAAGAGAAAACAGATAGCAGAGAAGCTATTCCATGGAGTAAATGGACGCTCCAAGGAATAATAGGGCTTGAAACTACTTTGCATTGATAATCATCGTATATTAAAGTTTAGGAATCGGTAAGATAAGAAGAGATATTTCGACATACGTACTGAGTTATATAATTTACAAAATTTCTGAAAATATCGCGGAGAGACCGCTGCAAGAGACATTACACGTTCTCACTTAGGAAGCGCAAAGGCTGCTTGGGAATACGACTTGAAGTAAAAGTACACATGTTTTTCACACGAAAAAAAAAAACAGTGATGAATTTGATTTTCACAATTTTATTCAATAATTTTACTCATTATTTTACACGATTTGGTGAAAGGTGGCCGCGGACCCCCTAGAAAGAGCCAGCGGACCCCTAAGGAGTCCGCTGACCACAGGTTTGGAAGCCCTGGTTTATACTAATCACAGACTCTTGTCTTACTCACAGTAGAGTCTCCAAAAGGCCACACTCAACATTTAGAAAGCGGTGCTGCACTTCATTCCGTTTTCAAGCGAGATTTAATGTAAATTCTTTGACCCACCTTTTTCATAAGTAAAAATTCGCCGAGCATTCGAAAACACGTATAACTTTTTTGACTCTTACATCTAACATATTTTTGACATTATTGTGTGTGCGTGTGTGTGTGTGTGTTGTGCCAGCCGCAGCCTGTTGTCTTTCGTGTTCCAGTGGCCGCGTGGAACGACTCATGCGACTTCAGCGAGCAGTGCCTGGCCACCACGGACAAGACGGTCTGCAGGGCGGGCCGCTGCGTCTGCATGTACCAGATGCGCGCCGAGCGGCAGGCGGACGGCTCCACCAAGTGCCTAGGTGAGTAGCTGGGCGCGGCCGCGCTGTGGCACACGCCGTCTCCAGCACCGGCAGTAAAGGAATCGACCGAAAAAAAAGCGAGCGCAGCACTGGCCGATGCGTGACTTGACAGAACTTCCACCCGCTTTCAAGTCAGTCGGTCACATGTTCCCACAGATCAATCGAGCGTTTGTTTCTGTCGAAATGGAACCGCGCGACCGCTACGGTCGCAGGTTCGAATCCTGCCTCGGCCATGGACGTATGTGATGCCCTTAGGTTAGTTAGGTTTAAGTAGTTCTAAGTTCTAGGGGACTGATGACCTAAGAAGTTGAGTCCCCTAGTGCTCAGTGTGCTGTCACCGCCACACACCACACTTGCTAGGTGGTAGCCTTTAAATCGGCCGCGGTCCGTTAGTATACGTCGGACCCGCGTGTCGCCACTATCAGTGATTGCAGACCGAGCGCCGCCACACGGCAGGCCTAGAGAGACTCCCTAGCACTCGGCCCAGTTGTACAGCCGACTTTGCTAGCGATGGTTCACTGCCTACATACGCTCTGATTTGCAGAGACGACAGTTTAGCATAGCCTTCAGCTACGTCATTTGCTACGACCTAGAAGGCGCCATATGCAGTTGCTATGTCTTCTGAACAGATAATATCGTGAATCATGTACCGTCAAGAGCGACGTTCATCATAATGGATTAAAGTTAAGTATGAAACTAATTGCGTCCGCTTTCTGAATTCTAATTCCTTGTCATGTTCCAGACCTCACGCCATTATAGTTCTTCCCTCTTCACGCCAGCCTGTATGAGCTAAACGCGTGCAATTCGGCCTCCTCTAGTAACACGGTGTTGGCTCTTCAGGCAACACAACACTCAGACCCATTTGAACTATATTTTTTTCTGTCGAAATGATGACGAACAAGTCAATTTACAGGACATGTATGCATGACTAATTTTATCATCAAGGTACATACATATTTTTCAATCCCTCTCACGCAACTAACTTAAAAACATGGTTTTCTACCTGTTTTCGTATATACAGGGTGGTCCATTGATCGTGACCGGGCCGGCCGGTGTGGGCGTGAGGTTCTAGGCGCTTCAGTCTGGAACCGCGTGACCGCTACAGTCGCAGGTTCGAATCCGGCCGCGGGTATGGATGTGTGTGATGTCCTTAGGTTACTTAGGTTTAAGTAGTTCTAAGTTCTAGGGGACTGATGACCACAGCAGTTAAGTCCCATAGTGCTCAGAGCCATTTGATCGTGACCGGACCAAATATCTCACGAAATAAGCGTCAAGCGAAAAAACTACAAACAACGAAACTTGTCTACCTTGAAGGGGGGAACCCGATGGCGCTATGGTTGGACCGCTACATGGCACTCCCATGGGTCAAACGGATATCAACTGCCTTTTTTTAAAAAGGAAACCCCATTTTTATTATATATTCTTGTAGTACATAAAGAAATATGAATGTTTTAATTCGACCACATTTTTCGCTTTGTGACAGATGGCACTGTAATAGTAACAAACATATGGCTCACAATTTTAGACGAACAGTTGGTAACAGGTAGGTTTTTTTAAAATTAAAATACAGAACGTAGGTACGTTTGAACATTTTATTTAGGTTGTTCCAATATGATACATGTACCTTTGTGAACTTATCATTTCTGAGAACACATGCTGTTACAGCGTGGTTACCTGTAAATATCACATTAACAGAATAAATGCTCAAAATGAAGTCCGTCAACCTCAATGCATTTAGCAATACGTGTAACAACATTCCTCTCAACAGCAAGTAGTTCGCCTTCCGTAATGTTCGCACATGCATTGACAATGCGCTGACGCATGTTGTCAGGCGTTGTCGGTGGATCACGATAGCAAATATCCTTCAACTTTCCCCACAGAGAGAAAGCCGGGGACGTCAGATCCGGTGAACGGGCGGGCCATGGTATGGTGCTTCGACGATCAATCCACCTGTAATGAAATATGATATTCAATACCGGTTCAACCACAAGCGAGCTATGTGCCGGACATCCATCACCATTCTGTCATGCAGTACATCGCCATTCTGTCATGCAGTGAAACATCTTGTTGTAACATCGGTAGAACATTACGTAGGAAATCAGCATACATTGCACCATTTAGATTGCCATCGGTAAAATGGGGGCTAATTATCCTTCCTCCCATAATGACGTACCATACATTAAACCGCCAAGGTCGCTGATGTTCCACTTATCGCAGCCATCGTGGATTTTCCGTTGCCCAATAGTGCATATTATGCCGGTTTACGTTACCGCTGTTGGTGAATGACGCTTCGTCGCTAAATAGAACGCGTGCAAAAAATCTGTCATCGTCTCGTAATTTCTCTTGTGCCCAGTGGTAGAACTGTACACGACGTTCAAAGTCGTCGCCATGGAATTCCTGGTGTATAGAAATATGGTACGGGTGCAATCGATGTTGATGTAGCATTCTCACCACCGACGTTTTTGAGATTCCCGATTCTCGCGCAATTTGTCTCCTACTGATGTGCTGATTAGCCGCGACAGCAGCTAAAACACCAACTTGGGCATCATCATTTGTTGCAGGTCGTGACTGACGTTTCACATGTGGCTGAACACTTCCTGTTTCCTTAAATAACGTAACTATCCGGCGAACGGTCCGGACACTTGGGTGGTGTCGTCCAGGATACCGAGCAGCATACATAGCACACGCCCGTTGGGCTTTTTGGTCACAATAGCCATACATCAACACGATATCGACCTTTTCCGCAATTGTTAAACGGTCCATTTTAACACGGGTAATGTATCACGAAGCAAATACCGTCCGCACTGGCGGGATGTTACGTGATACCACGTACTTATGCGTTTGCGACTATTACAGCGCGATTTATCACAAAGCGAAAAAAGTGGTTCAACTGAAACATTCATATTTCTTTACGTACTACACGAATATGTAATAAAAAATGGGGGTTCCTATTTTTAAAAAACGCAATTGATATCCGTTTGACCTATGGCAGCGCCCTCTAGCGGGCCAACCATAGCGGCATCTGGTTTCCCCATTCAAGTTAGACGAGTTTCGTTCTTTGTAGTTTTTTCGTTTGATGCTTATTTCGTGAGATATTTGGCCCGGTCACTATCAATGGACCACCCCGTATATGTATAATCGTTCCTGTCATTGCCATACGTCTGTTTCGTGCAATTAGACACCACATCCAGTGCTGCAAATGGTTACCATGCGTTCCGACACATCCTTCATTTCTCCTTCTCAGCAAATCACGCACTCCTTCAAATACTGTATTCGAATTGCGCACATGCGTTGGTCACACTCTCTGCACATTGACGATGGGTTCGGCCCTTAAATGTCCCAACACCCAGAAATTCAATAGAGTCAGGCCCGGCAAACGAGGAGGCCAAGCCACTAGACGTTCTCGACCAATCCGTCACCAGTGAAACGTTGCGGTGAAGTACTGCCGCACGACCCACATAACATAGGGCGGCGCCTCGTCGTGCATAAATCACAGTGGTTCTCTCTCCGCAAGGCTAACGTTCCCCAAAGTCCAGCTCCGTAGCAGAGTGGTCGTTCCCCTCCTGGCACGGACGGCTGTTTACTTCTAGGCCACGGAGTACTCACGCGAGTAAGTACGCTATAGACGCAAATGGCTCAGTCGTATGTAAAGTCAACCATCAAGATCAGCTTCGCTAATGGATTTGCGAGGCCATGAACTTTCGAAATTGAAAGATTCATACGGGAAGAGATCAGAATACATCCACAGGACCTGATCACCCACCTCTCTAGCACCAGTAGCGTGGTTTACCGTAAACTGATCAACGACGGAGTATGTGATAAAATTGTACGCGACCATAAGAATAGCTAAAATTCAAACAATCTGATGGCAGTGTGGGGATGATGTCAATCAATCACTTGGGACACCCTACTCTGCACTATTTTGATGTCTGGCCTTCCCTTTGAAGTCCCGGAAGACATTTTGGTCGATGCTTTATTTATTTATTTATTCATCCGTGGAACAATATATATTGTATGGATGGCGTCAGTTTATAATACATGAGCACACATACGTTTACAATGAAACAGATTTCTCATATTTTATGTAGTTTTTATAACTAGTCATACACACATTTATAATTACATCATATTTTGGTGATAATGTTGCTAATAATCTACATCTATGTTAGATATTCTTTTACAGTATAACAACTTTTACTTACTAAGAAGGTTTGAAGCTTTTGTCTGAAAGTGAGGGGCTTATTTATTTCTTTAGTTTCCTGTGGTAATTTGTTATACAGTTTTATCCCATTATAAAATATACTTTTTTGCGTCTTTACCTTGTTCTTTCTATCTAGATGGAGATGGTGACAAGATCTTGTTTCATGGTCATGTATTATGCTGTTTATGTTATACGTGTTGAGATTTTTCTTAATGAACATTATGTTCTGAAAGATATACTCACAAGAAACAGTTAGAATGCCTAGCTTTCTAAATAATTCTAGACAGTGGGCCCTGTTGTTGCTGTTTGTTATTATCCTTATGGCTTTTTTTTGTACTTCGAACACAGTTTGTATGTTACTGGCACTTGTACCCCAAAACATGATCCCATAGCTGAGGACTGAGTGTAGATATCCGTAATATGTTATTTTAAGACAGGTATTATTGCATACCGGTGCAAGGATTCTAAGAGAATAGCATGCTGTGGATAATTTCTTTGCCAATATGTTGACATGGTTTGTCCATTTCAGCTGGCTGTCTACATTCATCCCTAAGAATTTGGTACTTGTTACACATTCTAATTCATTATTATTAACTTTTATTCTAGTGGCATTGTGTTTTTTGTTCAATTGGAAGTTAATATACTTAGTTTTCTGTACATTTATGGTTACTTTACTTTTTAATGACCAGTTGTGGACATCACTGAGAGCCTCGTTTGCTCTTTCTAACAGTTGTGTTGTATTTTCACCTGTTATTATTATGTTGCTGTCATTAGCAAAAAGTATTTTTTCTCCATTCTGATACATTGTGGGAAGTCGTTAATGTATATAAGAAACAATATTGGGCCTAATACACTTCGCTGTGGGACGCCTATATTCACATGTTCTGGGTCAGACAGGTGTTTTACAAGGGAATTGTTTGAAACTTGTGATATCTCAACTCATTGAACTCTGTTTTCCAAGTATGATTTAAACCACTTCTTTGACACATCTCTTATCCCTATTTGCCCTAATTTATGAAGTAAGATTTTGTCAACTGTATCAAAGGCCTTTGACAAGTCTAGAAAGATACCACTTACATTTTCACCTTTGTCCAGTGCTTCTAAAATTACTTTAGTGAACTGTGCTGTAGCAGATTGTGTGCCTTTTCCGGGCCTAAAACCAAATTGGGCATTGGAAAGAAGGTTATATTTATTCAGGTCATTTAGCAGTCTCTTTTTGACTAGTATTTCTAATATTTTAGAAATGATAGACAGTATAGAAATCGGCCTGTAGTTCTCTACATTTTCCACATCTCCGTTTTTAGGATAGGTAAAACTTTTGTTTGTTTTAGGTAGTCCGGAAAGTATCCAGATTCGAAAGATTCATTAATTATGTCTGTAAATGGGCCCTTTGTGGAGTCTATAGATTCTTTAATTACGCAGACTGGGATTTCATCAAGTCCTAATGAAGTTTTATTTTTAGTTGGTGTACTACTAGTTCCACTTCCCTTTCTGTAGTCGGCAAGAGCACCATTGAGTTTATTGGCTGGTTCTGAGTAGGTAAATCATACGTATCTGGAAATTTCTGCTGTAATTTTTTTGCAATACTACTGAAATGTGAGTTTACAAAATCAGCTAATTTTTTAGGGTAACCTACTGGTACACCTTAGTGTTTAATATGTGAATTGCGGTCCTTTTTAGCAGAGTTAGATGTTTCCTGTTTGAAGATGTTCCAGGCTGCTTTGCTTTACAACCATCTGGACGTGAACTCAGCCGTATCGCCAAAAAATTGATCACTTTTGAACGTACCCCATTCTTAACGGGGTGAGGTAAGTTCAGATCGAGCTTAAACAGCAAATCCCGTCTTATCTTCTTATTGGTTGTTGTAGAGCGGTAATTATTTACGACAGGCATCCCAAGACCTGCTCGGGTTGTACCAAGGAAAGCCACGTACACTCATAGAGCGTCCAAGGGATTATAATTCAAGCACCGACGGGCGAAGCAGTGTCCACACCCACGAAAGCATCCACGCCTCATACGTATGGTACTGCCTTCCGAAAGCATTTCCCTTGCACATTCCCCCAATATCAAACGGCACAGTCGACACACGTGGATGACAATGCGTCCCAAATGTCAAGCGAGGAAAGCTCCGCTGAGCAGTTGCAACAGAAGTTCGATGCCGCAGGAACGAATATGGAATTCGGCTGGCTGGTGGTATCGACGGCCACTACTGTCCCCAACATGCAAGACAACGGGACTTGGAAATAGCATTCGGATCTGGATATGTAAGTACGACAGCACAGTTACCAAAACAGCGAAAGAAAAGATGTCGCACGCCATCAGGCGACTGCTTCGTATAGGAGAAGATGAATGCAAATGGGCAGACGATGACGACACCACAGAAGAGAGTACTGGGGTGTCTGACGAAGACCGACGTTACACCACCGAAAGCGATTGCCCTCTCCAGCGAGACCTATAAGGCGGACCCCAGGAAGTTCCAGAAGTGGGCGCAGTATAGGAAGATGTGGCCATAACAGCTGCGGCTTGGCAGAACAGGACTGATGGCAGGGGGAAAATCCAGTTGCCTGCAACCGCGGGTGTCACAGTTGAGGCGACACCACCGAGAGACCACTTCATAACTGATTCACAAACACCACTGACAGAGACCGCACCGACAAGTACAATGTGTGCCTAACGAGAGCGCTCCGCAACACGCTGGACGTCAAATGTCGTTCCTCGTCGTATCCATTAATACTAATACCATACTATCACGGACCATGGTGATGTTACTCAAAGATGTAGCACATGCGGCAGATTGCACACCGCTCTTTTACTGTAAGTATCCGTCGACGAATTCCCGTCCCTCTATGGTTACAGCAACTACATTACTGGCCATTAAAATTGGCTACACCACGAAGATGACGTGCTACAGACGCGAAATTTAACAGACAGGAAGAAGATGCTGTGATATGCAAACGATTAGCTTTTCAGAGCATTCACACAAGGTTGGCGCCGGTGGCGACACCTACAACGTGCTGACATGAGGAAAGTCTCCAACCGATTTCTCATACACAAACAGCAGTTGACCGGCGTTGCCTGGTGAAACGTTGTTGTGATGCCTCGTGTAAGGAGGACAAATGCGTACCGTTACGTTTCCGACTGATAAAGGTCGGATTGTAGCCTATCGCGATTACGGTATATCGTATCGCGATATTTCTGCTCGCGTTGGTCGAGAGCCAATGACTGTTAGCAGAATATGGAGTCGGTGGGTTCAGGGGAGTAATACGGAACGCCATGCTGGATCCCAACGGCCTCGTATCACTAGCAGTCGAGATGACAGGTATCTTATCCGCATGGATGTAACGGATCGTGCAGCCACATCTCGATCCCTGAGTCAACAGATGGGGACGTTTGCAAGACAACAACCATCTGCACGAACAGTTCGACGACGTCTGCAGCAGCATGGACTATCAGCTCGGAGACCGTGGATGCGCTTATCCTTGACGCTGCATCACAGACAGGACCGCCTGCGATGGTGTACTCGACGACGAACCTGGGTGCACGAATGGCAAAACGTCATTTTTTTCGGATGAATCGAGGTTCTGTTTACAACATCATGATGGTGGCATCCGTGTATGGCGACATCGCGGTGAACGCACATTGGAAGCGCGTATTCGTCATCGCCATGCTGGCGTATCACCTGCGTGATGGTATGGGGTGCCATTGGTTACACGTCTCGGTCACCTCTTGTTCGCATTGACGGCACTTTGAACAGTGGACGTTGCATTTCAGATGTGTTACGACCCGTGGCTCTACCCTTCATTCGATCCCTGCGAAACCCTACATTTCAGGAGGATAATGCAGGACCGCATGTTGCAGGTCCTGTACGGGCCTTTCTGGATACAGAAAATGTTCGACTGTTGCCCTGGCCAGCACATTCTCCAGATCTCTCACCAATTGAAAACGTCTGGTTAATGGTGGCCGAGCAACTGGCTCGTCACAATACGCCACTCACTACTCTTGATGAACTGCGGTACCGTGTTGAAGCTGCATGGCCATCTGTACCTGTACACGCCATCCAAGCTCTGTTTGACTCAATGCCCAGGCGTATCAAGGCCGTTATTACGGCCAAAGGTGGTTGTTCTGGGTACTGGTTTCTCAGAATCTATGCACCCAAATTGCGTGAAAATGTAATCACATGTCAGTTCTAGTATAATATATTTATCCAATGAATACCAGTTTATCATCTGCATTTCTTCTTGGTGTAGCATTTTTAATGGCCAGTAGTGTAGAAACACTAGCTTCACAAACCAGCACTGGCACAGCGATACTACTTACGGAAGGCGTAGTAGTGGAGGACGTCAGCTACTTATCATCGTCAAGTGGAATGGCTGTAACAGCACTTCGAGTGAGGCTTACCAACATTTACGCACCGTCAGACATGGGCAAACGAAGAGAGAGATCAGGCTTCTTCACGGAAGGAATAGTGTTGCTATTTCTAGGACGGACGCTAATTACGTCCTCGGCGTCGACATCCATTGTGTGCTGGCGCCAAATGATCAGGTCTCACGTTATAGCCCATACTCAAAATTGAGAACAGTGGTAGGAGACCTTCAGTTGGTAGATTCGTGGGAACCCTACCATTAGCACTTACCTGCTGAAATCGGGACTCATGTGACCAGGACACGGTTTTCCTGTCGTCTAGGGTCCAACCGATGTGCTCACCAGCCCAGGACAGCTTTGCTGTTACCAAAGGCACTCGCGCCCCAGGGCGGCCTGAGCGAGGCATGTCATCGACACTTCCTGTCTCTCTGTACCTCCTCCGTGTCCGAGCAACATCGCTTTGGTTCACTCCGAGATGCCTGGACACTTCCCTTGTTGAGAGCCCTTCCTGGCACAAAGTAAAAATGCGGACGCGATCGAACCGCGGTAAAACTACAGACAACACGAGCCGTGTACCTCCATCCTGGTGCAATGACCGTAACTGTTCGGCTGTTAGACCCCCTCCGTCTAATAGGCGCTGCTCATGCATGGTTGTTTACATATTTGGGCGGGTTTAGTTACATCTCTGAACAGTCAAAGGGAGTGTGTCTGTGATACAATATCCACAGTCGACGTTTATCTTCAGGAGTTCTGGGAACCGGGGTAACGTAAAACTTTTTTTGATGTGCGTAAAATCAACAATATTGCTGTCTCACTCGTTTGACCTTCTTTGGCTGCGTCTCGTTTCTAGTCCATTGCAGGTGGAAACATTTCTGCATGTCTTTCTTGCATTCACAGTGCCAGACTTGCACCTGGTGCCCGAAATTGGAACTTCCTTTTTTTTATCATTCGGCGTAAATCGGTTCCGCATTAACGCATTAGTATATCTGCCGAATTTCGCTGCCATACGATAATTACAGTCACACTGGAACTCCGTGAGTAGGTGCACTTTAATTATAACCGTACAGTACGTGAAGCTCTTTGGTAAATCTAGAACTCTGAAAGCGAATGACTCATTTATAGTAGCGCTGTATATTCGTGCAGAGTTCGCTATACTGCTGTAGGACTGAATGTTACACTTTTCCAGCGTCGCATGACGCCTTCCTTGCTTTCGTGCGCGACTCGGCTGAGCTGGAGTGACCACTTACTCGAGCAGCAGCGGTAACGACCCCTTCCCCTTAGCTGCGCATAATCGCGAAAATGCGTCCGTGCCGTGGGCGACGTTTGCGATGCACGCGATCACGCTACTTGACGTGACACTGTTGCTGTCGGCGAGGGAACTGTTGATCGATAGACGCGGATCAAATGTGTAGAATGTTGTATTATAGTAAAATATCGTTTTTTAATTTGTCTTCGCCGGCATCGCTTTGACCTGTAACAATTCTGTGTTCCGTAGCGCAAGCTTCATCTGCTTGACACTAGGACATAGGTAAATTGGTTTCATATTTTCTATTTTACGTAGATGTTTTTAAATGGTTCTGATATGTTTTATTTATCAAGACGGAAGGTTTGAATTAGCACAACTTTTAATGGTTTTCATGCGCATATATATGTATCCATGGATTTTAATGTGCGCGTGTGTCTGGCACATAGCACAAGTGCCCTCTCTCGGCGAAACTGTCTGCCCTAGTGTTTTCACACTCTCGTCACGATAGTTCATTGGCGAAGTACATCGACCGTCTGTCCGTAATCATGTTGTATAAATGGAGATGATGTTTTAACTACTGACGACGCCTTTGGCACAATTGTTTTATGAATATCCATAGCAGGATGTGATTTTAGTAAGTGACTAAACGTTTTTGTGCCTGTAATACTCTGGTAATTTTACAGTTACTTAAGCTATAGTGTTTTTTTCTTTCTCATTTCCGATGCTAAGTTTTTGCTAATGAAAGTGTCTTCCTGTTCACGGTATTTTACTTCTGATGAAGGTATATTTAGATATACCGAAACCGTGGTCAAGAATTTTAATAACTCATCTTTATCCTGCAACTGCTTTGGCTGTCATCATTTACCGTGAAGAATTTCGACAGTTGCTGTTTCAGCCGTGTTTAAAATCTTGACTTCTATCGCACTCACACAAATTCTGAAGTCCAAACAGTGCACAAGAAACAGCGTTAACAGTCTCCTCTTCACATTCAACTGCCTGCTAACATATCTTTTGTGTTTACACCTGTTCCTTGGATCATGCTCGCAACATTTTGCTGTGATGTAGAACATGACAACAAAATGGCTTCGAGGTAGCCATTTATATAACTAATTTCTTGATTCTTGAGCTATAGAAAAATTTGATGAATGTACCACAACAAAGGAAATATCACTTATACAGAAATACATTTACATGGTACAAGGAGTTCTCGAGCGGAAATGATTTCAATTTTCTTTTAAAACTTTCGCTAGCTGCCAGCACCTTTAATGAACAACGGAGTAAGTGTAGCCTACTGCGTGTAACAAGGCGCAAATCCCCATTAATGTAAGAGTACAAAATAATGATCAGTCTTTGGAAGCGGTAACATCCGTGAAGTATGTGGGTGTGACTATTCGAAATGATCTCAAATGGAATGATCAGATTACATAAGTAACGGGTAAGGTGAACTCTAGATTGCGGTTTATTGATAGAATCCTGAAGCGATGCAGTCCTTCAACAATGAAATAGCCTACAATATGTTAGTTCGTCCAGTCTTATAGTATGGTTCGTCTGTATGGGACCCTTACCAGTTGGGTCTGATTCAAGAGATTGAGAAGGTCCAAAGAAGAGCGGCAAGATTCGTGACTGGTACATTTAGCCATCGCGACAGCGTTACAAATCTCACAGAAAGTTTGAAGTGGGACGCACTTGCAGATAGACGGCGCGCTAAACGGAAGGAGCTGCTCACTAAATTCCGAAATCCGATCTTCACCGAGGATGTAGGGCACGTATTATTACCAGCAACTTTCAAATCACCACTCAAAGATCAGGGAAATAAGAGCTCGTACTGAGGCGTTCATACAGTCGTTTTTCCCTCGCGCGATCCGCGAGTGGAACAGAAGGGGTGGGGGGAATATGACTTTGGTGCGAATTGTGCCCTTCGCCACACACCACTTGGTGGCTAGCGGAGTATATATGTAGATGTAGATGTAAGAGGTGTTCAAAAATTTTTATGGTTACATACTTCGTTCCTTTCCGTGCAAGAGTAAGGTAAAATTGTGGACAATGGAGGCAGATTTTGTTCCTAGTGGTATATTTATGGAAGGTACTATTATCATCAAATTGGGATTCAAATGGTTCAGATGGCTCTGAGCACTATGAGACTTAACATCTGAGGTCATCAGTCCCCTATAACTTAGAACTACTTAAACCTAGCTAACCTAAGGACATTACACACATCCACGCCCGAGACAGGATTCGAACCTGCGACCGTACCGATCAAATTGTGCCCGGTCATTCACAATAAATCTTACAAGAGAGTAAACGTACACGGTCAGCCGTAAGCACCTGTGGAGTCTCAGAAGACGACTTGCGCGAGAACTACAAGACATACGGAAAACTGGCACTGACAAGGAATAGCATCAATTCCAGGCGCCCTGACAGGGAAACATTTCTAACTTGAAGTCATGTCTTAAGGAGAAAGAATGCGCACTGGCAGGACAGCTGTAGGGGTCAGGGATTTTCTCTGCCTTGTGATGACTGGGTGTTGTGCGATGTCCTTAGGTTAGTTGGGTTTAAGTAGTTCTAAGTTCTAGGGGACTGATGACCACAGCAGTTGAGTCCCATAGTGCTCAGAGCCATTCGAACCATTTGAACCTTAAACTAACTGATGCTAAGAAAAACACACACACACCCATGCGCGAGGGAGGACTCTAATCTTCTCCGGGAGGGGCTGCGCAATCAGTGACATGGCGCCTCTAACCACGCGGCCACCCCGCGAGGCCTACACTGATCCGACACTTTTGTGGCGTTCTGAAAAGACAGCTTTTAAACTTTTGCGCGCAGATTGTTTGTCACTCGCTCTGGTCCGGTGCAGCCGCCTAATACCCGAGCGTGGAGCACCAGTCTGTATTGCTAGGAAACGGACAACGTAACACGAAGAACAGATTTCTCCAAACTCTCTCACTCTTTAGCATTGATTATAAGTAACGCGCAAGTGGTTGCACGATCCTCGATTGCAACACGATTTTTGAGTAGAATTTCAAAAAATTAGAATCCAATTCTTTCGTAGTACCCCACCCCTCATTACCTTCAGAGTATATCAGGACAAATAAGCCCTTGGCTTCAAATATTAAGTCAAAATTGACCACGTTTCGACGCTACTATGAGCGTCGTCTTCAGAATTAAAATAACTGTTCTAAAACATATTAGGTATATAATACATTAATAAAATTAAAGTTTGTACAGAATGGAAAGAGATGCGGTACTTAAAAGTCACATTTTTTAAAAATCGAAGCTGGAAAGGCGACGTCATGAATAGTTGTAAATAAGATGGCGAGCCGCTAAGGGCTGCTCGTACTTGAGTGAACAAGGGTTGCAACAAGGGCTTATTTGTTCTAATGTAATTCTGACACGGTCACTGAACCTTAGCAGCTATGTTCAAAGTTTTACCCTCAGAGTAAATGCAACAAACAGTATATGGACGAAGATTTCTTTTGGTTTTTTTCTTTTATTTGCCAATTTAATTTAACAATTTGCTTCTAGGAATTCTGAAACGTATAATTCAAAAGTCCGAGGCAGTCCTAGAATTTTTCAGTTTTTTTTCGATGTCTGCATTTATTATTGCAAATAATAGCAACAGAAAACAGAAACATCAGTTATTTCAAAAACCGGTTATTTTGAGCGATTTTAACAGTCATGTTAGATTGGGGATGGAAAACACCAGTATAACCGAAAACCAGTCGTTTCAGCGATAACCACCATCCGAACTGGGGCGACAGCAATATAACACGCTTACGATACTCTGTTGTATTGGCCGGTGCAACACGAAGTGCTGGTTGGCCAGTTTACATTTGGTGCATTTTGGGTCACACAACATGTCGAATTTGTCTTGTATGATACACGTAGAGCGAAATTTCAAGCCATCTAATGTGCCTAAAAAGACAGTTTTATTGCATGAAGCATCTCTGTAGTTAATTTGTCAGTAAATCTCTTACTTTTCACACAAAAAATTAAAAACCATGTTTTCGGATTCGCCCGTGTCTGCTACGCACTCTTTCTGAGTCGGTCTTTAGGATATTATTCGGTAAAATAATTGGCAACCAATGCTGTTCAATAGCAATAAAGTCTTGAGATGTTCAGTTGACTCTTTTATTAGAACATGTTACGCGTTTCGGGATCACACCCGTCTTCAGACCTAACAGACTTCAACTCCTTCCTAACCAACCAGGCGTACAGCCTTGGCAACTCAAAGAAAGTGTCGAATAACATACGTTATTGAAGTTGAAGTCTGAAGATGGGTGTAATCCCGAAACGCGTAACATGTTCTAATAAAAGAGTCAATTGAACATCTCAAGACTTTATTGCGACTGTACAGCATTGGTCGTCAATTATTAACATAAAAATGATCGCAGGCCTCAGACGGGATTTTATGTCCTGTATATCATTATTCGATAAAATAAACTGAGTTTCTGCCGTCGTATAGCCTGGCATCACAGCTTGATAACGAACTGGTTTTCTTTCCGCTCCTGCCCGTAGTTATTGTGATACTTTGAATTTAAGCAAAACACAGAGCATATTTTGAAAAGTCTTCAGTAAAATACGTATTCGCTGGCCAGTTTACGTCTGGGGCATTTTGGGTCGTAACATATCAAAATTGTTTTTAACGCTGGAAAGAGAGCACTACCTGCTTCGAGTCCTCAGTAAATATGTGTTATATTTATAAGTCGTTTAAAGTGAGGGCGGCAGCGACGCGTCACACGCGAGGCTGTTGCTGCCTTTTGTGTCTTCTTACTTCTGTCGCCCCTGAAGGAACACGAGTGTCGGACGGGTAAGAGTCGCGCCGCACCACTTTTCCTGCGACATATACTGCTGCCTCAGTGAGGACCGTGCCTAGGAAGATTTACGGCGCTGTGGCTGAGTGGAGTAGCGGTATAGAACTCCAACGGTCTCGATAGGTGCTGCAGCTTTTTTGGCGCAGCCAATCTAGTCAACAATGCAGGATATGTATTCGCGGTTGCGAATATGCACCACCTTCGGCTGTAAATTGGAACGACAACAATGAAAATTTGTGCCGGATCGGGACTCGAACCCGTATTTCCCACTTTACGCAAGAGATCGTCTTAACTGCTTCGGCCATCCGTGCACGAATCACGGCCAGAGCCAAACTTTCATACGTCGTCGTCCATGTGTCACAACCTGCACTCGTTACGTATATTCTCTTCCAGGAACATATTGAGTCGAGGGTTCAGTCTGGAACCGCGGGACCGCTACTGTCGAAGGTTCGAATCTTGCCTCGGGCATGGAGGTGTGTGATGACCTTAGGTTAGTTAGGCTTAAGTAGTTCTAAGTTCTAGGGGAATGATGACCTCAGATGTTAAGCCCCATAGTGCTCAGAGCCATTTGAACCATTTGAGTCGAGGGCCCGGTATTGGCGAATAAACAGGAAATAGCAGTGCTTGTGTAAATACTAAGTATGCATGCATGTTCGAATGAACATTGCATCCTACCTCTTCGTAACACTGCCACTGCTATTGGGGAGTCAGCAATAGTCAGCAGACGTCATCGTGTTCAGGGTGACTACATCCTCGCAAACTAAAGCAAACGCAACACACGGAATAAGAGATCAAACTACAGGCCATTAAAATTGCTACACCACGAAGATGACGTGCCACAGACGCGAAATTTAACCGACAGGAAGAAGATGCTGTGATATGCAAATGATTAGCTTTTCAGAGCATTCACACAAGGTTGGCGCCGGTGGCGACACCTACAACGTGCTGACACGAGGAAAGTTTCCAACCGATTTCCCATACACAGACAGCATTTGACCAGCGTTGCCTGGTGAAACGTTGTTGTGATGCCTCGTGTGAGGAGTAGAAATGCGTACCATCACGTTTCCGACTTTGATAAATGTCGGATTGTAGCCTATCGCGATTGCGGTTTATCGTATCGCGACATTGCTGCTCGCGTTGGTCGAGATCCAATGACTGTTAGCAGAATATGGAGTCGGTGGGTTCAGGAGGGTAATACGGAACGCCGTGCTGGATCCCAACGGCCTCGTATCACTAGCAGTCGAGATGGCAGGCATCTTATCCGCATGGCTGTAACGGATCGTGCAGCCACATCTCGATCCCTGAGTCAACAGATGGGGACGTTTGCAAGACAACAACCATCTGCACGAACAGTTCGACGACGTTTGCAGCAGCAGGGACTATTAGCTCGGAGACCATGGCTGCGGGTACCCTTGACGCTGCATCACAGACAGGAGCGCCTGCGACGGTGTACTCAACGACGAACCTGGGTGCACGAATGGCAAAACGTCATTTTTTCGGATGAATCCAGGTTCTGTTTACAGCATCATGACGGTCGCATCCGTGTTTGGCGACATCGCGGTGAACGCACATTGGAAGCGTGTATTCGTCATCGGCACACTGACGTATCACCAGGCGTGATGGTATGGGGTGCCATTGGTTACACGTCTCGGTCACCTCTTGTTCGCATCGACGGCACTTTGAACAGTGGACCTTACATTTCAGATGTGTTACGACCCGTGGCTCTACCCTTCATTCGATCCCTACGAAACCCTACATTTCAGTAGGAGAATGCACTACCGCATGTTGCAGGTCCTGTACGGGGCTTTCAGGATACAGAAAATGTTCGACTGCTGCCCTGGCCAGCCCATTCTCCAGATCAGTCACCAATTGAATACGTCTGGTCAATGGTGGCCGAGCAACTGGCTCGTCACAATACCCCAGTCAACTAACTACTCTTGATGAACTGTGGTATCGTGTTGAAGCTGCATGGGCAACTGTACCTGTACAAGCCATCCGAGCTCTGTTTGACTCAATGCCCAGGCGTATCAAGGCCGTTATTACGGCCAGAGGTGGTTGTTCCGGGTACTGATTTCTCAGGGTCTATGCACCGAAGTTGCGTGAAAATGTAATCACATGTCAGCTCTAGTACAATATATTTGTCCAATGAATACCCGTTTATCATCTGCATTTCTTCTTGGTGTAGTAATTTTAATGACCAGTAGTGTAACTGTGTTTTCAAATCGTTTAAACATTAACTTCCGTCAGGCAAGGCGCCATAACTATTCTCAGAGTGAGCTAGCACACCTCCGATTCCTTAAAGAATCGAACTCTCATGCGTAAAAGCTGTTCAGTCGTCTGACTACTTTACACATTAGTTAATCTCACAATTTTTGACGTTGAGCATATAAACGAGATTAAGTTTAGTACAGGATTGACATTATGTTTACATTCTATTGGAAGTCGCTAAGTACGCTCGTTATCAAACACTTGATGAATATAGTCAAGGACATTTCCGCACCACTTTAAGCAAAAGCTGGTTTCTCACGTATCTCCACGCTTATGACGTCATATCTCCTGAACCGTGCGTCGTGATATAATTGTGCACATACATTCAGCGGTGTATGTGTATATTGTCTGCATAATGTGAAGCGAAGGGAACTAGTAGTATGGAAGTAATAAATTAAAACGTCATACCGGATCAGAAGTCTTACTGCAAGAACTACAAAATTTATTAGGCGATAAACTGTTCTCCTTTCGCCGGCCGTGTTGGCCGTGCGGTTCTAGGCGCTTCAGTCAGGAACCGCGTGACTGCTACGGTCGCAGGTTCGAATCCTGTCTCGGGCATGGATGTGTGTGATGTGCTTAGGTTAGTTGGTTTAAGTAGCTCTAAGTTCTAGGGGACTGATGACCTAAGATGTTAAGTCCCATAGTGCTCAGAGCCATTTCAACCATTTTTTTTCTCCTTTCCTTGTTTTGTGGGGGCGTCAACGAGAAATACATTCATGAAGGTTGAAATAATGTGTAAAGTGTGTTGGGAGTCGCTAAGCGCTCTCCATTCTCAAATACTAGATGTACAAAAAAATGGTTCAAATGGCTCTGAGCACTATGGGACTTTACTTCTGAGGTCATCGGTCCCCTAGAACTACTTAAACCTAACTAACCTAAGGACATCACACACATCCATGCCCGAGGCAGGGTTCGAACCTGCGACCGCAGCGGTCGCGCGGTTCGAGACTGTAGCGTCTAGAGCTGCTCGGCCACTCCGGCCGGCACTAGATGAATACAACGTTGTTAAATTGCCTTAAGACGTGCATACAGCTTCTAGCTGTAATACCTGTCTTGTTGTGTTGAGCCTTTAACGTATGATTATATATCTCGATGATCAGATGGCGATAGCGTTTTAAATTTTTAAATTCGAGCAATAATTGTATGAAATATTGAGAATGAAATTTTTGTTGCCTCTTGAAGCTGTTATATAGCCTACTGGCAACTGGGACCCTGAACTATGAACCGTGAACCGGTTTCGCGTTTAGTAGACGGGAGTTAGTATGTGCCAACGGTGGTTTGGGCCACTCTGTGTTCAAATGGTTCAAATGGTTCTGAGCACTATAGCACTTAACATCTGAGGTCATCACTCCCCTAGAACGTAGAGCTACTTAAAGCTAACTAACCTAAGGACATCACACACACCCATGCCCGAGGCAGGATTCGAACCTGCGACCGCAGCAGTCGCGCGGTTCCAGACTGAAGCGCCTAGAACCGCTCGGCCACAACGGCCGGCCCCACTCGGTGTTCCTTAGGTTCGCTGCAAAACAGCGGACGCACGCAGTGCTTGGAAGAAAGCGCAGACATCACTCCCCCTTTGTCAGCACTTGAAGGATGTGGTTGTTGAGTTTCTGTCGCAAGTAAGTTTAATTTGTTTTTCATTGTCGAATCTGATGAACGGTATAATTATCAGCATCGGTTTACAGTTTTTAAAGATAAGAAGTAGCATTATCATACAAATATTAAGATGTAAGTAGTTTAATGTAGATTACACACTGATAACAAAATTCCACTCCCTCAAGCCAGTTTCTGTTTCTGCCATGTTTTAACGCGCAGTGTCAGCAGGGTAGTATGGGCCATACCAAATTCGACTGGTATAAGAATATTTTTGTTTTATTTTTTTAAAGGACGATGCCAAGGTTGGAGAAGACACGCGCCGATTAGGGTCGATAGGAGTAGTCTGAGACTACTATGCGGCAAGCGCTACCAAGTGTTTTAGAATGCGAAACGACCGAAACGGCTGCTGCCGATCAGTTTAATGTTCCTAGAACTACACTCCAAACGAGATCAAAATCGTTCTAGGAACATTGGAAGAAAACTACGAAAAATGCTGCTAGCTAAGACCGAGTTTCAAAAGTGGGTTCGCGATATAGCACAAGATTTAGAACTGCCTCACAGATTTAACAGAGGAAAGAAATTGACAAGTAAAAATTTCTGCCAGAACTATAGGAAGAAGTGGCCACAAAGCCTCACTCCACAAGTTTAATCTTTCTTCAGGTTCCATCAGCTACAATCTGAAAGGTTTATAGGAAACCTACCATCACAGATATGGTAATATCGGCGAGTTCTCAACACCCAGTTACCCATAACCACTTTGCCTTCCATTCAATGATACATCACCTGCTATCGACCCCCATGAATAAAGACATCTTCTAAATGGAAGTAAGTGCAATCAAACACCATAAAACAATTCTCTGTATGTCCATTTTTTCACATATCGTTATGGGACTTCGCTGTCCACTATAGGATGTCAAATCAAACACCTTTCAGCCGTCAAATTTCCGAACTTACTTAATTTGGCTATCAGTTTCGGTGATTTACTACGCCATTTTCAGACCCCTGACTGACGTGTAGGAAGATTCAACCTCGGTTCTGATCAGGCTGTAGTGATGGTTGTAGTGATTGCTATAGCTAGCAGAAATCTACAGATAACCAGAAATTGAAAGCTGGCCCCTATTTTGACCAGAACCGAGGTGGAATCTTCGTACACGTCGGTCAGGGGCCTGAAGATGGCGCAGTAAATCGCCGAAATTGGCAGTCAAATAAAATAAGTTCGGAAATTAGACGGCTAGAAGGTGTCTGATTTGACATCCAGCACCAAACAATGACTATCCTTCTAACTCAGTGGAGTCCATAATTCATAAAAAGCAGAAACAATTGGTCCTCTCTTCTTCACCCATCACCTCAAGAATGCAATGAACGGTGCACAACTGCATACTTAGGAAAAGTCTGAGTGGACTCTCCAGGAACGTAAAAAGGTCATTTTATGTGCACATCAGTGTCGGAGACTTTTTGCCCAGTGGTAAACACAGCTTTGGAAAAGAGTGGAATGTATAAAATTACTTGTAATTGAGGCAAATTCTGTATGGGTCAGTCTCGCATGGCAATATGTACTCGCTTGAAGGAACACCACAGAAGTTGGTAATTTAGAAGAGAACACTACTTTTTCAGGCCAACTACTTAAACAAGGCCACAGTTACAACGTGAAACATGAAGTATTACATCACATCCATAAAGGAAGGAAGATAAACTATTTCGAAACAATGGAAATTAGTTACCACATGTCCATTAACTCAAGTGTCGTACTGAATGACCACACACAGTTCCCTTACTCACCACTTCTATTTGCAGATACTACTCATTACCCGTTGTAAATTACGCCTCTTACTCACACGCCTTTATTTCAGTTACAATAATTTCTCTCGTTGTATTCCAAACAATTTTTACTTTGTGTAATCACAGCTGCCTCGCTCGCCTGGATAATATGACTATTATATCTTATATGCTTGTAATTTAGGACCTATTAAAGTTCAGCCACAACTTTGGAATACCTCACTAAAGTTTATTGTTCAATTATTTTCTTCTGTGTACAACTGTTGTAATTTGCGATAAAGTTTATTAGTTAATGTGTCACATATTTTATCTTAGTTATATAATCCTTAGATCGCATTTACACTGAAATAATCTCTCATGTTTTATTTCTAATTGTAACATTAACGTTTATCATCTCTGTAAATGGAGATAGTCTGTAGATGGACTAGTTTAAAATCATTGATCCAACAAAATTTCACTGCACCACATACGTATCTTTGTACGTGATGTAGGTGTAAAAGCCGAAAACCGATTCGTGTAAGAAATAATACATTACTTGCCATTATAATTGCTACACCACAAAGATGACGTGCCACAGACCCGAAATTTAACCGACAGGAAGAAGATGCTGTGATATGCAAATGATTAGCTTTTCAGAGATTTCACACAAGGTTGGCGCCGGTGGCGACACCTACAACGTGCTGACATAAGGAAAGTTTCCAACCGACTTCTCATACACAAACAGCAGTTGACCGGTGTTGCCTTGTGAAACGTTGTTGTGATGGAGGAGGTATGCGTACCATCACGTTTCCGACTTTGATAAAGGTCGGATTGTAGCCTATCGCGATTGCGGTTTATCGTATCGCGACATTGCTGATCGCGTTGGTCGAGATCCAATGGCTGTTAGCAGAATATGGAATCGGTGGGTTCAGAGGGTAATACGGAACGCCGTGCTGGATCCCAACGGCCTCGTATCACTACCAGTAGAGATGACAGGCATCTTATCCGCATGACTGTAACGGATCGTGCAGCCACGTGTCGATCCCTGAGTCAACAGATGGGGACGTTTGCAACACAACAACCATCTGCACCAACAGTTCGACGACGTTTGCAGCAGCATGGACTATCAGCTCGGAGACCACGGCTGCGGTTACCCTTGACGCTGCATCACAGACAGGACTGGCTGCGATGGTGTACTCAACGAGGAACCTGGGTGCACGAATGGCAAAACGTCATTTTTTGGATGAATCCAGGTTCTGTTTACAGCATCATGATGGTCGCATCCGTGTTTGGCGATATCGCGGTGAACGCACATTGGAAGCGCGTATTCGTCATCGCCATACTGGCGTATCACCCGGCGTGATGGTATGGGGTGCCATTGGTTACACGTCTCGGTCACCTCTTGTTCGCATTGACGGCACTTTGAACAGTGGACCTTACATTTCAGATGAGTTACGACCCGTGGCTCTACCCTTCATTCAATCCCTGCGAAACCCTACATTTCAGCAGGATAATGCACGAACGCATGTTGCAGGTCCTGTACGGGCCTTTCTGGATACAGAAAATGTTCGATTGCTGCCCTGGCCAGCCCATTCTCCAGATCCCTCACCAATTGAAAACGTGTGGTCAATAGTGGCCGAGCAACTGGCTCGTCACAACACGCCAGTCAATACTCCTGATTAACTGTGGTATCGTGTTGAAGCTGCATGGCCAGCTGTACCTGTACACGCCATCCAAGCTCTGACTCAATGCCCAGGCGTATCAAGGCCGTTATTACGGCCAGAGGTGGCTGTTCTGGGTACTGATCTCTCAGGATGTATGCAGCCAAATTGCGTGATAATGTAATTACATGTCAGTCCTACTATAATATATTTGTCCAATGAATACCCGTTTATAATCTGCATTTCTTTTTGGTGTAGCAATTATGATGGCCAGTATTGTAAATATTGTAGAATATTTCACCAGTGTTGTGTGTGTTTCGTTCACAACTTCTTTATCATCTCGCATTTTTGATATATAAGCAGGTTGATTTGTTTCTGAACCACAGAAATATCTCTCTTATTTAAAAACGTATATTTTGCTGTGAGGCCCATACTACATAAAACTTTTCTTAAGTATTTGGAACTGTAAGTTGCAGAGAATTTTTTTCTTGCTGCGTGTCGTTTCAGTTAGAAATATTTTTTCACTACTTACACCAAACAAATGTAGAAATAAGGGGTTTAAGCAATTACTCCTTATTTTTAAAAAAACTACTAAAGTTTTACACCAATTTCGGGTTTGGTTGTTTGAGACAGGAGACCAGACAGCGAGGTCATCGGTCTCATCGGATTAGGGATGGATGAAGAAGGAAATCGGCCGTGCCCTTTCAAAGGAACCATCCAGGCATTTGCCTGGAGCGATTTAGGGAAATCACGGAAAACCTAAATCAGGTAGGCCGGACGCGGGATTGAACCGTCGTCCTCCCGAACGCGAGTCCAGTGTGCTAACCACTGCGCATCAATGCATACTAACAGCCGTTCTCCTTATAGTCTTCAGCCATGTTGCATTGATATTTATTGTAACAACAACCGATACTGGGCGACCTTCTTGAAACTCATCGCTCAACGAAGCACGACCGCAAATAAAATCCGCAAATTAGTCGTGAAAGATCTTTTCTGAAGGGGAATGATTACCAGAAATTTAACGAGGCGAAAATCCTAAAAAGAAAGCATAAAACGATAATGTTAGGAGAAATTTTAATTTTTTACAACACTTTCTTTATACTCTCAATGTAAAACGGACTACTCGGTCACTTTAAGATTTTCCACCATTTTTAAATAATAGTAAATAATCTGTCAGATCAAGAGTCCAGGAAATGGAGATGGCGTTTCAATTAACAAAAAACATTTACTACAAAAAGAGTGTCTCGTGGAACTGCAACATACGACACTACACAACAGTAATTAAACCCGAAGCTCTCTACGCATCTTAGACACTAAATCTTCAACACAGAACACTAAAAGAGGAATTAGAAGTGAAAGAACGTAAAATAATGAGGAAAATTACAGGGCCAGGAACTAAAGATGGTGTGCATTATCCAAAACACAATACAGAAATATATAAAAATATCTCAAAAATAACAGACACAATGCGCGAGAGAAGAATCCAATTCACGGGGCATTTAGAAAGAATGGACTCAAACAGGTTAACGCACAAAATCCATACATTTTTTAAAGAACAAAACTGCACGACCGAACTGGTACAAATAGACGGAAAAAGACCTGAGAGAATTAGGGTCTCCAAATCTACATGATAGAAATGAAATCAGAAAAATCACGAACACACGGGGTTTTGAGGAAGAAGAGAGAAAAACTAACCGACATACGTGGTCTACGCGACGAAAGCTAACCCATTCGTTGTTTATGAAGGAATACTGGGCGAGAAGGAAGGCCAACAAATGTTGATTTTACATCTACATCTTCATCTACATGATTACTCTGCAATTCACATTTAAGTGCTTGGCAGAGGGTTCATCGAACCACAATCATACTATCTCTCTACCATTCCACTCCCGAACAGCGCGCGGGAAAAACGAACACCTAAACCTTTCTGTTCGAGCTCTCATTTCTCTTATTTTATTTTGATGATCATTCCTACCTACGTAGGTTGGGCTCAACAAAATATTTTCGCATTCGGAAGAGAAAGTTGGTGGCAAATAGATCTCGCCGCGACGAAAAACGTCTTTGCTTTAATGACTTCCATCCCAACTCGCGTATCGTATCTGCCACACTCTCTCCCCTATTACGTGATAATACAAAACGAGCTGCCCTTTTTTTGCACCCTTTCGATGTCCTCCGTCAATCCCACCTGGTAAGGATCCCACACTGTGCAGCAATATTCTAACAGAGGACGAACGAGTGTAGTGTAAGCTGTCTCTTTAATCGACTTGTTGCATCTTCTAAGTGTCCTGCCAATGAAACGCAACCTTTGGCTCACCTTCCCCACAATATTACCTATGTGGTCTTTCTGTTATATCCTAGCCAGTAATGCCACCCGAGCCCGCTGCCAAAAGGTTGGCAGCATCAAAGTCCGGACGCCGTCCGCATAAGCAGCGCCAGCGAGACAGCAAATCGCCGCAAGTCTGCGCGCGCCACCGCTGGCTTCTGGGTTCTTAAGCGCTGGAGTCGCGAGCGCTAGGACAGTTCTGTATTCGCCGCTCAGTTGTATACTCGCCACCGAATTGTGTACTTGCTAGTCAGTTGTGTGTTCATCGCAGCAGAGTGTTGTTTGTCGTCAGCCGACGCTGACCTAGCCGCTCCGACTCGAACTAGACAGATTTCTGTAGACACGGAGTTCACTACTGTGTTTCTGTATCTTCGTTAATAAAGATAAGTACCGACTTTTATTTAATCAGAGTGTTTGGGTTTTCATCTTTCTGTTCACTGTTCCAGCGGACCGGTCGGCCCGCTATTAAAAGTGTGGCGGTGACTTCGTAAGCCGTTTCTACAGCGAATTGTTTGTCGCTACGAACACTGCCACAAAACTTTCCAACTGAAGTTGTTCGTAATTTTAACACCCAGGTACTTAGTTGAATTGACAGCCTTGAGAATTGTACTATTTATCGAGTAATCGAATTCCAACGGATTTCTTTTGGAACTCGTGCTGATCACCTCACACTTTTCGTTATTTAGCGTCAACTGCCACCTGCCACACCATACAGCAATCTTTTCTAAATCGCTTTGCAACTGATTTAGATGTAGAAACGCCGTCTCCATTTTCTGGACTCTTGATCTGACAGATTATTTACTATTACTTAAAAATGGTGGAAACTCTTAAATGGACCGAGTAGTCCGTTTTACAGTGAGAGTTTAAAGAAAGTGTTGTAAAAAATTAAAATTTCGCCTGAGTTTATAGTTTTATGCTTTCTTTTTAGGATTTTCGCCTCGTTAAATTTCTGGTAATCATTCCCCTTCAGAAAAGATCGTTCACAACTGATTTGCGGATTTTAATTGCGCTCGTGCTTCGTTGAGCGAAGAGTTTCAAGAAGGTCGCCCAATATCGGTTGTTGTTCCAATAAATATCAATGCAACATGGCTGAAGGCTATAAGGAGAACGGCTGTTAGTATGCATCATTGGAACCGAAATTGATGCGCAGTGGCTAGCACACTGGGCTCGCGTTCGGGAGGACGACGGGTCAGTCCCTAAGTGATCCATCCGCGAAGAAGAAGAAGTAGTAAATAAGATGATTTTACGTGAAAATAGTGCCTCCTAGCGCCGTTTCCCAGAAATTGAAGAAGCGATCACAGGAATGGCAGTGGATGTTGACTGACATGTTGCAGGTGGCGAGCTGAAGTACGGCGACCGCTGCGACGACTCCAGCCAGTGCGGCTTCGACCACGGCATCTGTGAGAAGCAGAGCGGCAAGCAGCTGTGTCTCTGCCAGCCGGACTACCCCGTCACCAACCACATCAACATGTGCGGAAAGCGTGAGTACCGCCTGCCCTGTCTGAACACTTAGGCCTCACTTTTTTTAAAAGTAGGCAGTCGCCCTACTCATTTGACGCTGTCCTCCATCTTTTTCCTATCCTGTGCTGATCTTTCCATCTCCTAAAGTGCGCGTCATTTGCGACGGCGACTAAGTTTAGGTTCGTTCTGCTCATCTGACGTCACAAAACACAGTCAGCCAATGAACAGAGAACGACGTTGCCGGAGCGAGACTGCAGTGCAGAGCACGGACGAGTGTCTTCAGTTTTAGAAACGTTCAGTCATAAATGAAGTAACTGAAGAAAAGCAATGTCTTGATAGCAGACTTTCTATAAAAGAAAGTTTGGAAAAAGCATTCTTTATACCAATTGCTTCATATTCTATTAATTAATTAAACCAAACAAGCAATAAGCCACCTAATTCAGGCGATAGCAAGGAAATTCATTCTCACTAACCGCTTCTTCGCAATAAAGAACAATGGTAATCGTTTATTTCCTATTTTACTTCGACGAAACGTAATTCATAGTCATACCAGCAGTGTTTGTCGGTATTTTGCGTGATTGTTTCATGTCCTCCAGGGTTTCTGTTCAATGACCAACTGCGTTAGCGTAGTGGTTAAGGTGACTGGCTGCTGAGCAAAACGATTTGTTTTCGAACCTTGTTCGGTGCTTAATATTTTCTTTATTTAAAAACAATATCGAAGTGTCGTACTTCATGAATTTTATTCGTTTGAATATAATTTTTTTTTAAATTTCTAGTGCCAACTAAAATCGACCGTACGAAAAGTATACACTGTGGACTTTTACCTCTGCAAACTCTTCAAAATTTCGAGCAATGGTTTACTACATTTAATGCTGCACAATAACTGCGTTGAACATCGAAACAAAATTAAGTCATTTATGGGGGGAAGGTATCAGTCAAGAAGATGTGTAAAAATTAAATTTTTGGGCCAAATAGCTTTTGTGAAATCGAATGATTAAAGTGTGTCAAAGCAGTCGGAACACCATGTGTCTGCACAGGCGAGCAGTGCAGTGATGACAAAATCGCGCACAGCGCGGAATGCGGGGAGCACGTCTCTGAAGCAGGGAAAGGGTTAATGCGGCCGTGGTGGCTTTATTTCATAAACTGCTCGCTCCCCCCTAAACGTAAGTTTGCGAACTATACTATGGCGCTGCTTCTGTTGACGCGTGCATCTGGCAACGCAGCAATCTCCCGCGTCTGGGCGGCCATGCGCGAGCCGCCAAGATAAAAGAATTGAACTATAACAATGCTCATTAACACCATCCTTAAAGCGCACAGCAAGGAGAGCGCTAAAGTGAACGGGACAAGTCTTCTACGGTAAGATGCGCCACAAAACACTCATCGGGAGAGCCAGTTGCACGCACTGAGAGTAGCCTCTCATGGAGTCGAGTGCTAAAAGGAAACCAGCAATGCTTGCTTCTTCCGTGGCCGCTGCATTTTACCGTGACAATAAACAACACGAAAACAAGATGGTCACTACGAGCGAAAAAAAATGCATGAGCACACTGGCGGAGAGAAGAAGGGTGACATTTTTTTAGAAAATAAATTCTTTTAGAGGACGAACAGTCTTCACGAAATTAACTGGGGGTCTTGTGCAACAGAAACTGACGCAGCAGGACACCGTCATGAGAAATTACTTCTTCTGAGAAGTGGTCAGCTACGCTAAATGTACGTTTATATGGACCATAGTTTAGATTAGATTAGATTAGTTTTTCATTCCATAGATCCGTTCTGAGGAGATCCTCGTGGATGTGGAACATGTATTTATTTATTTTTTTTTTTTTGAGCTGAGATAACAATATTAATAACATGAATATATACAATACATCATTTGTTTCTATTAAAAAATTCGTCAATGGAGTAGAAGGAGTTGGCCGCCAGTAAGTCTTTCAGGCTCCTTTTAAACTGATCTTTATTTGTAACTAAATTTTTTATGTTTGCTGGCAAATTATTGAAGATCAGTGTTCCTGAGTAGTCGACCCCTTTTTGAACTACAGTAAGTGCTTTTAAGACCTTGTGCAGATCATTTTTGTTCCTGGTATTGTATGTATGAACTGAGCTGTTTGTTCGAAAAAGAGCTATATTATTTAGGACAAATTTCATTAAGGACTAAATATACTGAGAGGCAGTAGTTAGTATACCCAGTTCTTTGAAGAGTTTCCTACATGACGTCCGTGAATTTGTTGTTGTTCTGGTCTTCAGTCCTGGGACTGGTTTGATGCAGCTCTCCATGCTACCCTATCCTGCGCAAGTTCCTTCATCTCCCAGTACTTACTGCAACGCACATCCTTCTGAATCTGCTTAGTGTATTCATCTCTTGGTCTTCCTCTACGATTTTTACCCTCCACGCTGCCCTCCAGTACTAAATTGGTGATCCCTTGATGCCTCAGAACATGTCCTACCAACCGATCCGTTCTTCTAGTCAAGTTGTGCCACAAACTCCTCTTCTCCCCAATCCTGCTCAGTACCTCCTCATTAGTTATGTGATCTACCCATCTAAGCTTCAGCATTCTTCTGTAGCACCACATTTTGGAAGCTTCTATTCTCTTCTTGCCCAAACTATTTATCGTCCATGTTTCACTTCCATACAAGGCTACACTCCATACAAATACTCTCAGAAACGACTTCCTGACACTTAAATCTACACTCGATGTTAACAAATTTCTCTTCTTCAGAAACGCTTTCCTTGCCATTGCCAGTCTACATTTTATATCTTCTCTACTTCGACCATCATCAGTTATTTTGCTCCCCAAATATACAGTAAAGCTGCATGCCCTCGGGAAAAATTACAGCCGTAGTTTCCCCTTGCTTTCAGCCATTCGCAGTACACTCCACAAATAATACGTATTACACGCTTTTGGACTCTGAAAACTTTTGTTTGTCTTGAAGAGTTACCCCAAAATATTATACCATATGACATTATGGAATGGAAGTAGTCAAAGTATGCAAGCTTTTTCATTTTTATGTCGCCTGTGTCAGCTAACACTCGAATTGCAAATACAGATTTGTTAAGGCGTTTCTGCAGTTCTGAGGTGTGCTCCTCCCAACTAAATTTATTATCAAGTTGTAATCCTAGGAATTTAAGACTCTCAACCTCTTCTATCTGCTCTTCTTCATACTTTATGCATATGCTGGATGGAGACCTCTTACAGGTTCTGAACTGCATATAGTGAGTCTTTTCGAAATTTAATGTCAGTGAGTTGGCTTTATACCATTTATTAATATCCATGAAAATATCATTAGCAGATCTTTCTAGAACTACACTCGACATACTATTTATTGCAATACTTGTGTCATCTGCAAACAAAACGAACTCTGCTTCTGGCAGTGTAACTAATGAGAGATCATTAATGTACACAAGAAAAAGCAATCGCCCTAAGATGGAGCCTTGTGGGACACCACATGTAATTTCTTCCCATTCTGATGGTGACTGATGACTTAATTCACTAGTCCCTTGCACTGACACCCTTTGTTTCCTGTTAGCGAGGTATGACTTGAACCATTTTGCAGCACTGCCCGTGACACCATAGAATTCTAATTTATTTAAAAGGATGTTGTGGTTCACACAAATGCCTTTGACAGATCACAGAAAATACCTACTGCTTGTAATTTGTTATTTAAGCCGGTCCCAAGCCCGGGCCCATCTAAAAACAAGAGGATGGGGAAGTGTGGAGGGGGAGGAGTAACAACCTCGTAAAAAAACCAGGGTCCGTCCGGCTCCAGATGGTAGCACCCTGTCATAGGGTCCCTGCCTAGGGTTACTAGGTGAAACCCAGCCAACGGTCTCAATGGCGGAAGAGGAACAATTTCCCAACGGCAGAGAGAGCGGAAGAGCTAACTCCAGGGCTTACTACCTTGGTTTTAATTTCGGATTCGGGGCAACCCGATCCCCCAATTTATTATCCAACAACTACTGCAAAGCATGATGGGAACGTCGTCAAAGATAGACACTACTCCAAGAGGTAGACCGAATGGCAAATCCTCCGTTGTTCGTAGAAACAATGCAAAGGGGTCAAAGGATTTTGGAGGACCCCAACCAACATGTATGCAGCCCTCAACACTGAAATTTAAGAAAGCAACTATGTTTGCAACCCTAAATGTAAACTCTCTAATTAAAGTAGGAAAATTGAAATTATTGATTGAAAAGCTGAACCAGAAAGAAACTTTAATATGTGCATTACAAGAAACAAGGTTTTTAGATGAAACTGCCTTAGATTTTGAAAACTATCGTTTATATAAAGGAAAACCAGGTAAAATCTTAATGAAACAAATGCCATACCTGGGAACAGCATTTCTGGTACATCACTCAATTTTAGATTCAGTTACTAACTTCTACTCGAGTTCTGAGAGACTATCCATTCTTGAGATTAAATGTAAAAACAAAGGATACTCTATAATCAACTGCCATGCACCCATAAACCAGGACAACAAAAATAACCCGGAGAAAGTTGAAGAATTTTGGGAGATACTTGAAATGGAACTGGATAGATGCTCAAAGAAGAACATAAAAATGTTAGTAGGCGATTTTAACGCACAAATAGGAAGGGAGAAAAAATACCATGGAACAGTAGGCCTCTTCCCAGGTCACAAAAGAACTTCAAAAAATGGAGAAAGGCTTATAGAGGTATGTAGGCATTTCAACTTGAAAATAATGACAACACAGTTCAAAAAGCTGAGCCGAAAAACTAAAACATGGAGATCACCAAAGCCACTTCTCGGAGAATTCCAAATTGACCATGTGGCTATCTCACTTCATTGTCAAGAAGAAATTCAAAACACTAAAGTGCTGAAAAGCCTTGATGTTGATTCAGACCACTATTTGACTACGATTAAATTCAGACCACTCCCATTTCGAAAAGAGAAGAAAACCTTTTACAAAATTCCAAAATATAACACAGAAACGTTAAAAAATGAAGAAATTAAACAACGGTTTCAAAGAGCATTGCACAAAGATAGCGATGGCATATCCACAATAAATAAGGAAGCGGGATGGGAGGAGATCAAAAACGAAATAGTTGAAATAGCAAAAGAAAATTGTCTCGTGGAAAGAGTAAGAAGACATCCATGGTGGGACAATGAATGTGATGAGAACCTGGAGAAGAGACAGAAATTGTGGCAGAAATGGAACTCCACAAAAGATCCTCAAGATCTTGACAATTTTAAAATCCAGAGAAGAGAAACAGCTAAGCTTTTCCGTAATAAAAAAAGTAGACAATTTCAGGATAACCTAGAACAGATTGAGGAAGACTTTAAAAGAAATAATTCTAGAGATTTCTACAAAACTTTTAGAAAACAGCTAACCAAATACCAATCCCCAAATTTATGTTTTAAAGATGAAGAGAACAAGCTAGGTTTGACAAACAAGACTAATTGTGAAATATTAGCAAAATATTTCGAGAATCTACTAAATTGTGAACCACCCAAAGATAAAATGAGTTTTGAAAACCACCGAAATACTAATACCGAGTCAAAACCTCCAGACGCTGAAGAAATAAAACACATAATACACAGTCTAAAAAACAATAAAGCCCCAGGTGAAGACTCCATAGTACCAGAAATCCTAAAAATAATGGATACCAACCTCCCACAAGTTTTGGAACATATGTTTAAGAAGATCTGGGACGAAGAAAGAATTCCTGAAGACTGGCAGTGTGCCCTGATACACCCACTACACAAAAAGGGGGATAAGATGAATGTTAATAATTATAGAGGGATCTCGCTACTACCAGTAGGATACAAAATTTTGTCAAGGAAATTACTTCAAATCGTGGAGCCAGTTCTGGATAAAAAAATAGGTGAATATCAAGCAGGTTTTAGACAAGGTAGATCCTGTGTTGAACAAATATTTAACCTGAAAACACTAATTCGTTACAGAATCTCAAGAGGCCAGAGATTTGCAATAGTATTTGTAGATTTCAAAAAAGCATACGACTCGGTAGATAGAGAAACATTACTGAAAGTATTGGAAGAATTTGGGGTCGATACGAAAACAATTCAAATTATCAAACAGACGCTAACAAACAGTAAGGCCAAAGTTAAATTTATGAGTGAAATTTCAAGGAAGTTCGAAATTAAAACAGGTGTTAGACAAGGTGATGGTTTATCCCCAATCCTCTTCAACTGCGTACTGGAAAAGATATTGAGAATATGGAAAGAAGAACTCAAAGGCACCAAGAATGACATCAGAATTGGAACAAAAAAAGAAAAAATAGAAGTGGACTGTTTAGCTTTTGCAGACGATCTGGCAATAATTACAGAAAACGAAGAAATAGCTCAGAACTACCTGGAGAAACTACAAGAAGTTTCGGCCAGAGCTGGACTGCAGATTTCATTTGAAAAAACCGTGTATATGTCTAGAAATAACAAGAAAAATCTTATTACTAAATACGGCAATATTAAGAGAGTAGAAAAATTTAAGTATTTAGGTGAAATAATTCAAGTGAATGGTTTAGACAAGAGTGCAAACCAGGCGAGAGCAAGGAAAATGGAATTTGCTTTTCAAAAAACCAAAGACATATATAACAAAAAAAACATTTCGATTCAAGCTAAATTAAGACATTATAAAACTGTCATTAGACCAGAATGCCTGTATGCATCGGAGTGCCTAACTCTTAACAAAAAGGGGGAAATAGAAAACATGGAAAAGAAAGAAAGGAAAATTTTGAGAAAAATATTAGGACCGAGAAAGATTGGAGAAGAGTACAAGCTAAAGAGTAATAAGGAAATATACAAAACTATTGAGAAAGTGAGTGAGGCGATGCGTAAACGCAGACTAACGTTTTATGGTCACCTGTCGAGGATGGATGGAAACAGACTAACAAGAAAAGTGTTTGAACATAGTAACAGGAACGAAAAAACCAACAATAAATGGATACAGATGGTGAAAAAGGATTTGGCCTATTTTAATGTCACCCGTGAGTCAATCAGGGACAGGGAAAAGTTTAGACAAATAGTGAACGAAATTAAGTGTTTTCCAGAAGAAACGAAACTAAAGAATAATAACAGGAAATGGTCGGAAGAGCGGAGGAGGAACCACTCGAAAATGATGAGGAAATATTGGGAAGAGAGAAAAAAAGATCAAAAAGCCGGGCAAGTGAATTGTTGAACGTGGTCCAAAGATGGCCGAAATCGAAAGAAGAAGAAGAATTAAGTACGTTTTCACTGTAGGTGTAAATAGCGTTCTCGATATCAGAACCCTTCAGAATTCCAAACTGTGTTCTTGATAATATGTTATTTGCGGTCAGATGGTTAGTTTGCGGCAAGAAGTCGCCACACACAGCGTTGCCGTCAACATTGCTGTAATGAGGCTGCAATACACGGTATGGCATACCGTATGCGGTATGGACCTGCATAACTGCTGATGTTGCAGGCTGCTACTGATATATTGCCGAGGGGTTTCCCGCCGTTTTCGACCTATGTGTCGTAAGCTCAGGCAATATCTATCTCTGTCATTGTCTGTAAATGTTTTCCTCCCGCTCTCATATCTTTGTTTCCCATTCCTCTCACCGACGACGCTGTAGTGTCGTTTCAGTTTTGTTCCAAAGTTTGCGCACGTACGTACCAGCTGAAAAATGTTCCTGTCACACACAAAAAACGCGAATATGCCCCTCTTTAAAAGACTCTGACGCAAAAGTGGGAAACAGCTGCCTCAATCCTCATCCCGCATTCCTCGCCAAAAATTCAGGCATGCGAACATATTCGCGCCTTTTACCACAGAACATTCTAAACCCTTTTCTCATTGTCTCTCTTTATAGTGACGCCTTGACACTGCCACTGTCTACACAGGGTGATCAAAAAGTCAGTATAAATCTGAAAACTGAATAAATCACGGAATAACGTAGATAGAGAGGTACAAATTGACACACATGCTTGGAATGACATGGGGTTATATTAGAACCAAAAAAGTACAAAAGTTCAGAAAATGTCCGACAGATGGCGCTTCATCTGATCAGAATAGCAATAATTAGTATAACAAAGTAAGACAAAGCAAAGATGATGTTCTTTACAGGAAATGCTCAATATGTCCACCATCATTCCTCAACAATAGCTGTAGTCGAGGAATAATGTTGTGAACAGCATTGTAAAGCACGTCCGGAGTTATGGTGAGGCATTGGCGTCGGATGTTTTCAGCATCCCTACAGATGTCGGCCGATCACGATACACTTGCGACTTCACGTAACCCCAAAGCCAATAATCGCACGGACTGAGGTCTGGGGACCTGGGAGGCCAAGCATGACGAAAGTGGCGGCTGAGCACACGATCACCACCAAACGATGCGCGCAAGAGATCTTTCACGCGTCTAGCAATATGGGGTGGAGCGCCATCCTGCATAAACACCGTACGTTCCAGCAGGTGTTTATCAGCCAGGCTAGGGTTGATGCGATTCCGTAACATATCGGCGTACCTCTCACGGTAGCAGTACCTGTCACGGTGGCAGTTACGAAACCAGAATCACGCATTTCCTCGAAGAAAAAAGGCCCGATAACGGTAGATGTGGTAAATCCAACCCATACCGTGACTTTCTCGTCGTGCAACGGAGTTTCCACGACAGTTCTAGGATTTTCGGTAGCCCAAATTCGTTTTGCTGTCCAGCTCCATCTGTCGGGCATTTTATGAACTTTTTTTTTTTTTGTTCTAGTAAAACCCCATGTCATTCCAAGCATGTGTGTAAATTTTTACCTGTCTACATTATTCCGTGGTTTATTACGTTTCCAAATTTATACTGACTTTTTGATCACCCGGTACATGTCTCTCTGCCGTTGTCTCTCTCCTCCGCCACTGGCACTTTCTCCTGTTTGTCTCTCCCAGTGTAGCTGCATGCATCGGTTTCAGTCGCTCTTCCTTACCACTGCCTTCTTCTCTGACACTTTCACTGTCTCTCTGTCCCACTCCCATTGCCTTTTCCCATTCTTTTTCTCTTACATTGCCACTTTCTCTTTCTTTCTCGCTCGCAATCTGTTGTCTTTTTCTTCAACCACCACTGTCCCCTCTCCACACATGTCCTTGGGGATGGTTTTCCCGCGGTTTTGAGCCATAGACCAGGAAACTAACACATGGCTGTAGAGAATGGGGGAAATTTAGCGAATTAATATGTCAAAAATCCGCCTCAGTTGCGAAAGACCAGTAAAATTTCGCAACTGAGGCAGATTTTTGACATATTATGCTATCACAGTTGCTGACAGTCCTGCAACATGTTAAAAATTCTTAAAGTTAGCGAACTTTTTTCGAGCTAAAGTTCACCGATCTGCGGGGAGTAGAAACCCCCAGGCCTATGTATGGTCTCGACACATCTCTTTTCCATTTGCACTGTCTCCTCCTCTTTTGCTCCCACTACTTCTATCTCCATCCATGTTTCTTTCTCTTTTACTACCACTGTCTCTCACTGACTCTCAGTAACTCGTCTCTCTTCGGCTCCCACTGCTATTATCTTCATCCATTTTTCTTTCTCTTTCACTGCCACTTCCTTTCCCCCGCCATCACTATTTCCTCTCTCTTTCCCGCCCACTGTCACTGTCTCGTCTCTCTCCCACCGTCCCACTGCTTATATAAAATGAATTCTCTCGGTCTGGAAAGTTTTGACAGTTTATTTATAAACTTCCACACGTTTACATACTGTGACACATATAAACAACAAGGAAGTACGCACAATATAAGACTGCCACAAAATCGACTCTGATACAAAGCAAATTCACTTTACACTACTTTACATAAACATGCACAACAATTTGAAGCTACATCTATAGATGTCAAAAGATTGGTATGTTTAATTTGCGAGTACAATGAATTTCGGATGGTCAAGACATTTGTCGGGATGGTTCCTTTGAAAGGGCACGGCCGATTTCCTTCCCCATCCTTCCCTAATCCGTCTCTAATGACCTCGTTGCCGATGGGGCGTTAAACACTAATCTTCTGCCTCTCAGCAACTTGGACGCATGAGCTATTAAGCTGATTGTCCGATAATTCTTGCAATCTTGGGAATTACGTGAATGATGTTTTTCCGACAGTCAGATAGTACTTCGCCAAACTCTTTTTCATTCTACTCACCAAAGTGAATAGTTGTTTTGTTGCCACTTCCCCTCAATGATTTTAGAAATTCCGATGCACTGTTACCATCCCTTTTGCCTAATTTGATTTTAAGTCTTCCAGAGGTCTTTTAAATTCTAATACTGGATCCCCCATCTCTTCCATATCGATTCCTGTTTCTTCTCCTATCACGTCATCAGCCAAGTGTTTGCAGAATGAGACTTTCACTCTGCAGCGGAGAGTGCGCTGATATGAAACTTCCTAGCAGATTAAAACTGTGTGCCGGACCGAGACTAGAACTCGGTATCTTTGCCTTTCGCGGGCAGGTGCTCTACCAACTGAGCTACTCAAGCACGACTCACGCCCCGTCCTCACATCTTTACTTCTGCCAGTATCTCGTCTCCTACATTCCAAACTTTACAGAAACTCTCCTGCGAACCCTGCAGAACTAGCACTCCTGAAATAAACGATATTGCGGAGACATGGCTCAGCTACAGCCTGGGGGGATGTTTCCAGAAAGAGATTTTCACTCTGCAGCGGAGTGTGCGCTGATATGAAACTTCCTGGCAGATTAAAACTGTGTGCCGGACCGATACTAGAACTCGGGACCTTTGCCTTTCGCGGTCAAGTGCTCTACCAACTGAGCTACCCAAGCACGACTCACGACCCGTCCTCACAGCTTTACTTCTGCCAGTACCTCGTCTCCTATCTTCCAAATTTAACAGAAGCTCTGCTGCCCGCGAAAGGCAAAGGTCCCGAGTTCGAGTGTCGGTCCGGCACACAGTTTTAATCTGCCAGGAAGTTTCATATCAGCGCACACTCCGCTGCAGAGTGAAAATCTCTTTCTGGAAACATCCCCCAGCCTGTAGCTAAGCCATGTCTCCGCAATATCGTTTCTTTCAGGAGTGCTAGTTCTGCAGGGTTCGCAGGAGAGCTTCTGTAAACTTTTGGAAGGTAGGAGACGAGGTACTGGCAGATGTAAAGGTGTGAGGACGAGGCGTGAGTCGTGCTTGGGTAGCTCAGTTGGTAGAGCACTTGCCCGCGAAAGGCAAAGGTCCCGAGTTCGAGTCTCGCTCCGGCACACGGTTTTAATCTGCCGGGAAGTTTCAAGCCTTTGCAGTCTTTCCACCTACCCACTTAATGCTCAAATACGCCCGCCGTGCAGACAGCAGTCACCAGCCCGGCTAATGTCTCTTTTTCCCAGTCCGCTAGAGAGGAGCAAGTACACCCCCTTCTGACCCTCCGCGCCTCCTGACTGTCGAAAGAACCCGTGATTCGTGGCAGTTACCCTTCCCAGCTCCATGTTTACGGGCTGCCCACGTGTTGCAGCGGCCAAGATCAACGAGACGTGCGAGTTCTCGGAGCAGTGCGAGCGCACCACGGAGAAGACGGAGTGTCGCGACGGCCGCTGCGTCTGCCTCTTCCAGATGGGCGCGCTCTACAAGAACGATGGCTCCGTCGAATGCGTCGGTGAGTACCGCCACGCCGACAGCACACGTTCTAGTATGATAAAAGAAAAAAAAACAAATAAGTTAAATATACTTGAATCGGCCGTGCTTCCCCACGCCGTGACTTCCTCCCCGGACCTGGGACTGCCCCAGTTGCAGCAGACCACACTTACGTGCACCTGGTGCAGCCGGAAAATTTGACTCGCAACTCTCACTCGGCGGGATTGGAGAACTACACACCACGTTGCACAATTAAAGGTTCGTTACTCCTTTACCACAGTTTCGAGGAATATAAATTTGAATTCTTCAGAAGGAAAGTGGACCTGTTGAACATCTTAATACACACACACACACTGAAGAGCCAAAGAAACAGGTACACCTGCCTAATATCGTGTAGGGACATCGCGAGCACGCAGAAGTGCCGCTACACGCCGTAGCATGGACTCGACTAATGTCTGAAGTCGTGCTGGAGGAAATTAACGCCATAAATCCTGCAGGGTTCTCCATAAATCCGTAAGAGCACTAAGGGTTGGAGGTCTCTTCTAAACAGCACCTAACCGTCAATTAGCGCGGTTCACAAACAACAACTAAAGTACACATGGTATCCCAAAAACGTTATCGTGGAAGTAGGGGCCAGGAGGTGCTGGTGAAATAACACACACTGCTAAGGATATCTTTTTATTTTAAAAGGCTTTCTCAATAATATATACATATATATACAGGGTGAGTCACCTAACGTTACCGCTGGATATATTTCGTAAACCACATCAAATACTGACGAATCGATTCCACAGACCGAACGTGAGGAGAGGGGCTAGTGTAATTGGTTAATCCGAACCATAAAGAAATGCACGGAAGTATGTTTTTTTAACACAAACCTATGTTTTTTTAAATGGAAACCCGTTAGTTTTGATGGCACATCTGAACATATAAAAAATACGTAATCAGTGCCGTTTGTTGCATTGTAAAATGTTAATTACATCCGGAGATATTGTAACCTAAAGTTGACGCTTGAGTACCACTCCTCCGCTGTTCGATCGTGTCTATCGGAGAGCACCGAATTACGCAGGGATCCAAAGGGAACGGTGATGGACCTTAGGTACAGAAGAGACTGGAACAGCACATTACGACCACATGCTAACACCTTTTTATTGGTCTTTTTCACTGACGCACATGTAGATTACCATGAGGGGTGAGGAACACGTACACACGTGGTTTCCGTTTTCAATTACGGAGTGGAATAGAGTGTGTCCCGACATGTGGTGGCCATCATTTGCTGCACACAATTGCAATCTCTGGCGTAATGAATGTCGTACACGCCGCAGTACATCTGGTGTAATGTCGCCGCAGGCTGCCACAATACGTTGTTTCATATCCTCTGGGGTTGTAGGCACATCACGGTACACTTTCTCCTTTAACGTACCCCACAGAAAGAAGTCCAGAGGTGTAAGACCAGGAGAACGGGCTGGCCAATTTATGCGTCCTCCACGTCCTATGAAACGCACGTCGAACATCCTGTCAAGGGTCAGCCTAGTGTTAATTGCGGAATGTGCAGGTGCACTGTCATGCTGATACCACGTTTCCAGTGGGACATTTTCGAGCAACGTTGGCAGATCATTCTGTAGAAACGCGATGTATGTTGCAGCTGTTTGGGCCCCTGCAATGAAGTGAGGACCAATGAGGTGGTCGCCAATGATTCCGCACCATACATTTACAATCCACGGTCGCTGTCGCTCTACCTGTCTGAGCCAGCGAGGATTGTCCACGGACCAGTAATGCATGTTCCGTAGATTCACTGCCCCGTGGTTTGTGAAACCCGCTTCATCGGTAAACAGGTAGAACTGCAACGCATTCTCTGTTAATGCCCATTGACTGAATTGCACTCGATGATTAAAGTCATCACCATGTAATTGCTGATGTAGCGACACATGAAACAGGTGAAAGCGGTGACGATGCAGTATGCGCATGACACTACTTTGACTCAGTCCACCGGCTCTCGCAATGTCCCGTGTACTCATGTGTGGGTTCATGGCAACAGCAGCTAACACACCAACTGCACCCGCTTCTCCTGTGACGGGCCTGTTACGGACCCGTTTGCGTGCTACGACCATACCTGTTGCATACAGTTGGCGGTAGATGTTTTGCAATGTGCGGCACGTCGGATGCTCTCTGTCCGGGTACCGTTCTGCATACACCCTGCAGGCTTCAGCTGCATTTCGTCGACACTCGCCATAGATGAGTATCATCTCCGCCTTTTCAGAGTTCGAATACACCATGGTCACAGTTCCTACAACACTACACTATCACAGACGTCTGGTAACACGGTGTACTACAGTTGGTCTGCGTGCGGAGACGAATGCAGAATAACAATAGCACCAAGCGCTACAGGCGGACATTGCGACAGCTAGACCAAACCACAACAGTGCACTACAGCCACACTCGTAAACACGGCGCCAGCCGCGGTGGTCTCGCGGTTCTAGGCGCGCAGTCCGGAACCGTGCGACTGCTGCGGTCGCAGGTTCGAATCCTGCCTCGGGCATGGATATGTGTGCTGTCCTTAGGTTAGTTAGGTTTAAGTAGTTCTAAGTTCTAGGGGACTGATGACCACAGCAGTTGAGTCCCATAGTGCTCAGAGCCATTTGAACCATTTTTTGTAAACACGGTCGTCATCGTAAACATGTCCCTACAGATGCTGCTCGCCGACCGTGGACCGTGTTTGTTACAGCACGCAACTGAACGTTGGAGATTTCAAGCGTCAACTTTAGGTTACAATATCTCCGGATGTAATTAACATTTTACAGTACAACAAACGGAACTGATTACGTATTTGTTTATATGTTCAGATGTGCTAACAAAACTAACGTGGTTCCATTTAATGAAACGTAGGTTTGTGTTAAAAAACACACTTCCGTGCATTTTTGTATGGTTTGTATTAAGCAATTACACTAGCCCCTCTCCTCACGTTCGGTCTGTGGAATCGGTTCGTCAGTATTTGATGTGGTTTACGAAATATATCCAGCGGTAACGTTAGGTGACTCACCCTGTATATATAGGGTGTTACAAAGGGGTACGGCCAAACTTTCAGGAAACATTCCTCACACACAAATGAAGAAAAGATATGTGGACATGTGTCCCGAAACGCTTAATTTCCATGTTAGAGCTCATATTAGTTTCGTCAGTATGTGCTGTACTTCCTCGATTCAAAGCCAGTTGGCCCAATTGAAGGAAGCTAATGTTGACTACCGTGCTTGTGTTGACATGCGACTCATTGCTCTACAGTACTAGCATCAAGCACGTCAGTACGTAGCAACAACAGGTTACTGTTCATCACGAACGTGATTTTGCAGTCAGTGCAATGTTTAGAAATGCGGGGTTGGCGGATGCCCATTTGATGTATGGATTAGCACGGGGCAATAGCCGTGGCGCGGTACGTTTGTATCGAGACAGATTTCTAGAACGAAGGTGTCCCGACAGGAAGACGTCCGAAGTAATTGATCGGCGTCTTAGGGAGCACGGAACATTCCAGCCTATGACTCGCGACTGGGGAAGACCCAGAACGACGAGGACACCTGCAATGGACGGGGCGATTCTTCGTGCAGTTGACGATAACCCTAATGTCAGCGTCAGAGAAGTTGCCCACGTCACTGTATGGAGAGTGCTACGGGAGAACCAGTTGTTTCCGCACCATGTACAGCGTGTGCAGGCACTATCAGCAGCTGATTGGCCTCCACGGGTACACTTCTGCGAATGGTTCATCCAACAATGTGTCAATCCTTATTTCAGTGCAAATGTTCTCTTTACGAATGAGGCTTCATTCCAACGTGATCAAATTGTAAATTTTCACAATCAACATGCGTGGGCTGACAAGAATCCGCACGCAATTGTGCAATCACGTCATCAACACAGATTTTCTGTGAACGTTTGCGCAGGCATTGTTGGTGATGTCTCGATTGGGCCCCATGTTCTTCCACCTACGCTCAATGAAGCACGTTATCATGATTTCATACGGGATACTCTACATGTGCTGCTAGAACATGTACCTTTACAAGTACGACACAACAGGTGGTTCATGCACGATGGAGCTCCTGCACATTTCAGTCGAAGTGATCGTACGCTTCTCAACAACAGATTCGGTGACCGATGGATTGGTAGAGGCGGACCAATTCTGTGGCCTCCACCCTCTCCTGACCTCAACCCTCTTGACTATCATTTATGGGGGCATTTGAAAGCTCTTGTCTACGCAACCCCGGTACCAAATGTAGAGACTCTTCGTGCTCGTATTGTGGACGGCTGTGATACAATACGCCATTCTCCAGGGCTGCATCAGCGCATCAGGGATTCCATGCGACGGAGGGTGGATGCATGTATCCTCGCTAACGGAGGACATTTTGAACATTTCGTGTAACAAAGTGTTTGAAGTCACGCTGGTACGTTCTGTTGCTGTGTGTTTCCATTCCATGATTAATGTGATTTGAAGAGAAGTAATAAAATGGGCTCTTACATGGAAAGTAAGCGTTTCCGAACACATGTCCACATAACATATTTTCTTTCTTTGTATATATATATATACTCCTGGAAATGGAAAAAAGAACACATTGACACCGGTGTGTCAGACCCACCATACTTGCTCCGGACACTGTGAGAGGGCTGTACAAGCAATGATCACACGCACGGCACAGCGGACACACCAGGAACCGCGGTGTTGGCCGTCGAATGGCGCTAGCTGCGCAGCATTTGTGCACCGCCGCCGTCAGTGTCAGCCAGTTTGCCGTGGCATACGGAGCTCCATCGCAGTCTTTAACACTGGTAGCATGCCGCAACAGCGTGGACGTGAACCGTATGTGCAGTTGACGGACTTTGAGCGAGGGCGTATAGTGGGCATGCGAGAGGCCGGGTGGACGTACCGCCGAATTGCTCAACACGTGGGGCGTGAGGTGTCCACAGTACATCGATGTTGTCGCCAGTGGTCGGCGGAAGGTGCACGTGCCCGTCGACCTGGGACCGGACCGCAGCGACGCACGGATGCACGCCAAGACCGTAGGATCCTACGCAGTGCCGTAGGGGACCGCACCGCCACTTCCCAGCAAATTAGGGACACTGTTGCTCCTGGGGTATCGGCGAGGACCATTCGCAACCGTCTCCATGAAGCTGGGCTACGGTCCCGCACACCGTTAGGCCGTCTTCCGCTCACGCCCCAACATCGTGCAGCCCGCCTCCAGTGGTGTCGCGACAGACGTGAATGGAGGGACGAATGGAGACGTGTCGTCTTCAGCGATGAGAGTCGCTTCTGCCTTAATGCCAATGATGGTCGTATGCGTGTTTGGCGCCGTGCAGGTGAGCGCCACAATCAGGACTGCATACGACCGAGGCACACAGGGCCAACACCCAGCTCATGGTGTGGGGAGCGATCTCCTACACTGGCCGTACACCACTGGTGATCGTCGAGGGGACACTGAATAGTGCACGGTACATCCAAACCGTCATGGAACCCATCGTTCTACCATTCCTAGACCGGCAAGGGCACTTGCTGTTCCAACAGGACAATGCACGTCCGCATGTATCCCGTGCCACCCAACGTGCTCTAGAAGGTGTAAGTCAACTACCCTGGCCAGCAAGATCTCCGGATCTGTCCCCCATTGAGCATGTCTGGGACTGGATGAAGCGTCGTCTCACGCGGTCTGCACGTCCAGCACGAACGCTGGTCCAACTGAGGCGCCAGGTGGAAATGGCATGGCAAGCCGTTCCACAGGACTACATCCAGCATCTCTACGATCGTCTCCATGGGAGAATAGCAGCCTGCATTGCTGCGAAAGGTGGATATACACTGTACTAGTGCCGACATTGTGCATGCTCTGTTGCCTGTGTCTATGTGCCTGTGGTTCTGTCAGTGTGATCATGTGATGTATCTGACCCCAGGAATATGTCAATAAAGTTTCCCCTTCCTGGGACAATGAATTCACGGTGTTCTTATTTCAATTTCCAGGAGTATATATATATATATATATATATATATATATATATTGTGTTTCATACTAGAATGTCGTTTCCCAGTTTGGCACAGCTTTGGCACAGGAAACACGAAAGCGGACGAAGACGTCTGTCTTCTAGTCGGCTCCTAATCGTTGTCAGAAGGAGGCTAGTATTGGATTACGCAAAGACTTCTATTATTTGGCAAAGAACAACCCGGATTTCTTTACGTAATCAGTATGAAATTTATAATCACCTAAGGGACCTTTAACAATGAATAATAATAAAAAATTGCATTTGCAAATGAAATCATTAATAAATGGGGCAGCTATGAGTTGTATGAAAAACAAGGGGCGGCTTTCTGTCTACGACCAGGAGGCCGCAGTATTCTCTGCTGTAGTAAAGGCTGTTTGATATTTACAAAAATAATAAGATACAGAGGTAAAAAAAACATAAAGGAAAAGACTAGAATATGAAATCTGGTAAACACTATATATACTCAAACAATTCTCACAAGCAATTGGGGCTTATTTATAGACAGTATAACTTACATAAGTACTTTTCTAACTGTATGGTGCGATCAGATTTCAGCCTGTCCTGTGCTAGCTCCTTGATTCACGTTTTTGTCACAAATTACAGTCATTACTTTTCTCCTTCTTTCAAGACAATTCTTGCACCGTTCAACACCTTCATAACAATAACTTGCCGGTTTACAGTATCGAACATAAATTACTCGAATTTTATTAATTAATAACTGTTGTCTGCACGCTGGCAAGACTGCTCACTTTTATGGCTTAAAGACGACCTTCTTTACGCTTTCACGTTACAAGCAGAAGTACGATAAAATCTGAAGATCTACAAAAGTTTTTACTGTCATCTTTTATTTAGATCGAAGCTGAACGTTCAGTTCAGCTTCTGTTAAAATGTTTCTTTGACTGCGCAATCGATGTATTAGCGTCCGCTACAGTTACGTAAATTATATAAAATAAATGTCTTTCAAAGAATAGGTCTCATCTCATAAGTTGATCATTTAATATATAGACAGGTGAATGCCTTTCCCAGGGTACTCACAGCTTTCATACGACGGAAATCCCAATAATATTACAAAGTGCAGGGTGATTCAGGACGAAGGCTACATGCTTTGAGGGGTGATATTACTGGCGAGCCTTAAAAAAAAAAAAAAAAAAAAAAAAAAAAAAAAAAAAACCCTTATTCCACGTATGCTCTTTTCTTAACCGGATCCGACATACATCTGTTTGAAAATAACAGGCATCGGCCGTGCTGAAACTACATATGACGTCGTGGTGCCCAAGTATTTTGGTAACACGCTGTTAAGGAAATCAAGATACCGCAGTCCATTACGATGGTTACCTAAAACAATCGGAGCGATGAGTTCGTCATTAATAATTCCGCACCAAACGACCACTGAGAAACATCGCTGAAAATTTGTTTCCACAGTGGCGTGTAGAGTTTCACGTGTAAATGTTGACTCATCAGTGAACCGAAAACGTGTAATACAACATTCCGTACCAGTGAACTCTGAACAGCAACGTATCAGCTGTCTACAAGGGCTGAGAATTGCCTTGCAGTTGACAGTGGACTTTTTGGTCATACTTTGTGAGAAAATGTACGCAGCTAAACAAAACATTAGATCACCTGCCTTTCTCCTGCCACCCATTCTTTTCATTAGTTTGCTCGGAAATCGTTAAGAACTGGACATACGTTCACATTACGTTTTGTGTTCAGAATCTCTAACAGCATCCCGCTGACTCATCCTGTATGTTCCTTCAGTAATGGCTTCTCAGCACTACGGTCTTAAAATATAAAAATTTGGTTACTTAATGTACAGGGTGTGTCACGAAAGTTTGGAAAATTATTTTTTAAAGAGGTTCATTGTCTTTTAACGCATAAAACCGTAAAAATCTTGCAAAACATAAGGACGATAGTTATTTTCGAATGACGTGTCTCTGCTCGATGAAACTTGGACTATACATAGAAAGAACCGAAAGAACACGTCAGGAGACGAACAGATACGACACTTTTACTCAAAGAAAATGATTAGACTGAAATCACCGCCATTCACGATGGTCCCCTGGACATTACAAGCGGCGGGACATAGTTGTGTGATCACCACGGGTTAGCAATGCATGCTCTGCAAAGTGCTCCCATGCTAACCGCATAACTGGTAAGAAGTTCTGAGGCAGGGCGTTCCATTCCCCAAACAGCTCGGTTGACAACTCGGTATGGTCGTTGGTGAATGTGGACCTGGTGCAGAACCACTCCCCAACGCACCCCACAGGTGTTGTACGGGATTTAAGTCAGGAGCAAGGACAAGCCAGTCCATTCGTCCAACATTCCAAATGCTCCACCTGCGTCGTTAGATGCAGTCGCGCATTCTCATTCATAAAAAGCAAGTCAGGGCCAAATGCACCCCTGGAAAGACGCACACGGGGAAGTAGTACAGTGTCGTGATAACGACCTACATCTACACCCATACTCCGCAAGCCACCTGACGGTGTGTGGCGGAGGGTACCTTGAGTACCTCTATCGGTTCTCCCTTCTATTCCAGCCTCGTATTGTTCGTGCAAAGGATTGTCGGTATCCCTCTGTGTGGGCTCTAATCTCTCTGATTCTATCCTCATGGTCTCTTCGCGAGATATACGTAGGAGGGAGCAATAAACTGCTTGACTCCTCGGTGAGGGTATGTTCTCGAAACTTCAACAAAAGCCCGTACCGAGCTACTGAGCGTCTCTCCTGCAGAGTCTTCCACTGGTGTTTATCTATCATCGCCGTAACGCTTTCGCGATTACCAAATGATCCTGTAACGAAGCGCGCTGCTCTGCGTTGGATCTTCTCTATCTCTTCTGTCAACTCTATCTGGTACGGATCCCACACTGCTGAGCAGTATTCAAGCACTGAGCGAACAAGCGTACTGTAACCTACTTCCTTTGTTTTCGGACTGCATTTCCTTAGGATTCTTCCAATCAATCTCAGTCTGGCATTTGCTTTACCGACGATCAACTTTATATGATCATTCCATTTTAAATCACTGCTAATGCCTACTCCCAGATAATTTATGGAATTAACTGCTTCCAGTTGCTGACCTGCTATATTGTAGCTAAATGACAAGGGATCTTTCTTTCTATGTATTCGCAACACATAACACTTGTCTACATTGAGATTCAATTGCCATTCCCTACACCATGCGTGAATTCGCTGCAGATCCTCCTGCATTTCAGTACAATTTTCCATTGTCACAACCTCTCGATATACTACGGCACCATCCGCAAAAAGCCTCAGTGACCAGTTAGCGAACTGTGTTCAGTGACGTAGAGATCAGTACGCACACGCAATATTATCCTTCTACACGCTGTAACACTGGACCACCAAAACGACCATGTGCGACAGTTCTGAACGTACCCTTGTATGGCGGGAGGTGGTAACAATTAATACACCCACAAATATTTTCGAACATTATCGTTTTGGTGGTCCGGGTACTTGGGTGTGGAGAGGCTTTATGTTGCATCAACGTACTGAGCTCCAGACCTTTCGACACGGTTCGCTCACCAGTCAGCGTTGTTGTGATACTGTACTCTAGCCCGTGTGCGTCTTGTCATTCGAAACGGACTTCATTTTTTTTTATCGATGACAGTGCGAGGCAGCATCGATCAGCGCAGGTGGTGGAGCTTGTAAGTAGGCTGGTTAGGTTTTTATGTTGGTAACGCCACGTAGCGCTCTATATGAAAATCACTGACTGTGCTGTGTGCAGCCTGTAGCTGGTTTCCATTGTTGAAATTTGCTATTGTAGTGTTGGGCAGTTGGCTGTTAACAGCGCGTAGCGTTGCGCAGTTGGAGGTGAGCCGCCAGCAATGGTGGATGTGGGGAGAGAAATGGCGGATGATCTGGACGTGTGTTCATCAGAGACAGTAAATTTGTAAGACTGGATGCCATGAACTGATACATATACTATGACTTTTGAACACTATTAAGGTAAAGACATTGTTTGTTCTGTATCAAAATCTTTCAAAATAAATGGCTCTGAGCACTATGGGACTCAACTGCTGAGGTCATTAGTCCCCTAGAACTTAGAACTAGTTAAACCTAACCAACCTAAGGACAGCACAAACATCTATGTCCGAGGCAGGATTCGAACCTGCAACCGTAGCGGTCTTGCGGTTCCAGACTGCAGCGCCTTTAACCGCATGGCCACTTCGGCCGGCAAAATCTTTCATTTGCTAACTATGCCTATCAGTAGTTAGTGACTTCAGTAGCTAGAATCTTTTATTTAGCTGGCAGTATTGGCGCTCGCTGTATTGCAGTAGTTCAAGTAACGAAGATTTTTGTGAGGTAAGACATTTGTGAAAGGTATAGGTTAATGTTAGTCAGGGCCATTCTTTTGTAGGGATTATTGAAAGTCAGATTGCGTTGCGCTAAAAATATTGTGTGTCAGTTCAGTGTTGATCAGAATAAGTAAAGAGAGTAATGTCCGAGTACGTTCAGTTTTGCTCAGCTGTTTGAAAAGCAAATAATGTAAGAGGTTTATCAGCACAGTTATTCATAAATTTTTCTAAGGGGACGTTTCAAGCTCGTGGGACGAGAGGATATTCGGCGAATAGACTGGTCTTTCCATCCCCCCCCCCCCCCTTCTCACCACCTTCCCGACTTAAATCCCATCAAGCGCTTGAGGGATGCGTTTGGGAGACGTACTGTATCACGACCACAAGGACCAATGACGATCCAGCAGTTGTCAACCGCGGAGGTGGAGGAATCGAACGGCCATAACAAAGACTCACCAGCCTTGTGGCCAACGCAGAAGCGCACAGCACACCATGCATTGTCGTCCGTGGTGATACATACTGTATTATAAGGCCCATGCCCCGCATTTTGTAATGCCCATGACACCATAATGAATCGTGGTACTTCCGTCAGTAAGTTTTGCATACTCGTGTATTTCAAAGTGAGCCGCAGCCCTGACCGAATGCAGAATTAAAGTTGGTCACATGACTAGTTATAGCCAAGCAGCAGTTGTTACCACGCAGTGTAAGCACAGATAGCTATTGCTGTAACGTTACATATAACTTAGTATCAAAATGTTTGTGATGTACAGAAAGTAAATGTCCTACGTTAAACTGACTATTTTAGAGCCGTCACTGTTAATATAATAAGGGCAGAAACATTATATTGTCAGATAAATGTTACTTATCTTCCTATGGCTGTCTCGTTATGTAGGATGTCGGTTCCTGTTCATGCTTTCCAGTTAATAGGTCAAAGATTTACGTTTCAGTAAAAGTCGCTGGTATAATGTTGCTTTCTAACATCATCAGTATTTATTCATAAATACTTGACACCTTGTGTTGAAATGTTGCTCATTGCATTTACTTAACAAGTAAATGTATTGTGCAACATTTCAACACGAAACAAAGAACTTCGTGATTACATTGATCAACCTCGACAGTAACTGAAACTACTATGGTGCGTTTGGTGCCTGAAATTTCTATAACTGTCCTTCTAGAATAGGATGTAGTTCAAATGAATTTTATTGTGCCTGCCTTAATTGAAATTGCTTTTCAGGTATAATTTACATAAAGTTTTCTGGAAATAACTATTTATGTAAAGATTTATGTGCCTAATAATAAATAATGAAGGTTGCAAATTTTGACACTATAAAAAGCGTAATTCTCGATTAAACTGTTGACAGTAAAATTAGAAACATTAGAGATGAAAACATAAATTTTGTTTACATGAAAACTAAAGCATAATAATATTAGTTTCACCGTAAAGTGGTTTTTTATTCATTTAAATTAACAATTGTGATTATTAATGTTCATGGCTCAAGATCGATGTTGCTAAATGGATCGATATGAAAAATTAAATTATATTATTAGATTTTTGATAAACAATTGTATGTAAAATCATCTTCAGATGTGGTATATATAACGTAAGTATAAAAATTAACTCAAATCAGCCCCACATTTATATGGAACCGAACATTTCAATTGAAGTACGAAAGTTCTGAGGAGAGAAGATACATCACACTGCGCAGAATGCTTTTAGCGTGGCAGCCGCGACGTGTTGCTGTTAATGCCATTAAAGTTACTGGCGATGAGAAGCCAAAGGAATGAGTGCATAGACACAGAAAGATCACGGAACGGAGAAGCAAAAAAAGTTGAGTGAGTGGACGTTGGCTAAAGTAGGGCAAGAGGTACTCGATGATGGGTATGGAAGGAGTCAAGTATGTCTCACAGAAGAACAAGCAATCCGCGCACAATAAATATCCCGCTGACGATAAAAATATAAGTGTCTTAGACATAAATGTCTGCAACTTCGTCAACAATACAAAGAAACCCCAAATATGCAAATACTACAGGTTCTTTACCGCACAGAACTGGAGCTCTAGGTCATCAAGGAAACAACAGCGACAGTTATCCTGCCTAAGGGATTTGCGACGTTATGAAGGAATTCAGTGACAGTACTTCGTACAGAAATTAAAAAGTAACAGTCAAGATCATAAATGTAGACAATATAGTCTATGGAGAGCAGCGACCTGATGCTATATTTAAGTTAAAGTGAGCTGTCGATATCGCAATAATATTTGTTTATTCACTCGTTTCGGCTTCTGTAAATGCCATCTTCAGAATTTTTTGCCCCCTATGGATGGTGCTGGCGGCTCTTCGAGTGTACGATCGTGGTATCGCGAGAAAACCAGAGAGCCGCCGCCAACAGCCACAGGGGGCCAAAAATTCTGAAGATGGCATTTACATAAGCCGAAACCAGTGAATAAACAAATATTATTGCTATCTTCACTGTTCATTTTAACGTAAATGTCATTCAAGATCCTACATTTGTTTCACACTGCCCGACAAAAAATGTGTGCATTAAATGAACTCGCAATTGCGAGTAAGGACAACCATCAGCTGTAGAATGGAATGGCGACAGGGAAAATTTGTGCCGGACCGGTACTCCAACCCGGATTTTCCGTCTATCGCGTGCGGTCGCCTTACCATTTGGCTCTCCGTGAATCGATTCATGGCCACATCCAAACTTCCAAATGTCGACAACGATGCGTCTACGGCCTGTACTCGTACATCCATTATGTACAGGGTGATTCAAAAAGAATACCACGCGCCGGCCGAAGTGGCCGTGCGGTTAAAGGCGCTGCAGTCTGGAACCGCAAGACCGCTACGGTCGCAGGTTCGAATCCTGCCTCGGGCATGGATGTTTGTGATGTCCTTAGGTTAGTTAGGTTTAACTGGTTCTAAGTTCTAGGGGACTAATGACCTCAGCAGTTGAGTCCCATAGTGCTCAGAGCCATTTGAACCATTTTTAGAATACCACAACTTTAGGAATTTAAAACTCTGCAACGACAAAAGGCAGAGCTAAGCACTATCTGTCGGCAAATTAAGGGAGCTATAAAGTTTCATTTAGTTGTACATTTGTTCGCTTGAGGCGCTGTTGACTAGGCGTCAGCGTCAGTTGATGCTAAGATGGCGACCGCTCAACAGAAAGCTTTTTGTGTTATTGAGTACGGCAGAAGTGAATCGACGACAGTTGTTCAGCGTGCATTTCGAACGAAGTATGGTGTTAAACCTCCTGATAGGTGGTGTATTAAACGTTGGTATAAACAGTTTACAGAGAATGGGTGTTTGTGCAAAGGGAAAAGTTCTGGACGGCCGAGAACGAGTGATGAAAATGTAGCACACATCCAGCAAGCATTTGTTCACAGCCCAGGAAAATCGACTCGCAGAGCTAGCAGAGAGCCGCAAATTCCACAATCAACTGTATGGAGAGTCCTACGAAAAAGGTTAGTTATGAAACCTTATCGTCTGAAATTGGTTCAAGCACTGTCTGCAGCTGATAAGATTAAAAGAATCGATTTCTGTGATTTTATCCTTGCTCAAATGGAAACAGATGAATCTTTCGTTTCAAAGATTGTGTTTAGTGATGAAGCAACTTTCCACACTAATGGGAAAGTCAACCGTCACAATGTCTGTATATGGGGCACTGAGAATCCGCAGGAAACAACTCAGTATGAACGTGACTCGCCTAAGGTGAACTTTTTCTGTGCCATTTCAGCCAATAAAGTTTTTGGTCCCTTTTTCTTCGCAGGTGCTACTGTAACTGGACTACAGTATCTGGAGGTGTTAGAGAATTGGCTGTTCCCTCAGCTCGAACAAGAAGCACAACAATTCATATTTCAGCAGGATGGAGCGCCACCACATTGGCACTTATCTGTCCGTAACTAACTGACCGTCAACTACCCGAGGCGATGGATCGGCCGCCAGGCAGCCCGTGACAGAGCACTTCATCACTGGCCTCCAAGAAGCCCTGATCTTACCCCCTGCGATTTTTTCTTATGGGGGTATGTTAAGGATATGGTGTTTCGGCCACCTCTCCCAGCCACCATTGATGATTTGAAACGAGAAATAACAGCAGCTATCCAAACTGTTACGCCTGATATGCTACAGAGAGTGTGGAACGAGTTGGAGTATCGGGTTGATATTGCTCGAGTGTCTGGAGGGTGCCATATTGAACATCTCTGAACTTGTTTTTGAGTGAAAAAAAACCTTTTTAAATACTCTTTGTAATGATGTATAACAGAAGGTTATATTATGTTTCTTTCATTAAATACACATTTTTAAAGTTGTGGTATTCTTTTTGAATCGCCCTGTATATTCCAGTACAGGAGTTGCACTCGCCACAGTGCCTGTTCCTTTGGACATGCATGCATACATGCGTTGTAGACCGAGCGAAGTGACGCAGTGGTTAGCACACTGGACTCGCATTCGGGAGGACGACGGTTCAATCCCGCGTCCGGCCATCCTGATTTAGGTTTTCCGTGATTTCCCTAAATCGCTCCAGGCAAATGCCGGGATGGTTCCTTTGAAAGGGCACGGCCGACTTCCTTCCCCGTCCTTCCCTAACCCGATGAGACCGATGGCCTCGCTGTTAGGTCTCTTCCCCCAAACAACCCAACCCAACCATGCGTTGCAATCAGAATAACACAGGTATTGCCGAAAGCAGGCAAGCGACTTTCAACTACAACGTCTGACCCGTACGGAAATGCACATAATGGATGCATGAGTACAAGTCGTAGGCGTGTGGTTGACGACATATCGAAGTTTGGGTCGGGCCGTGAGTCGTGCACGGATACCTAAACGATAAGCGGGAAACCCGGGTTCGAGTATCGATCCGGTACAAATTTTCTTTGTCGTCATTCCATACTACAGCCGATTGTTGCCTTATTCGCATTCATTTAATGTATTTCATAACGGCTGTAGTCGCCGTACAGATCAGGCATTGTAGTAGCCGCAGTGCCTGAAAGGAACTTTGCATTGTAATCAGAATAACACAGACAGTGTGATGTCGTAAAAATTTAACCAGCCACAAGACTTGGCCAATTGTTGTCTATGACCGTCGTACACGTACGCGACGTGTACGTGGGAGGAAGTGATATGTATCATCGGTTGTCTTAGAATGTACACTGCCGAAATCTTACGACAAATCAAATCATTGCTTGATGCACAAGGCCTTTCTTCCAGCATCTCTAACCACAGATTAATGAGTATTTCTGCACATAAATGATTAGAGTTGCAACCAAGACTGCAATATCGACGTTTCTTGGTTAGTGTTGCTACCAGGTTTGATAGGACATACAGGGTTTCTATAAAAAGTAGTGAGACTGATTTTTTACTGACGCGACTGTAATCCGCAGTGCGCGCTCACCCGGGGGGGCGGGGGGGGGGGGGGGGGGGCTATCTGGCCGAAAACGCGCGTCGTGCCAGTCGCTTGCGGGCTCTTGTCTCGGCAGCATCGTGCGTTGTGTAGACACGTCGCAAAGTCGTCGGCGTTGAGGACGAGGACCGCTCGGAACGCCAATCAACCAGCAAAACTGACGAAAAAATGCGACCGTATGCGAGCTTTATTGAGCACCGACTGTCGGATGAGTGTCAGGATGATAGCAGACGACCTCGGACTCGATAAAACGACTTTTGTGTTAGCAGAAGAGTCAACATCGTGTTACGAGTGGAGGCCGAAATGCACGCGTTTTAGCCCACGCAGGCTGGCGCGAGGAGGGAATAACTATACTGACGTGATAATGAACGTCGCTCTTGACGGTACATAAGCCACAATATTATCTGTTCAGAATACATTCTTGAAGATAGTTCTTATAGTAACTGAATATGGCGCTTTGCTAGGTCGTAGCAAATGACGAAGCTGAAGGCTATGCTAAACTGTCGTCTCTGCAAATGAGTGCGTATGTAGTCAGTGAATCATCGCTAGCAAAGTCGGCTGTACAACTGGGGCGAGTGCTAGGGAGTCTCTCTAGACTAGACCTGCCGTGCGACGGCGCCCGGTCTGCAATCACTGATAGCGGCGACACGCGGGTCCGACGTATACTAACGGACCGCGGCCGACTTAAAGGCTACCACCTAGCAAGTGTGGTGTCTGGCGGTGACACCACAATGACAGTGCACAACATCATCACCAAAAGAATTGTTCATGAGGAAGATCTGCGACGAGATGGTCCCGAAGATTTTGTCAGACGTTCAAAAGCAAGCACGTGTGAACGCCTGCCAAACAATCTCCAGACCCTTGAAGCTGATCCGGAATATTTGGATAACATCACCGCAGACGAATCCTGTGTGTTTCACCACGACCCGGAGACAATGCGCACGAGTGCCGAATGGCACACCGCAGCATCCCCACGTCCCAAACTGGCTGGCGTGAGCAAATCGAAGGTGAAACCCATGCTGATCGTATTTTTCGACGTCAGGGGCGTCGTTCGTTATGAGTATGTCCCCCGAGGCCAAACTGTCAACAGTGCGTTTTATTGCGAAGTGCTCAAGAGACTGAAAGGCAGGGACCATCGCGTGAGGCTAGCCCTCGCCAATGACTGGAAGCTGCATCATGACTACACGCCGAGTCACACCTGCTTGATGATGGCCCCCCTACAGTCTCGACGTGGCCACGCCAGTCTTGTTTTTGTGCCCCAAACCAATCACTTCCCTGAAAGGACTCCATCATGGGTCCCTGGAGGAGGTCCAAGCCGCCACTACGAGGACTTTGAAGGCCATCCCAGACTCAGGTTCGCGGCAGCGTTTGAAGCGTGGATGTCTCGCATGCAGCGGTTGTTGACTCTCAAGGATCATACGTTGAAGAGTTCTAAGTGGTTGTAGCGATATCTACAATACATTTTGATTCTCAAGCCCATTACTTTTTATACAAACCCTGTATAAGGGGTGTGAATAGCGTCAGTGTTGGGTGATCACTGTAAGAGACACGAAAAGGCAGCACGATCGTATCGGAGGTGAGGGTATCATCTGGAGTGCCCCAGGGAAGTGTGGTAGGTCCGCTGTTATCTACATAAATAATCTTTTGGATAGGGTGGATAGCAATGTGCGGCAGTTTGCTGATGATGCTGTGATGTACGGGCAGGTGTCGTTGTTGAGTGACTGTAGGAGGATACAAGATGACTTGGACAGGATTTGTGATTGGTGTAAATATAGATAAATGTAAATTAATGCAGATGAATAGGAAAAAGAATCCCGTAATGTTTGAATACTCCATTAGTAGTGTAGCGCTTGGCACAGTCACGTCGATTAAATATTTGGGTGTAACATTGCAGAGCGATATGAAGTGGGACAAGCATGTAATGGCAGTTGTGGGGAAGGCGGATAGTCATCTTCGGTTCATTGATAGAATTTTGGGAAGATGTGGCTCATCTGTAAAGGAGACCGCTTATAAAATAATACGACCTATTCTTGAGTACTGCTCGAGCGTTTGGGATCCCTATCAGGTCGGATTGAGGGAGGACATAGAAGCAATTCAGAGGCGGGCTGCTAGATTTGTTACTGGTAGGTTTGATCATCACGCGAGTGTTACGGAAATGCTTCAGGAAGTCGGGTGGGAGTCTCTGGAGGAAAGGAGGCGTTCTTTTCGTGGACCGCTACTGGGGAAATTTAGAGAACCAGCATTTGAGGCTGACTGCAGTACAATTTTAGTGCCGCCAACTTATATTTCGCGGAAAGACCACAAAGATAAGAGAGATTAGGGCTCGTACAGAGGCATACAGGCAGTCATTTTTCCCTCGTTCTGTTTGGGAGTAGAACATGGAGAGAAGATGCTAGTTGTGGTACGAGGTACCCTCTGCCAGGCACCGTATGGTGGATTGCGGAGTATGTATGTAGATGTAGATGTAGACAGCGTTAATGGCACCTGACCGGGCCTTGTTGTGCGTCTCTAGTTGGCCGAATAGCCGAATCATGCAGTAGCGAGATTTGTGGAGCATTCGGATGTGACAGTAGTCAGATGTTGGATTGCATGGCAACGTTAAGGCCAGGTATACTCGTCGTCGAGATTCCGACGTCTGACCGCCACTAAGTATGATCGCCATATGTGCTCCAAGCGCATCGTAACCCCTTCACATCTGCACAAGCAACAGATTCCCTGCAACATTCTGTGTCATACAGCACCTTTGGTAGAAGACTAGCAGCACCAGTACTGGGGAATTACCGCCCCCTGCGTATGCTGCCGTTAACAGCACAACACAGATGGCTATGACTTAAGCTCAGGGCTGTTAGCGATTGATAGATCTCTAACGACACGACAGTACGTCACGGGCATCTACATCTACTTTACATATATACTCTGCAAGCCACCCAACGGTGTGTGGCGGAGGACACTTTACGTGCCACTGTCATTACCTCCCTTTTCTGTTCCAGTCGCGTATGGTTTGCGGGAAGAACGACTGCCGGAAAGCCTCCGTGCGCGCTCGAATCTCTCTAATTTTACATTCGTGATCTCCTCGGGAGGTATAAGTAGGGGAAAGCAATATACTCGATACCTCATCCACAAACGCACCCTCTCGAAACCTGGACAGAAAGCTACACCGCGATGCAGAGCGCCTCTCTTGCAGAGTCTGCCACTTGAGTTTGCTAAACATCTCCGTAACGCTATCACGGTTACCAAATAACCCTGTGACGAAACGCGCCGATCTTCTTTGGATCTTCTCTATCCCCTCTGTCAACCCGACCTGGTACGGATCCCACACTGACGAGCAATACTCAAGTATAGGTCAGACGAGTATTTTGTAAGCAACCTCCTTTGTTGATGGACTACATTTTCTAAGGACTCTCCCAATGATTCTCAACCTAGCACCCGCCTTACCAACAATTAATTTTATATGATCACTCCACTTCAAATCGTTCCGTACGCATATTCCCAGATATTTTACAGAAGTAACTGCTACCAGTGTTTGTTCCGCTATCATATAAGCATACAATAAAGGATCCTTCTTTCTTAGTATTCGCAATACATTACATTTGTCTATGTTAAGGGTCAGTTGCCACTCCCTGCACGAAGTGCCTATCCGCTGCAGATGTTCCTGCATTTCGCTGCAACTTTCTAATGCTGCAACTTCTCTGTATACTACAGCATCATCCGCGAAAAGCCGCATGGAACTTCGGACACTATCTACTAGGTCATTTATATATATTGTGAAAAGCAATGGTTCATAACACTCCCCTGTGGCACGCCAGAGGTCTGTAGACGTCTCTCCATTGAGAACAACATGCTGTGTTCTGTTTGCTAAAACCTCTTCAATCCAGCCACACAGCTGGTCTGATATTCCGAAGGCTCTTACTTTGTTTATCAGGCGACAGTGCGGGACTGTATCGAACGCCTTCCGGAAGTCAAGGAAAATGGCATCTACCTGGGAGACTGTATCTAATATTTTCTGGGTCTCATGAACAAATAAAGCGTGTTGGGTCTCACACGATCGCTGTTTCCGGAATCCATGTTGATTCCTACAGAGTAGACTCTGGGTTTCCAGAAATGACATGATACGCATCCTGCGCCCTCGTGCCGCAACTCTCACGCGATAGTACTGTGATATCAATTTTCAGCAAAACAATGCTTGTCCACACATGACACGTATCTTTATGAACTACTTATGTGACGATGAGGTACTTTCGCGGCTGTCGCTTCTGAGACAAGCTCCGACATCAACTTCATCCCAATGCCAGTATCTGCGATATCAAGGACCAGTTTCACCAAGTGTGTGCCAGCTTCTCTCAGGAGAGGACACAGTGGCTCTATGACACTCTTCCCAACTGAGCCTCTGCAAGCATGCACGCCAGAATGTGTGCAACGCCGTACTGATAAGTTGGCTCCTACTGTCAAGTTCTTTGTACATTTTACTCGAGTTTGTACTCACTGTGGTAACATAACATACCGTCTCAACCCGTGATGTTTCATTTCGTTCCCCTTCTCGGTGATTCACTTTTTTTCTTCGGACAGTATATTAATTGATTAGGCTATTAGCGATCTATAATTTTTTCCGTGGCGCAAAAAAGGTGTAAGAGTATCCATGTCGAGCTATTTACGGTGAGACGACTACGTAGATCTAGGCTGCACAGGAGAAAGTTGTCAGACTCTAATTCACAGGAAGGAAGGTTGTTGTTGTTGTTGTTGTTTTTGTGGTCTTCAGTCCTGAGACTGGTTTGATGCAGCTCTCCATGTTACCCTATCCTGTAGAAGCTTCTTCATCTCTACTCCCTACTGCAACCTACATCCTTCTGAATCTGCTTAGTGTATTCATCTCTTGGTCTCCCTCTACGATTTTTACCCTCCACGCTGCCCTCCAGTACTAAATTGGTGATCCCTTGATGCCTCAGAACATGTCCTACCAACCGATCCCTTCTTCTAGTCAAGTTGTGCCACAAACTCCTCCCCAATTCTATTCAATGCCTCCTCATTAGTTGTGTGATGTCCAATCTTCAGCATTCTTCTGTAGCACCACATTTCAAGAGCTTCTATTCTGATCTTGTGCAAACTAGTTATCGTCCATGTTTCACTTCCATACATGGCTACACTCCATACAAATACTTTCAGAAACGACTTCCTGACACTTAAATCTATGCTCGATGTTAACAAATTTCTCTTCTTCAGAAACGCTTTCCTTGCCATTGCCAGTCTACATTTTATCTCCTCTCTACTTCGACCATCATCAGTTATTTTGCTCCCCAAATAGCAAAACTCCTTTACTACTTTAAGTGTCTCATTTCCTAATCTAATTCCCTCAGCATCACCCGGCTTCATTCGACTACATTTCAATATCCTTGTTTTGCTTTTGTTGATGTTCATCTTATATCCTCCTTTCAAGACACTGTCCATTCCATTCAACTGCTCTTCCAAGTCCTTTGCTGTCTCTGACAGAATTACAATGTCATCGGCGAACGGAACCAATTTCGTGCTCGAAGTAATACGTTCATATTTCTCTCACGCACCCGATGTCTTTTTCTTTGTGGTAAGTTCCTATAATACCAAACTGCTGAGGTCATCGGTCCCTAGGCTTACACACTACCGTACTTAAACCAACTTAGGCTAAGGACAGCCCATTCCCGAGGGAGGGCACGAACCTCTGACGAGAGGAGCCGCGCGAACCGTGGCAAGGCGCAACAGACCGCCCGGCTACGACTCGCGGCTCAGCCCCTTATCAAGAGAAGTTTCCGTCAGAGTAGTACCTGACTAACGGAGTGCAGAAATACTCATTAACCTGTGGTGAGAGGCGCTGGAAGAAAGGCCTTGTGCATCAAGCAATGATTTGATTTGTCGTAAGATTTCGGCAGTGTACATTCTAAGACAACTGATGATACATATCACTTCCTCCCAAATACACGTCGTGTTTTAATTACGACGATAGGGATTAGCATTAAGTAATCCCGTGGCTGTGAACGAAACTTTTTGAAGCAACACGGAAACTTGAGTCTTACTGTACAGGTTGTTACAAAAAGGTACGGCCAAACTTTCAGGAAACATTCCTCACACACAAAGAAAGAAAATATGTTATGTGGACATGTGTCCGGAAACGCTTACTTTCCATGTTAGAGCTCATTTTAGTACTTCTCTTCAAATCACATTAATCATGGAATGGAAACACACAGCAACAGAACATACCAGCGTGGTTCAAATGGCTCTGAGCACTATGGGACTTAACATCTATGGTCATCAGTCCCCTAGAACTTAGAACTACTTAAACCTAACTAACCTAGGGACATCACACAACAGCCAGTCATCATGAGACAGAGAAAATCCCTGACCCCGCCGGGAATCGAACCCGGGAACGTACCAGCGTGAGTTCAAACATTTTGTTACAGGAAATGTTCAAAATGTCCTCCGTTAGCGAGGATATATGCATCCACCCTTCGTCGCATGGAATCCCTGATGGGCTGATGCAGCCCTGGAGAATGGCGTATTGTATCACAGCCGTCCACAATACGAGCACGAAGAGTCTCTACATTTGGTACCGGGGTTGCGTAGACAAGAGCTTTCAAATGCCCCCATAAATGAAAGTCAAGAGGGTTGAGGTCAGGAGAGCGTGGAGGTCATGGAATTGGTTCGCCTCTACCAATCCGTCGGTCACCGAATCTGTTGTTGAGAAGCTTACGAACACTTCGACTGAAATGTGCAGGAGCTCCATCGTGCATGAACTACATGTTGTGTCGTACTTGTAAAGGCACATGTTCTAGCAGCGCAGGTAGAGTATCCCGTATGAAATCATGATAAGTACAGTACATACTGACGAAACTAAAATGAGGTCTAACATGGAAATTAAGCGTTTCCGGACACATGTCCACATAACATCTTTTCTTTATTTTTGTGTGAGGAATTTTTCCTGAAAATTTGGCCGTACCTTTTTGTAACACCCTGTATAACTTCATTTATTCCACGACCCGTTTTAGTTTTCCCCTTGAGTTGGTATAATACCCTTACATCTTCATCACTAGGACGCTCCCCAAAGGAAGACATTGTCCTTATTGACTGTACAGTTTTCAGTTTACCAGGGGACCGATGCCAGACTTTCGCATTTTTATAGTTTTAAACAATGACAGAATTTGGAATAAGTGTAGCTGTTGGGATAAGGGTAGTTGTGGAAATGAAAATAAAATACTTTTACAAATGAACCAAAAAACGTGAGATAGTGATTATGAATTTGTTACACGTTCCTGTAAATTAATTTCCATGTGTCCAAAAATGTGTTCCGCATTCGGAATGTTTGTCCCGGTTTGTACGACGGGCAGAGACCATGGACTGTCAGTACGGCCACATAACCTATAACTTTAACTCGACAAGCATTCTCAGTTACAATAAGCACGTTAGGCGGTAGTAGCAATAGGTAAATAACAATTAAAGGCTACAGTGACAGACATGTTTGTCGTTTCGGGAAGTTTATTCGTTTACAAAAGTCAACCTGTACGACGGGCAGAGATAATGAACTAACCCAGTGGTCACAGCTATTATCTATGACAATGGCGTACACAAATTATTCAGTTAGCAAGTACTGTAAAACAAATACGACGGTATTTGTAATAAGATAATATGGAAAGGGAGTCCGTTATTCGTAAATAATAAGTTGACATCTTAAAATATGAGTATGAAACTGGACATCCATGAAACCCTTTTGCCTATGATACTTAAAAGTCTCATTTATGTTGTATGCAATGTCAGAAGCAGATTAAAAAGCCTTTTTAAAGATGCCTCATTAATCCCTGTACGATTAGTATGTATTGATAAAAAGGGATGTTGACTTAGAAATAATATACACTACTGGCGATCAAAATTGCTACACCAAGAAGACATGCAGATGACAAACGGGTATTCATCGGACAAATATATTGTACTAGAACTGACATGTGATTAGATTTTCACGCAGTTTTGGTGCATACATCCAGAGAAATCAGTACCCACAACAACCACCTCTGGCCGTAATAACGGCCTTGATACGCCTGGGCACTGAGTCAAACAGAGCTTGGATGAGTGTACAAGTACAGCTGCTCATGCAGCTTCAACACGATACCACAGTTCATCAAGAGTAGTGACTGGCGTATTGTGACGAGCCAGTTGCTCGACCACCATTGACCAGACGTTTCCAATTGGTGAGAGATCTGGAGAATGTGCTGGCCAGGGCAGCAGTCGGACAGTTTCTGTATCCAGAAAGGCCCGTACAGGACCTGCAACATGCGGTCGTGCATTATACTGCTGAAATGCAGGGTCTCGCAGGGATCGAATGAAGGGTAGAGCCACGGGTCGTAACACATCTGAAATGTAACGTCCACTGTTCAAAGTGCCGTCAATGCGAACAAGAGGTGACCGAGACGTGTAACCAATGGCACCCCATACCACCACGCCGGGTGATACGCCAGTATGGCGATGACGAATACACGCTTGCAATGTGCGTTAAGCGGGATGTCGCCAAACACGAGTGCGACCATCATGATGCTGTAAACACAACCTAGATTCATCCGAAAAAATGACGTTTTGCCATTCGTCCACTCAGGTTTGTCGTTAATTACGCCGTCGCAGGCGCTCCTGTCTGTGACGCAGCGCATGGGTAACCGCAGCCGTGGTCTCCGAGCTGATTGTCCATGCTGCTGCAAACGTCGTCGAACTGTTCGTGCACATGGTTGTTGTCTTGCAAACGCCCCCAGCTGTTGACTCAGGGATTGAGACGTGGCTGCTCGATCCGTTACAGCAATGCGGGTAAGATGCCTGTCATCTCGACTGCTAGTGATACGAGGCCGTTGGTATCCAGCACGGCGTTTTGTATTACCCTCCTGAACCCACCGATTCCATATTCTGCTAACAGTCAATGGATCTCAACCAACGCGAGCAGCAATGTCGCGATACGATAAACCGCAATCGCGATAGGCTGCAATCCGACCTTTATCAAAGTCGGAAACGTGATGGTACGCATTTCTGCTCCTTATACGAGGCATCACAACAACGTTTCACCAGGCAACGGCGGTCAACTGCTGTTTGTGTATGAGAAATCGGTTGGAAACTTTCCTCATGTCAGCACGTTGTGGGTGTCGCCACCGGCGCCAACCTTGCGAGAAATGCTCTGAAAAGCTAATCATTTGCATATCACAGCGCCCTCTTCCTGTCGGTTAAATTTCGCGTCTGTAGCACGTCATCTTCGTGGTGTAGCAATTTTAATGGCCAGTAGTGTACATGATCTGCTATCGGCAGCATTCGGATAACCCCTATGCAACATGTCACAACAGATGCGACATTCAAATCAACTCACCAGTCCACATGTGGAAAGACTTAATAAACATCAACACCATCTGTATCAAATACGTACATGGGGGAGAATCACGTCAGTGTAATTTAACAATCGAACTCTAAGGATCCACATCATCCCATACATCAACATCATCTTACTCCATAAGAAAGTGATGTAAAAAGCGCCTTGTCTCTATATTTCCTATAGTGATTTAGAGACATTATGGTTTGTACACAGGGCTACCGACAGTCTTTTTTTCTGCATGAAATGAAACAGGAAATGGGATTATGATATATTTTGTACCGTCCATTATACACAATACGAGGGCTCGAGAAGTAGGAAAATATACCTGTAAGTGATAGTGAGCAGCTTGCAAAATGTATATTTTGATGTGTGTCACATGGAGCATGTTTGTGTGCATGACGAAGACATCAAGCAGGAGCCGCCGTCGCTGCAGTACGTTGACCCCACCATGATCGGCGTCCTGGTCGGCTTGGGACTAATGTTCATTATCCTCTGCGTCGTACTGCATCTCTTCAGCAAGTAAGTCTCCTCCAAGCCTACTGCTTCTGTTTTCTTTCTCGATTTTCAAACGTTTCTCCATGATCTGTTCAACACACTTATCTGTAACTCACTGTAGTAACACCCCCTCCTCCCCTTTTCCCTTCCCTCCCCCTTGTCTATAGAGGCGTCTATCGAAAAGTTTTTCTTAACAGTCTCTGTCACTGGCATTTCAGTCTACTTCATTGCCATTATCCTTTGTGTTTGTGACACTATTAAACATGACTTCAGAAGCTCTAAGCTAATTAACATTATCTTTATTCTGAAAGCTTGCTATTATTGTTATTATTATTATTAATTACTATTAATATTATTATTCGTGTTCGTAATTATAATCAGCCTCATAATAATATCTCAGGTTACATAACTAAATCACAGTACCAATATAAATTGGGTATGTTTAATGATAGTTTAAAGTACTGGGTGATCAAAAAGTCAGTATTAACTTGAAAACTTAATAAACCACGGAATAATGTAGATAGAGAGGTAAAAATTGACACACATGCTTGGAATGGCTTTGGGTTTTATTAGAACAAAAACAATACAAAAGTTCAAAAAATGTCCGACAGATGGCGCTTCATCTGATCAGAATAGCAATAATTAGCATAACAAAGTAATACAAAGCAAAGATGATGTTCTTTACAGGAAATGCTCCATATGTCCACCATCATGCCTCAACAATATCTGTAGTCGAGGAATAATGTTGTGAACAGCAGTGTAAAGCTTGTCCGGAGTTATGGTGAGGCATTGACGTCAGATGTTGTCTTTCAGCATCCTTAGAGATGTCAGTCGATCACGATACACTTATGACTTCAGATAACACCCAAGTCAATAATCGCACGGACTGAGGTCTGGGGACCTGGGAGGCCAAGCATGACGAAAGTGGCAGCTGAGCACACGATCATCACCAAACGACGCGTGCAAGAGATCTTTCACACGTCTAGCAATAGGGGGTGGAGCGCCATCCTGCATAAACATCGTGCGTTCCAGCAGGTGTTTATCAGCCAGGCTGGGAATGATCCGATTCTGTAACATATCGGCGTACCTCTCACCCGTCACGGTAGCAGTTACAAATCCAGAATCACACATATCCTCGAAGAAAAAAGGCCCGATAACGGTAGATGTGGTAAATCCAACCCAAATTGTGACTTTCTCATCGTGCAATGGAGTTTCCACGACAGTTCTAGGATTTTCAGTTGCCCAAATTCTGCAGTTGTGGGCGTTGACAGACCCTCGGAGCGTGAAATGGGTTTTGTCGGTCCTCAACACGTTACTCAACCAATTGTCATCTTCCGCTATCTTTTGAAACGCCCACACCGTAAATGCCCTCCACTTCACTAAATCGCCGGGTAACAGTTCATGATGCTGATGGATTTTGTACGGATAACATAGGAGGGTACGCCTAAGTGCCAACGAAACAGTAGTGTATGGGATCCTGGTGCGACGTAGAACTGCACTAGCACTGACTTCCCCGTGCGTAGACGAACCCGCTACAGTTTCCATCTCTTCCTGAACTGTCTCAGCAACATTACCCCTTGTGCTCAGTCGGCCACTACAGGGTCTATCGTCTAAACAACCCATGCCTTCGAACTACGAAATCATTCTCGCCACAACTGCATTTGTCAACGGACCTTTACGCGTTCGAATCCCCTTCCTAGGGCGATAGGATCGTAACGCTGACCTAGCACATTCCCCGTTCTGATAATACAACTTCACTAAAAGCGCCATTTCTGGTAACGCCAACATGCTGCGACTCCTGGCGCATCTGATTCTCTCTCTCTTTTTTTTTTCCTTTATTGTGATTTCATTCCCCTGCCCCATATGGGCAGGGGAAGGCTGTCAGCGGCACAATCCGCCGCTCTTCAGCCGAGTGACATGACAACGTAAAATAAGAATAAAATGTTACATACATAAGGCGATAGAGGGGATTTTAAAACAGAATAATGGGAGAAAATGGAGGTAAAAAATAGACTAACACGGAGACGCTCATGGAGGACGATTAAAAAAAAAGTCACCAGAAAGTTAAAAAACACAGTTGGCGATTCTTCAAAACTCAGAGAAGACACTGAATGGACATCCACACGTTAAAAGGCGGCCACAGTAGTAAAAACACTCCGGAACAACACACTTAAAACCCACTTGGAGCACACACGACGAAGAATGAAACTGCCAGGCGGGACCTGCCGAGGAAAAGGGCAGAGAGGATGGAAAAGGAGGGGAGAGCAAAGGGGCAGCTGGGGAAATGGCGGGATGAAGAGAGGAGGGGCATGGCATCAGTGGGTACATGAAGAGGCAGGAGACATGTGGGGCAGGGATGAAGACAGAAGACAGGGCAGGAGGGAGTGCAGAGACACTGAAAGGAGGTAGAAGAGAGGGGGGGGAGTAGGAGGGGGAAGCCGCTCAGGAGGAGGGAGGGGGAGGAGAGGGAGCCCTGAGGAGGAGGCAGGAAGATGGGGTTAGAGTTGGTAGGAAGGGTAGATGTCAGGGCGAAGCTCATCATCCGGGAGGGGTAGACGGTGGAAGTTGCATTGGGAAAGATGGTGTAGAGATCGAGAGAGGGTGGGACACAACGGTAAAGGCGCGGCAACTGGTTGGGGGTTGAGAGGAAGGGAGACACCAGGGGGTGAGGGGGATCAAGGCGGCGGACAATATATAGTGGGTCTAGGCGCTACAGTCTGGAACCGCGTGACCGCAACGGTCGCAGGTTCGAATCCTGCCTCTGGCATGGATGTGTGTGATGTCCTTAGGTTAGTTAGGTTTCAGTGGTTCTAAGTTTCAGGGGACTGATAACCTCAGAAGTTGAGTTCCATGGTGTTCAGAGCCATTTGAACCATTTGAATATATAGTGTGCGGATGTGTTCAAAGAAAAGGAGAAGGTGGGGGAAGGGGATGAGGTCGTTGAGGATGCGTATGGGGGACGGAAGGTGGATGCGGAAGGCGAGGCAGAGCGCATGGTATTCGAGGATTTGGAGGGCTTTACAGAACCGGGGAGGGGCGGAAATCCAAGCTATGCTGGCATAACAGAGGATGGGGTGGATCAAGGATTTGTAGGTGTGAAGGACGGTGGAAGGACGCAGACCCCACGTCTGGCCGGACAGGAGTTTCAGGAGGCGAAGGCGGTTGTGAGCTTTGTTTTGGATGGTAAGGAGATGGGGAGTCCAGGTGAGGTGGCGGTCGAGTGTGAGGCAAAGGTATTTGAAGGTAGGAGTGAGGTGGATAGGACGGCCGTAAACGGTGAGGTAGAAATCATGGAGGCGGAAGGAGCGGGTGGTGCGGCCTATGATGATCGCCTGGGTCTCGGAGGGATTTAACGGATTAACCACTGGCTGCACCAAGCGGTGAATTGGTCAAGGTGGGCTTGGAGGGTACGTTGGGACCATTGAAGGGTAGGATAGAGGGCTAGGAAGGCGGTGTCATCAGCGAACTGGAGAAGATGAACAGGAGGGGGAGGTTTGGGCATATCAGCAGTGTACAGGAGATAGAGTAGAGGGGAATGGACAGAACCTTGGGGCCCGCCAGCAGAGGGATAGAAAGTACGGGAGTTGGAATTGTGGGTATTCACATAGGAGCGACGATGGGAGAGGAAGGAAGCAACGAGACGGACGAAGTTGATGGGGAGAGCATAGGTCTCGAGTTTGAAGAGGAGCCCGGGATGCCAGACACGGTCACAGGCGTTCTGGAGATCAACAAAGATAGCGGAGCGACGGGAGTTAAGTTGGAGGGAAAGAAGACTGGTAAGGTTAAGGAGCTGGTCGTCGGCGGAGGAGATTCTCTCTCTCATTACAACTCCTTTTATACACGATTGTCATGCGCAGTCACTGACGTTTTGCTGTCCAGCGCCATCTGTCGTACATTTTGTGAACTTTGTTTTTTCTTTGTTATAATAAAACCCCATGTCATTCCAAGCATGTGTGTCAATTTTTACATCTCTATCTACATTATTCCGTGGTTTATTAAGTTTTGATCACCCGGTATGTATGCCACAACAACATCGTTAATTTTGTTACAGTGTTTTTGTTTTCCTTTAACCAAACCAAAGTTATTTCTCAACATTTTGCACAAAAATTAACCAACAATAAGGTTAAAAACACCCTTGTTAAACTTTTATCCGTATGCTCTCACATTTTGAATTGCATTTAGGGGGCTGGCTAGGGTCCCGTTAGATGGCGGAGGCGAATGTAAGCCGCGTGTGTCCGCAGGGCCCGGTGGCGCGAGAACCGCACCATCTTCAACACGCCGAACCCGCGCCTGATGAACGTCTCACTGCTGCGCGACAGCAAGCTGATTCACGGAGGTGAGCAGGCGGCGGCTGCGGGCGCGGCCGCCGCCGCGGGGGCGGCTGTGGGGGCGGGAGCTGGCGCGGGGGCGGCGGCGGCGGCGGCGGTGGGTCGGCGCGGCAGCCCCCAGCCCAGCCTCGCGTCGCTTGCCGACGCCGGCTCCGCCGGTACTCGATCCTCGGACCACCGCTCCGCACGATCAGATGAGATGGCAGACCCCGCCAGCCAGACGCCCTGCACGCCGCTCCGCTCAGAGTAGCAAGTAGCCGGCGAGGGGCGAGCAACACACCACACGCACGCACACACACACACATATATATATATACACTCACACAGACAAACACACAGAGAGAGGATTGGAGGAGCAATAAATTCGTAGCAAACACACATCTACATCCCCCACACTCATTTTCTACAAAGGACGCATAAAGCTCATGTACAGGAATTGTTGACACTCCCTATTAACGCACACTCAAACACAGGGACACAGGCATAGCAGGGATCACCAGAAAACCAGTTACAGGTTGCCTATATGGCGACTTCCACGGGCAACAATATTTTGTATTTTTTAACTAAAGTTCAGTCTTGATCACTACACTTACGTCTCAATAACATAGGTGACCAGTTTCGGTTATATTTATATAACCATCTTCAGACCAATGGCTCCCTTGGAGGATGGTAGTTGATTTCGTAGCAGCTGAAGAGAGCTCCGCCTACCATCCTCCAAGGGAGCCATTGGTCTGAAGATGGTTATATAAATATAACCGAAACCGGTCACCTGTATTATTGAGACATAAGTGTTGTGATCAAGACTGAACTTTAGTTAAAAAATATAATAATCTATTGATCACTGTATTCCAAAAATGTTTACCAAAATTGAACATTATTTTGGTTCTCAGTAGGATTTTCGTAACTTTTTATCTTTATGGTACTTGAAATTCAGAACTCATATATCAGTCCACCAAAGCAGTTATATGCCAACGGTCAGTGGTAACGCTGGTTCCCGTCAGATCACCGAAATTAAGCGCCCTTGGGCTTGACTAGCACTTGGATGGGTGACCATCCGGGTCTGCCGGGCGCTGTTGGCGAGGCGGTGGCCACTCAGCCCTTGTGAGGCCAACTGAGGACCTACGTGACTGACAACGGCCCCTTCATACCTGCATCCAGTGACGCCTATTGTCTGAGGATAACTTGGCGGTCGGTCGGTTCCGTTGCGCCTTCTAAGGTCTGTTCGGACTGAGTCAGTCAGTCAAAGCAGTTATACATACCTCTCAAAAATTCTCGGTAGAATCGACTGTGAAATGTTTGCATTGTCTTTGATACCCAAAAGTACGACCGATTTCTCGACGGGCAACATGGTGCTGTGGTAGAGTAATTGTCTCCCACGTGGGTGGCCTGTTTGATTCTAGGCTGTCGTACATTTTTATACAAAGATGCATGCCTTACGTACATTGCCGTGAAGAGTATATATAATACATAAAATAGAAAAAAAAATTTTTTTTTACTTTTTTGGCTTTCGGGTTGTGTCCGTTCAGCCATCTCAACAGTGGAATATCGTTTTTGACGATCCGAACGTAATAGCTCCACAACACAACACCCTATCACCGAGCGCAGAAAAATCTCAGGCCCGGCTGGCAATCGAACCCGTGCCTCTCCTCTTAATGATCAGCAGCGCTAACCACGTAGCAGCCGATGCGGAAGAGAATAGAGTTGAACTGTATTGTCTTTTCTTTCAATGAAACAATTTTATTAACAATCTTATATAAAATATCATTAATTAAGAATCTATATTTGCAATGTAAACTGGATTAAGTGTTTGATGTCAATTAAAAATAAGAACACGCACATTTCTCATAAAAACGATAATTAGGTATGCATTAAGTAGCATGTTTGATGACATTTGCTTTCAAACTGAACTGGCCGAAAAAAGGAAAAAATAGTTACCGAAATGGGACTCGAACCAGCGGTCATCAGTCTCGAGCGCTTCCGATTTTTTCCATCTTTATGCATTTTGCGCTTCACGGAGGCGCTCGTAGAACATGCATCTTTGTTTAAAAATTTGCATTCGCCGGGAATCGAATCCACAGCTCTCACGCGGCAGACAAGCACTCTACCACAGAGCTACATCTCTGTCGAAAAGTTGGCTTTACTTTACGGTATTAAAGGCACTCGAAAAATAATGTTCTCTAGAATTTTTGAGAGTTGCAATTAACAGCTTTGTGCAATTATATTTGAGTTGTGTTCTTCCTTTAACTTAATTATAAAAAATTACAAAAAGCCGATGGCAATGCGGTCTCTTTGTGAATATTTCACATAATTGTTGAAGGAATTTAAAAATTTAAAAAATTTTTAATTCAGTCATAATATACTCATTAAGAAGTATAGTCTTCAAAACAGTAAGTCAAGAAACTGTGTATATGTCCTGCAGCGCAACTCACGGCCCGCAAATTATCCAAATTATTTTCATCCAGTATTTGTGAACAAGCGTACTTAGCGACTTTCAACAAACGTTAAACATAATTTCAAACCTTTTGTAATCTTTTCTTCGCTTACATGCTTAACTTCAAATATTTAACACCCCAACTCCTTTCCAAACAGACGTCTGAAGCTCGTTTATACGTGGGAATTCAGTTCTTTAATGAATCGGTTTTGGGGGTTAACTGGTACAATACAGATTGATTCACGAAGATATGCAAATATTTTAATATGTTATTCTAAAAGTAAAACTAAAGATAAAAGTTCATATCAACATGTTCAGTTACGGATTTACGGCTAATAAAAGATTTTGCCTTAATTTTAGCAACCTCGACAATACGAAGCCATCGCAATACTGTACGAGGTTAAAGTAAAGCACGATTTCCATTTATTTTGCTGTTATTGGTCTGGTGAATATAATAAACATGTCCCAGACGTGTATCTGCAGTAGTTTTCCAGAACATCCAGAGAAGCAAAGATTACTGTACAAGCAAATTTGTTTACTTTCCATTAAGAATGTATTTGTTGGCAACCGCTAGTGAGTTGTTTCAGTCGTTTCATAACTTTGAAATAAGTTAGTATTCTGTATTGCTCAGTGAATTAACAAAGTCAATACACGTCGGGCATTAACTGCTCGCATTATGAATACAATAGACGAAATTAAGAACAACCATGCGAAATTGAAACGAGCAACAAAACCTGTTCATACACGTGCAGGTAAATGCATTGAACTCGGTGGGGATACTTTTGAACATTTAATGTGAAAATATTGTGAAATTGTGTGTACACTCTGCAGCCTCCTTAACATTGAGCTTTGTTTTTTCCGGTTTAACATGAATTCACGTGTGCTATGGTATTAATAAAAGCAGATTATCTGACACATTTATAAAGTTTCAGTTAACGTTATTAACATCATTTTTCCAAGATTAAATTCTCTACTACTTCTGTTGAAAACTTTATGCAATTGTCTGGAATTTAAAAAAGAAATTTGGTCAAGTAGTTAATAAATTAAAAATTTTACGAAATTACTTCTTTGCTTTCCTGGGTGTTCTGGGGGACATATTTTATTAGATTCACCAGATCAATAAGAACAAAGTAAATGGAAATCGTGCTTTAACCTCGCACAGTTTTACGATGACTTCATATTAGCGAGGTTGCTAAATTTCAAGCAAAATCGTTTCTTAGCCGTAATTACGTAACTAAACATTTGCGGTCCTATGTTTATATGACCTTTTTCCTTTAGTTTTACTTGTAGAGTATCTTCGTGAATCACCCTGTAGAATGACGCTTTTGGCTGGAGCGTCACACGACACACTTCATTCTAGCAACGCATCTCACAAGTATTTCTTATATGCGCGTATATCTAGGTACCAAATAAGCCATTTGCAAGAAGCAAACGATAGTTTTCAGTAACCCGAACGCTCTGGAGTAGGGTCAGGGTCTGCAATATGGCTTTCACACACACACACACACACACACACACACACACACACACAATCCAAACTTGCACGTACGGATGAACCGCCTCAAGGCAACAATATTACGATCGAGCATTTCACTTAAGGAGAAAGCATTAGCTATCCCGCTGAGCTAAGCTTTCTCCAAACACACACAGACACACACACACACACACACACACACATACACACACACACACACACACACACACACACACACACACACACACACACACACACACACTCAGCCACTTCCGCAAACACGCATATACCTAAAGCGTCCCACAACCAGGCTTCCCAGGCCATGCGAAACAACTGCTTTACTATGCGTAACAACAGCTCGTAATTCAGATACATACAAACAAAATGTTAAGCAGCACGGCAGGGAATCATCATGAACAGCAAGGGTCAAGTACGAGCTTTTTTTGAAGCATACATCATAATTAAATAGTTTACTGGGGACTGGGGGCAGTGTGTATGAATAGGAAAAACACACACTCGCACACACACACATGCATAAGATACCCCGTAAATTTACTTCCACTAGCAGTTGTTTTACTCGACTAACTGGCGTTTCGTTATTATACGCATGTGGGATCCCCGCCTTTCCGATCCCAAATGGTCAAAGAGCTCACCTTCTTTGTGAATCAGTCATGTCTACTACTCGCTGTATCAAGCTGTTTGAAAAGAGGAAAGAATGTTAGACACCATTCCATTTATGGCAATGAAACCCGTTTAGGCGCATTCGAGTTTCTTTAAGGAGTCAGCCCCGATAACAACATTTCTTAAAATTCTTTTTTACGATATTCTGAGCCGCGCGGAGTGACCGTGTCACGGACTGCGCAGCCCCTATCGCCGGAGGTTCGAGTCCCTCCCTCGGGCATGGGTGTGTGTGTTGTTCTTAGCGTAAGTTAGTTTGAGTTATGTGTAAGTTCTAACAACCCTACCACAACAAAGGTCAAAAATTAATTATTATTGTAGTGTTGCTCACGCTGCTAAATATTTCATTTTCGGGCAACAACAAAGTTATATTGTGTGGCAAGTGTCATTAGAGCACAGTTATTAAAGTCATTTCTTGAAATAATGCATAAACTAGGCACTCATCTTTTCGTGTTTCCCACGGTGGTCTCGTTGTGAACTCATGGCTCAATCGTCGAAAATCTAGGTAGTGATGATTCCAAGCTCGGATGCAAAGAGACCTAGGTGTTATTCTGCGATATTCAAAAGTTTTATAGATGCGTTTCAGAAACCATTCTTGAAGATTAAGCTTTTGCAAGTTATGACAATTGTGATGTAAAAAAGTAATCAGCACTCCAAATTTAAGTTACACTTCTTCTTTATTACTTTTGTTGCAACATCACTTCACAATATAAAACATACTTTAAATATCTTCCTCACTGTCAAAGTTCACATTGCATAAACTGACTACCAAAGCTTGACTCTCTAATAACCGCTTATGCGCCCAAAAATCAGAGTTACAAGTACGTCAAAGATCATAGTGACAAAAGATACACATAAGAATAATATCATTGCGATATAAACATATAGATGTATCAAAGTATCTCTACATTAATGAAATCAAATCTGAATCTTGTCACAGAAATATGTTAACTATTCTACAGAAACACAGTAGAATATTGCTGGTATCGAGAGGTTGAGGTGAGGTGCCGTAATGGATACGTAATTCAAGTACCATTACAAAGTCTAGGGGCCGATGACCTCAGCAGTTTGGTCCCTTAGGAATTCACACACATTTGAACATATGATATTCTGAATACCAGTTCCGCCAGCTTACGGAAAGCGACGCAGTTAACTACCTCGAGGAATGTCCACCAATATGAAGATCATTAGTAGTTTTCAGAATACGCTTCATGGACGCTTAACTGGCGACGAGCATCCCGGAACGTAGCGTTACCGCACACTCAATCGCAAGCTACACATTAAAGGTGCGTCTCCCACTGCACGCTTTGCGCCTGGCCGTCGTACGACTGTCCTTCTCAATGGATAGAAGTCTTCCGAAGTAAGAGTGAATTCAGGTGTGCCGCAGGGGAGTGTGGTAGGACCGTTGCGATTGACAATATACATAAATGACCTTGTCGATGATATCGGAAGTTCATTGAGGCTTTTTGCGGATGATGCTGTGGTATAACGAGAGGTTGTAACAATGGAAAATTGTATTGAAATGCAGGAGGATCTGCAGCAAATTGACGCATGGTGCAGGGAATGGCAATTGAATCTCAATGTAGACAAGTGTAATGTGCTGCGAATACATAGAAAGAAAGATCCTTTGTCATTTAGCTACAATATAGCAGGTCAGCAACTGGAAGCAGTTAATTCCATAAATTATCTGGGAGTAGGAATTAGGAGTGATTTAAAATGGAATGACCATATAAAGTTGATCGTCGGTAAAGCAGATGTCAGACTGAGATTCATTGGAAGAATCCTAAGGAAATGCAATCCGAGAACAAAGGAAGTAGGTTACAGGACGCTTGTTCGCCCACTGCTTGAATACTGCTCAGCAGTGTGGGATCCGTACCAGATAGGGTTGACAGAAGAGATAGAGAAGATCCAACGGAGAGCAGAGCGCTTCGTCACAGGATCGTTTAGTAATCGCGAAAGCGTTACGGAGATGATAGATAAACTCCAGTGGAAGACTCTGCAGGAGATACGCTCAGTAGCTCGGTACGGGCTTTTGTTGAAGTTTGGAGAACATACCTTCACCGAGGAATCGAGCAGTATATTGCTCCCTCCTACGTATATCTCGCGAAGAGACCATGAGGATAAAATCAGAGAGATCAGAGCCCACACAGAGGCATACCGACAATCCTTCTTTCCACGAACAATACGAGACTGGAATAGAAGGGAGAACCGATAGAGGTGCTCAAGGTACCCTCCGCCACACACCGTCAGGTGGCTTGCGGAGTGTGGATGTAGATGTAGATGTAGATGTAGACTGACACTCTCGTCATCTGCAAAATGTATTCCCCGTAGATAATCTTTAAGCTCCAACAACTCAGATGAAATGGCCTTCCTCTCAATCTTGTGGTCCACTGTGAGCATTCGTGGAACCCATCGTGAGCATCTCTTCGAATATCCGAGAGTCTCGATCACTGCAAACGCACTTCCAATGCTGACCGACCCGACAACTGTAGAGCCAATTTTCGAATTGTGATGCACCGGTCGGCACGAATAATGGTATCCGTAAGATTCAGCATGTCTGCACCAGTGGCTGTGACAGGACGTCCCGAGCGTGGCTGGTCATGCAGCTCTGTTTCTGCATTTCCTGAGGCTGTAACTTTCTTTACAAATCGCCCAACTCTACTCCTATCAAGTGCAGCATCGCCATACACTGCATACAAACATTTATAGATGTTCACGACGGTTTCTTTTTCTGCACACAAAAATTCAATAATAGCACGCTGCTTGTAACATGAGTCGTATGTAGACGACATTTTGATGCTGTACTACAAACAATTGCCTCACAAATGCTGCTCTATGACTTTATACCTAGTCATGCTCCGAAATTTTCCTTTACTGCACGCAGTACGCAGTGCTGTAACGTATGTTGATATCATACTGCATTCAGTGTTTTCTTCAGTGCAAGGACAGGACCACACGCTAAGCACGAAAAACACCCCCTTACAGTACCACAGCCTCATCCGTACTTCATTGTTGGCGTTACACGCCTCGTAGTGGCCCCTTATCAGTTAGAGGGCCCGCACAACAGACAAGCAAGATGGGCTGTCAACCTCCTCTCAAGAGCTCAGATCGAAACATCGCGCCAGAAGACACGTGACAGTGTTTCCACCTATTGGAACTCGTGTGACTCATGTAGCACTCCGCCAAATCGGCGTTATAAGCGCGCCCGGACAGTCAAACGAGCAGTGTTTACCCACCACCAGAACAATTCTGGCCAGTACTTACGCCGGCTCTAGCACAGCATATACTCACCATAACATTCAGTAGCTCGTTGCATCTTGTAATTGGTAGATTTTGGTCATTATTTTGTTTCGTTGGCTTACATTCTTGTCTGGTTTTTCTACCACAAGAATTGTGGGGTTTTCTTGTTGTTCTTGCGTTTAAAAATTCGTGCATGTCTAGAAGGCGTTTTTTTTAAGTACAATAAAGTGTGTTCACACTTGACTGTTAGTTCTTTCCTGACGGCCGCAGGTAACGTTCTCCAGGATTCTCCTGACCTAAACGTCTTCTATCGGACTGCAACAGAGTATAGGCTGATCGATCGCTCCAAATCACTTTTTTTCCAGACATCTACTATCCAGTTGCGTCGCTCTTCACACAACCTCAAGCGTCGTTTAGCACTAATCACAGAAATGTATGCCTTACGAGGAGCTGCTTGCCGTGGCACTCAATACGTACAGTCATTGTACTAGCTCCTGGTGGCAGCTTTCAACTGACGAGTGATTCCTTCCACTGATTTCATGTTACAACCCTTCACGGTGGTGGTATTTGTGGTGTCACCGCCAGACACCACACTTGCTAGGTGGTAGTTTTAAATCGGCCGCGGTCCATTAGTACATGTCGGACCCGCGTGTCGCCACTGTGTGATCGCAGACCGAGCGCCACCACAAGGCAGGTCTCGAGATACGGGATAGCACTCGCCCCAGTTGTACGGACGACGTAGCTAGCGATGCACACTGTCGAAGCCTCGCTCAATTGCAGAGCAGATAGTTAGAATAGCCTTCAGCTAAGTCAATGGCTACGACCTAGCAAGGCGCCATTAGTAACATTGCATGTATCTACAGAGTCTCACTTGTATCGTCAAGAGCGATGTACCACAAGTATGGATTAAAGTTAAGTATTCCAGAAGCTACGTACTTTTCTTTATAGCATTCATTACGTATCCTGTTTCAGACCTCACGCCCTCCTGCTATAACTTAGCGCGTGCCTTTCGGCTTCCTCTCATTGTGTCTAGGCTGTCTTGTCTAGACACAACAGTATTGGTGGTGGTAAGTTCCTGCGAGAACAAAATGCTGAGGTCATCGGTCCCTACTCTTACACACAACTTAACCTACCTTTCGCTAAGCACAACACACACGCCCATGCCCGAGGGAGGACTCGAACCTCCGACGGGGGGAGCCCCGCGAACTGTGGCAAGGCGCCCTAGACCGTGCGGCCACAACCCTTCGCATTGCTCGACGGTGCCTGTCTGTCAGTTATGAGGTCTGGCGGGTCTTGCTTTAGCTGTGACCGTTCCTTCGTGTCTATCATCACATCACCAACAGTCGTCTCGGGTAGCTTTGGAAGGGTTGAAGTGTCAATTATGGTTTAGTCAGTCAGATGGCATCAAATGGCTAGGCCGCGTTCTCCTGATCAACTCATTCTGGTGTTACCGCTTCTCTACTGACAACGCAACACTCCTCGCCTTCTTCTTTGATACTGGCTGGTCCGCCTCAAGTGACATCTAGTGGTCACTATCGCATTACATCGGGGTGTCCGGATACTTTCGAATAGTAGTGCAGGTGTGTTTATTAGAAGAGCAACGTGTTTCTCTGTATTTTCGCGATAATCACATCGTCCTACTGCTATTATAATGGGTAGTCAAACGAAAACGAGATACAGGGTGATTCACGAAGATATGCAAATATTTCAGTACGTTATTCTACAAGCAAAATTAAAGAAAAAAGTTCATATGATCATAGGTCCACAAAAAAGTTACGTACGGAGTTACGGCTAACAAAAGATTTTGCCTGAAATTTGGCAACCTCGGTGATTGGAAGCCATAACAAAACTATACGAGGTTAAAGTAAAGTACGATTTCTATTTATTTTGTCGTTATTTATCTGGTGAATCTAATAAAACATGTCCCCAGACGTGTATCTGCAGTACTTTTCCAGAACATCCAGGAAAACAAAAAAGTAATTTCGTAAATTTTTTAGTTTATTAACTTCTTGACCACATTTGTTTTTTAAATTCCATACAATCGCACAAAGTTTGCAACAGAACTTGTAGCGAAATTAATTTTGGAAGAGTGATGGTAATAACGTTAACTAAAACTGTACCACTGTGTCAGATAGTCTGCTTTTATTAATAGCATAGCCCACGTGAATTCGTGTTAAACCGGAAAAAAACAAAGCTCGGTATTAAGGAAGTTGTACAGTGTACATAAAACTTCGTAATACATTCACCATAAAGTATTGGTTAAAAACAGTCTTGGTTGCAATTTTAGTTTTTTTATTTTTCAACGACGCGTTTCGCCTTAGATCTTATCTAGATGGACGCGAAAGGCACCAAGATCTGCTTAACGCGTTCCCGTTCACAGGAGCGAGTAACAGTAAGATGGGGGCTCAGGTAGTAAGCATAATGCATAACCTGAAGATGACTAAATAAGACAAAACGCGTCGTCGAAAAATAAAAAAAAAATAAAATTGCAACGAAGACTGTTTTTAACCAATACTTGTAAGTACTGATTTGCTGTTATGCCACATATGGACTGGAAAAATTTCTATTCACAATAAATGTTGAATGCATTTAGCTTCACGTGGCATAAACAGATTCTGTTGCTCGTTTCAGTTTCATAGGGTTGTTCTTAATTTTCTCAATTGCACTCACAATGCCAGCAAGTAATGCCTCACGTGCATTGACTTTGCTCTTTCACTGAGCAATACAGAAAACTAACTTATTTCAAAGTTATGAAACGACTGAAACAACTCACTAACGGTTGCCAACAAATACATAAACGTTTGTACATTCTTAATGGAAGGTAAACAAATTTGCTTGTACAAGAATCTTTGCTTCTCTGGATGTTCTGGAAAACTACTGCAGATACACGTCTGGGGCATGTTTTATTAGATTCACCAGATCAATAACAAGAATATAAATAGAAATCGTGCTTTACTTTAACCTCGTACAGTTTTGCGAAGGCTTCATATTAGCGAAGCTGCTAAATTTCAGGTTAAATCTTTTATTATCCGTAAAACTGTAACAAAACATTTGTTTATATGAACTTTTTTCTTTAGTTTTATTTGCAGAACAATGTATTAGAATATTTGTATATCTTCGTGAATCACCCTGTATATGGTAAAATGAGTAAGTAAACTGTTTATTATTTCAAAAGTAATCGCCAGAACTGTTAGCACATTTATCCCACTGACGAGACAAGACAGCCAATGCGCCCGTCTACGGAATCGTGATCGTGTCGAGGCGTGCACCTCTTCGTCCGAAGCAAATCGACAGCCAAGAATGTCATCCTTCAGGGCTCCAAAAAGATGAAAAGCGCATAGAGAGAGAGAGAGACGGGTACTGTATGGAGGGTGTGTAAGGCCTTCCCAGCGAAACTTTCGCTGTATAGTCGAGACAACTGGAGTAACATGTGAGCGGGCAATATCCTGCAGCAGAATAATAACGTCCGTCAACATTCCTAGGCATTTGCACTCTAAAGTGTTCCTGTTGCTTTAACTACGCTCCAGATGTTTCGGTGCGAAGCCCTTTCACATCATATAATCCTCTCCCACGCGATTTCCGAATGTTTGGAGCCCTGAAGAAAGTCATTCGTGGCCATAGATTTGCTTCGAACGAGGAGGTATACGCCTGGGTACAATCATAGACTTGCGATTGTGTTCAAGACTTTTCTTGTAGATAGAACTCAACACGTCGCTCTTAACGGAACAAAATCGACACGAACAATATCACATCGATACTCAAATTTCTCCCATACTCGGGCAAGCATGTCCTTCGTCACTGATGTTATGGCAGTACTGAGCCACTTCAACTCTTCCAGGTTCTGGCGGTGTGGTGGTCCATAAACGTTGTCTTTAACGAAACCGTACAGGAAGAAGTCAGAGGCTTTTAAATCCGTCGGCAGCTCCTTGACGACCAATCCAAGGGTTCGGTAGAGTTTCGTTCTGATATTCACGCACTTGGCGACTCCAGTGAGGCGGTGCCCTGACTTGAAAAATGAAGTCGTCTTCGTGCAGCCTCGGAAAGAACAAGTTATGTAACATAGCGAGATACTGCTGACTGTTAACCGTGTTTCCATCAAAGAAGAATGAACCGTGAAAAGATGATCGGGATATCGCACAAAACACATTGACTTTAGGCGAATCTCGTACATGTTCAGTGGGTTCCGTAGGCACCAAAATTCGAATATTGTGTTTGTTTACATGATCACTAACATGGAAAGTCATTATATCACCGAACACGATGCGTTGTGCGAAAGTGTTATCATTGTCAATAGCATCACGAATCTCGTTACAAAATGCCACACGTTTGCGTTTGTCATCAAGACGAAGAGCTTGTAACAGCCGCAACTTGTATGGCTTCATAACCAACCGACATCTCAAAACACGCCAAATTGTCGCTGTAGCCAGTTGCAACTCCCGACTGGCACGACCAGTTGATTTTGAAGGACTACGTGGGAAAGAATTCATGTAACATTTTTTTTTTCTTCAGAACACGAGGGCAGCAAGGACTCTTTCCTTTACATACACACCCCGTGTCTAGAAACTGTCGATACCATCTGCGAATGCTCCACCCATTCGGAGAATCAATTTGGTACCTCGACCTGAAACGTCTTTGCACCGTAATCACGGAATTGCACTTGGAAAACTCGAGAACACAAAACCATTTCTGCTGCGGAGCAGCCATTTTAAACATATGATGGTTACAAAGCAAAACAGAAGATAACTGACATCTAGCGGCTATTAATATAAACTAGACTACTCGCAGATGATGCAGTTGTGTATACCAAAGTAGCAACGCTAGAAGACAGTAAGAATTTGCAGAACGACCTGCAGAGAATTGATGAATGGTGCAGGCTATGGTAGTTGAACCTGAACGTAAATACACTCCTGGAAATGGAAAAAAGAACACATTGACACCGGTGTGTCAGACCCACCATACTTGCTCCGGACACTGCAAGAGGGCTGTACAAGCAATGATCACACGCACGGCACAGCGGACACACCAGGAACCGCGGTGTTGGCCGTCGAATGGCGCTAGCTGCGCAGCATTTGTGCACCGCCGCCGTCAGTGTCAGCCAGTTTGCCGTGGCATACGGAGCTCCATCGCAGTCTTTAACACTGGTAGCATGCCGCGACAGCGTGGACGTGAACCGCATGTGCAGTTGACGGACTTTGAGCGAGGGCGTATAGTGGGCATGCGGGGGGCCGGGTGGACGTACCGCCGAATTGCTCAACACGTGGGGCGTGAGGTCTCCACAGTACATCGATGTTGTCGCCAGTGGTCGGCGGAAGGTGCACGTGCCCGTCGACCTGGGACCGGACCGCAGCGACGCACGGATGCACGCCAAGACCGTATGATCCTACGCAGTGCCATAGGGGACCGCACCGCCACTTCCCAGAAAATTAGGGATACTGTTGCTCCTGGGGTATCGGCGAGGACCATTCGCAACCGTCTCCATGAAGCTGGGCTCCGGTCCCGCACCGTTAGGCCGTCTTCCGCTCACGCCTCAACATCGTGCAGCCCGCCTCCAGTGGTGTCACGACAGGCGTGAATGGAGGGACGAATGGAGACGTGTCGTCTTCAGCGATGAGAGTCGCTTCTGCCTTGGTGCCAATGATGGTCGTATGCGTGTTTGGCGCCGTGCAGGTGAGCGCCACAATCAGGACTGCATACGACCGAGGCACACAGGGCCAACACCCGGCATCATGGTGTGGGGAGCGATCTCCTACACTGGCCGTACACCACTGGTGATCGTCGAGGGGACACTGAATAGTGCACGGTACATCCAAACTGTCATCGAACCCATCGTTCTACCATTCCTAGACCGGCAAGGGAACTTGCTGTTCCAACAGGACAATGCACGTCCGCATGTATCCCGTGCCACCCAACGTGCTCTAGAAGGTGTAAGTCAACTACCCTGGCCAGCAAGATCTCCGGATCTGTCCGTCATTGAGCATGTTTGGGACTGGATGAAGCGTCGTCTCACGCGGTCTGCACGTCCAGCACGAACGCTGGTCCAACTGAGGCGCCTGGTGGAAATGGCATGGCAAGCCGTTCCACAGGACTACATCCAGCATCTCTACGATCGTCTCCATGGGAGAATAGCAGCCTGCATTGCTGCGAAAGGTGGATATACACTGTACTAGTGCCGACATTGTGCATGCTCTGTTGCCTGTGTCTATGTGCCTGTGGTTCTGTCAGTGTGATCATGTGATGTATCTGACCCCAGGAATGTGTCAATAAAGTTTCCCCTTCCTGGGACAATGAATTCACGGTGTTCTTATTTCAATTTCCAGGAGTGTAAATGTAACGTATTGCGCATACATAGGAAAAGAAGTACACTATTGTACCGCTACACTACTGATGACAAACAGCTGGAGACAGCGTCTGCGGTAAAATATTTACGTGTAACTGTCCAGAGCGACCTTAAGTGGAATGACCACATATAACAGACAGTGGGAAAAGCAGTCACCAGACTCAGAGTCATCGGAAGGATCTTAAGGAAATGTAACGCGTCCACGAAAGAAGTGGCTTATAAGGTGCTTGTTCGCCAGGTTCTTGAGTATTGTTTAGCTATCTGGGATCCCTATCAGGTAGGACTGATAGAGGAGACAGAGAACATCCAACGAAGAGCGGCGCGTTACGTCACGGGATCGCTTAGCTGGCGAGAGAGTGTTACGGAGATGATAAACAAACGTCACTGGCAGATATTACAAGACAGGCGTTGTGCAGTACGGAAAGATTTACTATTGACATTTCGGGACAGAACTTTACAGAAGGAGTCGGACAACACATTGCTTCCCTCCACATACATCTCCCGTACTGACCACGAGGAGAAAATTCGAGAAATTAGAGCCAATCATTCTTCCCACGCACTATTCGCGAGCGGAAGAGGGTTGGAGGGATCAGATAGTGGTACCGAAAATATCCTCCGCCACACACCATTAGGTGGCTTGCGGAGTATGGTGCAGATGTAGATGTAGATGCAGATAGTTCCGAAGGCAACAGCGAACGTTTTTCCATCAAGACATTGACCATCTTTTCCCACAGAGGGGATGAATGTATTAACAGTAATGGCGATTACTTTTGGAATAATAAACAGCTTCCTTACTTTTTTCCATCTGTCTTGTTTTCCTTTGACTAATGTCAAATGATGTTTCACCTTTCCTGTTCCTTTAAAGTCCAGGACATTGAGCATGCTATCCTTATATGCAGAAGAAGGTTCCGCGGCGTGTTAATGCAATAAATCTTCTCAGGTTTCTTGCCGAATTCGTCTACAGTGTGTCCGAAGATGGAATGATAGAACATTCCTTCCCAAAAGTTGCGAACTCACCGCGGACTGATGCGGCAAGAAATCCGAAGAGATTTTACTGCGTGTCGTCACTACTCAGGTTGAAACTGTGTGATACAAGAATTTCACGAGAATTCTCTGATTGATCTTGAGTCTCAGCTGATGGTCTTAACATGTATTCGTCATCGTCAGGCCCTCTTAATATATAGTGGCTGAATTTTCGAAAGATATCAGTCGGAAAGTTCCGCATGGGGTTGTTTGCGATCTCGCCGTGTGTGGTTGCTTTCTACAAAAGCTGATGCGGCTGCCAGTTATTTTCACGTGAGACTTGCTGATTGATATCTTTCGGGAAAATTCAACCAGTATATATTTATAGAGCCCGAAGACGACGAAGTGTATCGTCGAAATCGGTTGCCAATAAATTGATATTGAAACTACAGCTGACGGTTGTGTTGAAAACTGTAACATGTTTTGAATTATCTGTTAAGGTTGGTGAAGCTGATTTTGTCGTGCCTAAAGAAACAAAAATAGTTACAGAGATGATGAAGAAGACACGTTGTGAATTATTTGTTAAGGAGCGGTAAAGTTGGTTTTGTGGTGCACAACGAAAAAAAAATTTATAACAGGAATGCTGCTTTGGTTCGTTTTTGATAGCCTATTACGAAACGTTTCTTGCAAAAAGAGCTACGAAAAATCATCAATATAAACTGAAGTTTTCGTCATTGGAATAACTGGCTGAAATTATCTCTGTTGATGATACACAACATTTGTTCGCTAACTTCGACTTCAAGGCATTTTTATTTTAGTGAATACGTGGCTACTGCAGTCTAGCCATGGCTACCGACAAGAAACTATTAAACTGATGCAACCTCATTGATTACTGATAATGTATGTACTACACTGCAATATTTCTCTTGTAATTGTAGGACCCGTTAAGTTAAATAGCGCTACGCAGAGAAATATTCTCGCTGTTTCTCTGCGTAGCGCTATTTAACTTAATTTTTTACTTTTGCTGAAAAAGACTTTAGAAGAATAACTTGTGTCATTTGTCAACACAGGATAAATAGAAAGTATTGTTTTATGATACTTTGGTTACTGGATGATGTAAGCTGCTCTCTACTTATTTGTCCATTTTTTTACAATTTCAGTTTGTGTAATGAGATAATTACGACGCTACGAGATGAATTTAAGCATACTAGTTATGATGTGTTTGCTAGCACTGTAGATTAACTGTGAATCAGGTCTAGCCTGAACTAGCTGATATCTACAAGTGTCTCACCGGATCCTGATGTCCATGTGTTGTGTCTTTAGCACCTGCCTGAAACCAAACGTGTGTCGCACGTAGTGTTTCACCGTGATGCTTTCGTAGTCACAAGGAAAAGTTCCCTAAAGGCAATTGGAGTAGTTGCCATCTCCAAAGATTTAGTATTAGTAAAACTATCAATCTGCTCACTATAAGTTTTAATTGACGTGGAAACTGTCTTTCGCGTTTCAGAACAACCTATTAACATGACAAGTTACGTCATCTACGTATACTATTGAAAGGGGATCTGGGACATTAAGAAAGGACGCGTTGACATCGAGGCTATTAGAGAAGGAGCACTATTTCGACATGGACAGTGATAAGGAAGCACAACGGACATATTGGTAAAGGAATATCTCCGGCGTTCGCATTACTTATTCTACGAAAACCAGGGAAAACATATCTGGATGGCCAGACGTGAATCTGAATCCAAGTCATCTCAGTGAAGTTGAAATGTCTTAATCACTGGGATGATAGGGAGAATTAGAGACAAACGTCCCGTCAATGACAGAGTCGTTAGGGACAAAGCACAAGTTCAGTTGACTGAGGGAAGGATGAGAAAGATATCTTCCATGGTCTTGTCGAAGGAACTAACTTTCAGCGCGCAGTTTAAATTGCACTGCGCAAAAAAATTATAGGGTCACGATTTTGAAATACCGCCATTTTCGCAATTTTTACCCCACTGTGACGCAGAAGTTTAAAATTTGACTAAAAGGTGCATAGAGCCTTCCTCTGTAATGGTGCAAAAGCTTGGCGGCCTGAAATATCACCGTCTCAGCGAAGCTTCAAACAACAAATTGTGTCGACACCATAGAGTAAATATCTCTGGAGTGAGCATTGCGTTCTGCGCATGTTATCAACATTAAACCAGGATTGTCACGTGTTTTCGGGACTTCGCTGTGCGTGTGTGCTTTCCTCAGTTTGAAGTTTATAATATCAAGAGTTTCTGTTGTGTTTTCACCGTTTGTTGGTAGTGTAATAGCGATAGTGAATTACTGTTGTTGCTGCGGATGCAAAGAAAAATATGCGAAAGGAGAGATAGTAACTTTTCATGGGTACTATGTTTAAAAATTTCGAGACGCATTATAATTATTGCTTGATTCTGTAGACCTATTTTTCTACGATTTTATGACTATATAATAGATATTACGGCTCGTACAAAAGCTTACAAACAATCACTTCCTCTCGTAAATTTGCTAGTGGAACAGGAAAGGGAATGGTTAGTTGTTTCAGCAAATACTATCCTCCATGCATTTATCAGTGACTTGTGGATTATGTATATAGATTTGAAAAATCAGATAAATTCAAGGAGCAGTAATTTTTTCCCCACAAAATATTCCAAAGTATGTTCGAAACACTTTGAAGAGGAATGTTTAGAAAGAGAAAAATTTGGACTTGTGTGGCTGAAAATATGCGAAAGGAGGGATAGTAACTTTTCATGGGTACTATGTTTAAAAATTTCGAGACGCATTATAATTATTGCTTGATTCTGTAGACCTATTTTTCTACGATTTTATGACTATATAATAGATATTACGGCTCGTACAAAAGCTTACAAACAATCACTTCCTCTCGTAAATTTGCTAGTGGAACAGGAAAGGGAATGGTTAGTTTTTTCAGCAAATACTATCCTCCATGCATTTATCAGTGACTTGTGGATTATGTACATAGATTTGAAAAATCAGATAAATTCAATAGAGTGGGAGTCTGTAATTGTCTTCGTGTAATATGTTTGTCCAAACCTTTTGTTTACTATAAAGTTGCAGTAGGAGACCATGCTAAGTGTGTCTAGGGCATGGAGAATGATTATGTGTGATTTATATTTTAGTTTCCCGAAGGATGAACAATGAGTAAAAACGTGGCTCCAGAAAATAAGGAGCAGTAATTTTTTCCCCACAAAATATTCCAAAGTATGTTCGAAACACTTTGAAGAGGAATGTTTAGAAAGAGAAAAATTTGGACTTGTGTGGCTGAAAATATGCGAAAGGAGGGATAGTAACTTTTCATGGGTGCTATGTTTAAAAATTTCGAGACGCATTATAATCATTGCTTGATTCTGTAGACCTATTTTTCTACGATTTTATGACTATATAATAGATATTACGGCTCGTACAAAAGCTTACAAACAATCACTTCCTCTCGTAAATTTGCTAGTGGAACAGGAAAGGGAATGGTTAGTTGTTTCAGCAAATACTATCCTCTATGTATTTATCAGTGACTTGTGGATTATGTATATAGATTTGAAAAATCAGATAAATTCAATAGAGTGGGAGTCCGTAATTGTCTTCGTGTAATATGTGTGTCCAAACTTTTGTTTACTATAAAGTTGCAGTAGGAGACCATGTTAAGTGTGTCTAGGACATGGAGGTAGATGCTATACCAACTATTTTTAATTTTCCACAGCACCTACTACCAATTTCTGCATTCAGCTTAAATACATTTTCTGCACAAATCAAATAGAAAACACAATAGTGTACCTAATAAAAGTACACATTCATCTTCTTTGGTGTTATTTTGCCTACAATCTATTTTCTTCTCCATTTGAAAAGAAGCGTAAAATATTAGTCAACATGTCGCCAAACTCTTTCATTTGTGTCACTTTCCACTTCCCTTAATGGTGTTATATGGGTTGATTGTTACATGACCAACTGTATTTGCCTTACACTACATTTATTCTCCGATCGCCTTTTTTCCCCTTTCTTACTCAGTCTACTATTCATTTAATAAACTGGGAGCAAGTACGTAAAATGCGTTAAATAAACACTTCAAAGTGTCACCAGTTAGAAAAACTGTGCTTTAGGTCGCAAAAACGAGAAAATAATTACGCAGAAATAGCAGAAAAAAAGGACAAATTAGCAGGGATATAATCACTAATGTGAGGCAAATTCGGTGTTTTTTCGGACACTTGCAAAAGTACAAGCGTACTGTCAAGACGTTTTGCAAAACTGTTGTGGTTGTGGTCTTCAGTCCTGAGACTGGTTTGATGCAGCTCTCCATGCTACTCTGTCCTGTGCAAGCTTTTTCATCTCCCAGTACCTACTGCAACCTACATCCTTCTGAATCTGCTTAGTGTATTCATCTCTTGGTCTCCCTCTACGATTTTTACCATCCACGCAGCCCTCCAATACTAAATTGGTGATCCCTTGATGCCTCAGAACATGTCCTACCAATCGATCCCTTCTTCTGGTCAAGTTGTGCCACAAACTTCTCTTCTCCCCAATCCTATTCAATACCTCCTCATTAGTTATGTGATCTACCCATCTAATCTTCACCATTCTTCTGTAGCACCACATTTCGAAAGCTTCTATTCTCTTCTTGTCCAAACTATTTATCGTCCATGTTTCACTTCCATACATGGCTACACTCCATACGAATACTTTCAGAAATGACTTCCTGACACTTAAATCAATACTGGATGTTAACAAATTTCTCTTCTTCAGAAACGCTTTCCTTACCACTGCCAGCCTACATTTTATATCCTCTCTACTTCGACCATCATCAGTTATTTTGCTCCCCAAATAGCAAAACTCCTTTACTACTTTAGGTGCCTAATTTCCTAATCTAATTCCCTCAGCATCACCCGACTTAGTTAGGCTACATTCCATTATCCTTGTTTTGCTTTTGTTGATGTTCATCTTATATCCTCCTTTCAAGACACTGTCCATTCCATTCAACTGCTCTTCCAAGTCCTTTGCTGTCTCTGACAGAATTACAATGTCATCGGCGAACCTCAAAGTTTTTATTTCTTCTCCATGAATTTTAATACCTACTCCGAATTTTTCTTTTGTTTGCTTTACTGCTTGCTCAATATACAGATTGAACAACATCGGGGAGAGGCTACAACCCTGTCTTACTCCCTTCCCAACCACTGCTTCCATTTCATGTCCCTCGGCTCTTATAACTGCCATCTGGTTTCTGTACAAATTGTAAATAGCCTTTTGCTCCCTGTATTTTACCCCTGCCACCTTTAGAATTTGAAAGAGAGTATTCCAGTCAACATTGTCAAAAGCTTTCTCTAAGTCTACAAATGCTAGAAACGTAGGTTTGCCTTTTCTTAATCTTTCTTCTAAGATAAGTCGTAAGGTCAGTATTGCCTCACGTGTTCCAGTGTTTCTACGGAATCCAAACTGATCTTCCCCGAGGTTGGCTTCTACTGGTTTTTCCATTCGTGTTTTTCCATTCGTCTGTAAAGAATTCGTGTTAGTATTTTGCAGCTGTGACTTATTATCCGGGGGCCTTGTTTCGACTCAGGTCTTTCAGTGCTCTGTCAAACTCTTCACGCAGTATCATATCTCCCATTTCATCTTCATCTACATCCTCTTCCATTTCCATAATATTGTCCTCAAGTACATCGCCCTTGTATAGACCCTCTATATACTCCTTCCACCTTTCTGCTTTCCCTTCTTTGCTTAGAACTGGGTTTCCATCTGAGCTCTTGATATTCATACAAAACAATCACTGCAAAAATGTACGTCAGGCTCTGTAATACTATAAAGTGTCGTATCATACTGAAAGCTACCAAAAATCGAGCGCATCTGAACTGTGACACCTATCGCAAAGAAGCAGAATGCAATATCACTTGCCCGTATAATTTACGTAGCTGGTTTACTCCCGGTATCAAATGGATACTGTTAAAATGTCTGCGCAACATATATAAATAATCCACGACACGTACGAAAAGAATCCGTCTGTACTAGGGATGTAGTGACATTCGAAATATACAGGGCGCTATACGGACAAACACACGACGTCCCGAGAACACGTGACCAGGCCGGCAATCTATGTTGACATCACAAAATCTGTTCTGCGCATGTGAATGCTCACTCCAGAGATATTTACTCTATAGCCGACACACGCGAAAACAATGCCAAAGCTCAGAAAGTGAGGTGTAAGGTAGATTATCGACGTCACATTGGCACCAAATTTCACCTCATTTCCGCCCAACGTCATCGTAGACGTGTCAGACAGTGGGAACGTATTTGTTCCACGTTTACTCACACCTCATCTCTTCTCTTGATGCCACTGCGCTGCAGGTCAGAACCGCGACGCCCAGTGTTGAAATACACGGGTTTTCTTACAGGTGTCCTAGGTAAAGGTTTCAGACAAACCGCCGCCCAAACCGACAAGAAAACACCTTAGGAGGTGGCATGAAGTGCGTCAATGTGATCACCCCTTCCCCTGGGACACGCACGTGTCAATGTCATCCCCTCCCCCCTGACCCGCAGAGAAGAGATTATGCTGCCTTATGGCCAACACTCGTAACTTTTTATTCTCTTAGTCACCGAACGAACTATGATTTACTTAAGGAAAGGGATGATTTATTTTCTTAATGGTCTTCGACAGCTTGTTAAACCTTTATGTGGGAACTACAACGACATAAAGTTTGTTTATGATTACGAGGAAACTTCTCGCAGAAACAGCTTTCTCGCAGAAACAGCAAAACTAATATGATAAACGCGAACTGAAGGAACACAGCTGTTTCATCTACATTGCAGAAAATTGTAAATAACTTCACTAAAACTTCGCAGTGATGTATCCGATCTGTCCTTCTCTAGATTGTCGCACAGATGACAAAATGGTAGATATTGAAATAGACGACAGAGGAATAGAGAAACAATGAAAATCGCTCAAAAGAGGCAAGGCCGCTGGACCTGATGGGATACCAGTTCGATTTTATACAGAGTACGCGAAGGAACTTGCCTCCCTTCTTGCAGCGGTGTACCGTAGGTCTCTAGAAGAGCGTAGCGTTCCAAAGGATTGGAAAAGGGCACAGGTCATCCCCGTTTTCAAGGAGGGACGTCGAACAGATGTGCAGAACTATAGACCTATATCTCTAACGTCGATCAGTTGTAGAATTTTGGAACACGTATCATGTTCGAGTATAATGACTTTTCTGGAGACTAGAAATCTACTCTGTAGGAATCAGCATGGGTATCGAAAAAGACGAGCGTGTGAATCCCAGCTCGCGCTACTCGTCCACGAGACTCAGAGGGCCATAGACACGGGTTCCCAGGTAGATGCCGTGTTTCTTGACTTCCGCAAGGCGTTCTATACAGTTCCCCACAGTCGTTTAATGAACAAAGTAAGATCATATGGACTATCAGACCAATTGTGTGATTGGATTAAAGAGTTCCTAGATACCAGAACGCAGCATTTCATTCTCAATGGAGGGAAGTCTTCCGAAGTAAGAGTGATTTCAGGTGTGCCGCAGGGGAGTGTCGTAGGACCGTTGCTATTCACATTATACATAAATGACCTTGTGGATGACATCGGAAGTTCGCTGAGGCTTTTTGCGGATGATGCTGTGGTGTATCGAGAGGTTGTAACAATGGAAAATTGTACTCAAATGCAGGAGGATCTGCAGCGAAGACGCATGGTACAGGGAATGGCAATTGAATCTCAATGCAGACAAGTGTAGTGTGCTGCGAATACATAGAAAGAAAGATCCCTTATCATTTAGCTACAATATAACAGGTCAGCAACTGGAAGCAGTTAATTCCATAAATTACCTGGGAGTACGCATTAGGAGTGATTTAAAATGGAATGATCATATAAAGTTGATCGTCGGTAAAGCAGATGCCAGACTTTCATTGGAAGAATCCTAAGGAAATGCAATCCGAAAACAAAGGAAGTAGGTTACAGTACGCTTATTCGCCCACTGCTTGAATACTGCTCAGCAGTGTGGGATCCGTACCAGATAGGGTTGATAGAAGAGATAGAGAAGATCCAACGGAGAGCAGCGCGCTTCGTTACAGTAATCGCGATAGGGTTACGGAGATGATAGATAAACTCCAGTGGAAGACTCTGCAGGAGAGACGCTCAGTAGCTCGGTACGGGCTTTTGTTGAAGTTTCGAGAATATACCTTCACCGAGCAGTCAAGCAGTATATTGCTCCCTCCTACGTATATCTCGCGAAGAGACCATGAGGATAAAATCAGAGAGATTAGAGCCCACACAGAGGCATACCGACAATTCTTCCTTCCACGACTGGAATAGAAGGGAGAACCATTAAAGGTACTCAAGGTACCCTCCGCCACACACCGTCAGGTGGCTTGCGGAGTATGGATGTAGATGTAGATGGCATAAGAGACAACATCCCTGTGAGCTTGATTCCTGACAATGGATTTCTTATCATCTTCGTCTAGGCCTTCTACAGCTACATCTATACTCTGCAAACCACCGCAAGTCGTGTGGCGGAGGATACAGGGTGTTGTGTGGATCAGAAATTCTAGAGAAAGAGACGAAACTTTCTGAATACGATTTTGATCCTGCCTCTCCCCCTCCCCTTTCAAAGAAAGAAAAGTCACACTCTTATTTTTAACCCTGTTTTACGCCGGAGCCAATACAAGTGAAAGAGCATCAGCGAAAGAGAATTCTTTCTGGTGTAAACGGTAGTCGAGCACGAGCGAAATGAATATCGTTTGTTCGCATTCGTTAGTGTTCGCTTGCATTCCGCTAGTTGTCGGTCTTCCAGCGAATCACCATTGTAAGTTCACGACGTATCCGCTTCAGCGGTAGCAGAACTGAAAGCTTTACTCTGCTGTCTTGTCTACTTGCCATCAGCAGTGGAGGGGTATGTAATCTTGCTGATGGAAGAAAATATATATCATAGATGCTTCTGGGATGTGAGAGATCGACACCACGAATGCCAAAGGAAAATAAATACGCTGAAGAGCCAAAGAATCTGGTATACCTGCTTAATATCGTGTAGGGCGCCCAAGAGCACGCACAAGTGCCGCGAAACGATGTGGCACGGACTCGACTAAAATCTGAAGCAATGCTGGAGGGAACTGACACCATGAACCCTGCAGGGCTGCCCATAAATCCGTAAGAGTAAGACGTGGTGGAGATCTCTCCTGAACAGCACGTTGCAAGGCATCCCAGATAGGCTCAATAATGTTCATGTCTAGCGAATTTGGTGGCAGCGGAAGTGTTTAAACGGAGAAGAGTTTTCGTGGAGCCACTCTCTAGCAATTCTGGACGTGTGGGGTGTCGAATTGTCCTTCTGGAATTGTCCGTCGGAATGTACGATGGACATGAATGGATGCAGGTGATCGGACAGCTGCTTACGTACGTGTCACCTGTCAGAGTCGTATCTAGACGTATCAGAGGTTTCATATCACTCCAACTGCACACGCCCCACACCAATACAGAGCCTCCACCAGCTTCAACAGTCCCCTGCTGAGATGCAGGGTCCACGGATTCATGAGGTTGTCTCCATACCCGTACACGTGCATCCGATCGATACAATTTGCAGCGTGACTCATCCAACCAGGCAACATGTTTCCAGTCATCAACAGTCCAATGTCGGTGTTGACGGGCCCAGACGAGGCGTAAAGCTTTGTGTCATGCAGTCATCAAGGGTACACGAATAGGCCTTTGGCTCCAAAAGCCCATATCAATGGCTTTTCGTTGAATTGTTCGTACGCTGACATTTGTTGATGGCCCAGCACTGAAATCTGCAGCAGTTTGCGGAAGGGTTGCAGTTCTGTCACGGTGAACGATTGTCTTCAGTCGTCGTCGGTCCCATTCTTGCAGGATCCTTTTCCGGCCACAGTGATGTCGGAGATTTGATGTTTTACCGGATTCCTGATATTCACGGTAAACTCGAGAAATGGTCGTACGGGAAAATCCCGACTTCATCGCTATCCCGGAGATGCTGTATCCCATCGCTCGTGCGCCGACTATAACACCAAGTTCAAACTCACTTAAATCTTCTTGCTGACCTGCCACTGTAGCTGCAGTAACAGATCTAACAACTAAGCAAGGAAGTTGTTGTCTTATATAGCCGGTGCCGACCGTAGCGCTATATTCTGACTATTTACATATCTCTGTACTTGAATACACATGCCTATACCAGTTTCTTTGGCGTTTCGGTGTTATAATTGGTAGATAACTGCCGAAGCATTGCAAGGTGCTACTGCGGACGTGAGAAAGATAATAAATTCATTACATGCTTGCATCAGGCTGAAACGGAGTCAGTACACGCAAGCTTTAGATTTCTTTTTATTAAAAACGAAAATCCTAATAAATTTCATTGAAAGTAAAAAAAATGCGAATATTTATCCACAGGGATTATCTTGATTAAACTGAAAAATATACGAAAGACTTGATCATTCTTGTTGGTTACGTTCAAGGTGTCTGTAATTACGTGTCTGGTTTGTCATTCTTATGTCAGAGAAATTTGATGATTAATTAAAATGGTTTACCCGGGATAGTGCTGGCTGCCCACCAAAAAATTACACGATTCAGTCACATAATGTAACCACTGTCTATGTTTGACATCAACGTGCAACAATCACTCACAAACGGCACGTGGCAACACTAGCAGTGGAGGAGGGTGTATAAAGCGTGTCGCAGGGGACTCGAGAAACAGTGCAGTTGTTAGAATGAGATTTTCACTTTGCAACGGAGTGTGCGCTGATATGAAACTTGCTGCCAGATTAAAACTGTGTGCCGGACCGAACCTCGAACGCGGGACCTTTGCCTTTCGCGGGTAAGTGCTCTACGAACTGAGCTACCCAAGCAGGACTCACGCCCCGTCCTCACTGCTTTACTTCTGCCAGTACCTCGTCTCCTACCTTCCAAACTTTACAGAAGCTCTCCTGCGAACCTTGCTGAACTAGCACTCCTGAAAGAAAGGATATTGCGGAGACATGGCTTAGCCACTGCCTGGGGGATGTTTCCAGAATGAGATTTTCACTCTGCAGCGGAGTGTGCACTGATATGAAACTTCCTGGCAGATTAAACTGTGTGCCGGACCGAGACTCGAACTCGGGACCTTTGCAATATCCTTTCTTTCAGGAGTGCTAGTTCTGCAAGGTTCGCAGGAGAGCTTCTGTAAAGTTTGGAAGGTAGGAGACGAGGTACTGGCAGAAGTAAAGCTGTGAGGAAGGGGCGTGAGTCGTGCTTGGGTAGCTCAGTTGGTAGAGCACTTGCCCGCGAAAGGCTAAGGTCCCGAGTTCGAGTCTCGGTCCGGCACACAGTTTTAATCTGCCAGGAAGTTTCAGTGCAGTCGTTGCCGTAATGAAGAAATGGAGCGATTTATCTCACGTTCAAAAGGGAATTATCACTGGCTTTCGGGAAAAGAGTGGAACCGTTTACGAAACAGCTAAGTTTGTAAACTGTTTCCTTGCCGCCTTGGTTGGTTTGTTGGTTGGTTGTGTTGGGGAAGGAGACCAGACAGCGAGGTCATCGGTCTCATCGGATTAGGGAAGGACAGGGAAGGAAGTCGGCCGTGCCCTTTGAAAGGAACCATCCCGGCATTTGCCTGGAGCGATTTAGGGAAATCACGGAAAACCTAAATCAGGATGGCCGTCGAGGGATTGAACCGCCGTCCTCGCGATTGCCGCCTTGGTTCAAGGATGCAGTGCACGGCGCAATGGCGCTGTCTAAAACTGGCGCTGTAGCAACTATGGTGCACCATGCTCCATAAATGACAGGGTAAACGTAGCTAAGGAGATGTGTACGGGCGAATAGGCGTGCAACTGTTGAGCATCTGGTTGCCCAAATGAACCAAGGGGTTACGAACAGTGTCTCCTCAACAACCGTTGCTGTATGTGGGACCCTGCAGCATGCGCCTGGTCCGTGCACCCATGCTGACAGCTGTTCATGGCGACGAAGGCTGGAATTTGCGCGCCAGTACTAGAACTGGACGTCCACTGAGTGGCGACAGGTGGCCTTTTCAGATGAATCAAGTTTTACGCTCCATTGGACAGATGGCCGTTGGCGTGTACTGCGTCAAACATCTGATAGGAAATGGTCCAGGCTGGAGCGTTACAGTCCGGGGAACGTGATCTAGTCATTCTGGAAGGTAGAGTGGATCAAGACAAGAACGCATCTACAGGGTGTTACAAAAAGGTACAACCAAACTTTCAGGAAACATTCCTCACACACAAAGAAAGAAAAGATGTTATGTGGACATGTGTCCAGAAACGCTTAATTTCCATGTTAGAGCTCATTTTAGTTTCGTCAGTATGTACTGTACTTCCTCGATTCACCGCCAGTTGGCCCAATTGAAGGAAGCTAATGTTGACTTCGGTGCTTGTGTTGACATGCGACTCATTGTTCTACAGTACTAGCATCAAGCACATCAGTACGTAGCATCAACAGGTTAGTGTTCATCACGAACGTGGGTTTGCAGTCAGTGCAATGTTTACAAATGTGGTGTTGGCAGATGCCCATTTGATATATGGATTAGCACGGGGCAATAGCCGTGGCGTGGTACGATTGTATCGAGACAGATTTCCAGAACGAAGGTGTCCCGACAGGAAGACGTTCGAAGCAATTGATCGGCGTCTTAGGGAGCACGGAACATTCCAGCCTATGACTCGCGACTGGGGAACACCTAGAACGACGAGGACACCTGCAATGGACGAGGCAATTCTTCGTGCAGTTGACGATAACCCTAATGTCAGCGTCAGAGAAGTTGCTGCTGTACAAGATAACGTTGACCACGTCACTGTACGGAGAGTGCTACGGGAGAACCAGTTGTTTCCGCACCATGTGCAGCATGTGCAGGCACTATCGGCAGCTGATTGGTCTCCACGGGTATACTTCTGCGAATGGTTCATCCAACAATGTGTCAATCCTCATTTCAGTGCAAACGTTCTCTGTACGGATGAGGCTTCATTCCGACGTGATCAAATTGTAAATTTTCACAATCAACATGTGTGGGCTGACGAGAATCCGCACGCAATTGTGCAATCACGTCATCAACACAGATTTTCTGTGAACGTTTGGGCAGGCATTGTTGGTGATGTCTTGATTGGGCCCCACGTTCTTCCACCTACGCTCAATGGAGCACGTTATCATGGTTTCATACGGGATACTCTATCTGTGCTGCTAGAACATGTGCCTTTACAAGTACGACACAACATGTGGTTCATGCGCGATGGAGCTCCTGCACATTTCAGTCGAAGTGTTCGTACTGTTCTCAACAACAGATTCGGTGACCGATGGATTGGTAGAGGCGGACCAATTCCATAGCCTCCACGCTCTCCTGACCTCAACCCTCTTGACTTTCATTTGAAAGCTCTTGTCTACGCAACCCCGGTACCAAATGTAGAGACTCTTCGTGCTCGTATTGTGGACGGCTGTGATACAATACGCCATTCTCCAGGGCTGCATCAGCGCATCAGGGATTTCATTAACGCAGTTGCTGTACTATGGTGCTTTCGAAAGCCTGACTGATATTTGTCGTGGATGTTATGAGTTTTGAGGTAATCCGTCAGCTGTTCATGGACGATGTATTCTAGGGCTTTAGATATTGCAGGAAGTATGCTGATCGACCTGTAGTCACCTGGCGACTTAGGGTTGTCAGTCTTGGGTATAGGTTGAATTAAGCTTTGCTTCCACTCAGTAGGATATGTACTACTGACAAGAGACAGGCTGAAGATGTCTGTGATAACTGGAGTAATAGTGTTTACGACGTTCTTAATCATGCCAATGCTCACTCCATCGTTTCCTACTGCCTCGGAAGAGATTCTCATAATTGCCTTGTGTACTGTGCCGGTAGTGACATGTTTTAGGAAAAACTTGTCTCTCGAGAGATTGATATCTTGGGGCTGGTAATTTGTCGCTGCGTGGCAGTTTACGGCTGTTGAGAAGAAATCGTTTAATTCTTCTGCAGACGCTTGATAAACAGCGTCAGATCTTCGCTTCCCTATACCGAAACTGCGCAGCTTTTTCCACAGTGCAGCAGGTTTTGATATGCCGCATACGACAGAGCGGGCATGTCTGATTTTGGCATTCCTCACGCTTTGCTTGGTTCTATTTCGGAGTTTCCTATAAGCTTCGTACACCTCGGGAGTTGGGTTACGCTTGAAGGCCCTATGTGCAGCATCACGTTCATTCATTAACTGGCGTAATGCAGTGGTGAGCCACGGAGCGGGAGCTCTCTTTACCTTGACAGTGCGTTGAGGAGCATGTTTATCATACAGTGCAATAATTTTGCGACATAATTCCCGAATTTTTCCGTCTAAAGTCGGTTCATTGCTTATATCATGCCAAGGGATGTCTGAGCAATCCTTTTGAAGAGCGTCATGGTTAACATTTTTTAGATTTCTGTAGGTTACCAGGTGAGATTTTTCTTTGGTAGTATGTACTGAGTAGTTTAAGGGGGTAGATCAGTTATGTCGAGGCAGTCTTGACCAGATGACGTAGTTAATAGTTCCCTGGAGCACAAGCTTCTTTGCAACCGCACCTCACGAGGCACACCGCATCAATCCACATCCCTAACATTCCACAGCAAACTGACGCAGTCTGTGGCTCAACAGGTGTCCAAGGTGGGCGTCGTGGAAGCCGGACCAGTACGAAGACTTGCAGCCGCCAATCCAGCGTCGCCTCCTCCGGTACACACCAGAGCATGACTCGAGTATCCTGCATGTAGACACCGCATCCACTCCCATACCACAGCACAGCAACCACTCGTATACGCTCCCCTCGTGGTAACAGGCACAAACTGTCACTTCCTCGAAGTTACAACACTTCAAAAATGGCTCTGAGCACTATGGGACTTAACATCTGAGTCATCAGTCCCCTAGAACTTAGAACTACTTAAACCTAACTAACCTAAGGACGTCACACACATCCATGCCCGAGGCAGGATTCGAACCTGCGACCGTAGCGGTCGCGCGGTTCCAGACTGAAGCGCCTAGAACTGCTCGGCCACACCGGCCGGCAGTTACAACACTGATCCATGGTCTAAGCAGCTGACTGGTCTACATAGTCCCAAGTCAACAGTAAATGCTCTCTCCCGCGACAGGCAATGAGCTTATCGCCTTGTTTACGAAACTTCGCGAAGCCTTCTGATCGCAGAAGTAGATAACATCGCCCTTACATTGGCCGCGTCCAGGGTAGACTGCCATTGTCAATTTTTCAGGCCCCTACTAGGTTACGTGGGCCGTAATCTATAGCCGTCTTTGGTTATACCACGTGGTTGCTCAATTTATAGTGGCTGTTACAACCCGTTCAGTTGTTGCACGCTACTAATGAAAACATGTGCCCAGGAGCCAAAGACAATGGAACTGTATTCACACAACACATCAAGCAAGTTCAACGTAGTGCCGATTCAGAAAAAAACACGAGTATAATACCGTCATGATCTGATATGAATGACACAATACACAACAGTTTCTTTGCAGACACAAGTCGCATTGTTTATGCTAGCAGTGTCAGAGTTAAGTATGCTGGTCTGCCCTAATAGGGTATCGCTGGCGTAGACAGAACTGTTCCTACATGGATGTAGTTCCTGATTGATGCACTTGTTACGGGACGGTTTTTAGGAAACAGTCTCACAACATATGCTCCCCAGTAAGTTACATCGATATAAATGATACGCCACAGTACTAGTGATTGTCTGTAAATAACTAATGCAGCCTTGCTATTCTCTCACTCTTAATTCATACCTGCAAAATTTGTAGGTTGGCACTGGGGTTTATAGATCGGACGCTCCAGGTTAGTGAGTTGAATCCTGGCGGGCGTCAAGCAAGAATGTGGCGGGTGGACAGGGTTGAAAATTCAGTCGAATCATGGGAAGCGTCGATAAAGATATGGGAATGTACCCTGCAAAATTTTGAACAGGGAGACTAAAAGTGAAAGAAGAGTTATAGTGATTTTGATTTATTACGATAACAAAGAGTATTACACAACCTATGGAAGTATTAACGTGATCCAATCATAGATAAATAAATGGCAACCTGATGGCAACATTATATCCTTGATTGAAGGGAAAAATGCTAATTGCGGAATGCCTAGTTATTGTCGTTTAATGGAAATAGATTGTTCTACAGGAGTGAATATGTCACACCTGTGGGCGAAGATTGAAGCAAACTGTTCATTACCGTAAAAAGACAAGTCTTTGGAATGGAACTTGAAGTAATCGAATTCTGGAAAAGTGACTACTTTCCCTACACCTTGTGTTGGGGTTGTGGCATGATCGCACCGTAACACTGCAGGTGGCAGCCGAGGTGGCTGCAGAACGACGCCCGCCAGTGGCTGAGTCCAATGTTTCTGTGTCCCCAGTGCAACAGATCAGACAGCTCTGCGTGGCCTCTCAGCAGCGAGGTCTGATGGCAGAGGCTCCGAATCTTGCCCTCGGTCTGATTTCCAGTCGAATGTCAATTAAAAGGACCTATTGTCCCCTACCCGTCATTTAGAAGTTTAGCTCGAGGGAGCTGAAGTGGGCAAAAACCGTGGTGGAAAACAGAGACTGCAATATAGCCAACAAATATTTCACGATATAGGGTGCAATTCCTACTTTGGGATGAAGAGGTTGGCACAGGAGAGGTATTCGGCGGTGCTAAACAGAAAAACATTGTATACTGAAGTCAGAGGCAGCCAGTTATCTTGCAAAAAGCTTGTTTGCAGACCCATGTCTGGCCGGCCGAAGTGGCCGCGCGGTTCTGGCGCTGCAGTCTGGAACCGCGAGACTGCTACGGTCGCAGGTTCGAATCCTGTCTCGGGCATGGATGTGTGTGATGTCCTTAGGTTAGTTAGGTTTAACTAGTTCTAAGTTCTAGGGGACTAATGACCTCAGCAGTTGAGTCCCATAGTGCTCAGAGCCAGCCAGACCCATGTTTACTAGAACATTTTTGCTTCTGTTATCATATACTTTCACTACTGTCAGTTTTCACTTTAGTTATGTTATACCCTATGTATGGGATAATCAAAATGAAACTGGACTGCAAAATACTTATAAGTCTAACAAGGAGCTGACTGTAATTAATGAACAGGAGAATTGCCCATTACAGAAAATACTGTAAGCTTTTCCATACACAAATCGGTTGCTGTCACATTTCTGCACATGTGCATCTCCCGTATGCTTTGTCCCGAGTACTTCACTGTGCCATTACGTTTGGGTGGGTGAAAGGAGCAGGAATGTTCAGTTATCAGTTGTATGCAATACAAAATCATTTCATGGTAAAACAGCACGTGTTCTTTGTCGAATATTATGAGAAGCACAGTTCCTGGAAAACGTGTGCGGAACTGTTAGTGAGAAAACGACGCAAAACGCACTCTGAAGCGAATAAAAACAGAAACTAGCGGAACAGAGTTCGAACACCGGGAAACATTGCTTCCAGCATAGTTTTTTTTGCCCATCCTGCATATCTTAATCATCTTCTTCTCCTCTCCTCTTATTTTACCTTTTCCTATTTATTTGTGAGATCACCATTGTTATGTGGGTTGAAGCAGTATTAGCAACACGTGGTGAACAGATGCCCTTCCTGACGTCACCACTCCACCCAGGATGTGGACTCCATCTGCTTGTGTCTATAGTTCAATTCTTTTATCTTGGCTCAGACGCGGGAGATTGCTGCGTTGCCAGTTGCACGCGCCAAGAGAAGCAGTCCCATAGTATAGTACAGTTCGCAAACTTACGATTAGGGGGGGAGTGCGCAGTTTATGAAGTATAGCCACCACGGTCGCATTAACCCTTTCGCTGCTACAGAGACGTGCTCCCCGCATTCCGCGCGATTTTGTAATCACTGCACTGCTCGCCTGTGCTGACACACGGTGTTCCGACTGGTTTGACACACTTTATCATTCGATCTCACAAAAACTATTTGGCCCAAAAATTTGATTTTTACACATCTTCTTGACTGATACCTCCCCCCATAAAGGACTTAATTTTGTTTCGATGTTCAACGCAGTTATTGTGCAGCATTAAATGTAGTAAACCATTGCACGCAATTTTGAAGAGTTTGCAGAGATAAAAGCCCATAGCGTATACTTTCCGTATGGCCGATTTTAGTTGCCACCAGATATTTCAAAAAACTACATTCAAACGAATAAAATTCGTGAAGTAAGACACTTCGACATTGTTTTTCAATAAAGAAAATATTGAACATAGAACAGGTTTGAACTCAGAACCTTTCGCTTAGCAACACAACACTATAACCATTAGACTAACGCGCCTCATTGTCCAATAGCCTTCCTGGAGGACATGAAACAAACACGCAAAATACCGACAAACACTGTTGGTATGACTATGAATTACTCACGTTTCGTCGAAGTACAATAGGTAATAAACAATTACCGCTGTTCTTTATTGCGAAAAAGCGGTTAGTGAGAATGATACAAACACCTTTCCTTGCTATCGCCTGAATTAGGAGGCTTATTGCTTGTTTGGTTTAATTAATTAATAGAATATGAAGCAATTGGTATAAAGAATGCTTTTTCCAAACTTTCTATAAAAGAAAGTCTGCTATCAAGACATTGCTTTTGTTCAATGACTTTATTTATGACTGAACGATTCTAAAACTGAAGACACTCTGTGCTCTGCAATGCAGTCGAGCTCTGGCAACGTCGTTCTCTGTTCATTGGCTGACTGTGTTATGTGACGTCAGATGGGCAGAATGAACCTAAACTCGGCCGCCGTCGTAAATGACGCGCACTTTAGTGTACATTTCATCTTCAAGAGCAAGAACGTTTTTTTTTTCTAACGTTTTCTATATGCTTGTGTAGCAGGTATGTGAGGTGACTCGTGGCTACCAACCCAGTATTTACCTAGGTGGATGTGGGAAAACACCTAAAAACGAAACCCAGAGTGGCCATCTCACCAGCCCTTATCGTTAATCTACAGGGCGGATTCGATTCAGGGCAGGCTCGCTTCCCCAAATCCTAGAAGCTAATGCACTTAGCTATCTGGGCAGGTTGAGCTATCTGCGCAGGTTGCCCACCCCATGTATGTTGTTGTTGTGGTCTTCAGTCCTGAGAGTGGTTTGATGCAGCTCTCCATGCTACTCTATCGTGTGCAAGCTTCTTCATCTCCCAGTACCTACTGCAGCCTACATCCTTCTGAATCTGGTTAGTGTATTCATCTCTTGGTCTCCCTCTACGATTTTTACCCTCCACACTGCCCTCCAGTACTAAATTGGTGATCCCTTGATGCCTCAGAATATGTCCTACCAACCGATCCGTTCTTCTGGTCAAGTTGTGCCACAAACTTCTCTTCTCCCCAATCCTGTTCAGTACCTCCTCATTAGTTATGTGATCTACCCACCTAATCTTCAGCATTCTTCTGTAGCACCACATTTCGAAAGCTTCTATTCTCTTCTTGTCCAAACTATTTATCGTCCATGTTTCACTTCCATACATGGCTACACTCCATACAAATACTCTCAGAAACGACTTCCCGACATTTAAATCTATACTCGGTGTTAACAAATTTCTCTTCTTCAGAAACGCTTTTCTTGCCATTGCCAGTGTACATTTTATATCCTCTCTGCTTCGACCATCATCAGTTATTTTGCTCCCCAAATAGCAAAACTCCTTTACTACTTTAAGTGTCTCATTTCCCAATCTAATTCCCTCAGCATAACCCGACTAAATTCGACTACATTCCATTATCCTCGTTTAGCTTTTGTTGATGTTCATCTTATATCCTCCTTTCAAGACACTGTCCATTTCATTCAACTGCTCTTCCAAGTCCTTTGCTGTCTCTGACAGAATTACAATGTCATCGGCGAACCTCAACGTTTTTATTTCTTCTCCATGGATTGTAATACCTACTCCGAATTTTTCTTTTGTTTCCTTTACTGCTTGCTCAATATACAGATTGAATAACATCGGGGAGAGGCTACAACCCTGTCTCACTCCTTTCCCAACCACTGCTTCCCTTTCATGTCCCTCGACTCTTATAACTGCCATCTGGTTTCTGTAGAAATTGTAAATAGCCTTTCGCTCCCTGTATTTTACCACTGCCACGTTCAGAACTTGAAAGAGAGTATTCCAGTCAACATTGTCAAAAGCTTTCTCTAAGTCTACAAATGCTAGAAACGTAGGTTTGCCTTTTCTTAATCTAGCTTCTAAAATAAGTCATAGGGTCAGTATCGCCTCACATGTTCCCATATTTCTACGGAATCCAAACTAATCTTCCCCGAGGTCGGCTTCTGCCAGTTTTTGCATTTGTCTGTAAAGAATTCGCGTTAGTATTTTGACCCCATGTATATGAAGTAAAATTTAATTTGAGAGATTTGGGCACACAAAAAGTTTTACCTACAGTATTTCTTCCCACATTCCATATGAGACAGGAAAAGGAAAGGGAGGCTAAATTCCCTCCGCCATACACTGTAAAATGGACTGTGGAGTATAGATGCATATGTAGAATGGTATCCTCAAACACATCCCTATAGCTTCTGTCCGGCCTCCTTAGCTAAATCTGATTCCGACCTGTGTAGCCCCATTTGACTCAGACTCGTGTAGCCCCATTTGACTCAGACTCATGTAGCCCCATTTGACTCAAACTCGTGTAGCCCCATTTGACTAGCGGCTGAGAGTAGAGAGACAGGCGCTAGAGCCTGCTAGCTGGCTGCGGTGATTCCCGCTGCTGTTTTCCCGGCGCTGACTCGCTGACTCGCCGACTGCTGCTGCAGCAGGGGACGCAGCAAGGCGGCCCAGCCGGGCCAGCGTGAGGACGGCGGGCAGCCGCAAGGCGAGCGTGGCGTCGCTGCGCCAGGCGCCGTCGGCCGGCTCCATCGTCGCCAGGGACAAGTAGCCTCCTCGCCGCCCCATTTGACACCGTGAGGAAAGCGGACCGCAGGTCCCCACTAGCTGCGCAATTGCACAGCCCTAGGCTTCCAGGTGTCCACTGGACACTGTGGCAGAAGTGTAGTCAGATGTTCCCTACCATTGCAAGTAGACCCGTAGACGTCCATCTGACGCAATGCAGCATAGTATTCCTACTTGCGGCACGCTTAGAACTCAATAGAGGTGCAAATGTGTAGCTCTAGATATTGGATGGGAAATGGAACAGATAGCCGCATACCCTGGCATGCTTACACAGAAGTGCTCTGGGGTTCAAGTCTTAAGGACAGATTGAGATTTTCACTCTGCAGCGGAGTGTGCGCTGATATGAAACTTACTGGCAGATTAAAACTGTGTGCCGGACCGACACTCGAACTCGGAACCTTTGCCTTTCGCAGACAAGTGCTCTACCAACTGAGCTACCCAAGCACGACTCACGCCCCGTGCTAGTTCTTCCAAGGTTCGCAGGAGAGCTTCTGTAAAGTTTGGAAGACAGGAGACGAGGTACTGGCGGAAGTAAAGCTGTGAGGACGGGGCGTGAGTCGTGCTTGGATAGCTCAGTTGGCAGAGCACTAGCCCGCAAAAGGCAAAGGTCCCGAGTTCGAGTCTCGGTCCAGCACACAGTTTTAATCTGCCAGGAAGTTTCATATCAACGCACAATCCGCTGCGGAGTGAAAATCTCATTCTGGAAACATCCCCCAGGCTGTGGCTAAGCCATGTCTCTGCTATATCCTTTCTTTCAGGATTGCTGGTTCTGCATGGTTCGCAGGAGAGCTTCTGTTAAGTTTGGAAGGTAGGAGACGCGGTACTGGCAGAAGTAAGGCTGTAAGGACGGGGCGTGAATCGCGCTTGGGTAGCTCAGTTGGCAGAGCAATTGCCCGCGAAAGGCAAAGGTCCCGAGTTCGAGTCTCGGTCTGGCACACAGTGTTAATCTGCCAGGAAGTTTCTTAAGGACAGATGTTACTTTTGCATGATGTATCACTTCCAAGTAACATAACTCGATGAAACTTGGACCAAACACAGAAAGAACTGCTATAATATAGCACAGAAGGTCACTGAAAGAAATACACAACGAGACGAACAGAAATTACACTTTTATTTAAAGGCAATATTACAGTGAACGCGCCACAGTTCATAATGGCGCCATGGTCATTACAAAAGGCGGGAACTAACGGGGGGCGTGATCACCATGGACGGCAATGCGTGCTCTGCAACGCGCTCCCATACTGGCCACATGGTTCATACTAGTCCATGTTGTAGGGTTTTCCATTCCTACATCAGTGTGGTTGACAACTCCCGGATAGTTGTTGGTGCACGCGGATTTACTACAGTATGTCTCCCCAACACACCCCACACGTACTAATTGGGATTTAAGTCAGGGGAGCAGGCACACCAGTCGGTTCACTGAATGTTCTCTCATATCGAGAGTTCCACCAACTGCACTGTTCGATGCGGTCACGTTTTGTCATCCACAAAACAGAAATCAGGGCTGAATCAACCCACGAGAAGAAACACGTGGAGAAGGAGTACAGCATCACAAGTACACACGGGTTCACAGGTAGATGCAGTGTTTCTTGACTTCCGCAAGGCGTTCGATACAGTTCCCCACAGTCGTTTAATGAACAAAGTAAGAGCATATGGACTATCACACCAATTGTGTGATTGGATTGAAGAGTTCCTTAATAACAGAACGCAGCATGTCATTCTCAATGGAGAGAAGTCTTCCGAAGTAAGAGTGATTTCAGGTGTGCCGCAGGGGAGTGTCATAAGACCGTCGCTATTCACAATATACATAAATGACCTTGTGGATGACATCGGAAGTTCACTGAGGCTTTTTGCAGATGATGCTGTGGTGTATCGAGAGGTTGTAACAATGGAAAATTATACTAAAATGCGGGATGATCTGCAGCGAATTGACGCATGGTGCAGGGAATGGCAATTGAATCTCAATGTAGACAAGTGTAATGTGCTGCGAATACATAGAAAGATAGATCCCTTATCATTTAGCTACAAAATAGCAGGTCAGCAACTCGAAGCAGTTAATTCCATAAATTATCTGGGAGTACGCATTAGGAGTGATTTAAAATGGAATGCTCATATAAAGTTGATCGTTGGTAAATCAGATGCCAGACTGAGATTCATTGGAAGAATCCTAAGAAAATGGAATCCGAGAACAATGGAAGTAGGTTACAGTACGCTTGTTCGTCCACTGCTTGAATACTGCTCAGCAGTGTGGGATCCGTACCAGATAGGGTTGATAGAAGAGATAGAGAAGATCCAACAGAGAGCAGCGCGCTTCGTTACAGGATCATTTTAGTAATCGCGAAAGCGTTACGGAGATGATAGATAAACTCCTGTGGAAGACTCTGCAGGAGACACGCTCAGTAGCTCGGTACGGGCTTTTGTTGAAGTTTCGAGAACATACCTTCACCGAAGAGTCAAGCAGTATATTACTATCTCCTACGTATATCTCGCGAAGAGACCATGAGGATAAAATCAGAGAGATTAGAGCCCACACAGAAGCATACCGACAATCCTTCTTTCCACGAACAACACGAGACTGGGATAGAAGGGAGAACCGATAGAGGTACTCAAAGGTACTCAAAGCATGAGGAGAAACACGTGGAGAAGTACAGCATCACAAGTACGTTGACTGGTTAATGATCTGTGCTCAAAAATTTGGAGATCAACACATTCTAACAAAATCCCTCCCCCCACCATATCACATGGGTCACCAAAACTATCATGTTCGACAACGCTGACTTACTTGACTTAATTCCTTTGGCCCCTATGGGGGCATAGGGCATCCAGGAGAACTCGCCATCCGTCTCTGTCTTTGGCCATCTGGACCGAGTGGTCGAGCGGTTCTAGGCGCTACAGTCTGGAACCGCGACACCGCTACGGTCGCAGGTTCGAATCCTGCCTCGGGCATGGATGTGTGTGATGTCCTTAGGTTAGTTAGGTTTAAGTAGTTCTAAGTTATAGGGGACTGATGACCTCAGAAGTTAAGTCCCATAGTGCTCAGAGCAATTTCTTTTGCCATTTGCCTCAATTCTGCCCAGGTCTTGCCAACTCTTTTTGCCTCCCCTTCCACTGTCCTCTTCCATGTGCCTCTCATCCTTGTTCCCTGGGAATTCCATTCCAATGCTTTTTCTCGATGGCTCCATCTGGTTTTCTCAAGGTGCGCCCCAATCAGCCCCACTTTCTCTCTCGTATCTGGTCTTCTATAGGTATCTGGTTTGTTATTCGCCAGAGCTCCTCATTACATATTTTTTCTGGCCACCAGATATTCATGATGCATCGAAGACATCTATTTATGAAGCTTTGTAACTGGGATGTTATCTTTTTATCCATTTTCCAGCTTTCACTGGCGTACAGAAGGACAGCCTTCACATTTGTATTAAGAATACACATTTTTGTTTTGTACGTGATATTTCTATTTTTCCATATTGGATACAATTGTATGAAGGCAGCATTTGCCTTTTTAATGCGGTTTTTCACGTCATCTCCAGCTCCACCATCTTCCGCCACTATACTACCCAGATACAGGAATGAGTTGACAGTCTCTTCCCGCTGCTCGCCTATTAACAGTGGCACCTCCATGTTCCCTGAATTTACTCTCATTTCCTTTGTTTTGCCTGTATTTATCTTGAGGCCAGCAGTCTCTGCTTCTTCTTTCAGCAAGTTTAATTTAGTTTGCATATCAGTCAGCCTTGGAGCTAATAAAATTATGTCGTCTGCAAAATCCAAATCCTCCAGACGTTCATGGATCCCCCACTGGATTCCTCGTCTCCTGCCTGCTGTGGCTATTCTCATAACAGAGTCTAGAACAAATAGAAAAAGTGTTGGTGACAAAATGCAACCCTGTCGGACTCCAGTTGTTACTTTTGTGGGCTCTATCATATTTCCCTTGTGGAGTACGCAGCATTTGTAGCCATCATATAGATCTTTTACGATGTTTAAAATCTTCTGTGGTATACCATACTTCAGCAACACCTGCCAGAGCACTTTATGACAGCACTGAACATACTCACTGAACATACTCTCATATGGCGAGAGGTGGGAACACGTAATATACCACGAGCATTGTCCAACCTGATTGTTTCGATGGTCAAGGTGTTACGGTGTGGGGATGCATAATGTTGCGCTCGCGTGCTGATCTTAATATAATTGAACACAATACGCTCACCAGTCAACGTTATTTTGACACTGTACTCCTTCCCATGCCCGTGGCTGCATCAGCAACTAACTTCATTTTTATGGATGACAATGTGCAACCGCATCAAACAGGGCAGTTAGCGGAACTCTTGAAATGAGAGGATATTCGTCGAATGGACTGACCTACCCGTTTCCCTGACTTTAAGTCCATGGAACATGTGTGGTGTGCGTTGTGGAGACGTACTGCAGAGTGTACACATGCATCAACGACCATTCAGCAGCTGTAAAACCTCGCTGCTGGAGGAATGAAACGCCGTACCACACGAACTCTTACCAGCATGGGAGCACGTTGCAGAACATGGATTGCCGTCTGTGGTGATCACAGCCCATATTAAGAACTATGTCTTAGCCACCATCAGAAATCGCGGCGTAATTATTGTCTTTGAATAAAAGCGCCATTTCTGTTCGTCTCACTGCGTATTACTTTCAGTACCTTCTGTGCTGTACTGTAATGTACTGTACTGTATACTATACTGTAGCAGTTCTTTCTATGTATGGTCGAAATTTCATCGAGCTCTATTAGTTGGTAGTGACACATCATGTGAAAGCTACTTCCGTCCTTAAGTTTTGCACACAAGTGTTTATTGACACGTTCCTAATTGGGACTGATGGAGAAATACAGCAAAGTTACCAGTCTGGAATAGAGGCACAAATGGCGTAGTGTAGAGATATAGCGACCTTTCTCCGCAGCTGTAGCACATATAGAAGCGAAGGAAGTTTTATCTCTCTAGTCAGATATTGTGAGATAAACAGAGACAAAATTAAACCGCTGTGGCATGCTTAAAGTGAAGTAGAAATGTATGTCTCTCACTGAATAGCGTAGGAGAGATGGAACAGCATATTTAAAGCTTAATAGTGATCCATATCTCGTTAGATATTATGAGATAAACGGAGTAAAAATTCCTGTTTGCAGCTCACATCGAGTGAGCTAGAGGCAAAGGCCAGCGGTGGCCAATGGGAGAGAAGCAAACCTAGTAACGGCTGAATTCACTATGAGCACTTGGTGAGACATTGTTACACGGAAAAAACAGACTTATTTACCACTTTTTTGACTAATTATTTATTCTCATGTCCTAGGTTTTGCGCTATTAGCCCATTTCTATCATTACTAGCTAGTTTCATCCCAATGTAGCAGGTTTAGCTACATGTAAACAATTAGCTCTTTTGCAGGACAACTTGGAGTGAACACACCCGGAATGAGTCGTCCTATACATCTTCAGATCGAACTAATGATTCAGGTCTGACATTAAATGGTGCAAGAGAAATGAAGTCCCGTATTATCATTTACTACAAGACTTAGAAGTAGACTGATAGAATTGGTTTGGGTTGTTGTGGGGGAGGAGACCAGACAGCGAGGTCAACGGTCTCATTGGATTAGGGAAGGACGGAGACGGAAGTTGGCCGTGCCCTTTCAAAGGAACCATCCCGGCATTTTCCTGGAGCGATTTAGAGAAATCACGGAAAACCTAAACCAGGATGGCCGGACGCGGGATTGAACCGTCCCGAATGCGAGTCCAGTGTGCTAACCACTGCGCCACCTTGCTCGGTAGACTGATAGACGTACGTCTGGCGTGGTAAGACTAATGCAGTGTAATGTTTCTATTTGCAGCCTGCTTACGACAATTCAGATGCAAATGTTTAACAAGATACTGGAAGAGAAATGGAACTGGTAACCCCATCCTCTGGCACGTTTACAGAGGATCTCGCTGGCAGATACCTATTTAGCACTGCGGAAGACTTGAAGCCAAAGATTATTTGTAATTTATACAAAATAAATTAGTGGCACAGAGTCAGTATTAGCTCCATTTTAGAAACAAACAAAGTTTAGGCTCCCCTGTTGCGCGTGATGAGAGGAAATGAGCTGAAATTGGTTCTCTGTTAACTACTTTACAGCGATGCACAGATGTTTGTCTCTAATTGAGCAGGGTAAAACAAATTTAACCAAATGCCTCTGTTGCAGACAGAGGTAGACTCAAAGTAATACATCTGACGCTGTAAGAGTATGGTAGCTGTGAGCCCTACCTGAAACATATGTAGAGAGATAGAGACATGGGATTGACTGCATGCTCCCAGAGAAACACCTCGCAAGTCCCTAATTAGGACGGTTACAGAAATGGAGCCGAAGGTTTCTGTTCAAGAGAGCAGCACAAGCCTTTTGTTAGTAGCGAAAGAGAAGCATGCCCATTTTCTTCCCTCCTGACATGCACATAGAGACAAGGAAAATTTCATCTGTCTTGTCGGTCGTTATAGGACGACCAGAGCGAAAACTGGCTGTTTACAGCATTGTGAGAGCGAAGTAGAGACATAGGAGTCTTATTTGATAGCGTAGAAGAAACGGCATTTAACGCTATCTGCTCTAGCACAGTTACGAGACAAATAGAGATTCAGATCTCATCAGATATTATGAGATAAAGGGAGCCAAAGATTTGTTTATTTACCAGGTATACAGAGCGAAGTAGAAACACTGGTACATTGTCAACAATACGAGATAAACCAAGCCTAACAATACGGAAAAGAATTCATTCCTCTAGACTGGCGTTTGGGAATGAACACAACATATCTGGGTTCTCCATGGCATGTTTAGAACCAAATAGAAATGCTGTATATCATGAAACAGGTAAAGGTAAATAAAATCAGATGCAGGCAGAAGCAGACCGAAAGGAATCTATGTAAAGCCATAAGAACAGAAAGAAGTAGGATCACTGTCGGCAGGAAGTGTAGAGATGGAAGTGCTACTTCCATCATTAGATATTGCACGAGAAAAAAGGTAAAATACACCTTATGTACTACACAATTGCTGCTGATTTCTCTTTACACACAGTGTTAGGAATACTGCTTTTGCAGTGTACAGAAAGAAGTAGAGATACTAGTATTTTAATAGTTGCAGCGATAATTTTAGAACACCTTTCCCGTTAGCATGTTTAAAGGAAACTCATAGGAACAGATATTTCTTTAAAGCATATAAAACGAATAGAGCCAAAGTCTCGCCTACAAGCTGCGTATAAAGAAACAGAAACTTCTGCTGGTCTCTCATCAGATTCTGTGAAATGAAGTATCTCCCTAGACGTAGTCAACACAAGAGAACTTAAGATAACTAACTACTGAGTACTTTAAAAAAGGTATACAGGGTGTTACAAAAAGGTACGGCCAAACTTTCAGGAAACATTCCTCACACACAAATAAAGAAAAGATGTTATGTGCACATGTGTCCGGAAACGCTAAATTTCCGTGTTAGAGCTCATTTTAATTTCGTCAGTATGTACTGTACTTCCTCGATTCACCGCCAGTTGGCCCAATTGAAGGAAGCTAATGTTGACTTCGGTGCTTGTGTTGACATGCGACTCATTGCTCTACAGTACTAGCATCAAGCACATCAGTACGTAGCATCAACAGGTTAGTGTTCACCACGAACGTGGTTTTGCAGTCAGTGCAATGTTTACAAATGCGGAGTTGACAGATGCCCATTTGATGAATGGATTAGCACGGGGCAATAGCCGTGGCGCGGTACGTTTGTATCCAGACAGATTTCCAGAACGAAGGGGTCCCGACAGGAAGACGTTCGAAGCAATTGATCGACGTCTTAGGGAGCACGGAACATTCCAGCCTATGACTCGCGACTGGGGAAGACCTAGAACGACGAGAACACCTGCAATGGACGAGGCAATTCTTCGTGCAGTTGACGATAACCCTAATGTCAGCGTCAGAGAAGTTGCTGCTGTGCAAGGTAACGTTGACCACGTCACTGTACGGAGAGTGCTACGGGAGAACCAGTTGTTTCCGTACCATGTACAGCGTGTGCAGGCACTATCAGCAGCTGATTGGCCTCCACGGGTACACTTCTGCGAATGGTTCATCCAACAATGTGTCAATCCTCATTTCAGTGCAAATGTTCTCCTTACGGATGAGGCTTCATTCCGACGTGATCAAATTGTAAATTTTCACAATCAACATGTGTGGGCTGACGAGACTCCGCACGCAATTGTGCAATCACGTCATCAACACAGATGTTCTGTGAGCGTTTGGGCAGGCATTGTTGGTGATGTCTCGATTGGGCCCCATGCTCTTCCACCTACGCTCAATGGAGCACGTTATCATGATTTCATACGGGATACTCTACCTGTGCTGCTGGAACATGTGCCTTCACAAGCGCGACACAACATGTGGTTCATGCACGATGGAGCTCCTGCAGTCGAAGTGTTCGTACGCTTTCAACAACAGATTCGGTGACCGATGGATTGGTAGAGGCGGACCAATTCCATGGCCTCCACGCTCTCCTGACCTCAACCCTCTTGAGTTTCATTTATGGGGGCATTTGAAAGCTCTTGTCTACGCAACCCCGGTACCAAATGTAGAGACTCTTCGTGTTCGTATTGTGGACGGCTGTGATAAAATACGCCATTCTCCAGGGCTGCATCAGCGCATCAGGGATTCCATGCGACGGAGGGTGGATGCATGTATCCTCGCTAACGGAGGACATTTTGAACATTTCCTGTAACAAAGTGTTTGAAGTCACGCTGGTACGTTCTGTTGCTGTGTGTTTCCATTCCATGATTAATGTGATTTGAAGAGAAGTAATAAAATGAGCTCTAACATGGAAAGTAAGCGTTTCCGGACACATGTCCACATAACATCTTTTCTTTATTTGTGTGTGAGGAATGTTTCCTGGAAGTTTAGCTGTACCTTTTTGTAACACCCTGTAGCTAGCTGTGATTTCCTTTTTTTATGCTGATGCGAGAAGTCTATGGCCTACTGTTTAACAACAGTATCAAAACTCTTTACTTTGAGCACTTCCAGATAAAAGTGGAGAGGCATCATCTTCTTTCAACACTGCGACAGAGATAGTGTCAAGCATCATTGTGTTACACACGACAGTAGAGGTGGTGTTCACTTATTACATACAAAGATGAAGGTGAACCCAACCGTTCTCGGCCAAGGTGCAGTCCGAGAAGAATGGAAAGACTAGTCTTTCATCATACTACGCGATCGAAACAGCCTCAGACTATCTGTACAATGAAAGCTCCGAGACTCATAACAGACACTCTTGACAGAAATAGGAACAGTTCTCCACTGTCGCACAATGTAGCGCTCTAGTTGCACACTACTCATCTCATCACACACAGAATTAATCAAAGATGCGTGGCCGACATAACACAAATATGAAAAAGTCAGGTGCCCCAGAGTGCACCGCGGTTGGAGGCAAGAACAAAGCAACTCCCGCAAGGGAGTAAGGGAAATAGAGTCAAAGGTTTCTGTCGCATGCTTAACGTGAGGTGGAGTCAAACCTTCTGTTCGTATGGTGGAGGAGGAAAGAATAGGAAGATGCAGCCCTCTGATCGGCGTGATACAAACAGAAATGGACGCCTTCATCCACAGAGAGGAAGGCATAGCAATACTTCATTAATGCTATGGTATGAACGGAGCTCGATATTTTCAGCAGTAGCACACTTTTGTGGACATTATATTCCATCTGGTGACCTGGGAATACGGTGCATTTATAAGACAGTAAAGGTGCTGGTCTTGACGGACATCGAAGGATCGGAACCTCTTTTAGGGGCAATTGTGACAGTAGGACCGCATGGTGCTGTGATCCTGGTGAAAGAATATAATTATGAAAGTAAAGTCATTGCTTGTCATAGCTCCAATAATAAATAATGTTTCAAATGCAGTAGATATTGGCATTGTTCTTCTGAGACAAAGAATGTAGTGTCTTAATCTGTGTGGGGTGGGGAGGCTTAGTTACTCAGAAGACCAACTCCAATCCACAGTGTGTACTCATCGCTGTCTACGTCTGTCGAAACAACTAGATGACTGAAAACGAAAGGCTGTGACGAGATGTAATCAGTTAGCAGGCCACTTCACATTTTATGACGTGTTCCATCACTGCAGAAGTTATTTACTTTTTTTCTGTCGCACCCGAGTAGGTTAACCGTGATACATGTGTTCGTCGATTACCTGAGACTGAATAGACATTAGGGAGATCCTCCCACAGTCGACTGACTACTGTCCAGTGCGTGTTTTCTTCATTGTAGAGTTGACCTTCCTCCTTTTTATGGGCCATTGTGGGTTTCCATCGCTGTAAGGATCACTCAGTATACTTCTGTGGCACCAAAGTAAATCCATTCAGAAAAGTAGCTTGGATGTCGAAATGACAGTGAATCAAATGGTGTGGATTCACAGCATTGCATCTCCAGCGCGATGTGTATGTTCACCACCGTAAAGTTATCCTCTGTGTCTCTGTGGTACTAGAGTAGATTTCTCACAATACGTACGATAAGTATAGCATCCAACCATGGACATCCTACATTAGGTTGTCTCCCAGCTATTATGGGTTTCCATTAGTGTAAGGATCATATTTTTGTGGCACCAAAGTAGATTATTCTGAAATGTAACTTTTGATGTCGGAATGAGAGTGGCTGAAAGAACAAGGATTCACAGTATTGTACCTCCAGTGCAATGTGTATGTCCATCACTGCACAGTTATCCTCTGTGTTTCTGTGGCACTAGAGTAGATTTATCACAATACATAGATAGCCATGTCCGAAAATGAACATCGCCAATAGGTTGCCTCCAGGTCATTTATGTAGGGGTCACTCGCAAAATTTCTGCGAGAAAAAAGCACATTTATTCTAATATGGAGCTTGTATATCTTGACGAGGGCCAATAAAAAGAAGTCGATTTCACAGTAGGTTGTCTTCAGTCTATTGTATCTGTAGGATTCATTTTTCTCTGTTTCTGTGGTATCGAAGCAGAATTAGCACAGAACACAAATAACTAGCGTGCCCGAACGTGAACGTATGAGGACAGTCGGTTTTCTTCCGACTATTGTTGTCTTTCATCACTGTACCAGTCACTCGCTGTACTTCTATGGCACCAAAGCATATTTGTTCTGATAAGTAACCTGGTCCACAGTAGTTTGTCTCCTGGCTATTGTGGGTTTCCATTTCTGTAATAAACACTCGCTGTATTTTTGTGGCACCAAAGTAGATTTATTCTAATTTGCAGCTTGAATGTCTGGACGAGAGCAAATAAAAGGATAGTGACTTCACAGTAGACGTGATGTACGTCCGTCACTGAAGCATGCGCCTTCTGTGTTTCTGTAGTACCAAAGTAGATTTCGCACAAGACACGAATAACTGGAGTGTCCAAGCGCAAAAATATGTGGACAGTAAATTTTCCCTTCGGTCACTGTAGGCTTCCATTACTGTAGGGCTCCCTTGCTGTATTTTTGTGGCACCAAAGTATACACTGAAGTGACAAAAGTCATGGGATACCTCCTATTATGGTGTTGGATTTCCTGTCGCCCTGCATAGTGCAGCAATTCGACGTGTCACGAAGTCGTTGGAAGTCTTCTGTGCCATGTCTGCTGTGCCATGCTTCTTCTATAGCTGTCCGTAATTGCGGAAGTGTTGCCGGAACAGTATTTTGTGCACAGACTGATCTCTCGATTATGCCCCATGTCGGGTGATTTGGGTGGCCAAATCATTCGCTCGAACTGTCCATAATGTTCTTCAAGGCAAACGCGAACCACTGTGGTCTGGTGACATGACGCTTTGTCATCCATAAAAATTCCATCGTTGTTTGGGAACATGAATGCCATGAATGACTACAAATGGTCTCCAAGTAGCAAAGATAATCATTTCCAGTCACTGTTCGGTGCAGTTGGACGAGAGGACCCAGTCCATTCCATGTAAACACAGCCCACACCATTATGGAGCCGCCACCAGCTTACACAGTGCCTCGATGACAACTTGGGCCCACAGCTTTGTGGCATCTACGCCATACTCGAACCCTACCATCAGCTCTTACCAACTGAAATCGAGACTCATCTGACCAGGCCACGATTTTTCAGTCATCTAGGTCGAACCGACACGATAACGAGCTCAAGAGAGGCACTGCAGACGATGCTGTGCTGTTAGCAAATGCTCTCACGCCAGTCGTCTGCTGGCATAGCCCAACGCCAAATTTTGCCACACAGTCCTGAAGGATACGTCCGCCGTACGTTCCACACTGATCTCTGGGGTTATTTCAGGTAGTGTTGCTAGTCTGTTAGCACTGACAACTCCGTGCCCGCACCGCTGCTCTCAGTCGTTAACTGAAGGTCGTTGGCCACTCTGTTATCCGTGGTCAGAGGTAATGACTGAAATTTGGCACTCTCGGCACACACTTGTCACTGTGGATCTCGGAATACTGAATTCTCTAACGATTTCCGAAATGGAATATCCCACGCACCTAGCTCCAACTACCATTGCACGTCCAAAGTCTGTTAACTCCCATCGTGTGACCATAATCACGTTGGACACCTTTTCACACGAATCACCTTAGCACAAATAGCAGTTCCACCAGTGCACTGCCCTTTAATACTGGGCGTACGTGTTCTTACCTTCACCTGTATACGTGTATTTGCTGTCCCCTTGACTTTTGTCACCTCAGTGTATTTACCCTTCTGTGCAAGTCGTGCGAGTGCAAGGAGTCGGCTCTCACAGTAGGCTTTGTCCAGTCCGCCGTGTGTGTCCAGCACTGTAGTGTTGTGTGTGTGGCACGGCCAGTGGAAGCGCTGGAGCGGTTGTGTGGCTGCCGCAGGAGACGGCGCGCCGGCCCGGCGGCCAGGCAGCAGGGGCAGCAGCGTGCGCTCGGCGACGAGCCGCCACCCCAGCCTCACCTCGCTCAGGCCGACCTCCTCGTCTGCGTCGCTCAGCACGGAGCGGAGGCTCAAGAACGGCGCCGTGCCGCGGTCCGCTACGGCCGTCGAGATCCAGGCCTAGGCCAGTCCGTACTTCTCTCTGTGTAGCAGAACCTCACGACGAAGGCACGAGTAGTCCGCCACGCCACAGCACTCAGCTCTGTTCACTCGCCACTCGCTGCCGATTGTTGGGGCTAGGTCACTTCCTCTGCACAGGACGTTTCGGTGTCACAGTTTCATCATCATAGGCGTAATATAATATATTGGTTTGGTGCATAAGTTCGTAGCATTTTTCCATAAGTCTAATAAACACAACAGATATACGAGGGCTGTTCAAAAATAAGGTGACTTTTAAAAAATTGCGTGGGCAACGTACATTAGACTATCGATTTTTCTTTGTTACGTTCGTACACATGTCCTGAACATATATTCACAGTGTTGAGTGGTACTTAAGATAAGTAAATAAATTAGTGAAATCAAAGTGAAGTAGAAATTAGAAAATAAATGAAAAACTTGGTTTAGTTTAGAGAGTTACATACTGGCAAACAGCGGGCAGAGCAGATGAGACAATGACCGTGAAGTCAGCAAGTTCAGGAGAAGCCATCGTCCTCCCCACATAAGCGGATGCTATCGATTCAGCCGACAGGGCATCGCCCGACCGGCTCACGTGTCTCTCAGTTGTCACATGTGAGCAAAGGCCCTCGCCTACATTCCAAGAGCCAATGAGTGACGTTAAGAAGTTCCTTTGAGAAGCTTTTCAACGTGACAGAAGAGGCAATGACCGTGAAGTCGTTCACCTACAGTGAACTGAAGTGATAAATATGCGGGACACAGTGGGCCGGACAGAGAAGAGAGTAGCAGTAGTTTTCAGTCAGTTTCAGTGCTGAAGAGCGTCATGCAGGAAGAGACTAATCATACACAGACGCACCAAGTCCGCCGCTGTCATGGAATAGCAAGCAGCAGCCTCGGCGCCAGAAGACAGAAGTTAAAAGGTATTTCAAGTCTATTTTTTACGTACCCGGGTGACTTTTGAGAACAGGAAGGAGACAGCCTCACATCAGCAGAGTCCGTTGTTCAAGTCCGGGACACTGGCCTCCCCGTGCATCGGACGGTGATACCTTGGATGTGGCGTCCCAGTGTTTCTCTTCTCTAAGCAGCCGCGTGTGTTGTACGTCGGCCAGCGGAGCAGCGCCGCGGGGGAAGGCCAGTGTCCCGGACTCGAACAACGGTCTCCCCCTTGCCAGTCTTTGGCTGTCAGATCTTCATCCCAGCTCACAGGTGACTGCTGATGTGAGGCCATCTCCTTCCCGTCCTCACGAGTCACCCAGGTACGTAAAAATCAGACTTCAAATACCTTTTAACTTCTGTCTTCTGGCGCCGAGGCTGCTGCTTGCTATTCCATTACAGTGGCGGACTTGGTGTGTCTGTGTATGATGTAGTCTCGTCCTGCATGACGCTCTTCAGCACCGAAACTGACTGAAAACTACTGCTACTCTCTTCTCTCTCAGGCCCACTGCGTCTCGCGTATTTATTCACTTCAATTCACTGGAGGTGAGCGACTTCACGGTCATTGCCTCTTCTGTCACGTTGAAAAGCTTCTCAAAGAATCTTCTTAACGTCACTCATTGGCTCTTGGAATGTAGGCGAGGGCCTTTGCTCACATGTGACAACTGAGAAACACGTGAGCCGGTCGGGCGATGCCCTGACGGCTGAATCGACAGCGTCCGCTTACGTGGGGAGGGCGACGGCTTCTCCTGAACTTGCTGACTTCACGGTCATTGTCTCTCCTGCTCTGCCCGCTGTTTGCCAGTATGTAACTTTCTAAACTAAACCAAGTTTTTCATTTATTTTCTAATTTCTACTTCACTTTGGTTTCACTAATTTATTTACTTATCTTAAGTACCACTCAACAACAGTTTGAAGCACAGTCTAACGTAACAGTAGCGACACTCACTGCTGTAAAAGTTGTTACCGTTTGACAGATGGAGCGACACTAGGGCTCCAAGCGGCGAGTAAGGTGAACGTCAGATGCGTCGTAAGCATAATGTTTGTTTTGCATCCATTTCCTACGTACTTTACGAAATATCTTAGTTATTTTCTTGCCTCTAAGGGTTTGTGTAGTATCAGAAGGCATATATGTTTCTAAAAATGATTCTAAAATAAGCGCAATTATGGATAAAAACCGTGAATCGAATGGCAAGCTACAACACATTCGTGAAAAAAACACTTGTGACGTTGGATAGACCTGCAACTTACCACATTGATATCAAAAGAATATAAACACACAGATCCACACGTAAGAAGCACAGACATGTACGTCTAACTTCAAAAGCGATCGACAGCTCATTTATCGTTCTGAAGGCCTACAGTGTTTGTCATTGTCGTCGCCTGTTGCCACAAGTACGACCTTCATCTTTATATTATTCTAAGTGGGACAAGCAACTGCCAAACAGTGGGTGAAATATGTTGAAAACATTATAATGAGCTGATTACATTACATTTCACGCATAACCAAATATTTCAATAATTTTCAAACAATCTGTCAGTGAACAAGGTGTCAACAAAATAATGTCATCACACGAAGGAAGCAAGGAAAATTAAGTGACTAACAACAGAAGTGAATGAAATACATACCAAACATTACGCTTTTGTAAGACACGAATAACTGCACTTAATCTAACCACTTCATCGTCAAAGCAGGTCTGTGTTGACGATTCACACGAATCTGGCACTGATACGTGGAGAGCTGAAATGGCTGCTTCTGTGTCATTGGACTGATTTACAGCTTTACATGGATTGTCAAATCTTTGTGGCAGTTTCCTCTTCATTGTCAGTTGAGGTGGCTTATTTGGGGTGTCAAACGGTGTGGGTACTGCTTTCCACACAAGTTTATTATTGTCTGCGTTCATGAACTGGTTTTGTTCGAAATGTAGCGAACAAAACCTAATATTATTATACAGGTAAACTGAGTCTTTTTCATAACGTCTTCTCGTCTGTTATTTAGCCATTTTCTGCTCTTAAAACGAAACATTAATCATGTAGTTTGCAAGTGAATCCTGACAATACAGTTTAGTAACATGATGGAATATACCTCTCAGGATCCTTAGGAAACCTAAAAAAGATAGCCGTGGTGTCTTCTTCCTGTTGTTGCTGCAATTTATTGCGTTACAAACACTCCCGCTTGTAAAAACCATTGTAGAAATCAAAATAAACAACCACTATTCGCTTTCACGATCGCGCCGAACTCACAGTTTAAGTTACTGGCCGCTTAGGGCGCGGTAGGCAACAAAATCGAGGCAAAGTGTAGCGACTGATATGTTAGACTGTGGTTTGAAGTGTACAGCATACTTCGTTTGTTTTTGACAGATAGAAAGATTAGAGGTGTTTTAGTGTGCTCAGTGATTTTCAGTTACCATGGAAAACGGAACAAAGAATTTGCATCACATTTTGTGTGAAAAATGGAATCCGATGCTCTAAAATACTTGAAATGTTGACAGTGGCATACGGTGAGTCTGCTCTAAGTAAAAATAACTTTACAAGTGGTACATGGTCTTCCAAGATGACCGAGATGATACCAATGACGAACGTCGCTCTGGACGTCCCAGCATATCAACAACACATGGTAACGTCGAAGCTGTAAAGAAAATTGCTTTGAAAAATCGTCGAATTACCGTAAGAGAAGTTGCTGAGGATGTTGGCATATCAAATCGGCTCGTGTCATGCGATGTTTCTGATGTTTTCGGCATGAGACGTGTTCGCGAAGTTTGTTCCAAAACTTCTCAATTTTGATCAGGAGAGCCATCGCATAACATCGTCAGGAGCTCTTGAATGCCGTCAATGAAGATCCTGATTTTCTCAAAAGGGTCATAACTGGTGACGAAACGTGGGTTTACGGTTATGACGTCCAAACCAAAGCCCAATCGTCCAGTGGAAGCATCCCAGAGAGCCAAGACCGAAAAAAGCATGTCAAGTTCGATCAAATGCCAAAGTTTTGCTCACTGTTTTTTTCCATTACCGTTGCGTAGTCCATCATGAATTTTCGCCTCAAGGTCGTACGGTCAATAGGGAGTGTTACCTTGACATTAAGCGCCATTTGCGAGAAGCAATACGCAAAAAACGTCCGGAATTGTGGAAAAACAATTCATGGCTTTTGCATCACGACAGTGAACCTACTCATTTATCGTAGTCTGGGAGAGATTTTTTGGCCAGAAGCATCACGACAGTACTGCCTCAACCACCATATTCACCGGATTTGGTCCCCTGCGACTTTTCCCTGTTTCCGAAACTGAAGAGACCTGTGAAAGGACGAAGATTTTCAACGAATGAGGAAATAAAAACTGCATCGCTGGAAGTACTCAAGGCTGAACCAAAAAGTGCTTACGAGAAATCCTTCGAGGATTGGAAGAGGCGTCGGCACAAGTGTATTGCATCTGAGGGGGATTGCTTTGAAGGGGACAACATGAATATTGATGAATAAATAAATATTTTTTCATAAAAATATAAAGTCATCTTAATTTTTTAACACATCTCGTACATACCAGAGATCTTACTTATCAATAATATATTCTCCTTGACTATTCACAACAGTCTGCCAACGCTGGGGTAAATTTTCGAAACTACTAGAGAAAACACGTGAATTTTAGGTGAAGAACTCGTTGAGCCACGTCCGGAACGCATTTTCGTCTGGAAAGGGTTCCTTGAAGGTTGTTCGATAGCGAGCGGAAAAGGTGAGAATCTGAGGATGCAAGAACAGATAAATAAGGTGGATGCAATATAACCTCTCAACCCAACTCCTCTACAACGTATTTTCTCAGTCTAGCAGAACGCGACCAGGCGTTATAGCGCATTAGCATCACTTCACACAGTCTTCCTGGTCGTTGTTCTTGGACTGTGTGTGTGCAAGACGTCTTGGTTGTTGCAAATAAATGTCAGCGGTGATGGTTACATATCGGGGAAGCAATTCGTGGTACATCACACTGTCACAGTTACACCAGATGCGTATCATTATCTTTTGTGGCTACATGAAGGTCTTTGTTTGCTTTGTTTTGGTTCAACAGTTCGTTTCTCTCCCTTGTGTTAACATAGAGACACAATTTCTCTTCATAAATAACGATTTTCGGTGTTGTCCATGAGTCGATTGATGACCAGCAAGTAGACATGCGCTTATGGCCACTATACTTTCCCATTGCATGAAATGTCACCCGATGTCGGAATTATAACAGTTCGTCACATTTGTCAGTGCTCAAATAAAAAGACGTAGATCATTGTGGATTAATGTGTTTAAATGATCTTCATCGAATCCCGTAGGTCTTCCTGAGCATGGAGAGTCACCTTAAGTAAGACAAAACGATCCTCCTTAAAGCAAGAAAACCATTTTCTGTCGTGCTCTGTCCAACAGAATTATCACCATACATGAGGCAAATCTTTCTGGCTGCCTCTGCTGTTGTCACCCCTCTACTGAACTCAAACAGAATAATATGTTAGAAATGTTCCAATTTCTCAACTCGGCACTTCATTTTCTAGCACCACAGCTGCACTCACTATCTCCAGATGACAAAATGATAATATGTACACTCAAACAGTAACAGTGAACTACAATAAAAAATGACAATCAATAAACAAAGCCATAGCAACTGAGATACCAACATGCAAAACGAAAAGGCTATGTACTTACGCACCAACCTAATACAAGGGTGAACAACAAGACAGTGACGAGCACTCAGCCATAATTAATTGTACAGGCTGTTTGACTGCTATAGTTACAAACAAAATAAGCAAGCACAGGGCAATGAATCAAACAAACAATCCTAATAAACATAGGTCTGGAGTCCCTTTGTTTCCTCGATACGACATATGCACTAGTGCAGTTGTGCCGATGTTACAACACTGTCAGTGTCCAGGACTACATTTTGGATGCTGTTCCTTGTGGTGAAAGTGTTGTGAGCACAGTAATTCAGCCCAGATATCCACAGTGACAGAAAAGTGTTCCCTTGGTATGGTTCCTTAAAGGTGGTTGCTTGCACACTTGCCAATCAAACACTTCCCTTAATAGGCCTGCATTACAGCATAAATGTGGCAGTGTAATAAGAAATAACCAATAACATTTATTGCTAGTATCCAATGGCGGCTCATTGAAAATTATACCAATGTGCTACAATGTGGTGACCTATAGCCTATTAACTTATCATCATATCTAATCACAACTAAATTGAATATATTAATTTTATGTATATACTGAAATTTCATAATTAATAGTTTATCATTGCAAAGAATTAAAAAAAATTTAATAAGTTTGGTATCAGCAGGAATCAAACCTGGAACCACTCAGCTGCTGTGCCATTACAACAACAGCTCCTCAAAAATCCCCCACACTTTACATGTAGATCTTTAGAGAGTGTTTTACCTTTTCCTATTGCCCATTAAGGCCAGATATTTTAGGAACCTGAAATGGGTATCAACCTGCTCCTATTCACATACTTTTATTTTATCTATAGTTTCTGTCAAGAGAATCAATGGCCCTTTGGAAATCAATAAGCACCTTTTGAATTCAGTAATCTGTGGCAAATGATTGACTTCAGATTAAATATTTGTTCAGAACATGATCTGCCTTTCCTAAAACCACCTTCACATTCACCAAAATTACTCTCCACTGTCGTTTCTACTCCGTTTAGTATAATCTTGGAAAATGTGTTGTATACAACTGGTTGCAAAGAAATTCCTCTCTAGTTTTTAACATTTTGTTTATTGCCTTTCTTATGTAGTGAATGTACTAAGGACATCTTCCATTCTCCGGGGATTTTTTTCAAGTTTTCTCAAACATTAATGTTATTTCATTTTTGATTTTTGGTATTGACCACTTCAAAAGTTCTGTTGTAATAGAGTCTTCTCCACTACCTTTATAAGCTTTTAATTGAAAGGAAACCATAAAACAACTTGTTTCTTTGATAGTTGGGGGGAAGTGTTTTGAGTATTTGAGCTTACTGATTGGTTCTGGAAAATTAAGAAGCTGATCAAAATATTTTGGAAGTATTTTGAAATTTTCAGTGTTACATAAGCCAAATTCGTGTGTCTTGTCCCATGCCCCTCTGCTGATAGATTTACATTTGAAGTGCATCTATCTAACTCTTTGAGTCTCACTTCCTACTCTCTTCTTTTTTTTTTTTTTTTCATCTAGCCATTAGCCTTTTGACGAAGATGAGTAGTAACTGTAACTAAATTTAATGAACTGAACAGTTTAAATATATTTAAATTGTATCATTAATAGTTTAACATTGAAAGGAATAAAATAAAATGAAAAAAATGTTGGTACTAGCAGTGCTGAAACCCAGGTTCACACCTTGTCACTCTGTGCATTGGACCAGTCAGGAGTCGATCCTAATGCAGCTGACCTTAATTTCAGCACTGGTTTCTCATTAATGGGGAGAGAGGCACTACAAAACCTATTTTCATCCTAATAGGTTGAAAAATCAGCCAACCAGTTTGAAATAAAGGTTTATTAGCCCGTAAACCTTTGTCTGCAACTGGTCGACTGATTTTTCAACCTCTTCAGGTTTACACAGTTGCTGTTTGCAGCAATATTTTCATCCATTTTATTTACACACCAGCATGCATTCGAAGAGAAATGCGGTGATGTTAGTGCTATTTCTCACTCACATTTGAAGAGAAATGACATAATTTTAGTGTGATTTCTAGATCACATTCAAAGTAAAATGGCATAATTTTAGTGTAATATTATCAGTGTGCTGTAGCACATTATCACATGATAACCAGCCGCCACTAAGAGTATGTGATAGAATGGTAAGCCCTACTTAAATTTGGTACAATTTGATGTATGACAGGAATAATCAAGGTGAAATGAATGGAAAGGAAAGGGAATGGGAAAGAGAGAGGAAGGAAATAATGACTTCCAGCTGCACATGGGTTGCACCAATGCAAAAAAAAAAAAAAAAAAAAAAAAAAAAAAAAAAAAAAAAAAAAGAGTGTTCAAAATTTATTCCAGAACGAGAGTCGAAGGCAGATGCTCCACTTCCCTAGAATGGTTGCCTTAAATGCATCAGCCTTCCAGACACACTTTCCATCCAACCCAAATGCCTAATTTTGGGTCTGATGGAAAACTTGTGCGGATGGCCAATGCGGTTAAGGCAACCGTTCTAGAGAAGCTGAACATCTGATTTTGACTCTCATTATGCCACAAATTTTCAACTCTCGCCATTACATTGCCCTGTTTCCCATGCTGTTTCCTTCAACCCTAATTATTCATGTATATGTCCCTGCTGCTTCATCACAAGTGGTGTCTGCTCTGTCAGACATGTACAAAAGTCCAAAAGAACTGATTTCTCTCATATCTATGGTGTTCTATACCTAATAGAATAATTTCTAACTTTGCTCTCTCTTGACAGTCTATGGCACTGATACTATAACTGATACTAATGATTGCAGAAACTCTGTTAATGATCCTAGTTCTCTGTGTGTAGTGACTGCTAAGTCAGAAGGTAATCTTTCATGATGCTGTATTGAGCTGGTGGACGAAAGTCCATGGTACACAAATACTTTCTTTGAGATGTATTTGCAAATCTAATCCTGGAAAGCTCACATTTGTACTTACACTACACCTGTATAGTATTGACAAAATATAGTTAAGTCCAATATAGGTTACTAGGGCACTGAAACGCAAATGACACCATAAGATAATGCACATTGAGGCCATCACAGGTAATCTCTCTTCAGTGTTACATAGTATTTTGATACATCATCAGCATAAATAGGACAGGACAGCAACCAAGCAGTCAACTGTAATACAAAAATGATGATGATAACATTTCCCTCTAGTAATCTGTTACCTTCAGACATCACTTAACATACATAATTTCAGTCATCTAGAAATTATGTGGTATATATATTAACATCTGTACAAGATGTTTGAACACAATGGAAGACATATGACTCAGTGTGTTGGCCAACTGCATTTTGTCTTTCCAAGATGACATTCTCATGAACGTTTTGTTTTTGTTTTCCACTGTTTCTAGGTTCTCACTGCACCATTTCTAACAAACTATAAAAGCTAAAAGATGACTACTGCTGCATCCTGTGACTTGAACCCAAACCTTTGCCTTTCACAGATAATGGTCTTGTCAATCAAGTTACCGAGTGAGGCCTCAAAACAAGATTTATAGCTTCAATATGTCAGTACCTCTTACATATTTTCCAAACTATTTTGTTCTGCATATTTTTCTGAAGTGGTCATTCAGGCACCTTGCAGCAAGAAAAGAATTACTGAAAAACAAGCTCTCACATCACACCATGGGGCACTCTTAGATGGTGCTTTCAGCAAGGCAATTGACCACAAAAGCAAGGGTCAAGGTCCAAATCCTGGTCCAGCACACAGCCTTAATCTGTCAAGCAATGTCAACAGAACTCTCCGCAAAACTGCATCACTCCGAAGCAGACTGACACACAGAAATAACCTCCGCAGTGTGTCAAAGCTGTGTTCTGGACATCAACATGAACTCCAATCTTAGACTTATAGGACCAGTGATCTGCCATGTGAAATGCTCCCTTAGAGATTAACACTACGCTTAGGCTAACGGAAGCCTCAGGGATCGAACTCCTGAGCAAATTACTCAAAACAGGAACAACGTATCAGGGTGGCATAAACCACTGAAAGTACGGGTGTCCCAATAAATAAACACATTAATATTACCTAATTGTTCAGTCACTACATACCAACTTTGTCCAGCCAGGTTTAAGCCTCTACTCCAAAGTAGACATTTACATCAGGAACAAAGCCAACCTCAGAGCATGAGTGCGGAGGATAAATCTAGAACTGTTTGGTCCACCTGGAAAAAATCTTTAGTTCCAAAAAAATGATGATGCAAGAGTCTTAATCTGAGACCTGATTCTAGTGAGCCAGATGAGCAACAATCTTCAGATCAAATAAACTTCAGGTTGGTAATAACACTGGGTTTCGTGTGGGAAATGTGGAAATTTGGAACACGGCAACCCCATGGAGTGAGGATGGCAACTTCAGGGGTAAAAGGTTATGGAATATGAAGTGGATGTGGTTGGATGAACAGAGCAGAAGTCCAAAGGGCTAAGGACCCCTTACACAGACTGACAGGCTGACCAATCTACCAACCCAGTCACTGAACAGGTTAGCTTCAATCTGCTCACTTGTGTGTGGACAATGAGCTTGTGGTCGAGTCTGGGGTTTAAGGGCATCGCTCCACTGGTGAACCCCTACCTACTTACACCAACCAGCCAGCACACACTCTACCAGTACTGGCAGGTAGGGTAACCAAGTTGATATTGGTGTCCACACACAAACAGGTCACGGCTATGGTTGGCGAGGGGGTCACTCACACTGGTTGAGCTGTGAATGGGCACCTTTAGATACAATCAGGTGACCAATGGGTTTGTGCAGACAACAGAGTATCTGGTGCCCAGGACCAACTTCTAAATTGTGCTGCCTCCCTCCCCTTATCCCTTCCTGCTGACATCAGTAGGATTCCAATCTGTCCCAACATTGTAGGTATCCTCTCTACTTTTCCGTAACTGTCGCATGTCCCCAAATGAGTATGGTGGGGCACACTCAAGCCCCTATTTTTCTGGTTTACTTCTATAGTTATACTTTTTATACGAGCTCCCTAGAGTTCTATTAACATGTTCTAAGCTGAAAAAAAAACTTCTAAAAGCCACTACACGAGACAACAAGTACATTTACAAGTTCCATACCCAACCCCACTGATTTTCACCAGTGTATAAGGCAAACACTGTTAACTTTTAAATATTTTAAGCTTCAAGTATGATATTTGTAGTTTAGTTTTGGTGTGAGGATAAAAACTGACAGAATCTTAGTAAGAACTGCACATTTAATATATTAAGCACTACCTTTTGTTTGAGGTGTCCTGCCTTTTGGCTTGCCAAAGGTGGCACTGTCCTGACTTTTGACTTGCCAGTGGTGGCACATTCATGACTTTTGACTAGCCAAAGGTTGCAACCCTTAATATCATTCTATTTTTTGTTTAATTCTCTTCATTGATTAGCTGGTTAATTGAGATCAGAATGACTTTATAATGGAGTAAAAGGTACACATAGAAGTGATCGGTTATGTATGATACAGTTCAAAACATGGAACAACACATAGTACCCAAGCAGCACTGCAACAATAATGTGATTCCTTTTTAATTATTCCATTGTTGGTCAGTATGAAGCTGAAACAAAACAGCCAATACAAAGTACACTCTTCCTACTTTCATTGCATTGCCTCACTTGGGAAAACGAGTGGCTCCATCTAGTAGCCTAAAACAAGAAACAAGAATCTCCATATCAGGGTAAGGGAGGTCTTAATGGAACTGTTGATCCACACATTCCGGTCTAAATCTCCTCGTGATTCCCTTTCACATATTACCCCCCCCCCCCTCCTACTTTAGACCCCTCCAATCCATTTCCTACCTGTCTTTTTTCTTCCCCCTCTATTTCACCCGTATCTTCCCTTTCTTTCTGCCCTTCCTTATTTTTTCAGAAGTCACAGAACTGTGGCCCTCCACCTCCCCCTGAAATGGTATCTATGACACACGCCCACCTGCAGTGCTTCAGTTATGCCACGATAAGCATATAATCTCCCCCCCCCACCACACAACATTTGTGCCATGCACTAGATTGCTGTTTAGGATGGAGATGGGCAATAGAGTCTTATCACTGATGATTCCAAAACCATACCAAACTGATTCTGCACAACACCAACTCTTCAAAATAGAGAAGTAGCACCAAGAACTCCGATCCTGAACATGAGCGAGCCCTATGGGCTTCAGCTGTATGAACCAAGTGCACTATTTCTCCATAAATCATGTTAGCAAAAGATGTCTGCTTGGCAGTAGTCATTTCTTCTTTTGCTACTTGAATAAAATGACACTATAGAAATAACTCAGAGACAATGACTGTTTACAGCTGTGTGTTGAGGAAAAGGCTTCTTTTTGTAAGCAGAAGATAGATAAACAAAGGATAGGAGAACTTACGTGTCTCACTCAATTAATTCTTAAACTGTCTTTCTTTCTAGGTATATTTCTCATTCAGTTCTTGCACCCCTTCTGTGCCTGGACACTTTGCAGGGGCCTATCTTCCTACACCTTCGGTATGGCCTTCAGTAAGCCCTAGACTGATAGGAAGCTATTATATGTTGATAACAGACTGGTAAAGACAAAGAAAGTGTGTAAACAGGTTTCCTAAAGTTGGGTGACCTAGTGTGGTGTGGCAAAAGCCATATCTGATGTTAAGATGAAATTGGAAATGGAAGAAGTGAGGATAGTAGAATTAAACTGAATATCATTCTAAATTCATAAACCATTTCCTAAGTTCAGTATGTGGTGTCCACTGCTGAGTCCTTCTGTTTATTGGTATCATCCACTGAACAAGCCACACTGAATCTTATGCAGTAGAGACAATTTGAGTTAATATCGGTTTATTTTCCATACTCTCACAAATTCTCAATGACCTGTGCTACCCCTTCCATACAAATTCTTTTGGATATAGAGAAGTGTTACAAAACTATGGCAAATGGTCATTGCAGTGACAGAAATGCAGATATGAGGTAAGTAAGTCAGCAGTCCCAATCAGAACATATCTGGTTATCATACAGAGTGTCAATCACCACTTATTTTAAGAGGCAACAAGCAGTTGCAGGAAGCTATCAAATCATATGAGTTGTGATGTAGGTTTCACATATACTCCCCTATTCCCTAATGCTCTGATATCTATACTGTGTGTTTGGAAATTCCTGTTACAGACTTCTAGGACTTGCAAAAGGGAATGAGTATATAATATTTTGAATAGGAACCCATGTCTGGGAATGTACCATTCCTGTTCTACAATGGTATCAATTCAGATGTGTAACATGTCCACGTCAAATTCTATTCACAGTTGAATGTCAGTTCAGTAGGGATTGTGTCCTGAATTCGTGAAACAGCTATGTCTGGACAGACAAAAACCCTTGTGCCACACATGTTCGGGGATTTCAGAACTGGTTTGGTATCAATGTATGGGCAGGTATTTTGGACAGTCATATGATTGACCATAACTTCTTTCTCTCAAGCTACCTGGTCCTGTACACTTGATCTTCTTGCAAAATGTTCTGAATCCATTCTTGGAAGCTGTGCCATTGAATGTCCATCAGGAAATGTGGTTTCAGCATGATGTTGCCCACCTCACTTCTCACGCTCAGTTCAGAGACATATCAACAGATGATACTGTGAAAGACTGATAGGCCAAGATGGTCCAGCCATATGGTCACCGCAGTTGCCAGATTTAAATCCTACAGACTACTACTTGTGGGGGCGTATGAAAATTTCAATTTACTGGACTCCTGGCATATGTTCTGGCCGATGCACTAGAAACTGAAGAGACACCAGGTGGGATGAACAGTGTGTTCCATGTACAGGTACAATGTCTGTAACAATGTTGGTAGTCACCATATCGAGCCACTGCTGTAATGCATCAGTACCATCTGTATGTACAGCATGCTGGGGTCTTTTTTGTTTTGGAATAATGTAAACACGTAATGTTAAGTGTTAATACAAACAAATGTGCTTAAGTGATAAACAGTTGTTTCATTACGTTTCCTTTAGAATTGATACTTAATAAGTGTACTGCATTGTGCCAAATTCAGTTCCTCAAACAGAAGTGGATGAGTTAAACATCTGAATTGAAACAGTCATAGAATGGAAATGGTACATTTCTGGACATGGGTTCCTATTCAAAAGAATATGCACTCACTCTCCTTTACAAGTTCTAGAAGTTTGTAACAGGAATTTCCGAACACCCTGTATTTATTCATGGAACTAACACTGCGTTGTAACTAAGTCACCTTGTACTCTGTCCTACCTCTCAAGGATGCTTGTCAATATTCAAGAATCTGTGGAAGTTATAGTAGCAGAGTAGTAGAGGTAAGATGAAACTGGGCATTAGGTCTACAAGTATCCTCAGGTAGACCAGTGATAACATGCTTGTAAAAGCCAAAGATCTGGGTTCTCAGTTCATATCTCTGTCCATCACACATTTTTGCCACTCGAGGTTCCAAAGTGCGGACTGCTCAATCCAGTCTGACACTCAACAGGTGATGCAGCGCGCCGGCGCCACTCCTACCTGGTGGCGAGCCGCCAGCCCAGCATGTCATCTCTGCGACCGCCGTCACCGACGCCTTCCTTTGGTACTAACAGAAACCCATCAACAGTAGATAAGCTGCCGTCATCTTCTGATGGATAAGTAGAAGTTGCTCCTATCCAAGTGCCAGCACCGTGCTCCTAGAAGTTGTGAGCAGCTGTTTCAAAGATGTGCGGCATCTCACATCAAGTTTCCTGCCTGAACTTCCATTTGGATGTGCAGTTACTTCATTCTAGGCAACAGAAGCTTCTTCATGCTGCCAAAGGACCGTTTGAATGTGCTGGCTACTACTGTCACTTTTGTTTCACCTTGGGCTGTTCCTGAGGAAATGATCACAAATGACATTTCACTCACATAGCTATCAACCACTGCTTCATTGTCGTGCTGTAGCTCACCATAGATTTTTAGTTTATAGACATTATAGTGGGATTACAATATTTTTCCATTCATTTATCCAAATATGCAACAATTTTGCGTAGAGAAATAGAAGAATTGTTTGATAATAAAGCTATGATTGCTCATTCCTGATGTTTTTATCATAATTTTGCAGCTTCCTTTGATAGCACAGCATAAAGTATGGGCAGGCTGCATACAAAAGAAATGGGCCCTCATTGCATCAAGCTGTTTCTAGCGAAAATTCAGATTGTTTTTTAGCACTCATTATGCAGATCTTAAGAATTTTGTATTGCTGTTAAATGCCATTTTTTTTCTTTTTATTAGATGGCAGAAGCACCTTTAGATATCTAGGCAGTTTTTGAATGTATGTGTCAATGATTCATAGTACTTTCTTTCTTATTTTGTTTTAGCACAGCGAAGTGTGCAACTTTAAACAATATCTGCCTGCAATGTTACAAAATGTATCACTTTTATTCAAATGAATGGAGTATTGTGCAACAAATTTGATTTGATTCATTTATGGTTTTGTTAATTACTCTCTTAATTCCACATAAAATTGAAATGTGCATTTCTTACCACATTTCTAAGTTTCCATCAGTTATTAACCACTACTTCACTGTTTTGCAGTAGTATTTTTTAATTTTCTTTTGCCTTTCAGTGGAATTTTCAAATATATTTTTGTATTACTTTATCAAGGTGTGTGAAAATCATTGTTTACAAGAGAAGCAAGTGAGCACATAATAAACCAAAGAGCTGGTAGCACAACCATCCAACTACTACATTTGCTTTTATATTGGGTGTGCTTCTTCAGCAAAGAATATGCCAACAAGGTAGAAGATGTTACTGTGAGTACTTAGCTGGCAACTTGCCAAAACTTCACATTTCTTTGTTCATTTCAACTTGTTCCCTTTCTTTCACTACTGACGCTCAGATAGTTTCTCTTTGTCAATGGAAACAGAGGTAGGCAACTCACGTTCCTTCACATTACTGTGTTTCAAGAACTACCTGATCACAAAATGAACAAAAAATAAGCAATAGGTTACAGATAATACTGAAGAATTCATTCCAAAAATTTATGTGGAAATCTTAATCTTTATTTTCTGATTCTTGTCAAGTTCTCGAGGAATAAATTGGAAAAGTGATAACTTCGCTGGTGAAAAAGGAAATCTGTTATGGCTGGAACTGAATTACTAATTTATAGTTTCAGAAAATGAGATATCTCTATGTAGAGCAATATACTTAGATCAGCTGTTGTTTATGTGAACTTCTGCCACTAGAGAAATGGTAATCCAATACTACCAAAACAACCAAAACAAAGAGAGAGAATGAACATTCAGGATGAGGCTGAATTATACACACAAAGTTTTAGATATTGATCTAGGTGGTTATCTGATTGACTGAAAATAATGAATCTTTAATGTCCTGTACCTCATTATACATTTTTGCATTAGTTCTATTTTTAATTGTACAGTACCTAGAATACTTGCACAAATTTTTCAACTGACTCAGGTACTTCCTGTTGGTAAGACAGTTAAATACCTTGTTTCTCCCTTTGCTACTAGCACATTTAACTGTGTTGTCAATGTTTTCTTTACAAACATCACATGTGCCATGCTGTATCACATGTATTTGTATTGCTTCAGAGTTATTCTGACTGCAGAACAGTCCCAGTGGTAATATGGCAATAAACAGCATTCATTAATTTGTAATGAGTCAGTGGAGAGTATCGGTACCTTACATCAAAACACTCCAAAAGAATTCAGATCAACCTCAAAAGTGTGTCAGCAGTGTTTTGACTCAACTTGCATACAGTCACTTTCATCCATATGTAACTAATTAATGGGAAATGAAATGGCATAGAATAAATAGTGTCTATCTACATTGTAAGATATTTTATCAGAATAACCTCAATTCAGATGAAAAATGTTACTCAGTCTCAGTATATAGGCAGTAGTTTTGTTATGAAGCAGAAAAACAACAGAACAATGAATTTCTTGGGTGATATCATTCCTGGTATGATGTCTTTCCCATGTTTTGCAACCCTGCCAAACTGCAGAGAACTGGCATGACCAACAGTGCTATACAAGCATGTGTGTGTCTATGTGACTGTCGTTAATAATGCTTCAGATTTTAATACAATTGCAGCTCAGAGAAATGTTGCTGCTTCATCTGAAAACTGATATGGGTTTGCATTTCGCATTACGTCAACAAATTCAAAACAAGTAGTACATTTTGCTGTCTGTGTTACAAATGGGCTTTGAACTGCATACCTCCTATGTCACTGCAGAGCCTACATTGGTGATTCTGAGCCTCATGCACAAGAGACAATACATGTAGTTGTCTTTGAAGTATTTCAATCACTCCATGGACCTGAGCAATAATGTCCTCCACTGATGTTACAACTATGCCGTAAGCCCTACTCTTCATAGTGCCCCACAGAAAATAGATGAGAAGTGTCAGATCTGGCAACCATACTGACCACAGAAGCAGTTCACCCTAACTATAGAAGTAGTTCACCCTAATCCATTGATTGGGACATGCAATGCTGAGGTGATTCCAATACACTGAAATTGAAGTACGTGGAAGCTCTGTCATGTTGCTACCACATGTCCATCCAAACATTTTGTGTCACTTCATCCAATAGCATATGCATCCTTAATAAATGTGAGGTAAACTGGTCCTGTTACTCTGTCTGGCAGTAAAAAACGGTTCAAAATGCTCTGAGCACTATGGGACTTAACATCTGAGGTCATCAGTCCCCTAGATTTAGAACTACTTAAACCTAACTAACCTAAGAACATCACACATGTCCATGCCTGAGGCAGGATTCAAACCTGCAACCGTAGCAGCAGCACGGTTCCAAACTGGAGCGCCTAGAACCGCTCGGCCACAACAGCCGGCTGTTTGGCAGTAGATGTGGACCAATGATATTGTCACCAATTAAACCAACCCAGATGTTAATATCAATTCTGTGTTAATGATGTTGAATCACCTGCGTACATGGATTTTCATCCATTCACACATGCATGTTGTGCAAGTCTAATAAACATTCATTAATCCATGAACAGCACCTACCTCAGAAAATGTGACTGGAGCATGCATTGTTGTAAATACCACTGCGTAAAATATACCCGTCACGTGTAGTCCTCCTTCCATAATACCTGGACTTCCTGCAGATGATACAGATTGAGCCAGAGTTCATGGACAACATGCCGCATGGCACTTTTGCCCATGTGTAGTGTCTGTGCCACCCACCAAGTGCTGGTGGCTGGGTCCTCTTCGAACATTGTCAGTACACCTGCCTCCAAATACAGTGTTTGAATTGAACATGGATGACCTACATCACATTTTGGCACCTACTAGGGCACAAACAGTACACTGGGGATAGTATTTGCAAGTACAAAGCACAAAGTGCTACTACTTTATGTACAATGGACACACCTGAGGCAGAAACTTTCTGGCTTCTCTGAGGCATCTCTCAATGGTTGCAAACATAGAATGATGTGGGGTATGTCTGTCTGGAAAACGTTTCGCATACAATCTTGCAGCAGGTCTCCCACTGCAGTCTGCTTTGCCTTATGCAACCACCATGTCAGTCATTCCCGCAGCTTGTACTGGTACATGTTGCACTGTTGTCAACAATGTTACTGCACTGGCAGACCACACAAGATCCACAGTAGAATGCACACAAGGGTTGTGTGTTGAGGAATGAAGTTTATGTACAGGAACATTATTAGCCTCAGGCTGTCCTTCCGCAGTACACAGATGACTAAAGGGTTCCATACTTTCGGTATTCAGACACCAAAATGAATTGGAACAAACTGTCACAACTGTTCAATCTCAAACTCCAACGCCCTCCAACGCCCAAGCTGTGCCTTTTATGGATCTGTGTTTTTTCTTGAAAACTGATCAGTTTTCCAGCACAACATTCTATGCATTGCTGGTGGGTTTTTATTTTTTTTGGGGGGGAGGGGGGGGGCACATCCTGAATATGATTTATAAAGCAATTTTTCAATCTAAAATTCTCTTCTTAGAATTTTGTGGTCCTTTTTCACTCTGCCATAACAACTTGAAGGAATCTTGTCGTTTACAGGATGAGTAACTTAAGACATTAACCTAAAACATTGCTGAAACCACTGAAGATATTGAAACAAAGTTTTTGCATCTGATAATATATAAAGGAATGATTATTTTGCTTGATAATCAATGTTGATAATCATTTTTATAGCATTCAAGAGCCCTCAAAATGAAGAGTGCAGTGATCTACATCCACTTCCAATTATGTAATCACTGTGAAAAAGTCTATGGTTGAGAATACTTCCTCCACTGTACACAAATTGGGTTTCCCTCCCATCCCTTTTTCACATAGTGTGTGGGAAGAAAATTGCTTACATATCTATGTGTGCACTGTAATTAATCAAATCTTATCTTCACAGTCCCAACACAGGCAATATGCAGGGGATGTAGTATATTTCTAGGTTCCTCACTTAATGCTGCTTCTTGGAAATTCCTAAGTCGGCTTTCAAAGAATAGCTGATGTCTAGGTTTTTCAGCATCTCTGTGATGTGATGTTTCATATGATTTGCTGTGAAACTGTAAAAAAAATGTGGGTGGGGGGGGGGGGGGGGTAGTGGGAGGGAGGGAAGGATTAGGACTGTATTGAATATGAAGGACAAGACTGTCATCAAAAACATTCTTCTCTATTACCCATATAATATGTCCAAACAGGCAGTCCAGTAACATGCCAACAGCCATATCAGTATACTTCACTTTCTGAGGGCTTTCAGGTGCCATTAAATTCCTTTACTATATTTTTTTTTAAAATCACAGCTGCTGGAATATCATCATCATCTTCATGATCATCATCACAACCAACAACAACAACAACTACAATGAGAGTGCCTTCATCATCAGCAGCAGCAGCACCAGGGACAGTTTTCAGTCACCAGCTGGGTCTGTTTTGTACATAAGCCCACCATTTTCCTCCATCCTCCCATCACCACTCTGTCACCACCATGTTCCAGTCTTCTCCTTTTCTCCAAATACTCTCGTCCACTCCTTCCAGCCAACTATCCCTTGGTCTTTTACCTTGAAGGTTCAGTTCATGCATATTTCTTGGTATTCTATTATGTGTCTGTACCACTTAAGCCATGCCTCTTCTATCCACTCATGTTAGGCTACTTCCTTTGCCACCTCCCTCTCTTCAGTTCTTATTCTGACCATACTGATACTATATACAGGGTACCCCAGGAGGAACGGTCAATATTCAGGGATGTAATGGGAATTATCATTTGAAGCAAAAACCTTTAAATGGATACACGCCCTATTCTGAATGGTTTCTGTGACAGAACACATTTAACGTATATTGTTATTTATTTTCTGTGTTATTCAATAAACTAATAGGTTTACACATGTACAACAGTTAGTAAACATTATAACACGCTCTATGTGAAATGGGTATAAGTTTTCCACATGTAATATTCAGCACACACATGTTCCTGGGACACTGATACATGCAGAGAGTCACTGTGTGCTGGTAGTACAACTACATTGCACCATTTCAACAATGTGTTGCTGTTCCTGTGCAGGTTATTAAACTACATGTTCAGAAGAAAAATGAGAACTTGAAAGAATACCTGTTTCACGCAATATCCTAAAAACTCTGGTAAACAGTCTACAATCAGGAATTTGATGTGTCAGGAAGTGCCAACGGTATTCTTTGACAGCAACAAGAACACCACCATTGCAGAAGCCATAAACATACTCCATATTTCCATATTCTTCATTAGTGTACATATGTGGCAAGTGTGGGTATGAACACAGTTAACCAATGCTTGTCTCTCAATCCCTTGCACTGTTTCACTCATGATGCAATGTGGACAGCTGTGCATTCAATGGGCTAGTTTACTGGCAGAAAGACATCCTTAACAAAGAGGTTGAAAGCAATGATATAGATTGGGTTAGAATAGAACATCAAAGAGTTTGGGTGGGTAAGACACATACATGCACACCATTAGCCCAAAAACAAATCACTTCACTAGCCCAAAAACAAATGTTCATTAAATGTGTTCTATCTCAGATACCATTCAGAATAGGGCATACATCCATATGAAGAGTTTTGCTTCAAATGCACATTCCTGTCATATCCCTGAATATTGACCACCCCTCCTGGGACATCCATTATACAGGATGAAGGAAAGAATATGGTTATAAGGTCACAGCAGGGTGGGCAATGCTGAAACAAGCAAAATTTTCCAAACAACCACTGGTCAGAAATGCTAAGACCATGAAACAAAGACAGTCAGTGATGACTGTGCAGAAGTGTGTGCATTTAAACTAACTTGCCCCAACTACTACTTGTTATGCTACAAAGTGCAGTTACCAATTAAATTAGCTGAAGACAATGGTTTCAGCTGAATATCAAAGCTAGGCAAACTAAATTCCTATCCATACCTGGTTACATTCGACACAATTTTTTTTGTGTTTTTGCAGAAACAGCACTGCAGTAAGGTAGTCAAGGTGTGGTGCTGTATGGTACAATGTTATTAATAATAAAAGCTGAAGGTCACATATCTTAATTTCTGTTATATACAGAGAGCATGGATGAACATTTACTCTAACAAGTTCAGTATATCAGTAAATGTGATCAAAACACTCAAACATATTTGCTTACTGGACGAACTTCAGCATGCTCAACACTGACAGACTCTCAGTTTTTTGGTTGTAGCTCTATATAATGCACTTCCAACATAATGTAAACTGGAAAATTTTGCTCAATTCAGTATTCTCTGTCATGCTCTGACCTTATTTGTGTTTACACGTAAAAACATCATGAGCTGTGACTGCACAAAAAAGCTCATCCCTTTGCATATCATCAGTAGTTATAAATCTCATTTCAATATTTTTGGACCAAATGAGGTGGTGCAGTGGTTAATAAACTGGAATCATATTTGCAAGGAAGGTGCTCAAAGCGCCTGTTCAGTGATCAATCTCTAATGATCTCATTGTGACAAGGAGGCCCTTAATTTTGATTCCTATTTTTCAATATCTTTTGTGGTTCTGGGAATATTAGAGGTAAACTGTTCAAGTAACTCACACAGTGTATTGCTGCAGATGCTCAAAACTTACGTTACTGCTTTATGGATCTGTCAAGCAAGCTGACTCTTTTTTCCAAATTCTCAGAAGTTTTACGTAGAGAAACTTGCATCTTGATACAAAGCGAGTGCTTGTCTGACACACATAGTCAAATGAATTAGAATGGGATGATTTTACTGGGCACTGGCATGGTAAACCCTCCTCTTACATATTTCTTTATTTAAATGTTCATTATCTTTCTAAATATTAGAACACTGAACCACAAAGAAGCATGATAGCTCAGAAGATATGTAAAACTGTAGTTGCTTTTGTTGCAAAGACAAAAGTGTGGAATATGCACTGAATTACTGTATAACAAAATTTAACATATTGAAAATGCTGCTAGGTATCTCTGTGTGTCTATTGAACATCTTCTCGTTAATTTGTAATGCTAATGAGCAAACGGAACAGTTCAAGTTCCTAGGCGTTCGGATAGATAGTAAGCTGTTGTGGAAAGCCCATGTTCAGGATCTTGTTCAGAAACTAAATGCTGCTTTATTTACCATTAGAACAGTATCTGAAATAAGTGACAGTTCAACATGAAAAGCAGTCTACTACGCATATTTTCATACGCTTATGTCGTATGGTATTATTTTTTGGGATAATCCTTCTGATTCAAAAAGGGTATTTTTGGCTCAAAAATGGGCTGTTCGAGCTATATGTGGTGTAAGTTCGAGAACCTCTTGTCGACCCCTATTCAATAGCCTGGGAATTCTGACATTGCCCTCACAGTATGTATTTTCTTTAATGTCATTTGTTGTTAGCAATATAAGCTTATTCCCAAGAGTTACCAGCTTTCACTCAGTTAATACTAGGCAGAAATCAAATGTGCATGTGGAATGCACTTCCTTTACTCTTGTGCAGAAAGGAGTGCAGTATTCTGCTGCATCCATTTTCAATAAGCTACCACAGGAACTCAAAAATCTTAGCAGTAGCCCAAACACTTTTAAGTCTAAACTGAAGAGTTTCCTCATGGCTCACTCCTTCTATTCCGTCAAGGAGCTCCTGGAAGAGCTGAAAAATTAAGCAAATTCCAGTGTTACATTGTTGATTTTCTTTATTTAAACTTACGACTTGTTGCCTGAATATTTTTCTTATATTTCATTTTATCAGTTTCTACTATCATGTTATAATTTCATGTATTGACTTGTTCCATGACCATGGAGACTTCTCCTTAATTTGGTCCCATGGAACAATAAATAAATAAATAAAATTGGGTTTAAATTTACAGGAAGAATATCAGACCTCATTGTTGTTTTCTGCAGACTACAAGAATAAAATCTTCTCATTGGCTGAGCTGCACCAAGTCATATGTACAACCCAATCTTTAAATGACTTCCATTGCATCTGTCATCAGATGTAAATCTTATATCGGAGTTATGACTGTGTCCTCTATAGTCTCTATAGTGAGAGGACAGAAAGCTTATGGGATGTAACAATGGGAACTTGACAATTTGAATATCTGTGGAAAGAGTATTAGCAGTAACAAGACAGTGTCACCTGTAATTCTCTCTGTCTAATTAATTAAAAATAATGGTGACACATCCATTGTCCCTCCATCAATTGTGACCTTTTTTGGGATCGTAACTAGTCTCCACACATACAGTAGCCATTGCTAAGCAACATTCAATGAGTCCCTAAAGCCTCACTTTAAGTTATTTTCTCAAATTTTAATTAATTTTTTTATTAATTCCTACTGAGAAGTAATTTGGACAACAACAAAAATTCTCTTTTTGATTGTGACAACACCACCCACAGACACGGAGAACTAATAGCTGTGGAAGGAGGAGTTAGACAAATTCACCATGATAAGGCATGACTATGCACTTCTTTAGCAAAAACTCAAGTGATCCCAAAATTTGGATTTTCTGCTGCTGCCATCCACCAAACTGTGCAGATGAGGTATCAATTTCATTTGTTAAGTCAAAAGAAGAACAGTATTCAGAGACAACAATAGTGACTGCACGTGAAGAAACTGATGTAACATTGCACTCTTGACATGTTTCAAATTCAAGAGTTAATTTCAAGGACAGCACAAAGCATCTATCTATGTTAATGAAGACTACTATGAGTAACAAGTCTTTATGAAGGAGAGCAATTAATTGGTTACAATAGAGGGAAACATTCCACGTAGGAAATATATATCTAAAAACAAAGATGATGTGACTTACCAAATGAAAGTGCTGGCAGGTCGACAGACACACAAACAAACACAAACATACACACAAAATTCAAGCTTTCGCAACAAACTGTTGCCTCATCAGGAAAGAGGGAAGGAGAGGGAAAGACGAAAGGATGTGGGTTTTAAGGGAGAGGGTAAGGAGTCATTCCAATCCCGGGAGCGGAAAGACTTACCTTAGGGGGAAAAAAGGACGGGTATACACTCGCACACACACACATATCCATCCACACATATACAGACACAAGCAGACATATTTAAAGACCAATATGTCTGCTTGTGTCTGTATATGTGTGGATGGATATGTGTGTGTGTGCGAGTGTATACCCGTCCTTTTTTCCCCCTAAGGTAAGTCTTTCTGCTCCCGGGATTGGAATGACTCCTTACCCTCTCCCTTAAAACCCACATCCTTTCGTCTTTCCCTCTCCTTCCCTCTTTCCTGATGAGGCAACAGTTTGTTGCGAAAGCTTGAATTTTGTGTGTATGTTTGTGTTTGTTTGTGTGTCTGTCGACCTGCCAGCACTTTCATTTGGTAAGTCACATCATCTTTGTTTTTAGAGCAATTAATTGGATAGACAAAAAATCTACTCACCATGCAGCAGCAGGAAACACATATATAAAAGGCATTATATTTGCAAGCTTCTGGAGCCAGTGGCTCCTGCTTCTGATAGAAAGACTGAAGGGGAAGGAAGAGGGGCAAAGGAAAAGAACTGGTGGTGTTTGGGAAAAGGTGTAGAGTTCAGAAAAGTCATCCAGAGTCCCAGATCAGAGAAGACTTAACAGACGTCATGAGAAAGAAAGACTCCTTCTCATCCAGTCTGGTAAGTCCCCCCAATTCAGTGTCCTAAACCTCGCCAGTCCTTTTCCTTCATCTTGCTTCCTTCTCCTTAACCGTTCTGCCAGTAGAAGGAGCCACTGGCTCCAAAAGTTTGCATAAATAATACATTTTATATGTGTATTTTCCTGCTGACACTTGGTGAGTAGATTTTTTCCTAGCAGTAACTATGCCAGCATCTTCTGGCTACTAGTACCATATACACTTATAAGCACCCAGCTACTGATTTCCATAAGTTTCCTGTCCTCTTCTATATATGGAGGACAACATCAAAAACCTAGGAGTGAGTTTTACCGTGGGTGACGGTGGCAATAGTCTTCACGAAAAGCTTAAGTTCTAAATCAAATTTCAAGTGGCTTTGTCACTGAGAAGATTTTGTCCAACAATTATTTTAGCTTGAGCATCTAACAGTAGCTGCCATGGCTGATTGCCAGAGTAACAGATCAGAAGCATTTTTGCAGCTGTGGCTGTGCTGTGAAGCTGATGTGCTGACCTGACATATTGCTTCCTCCAGTTTGCAGGAAAATAATAGATAGTATGAAACTCTGCTTTTCTTTTGCCTTGTTGCAACAGTCATCAACTTCAGTGAAATTAATACCAGCAACTCATCTGAATGATATAATTAGATCACCTATACACATAGGCTGTAACTAAAAGTTGTAAGTAACAAACGAAAAGAAAAGGACCACATCTTGTGGACATGAAGGGGGAAATGGAATGGCGCGTAGATCTGCTGACATTGAAAGAGAGGAGCCAATGTTCTACGATTTCCAGTCTTTAGCAAAATGGAAAGCAAATGTTAGGTGAAACTGAAACCTATAAAATTTTAGAATGTGCTACATTAAGCCGATTTGTTCACCAGTAATATATGGGCACTCTAAAGCAAAAAGTGTGAATTGCGTAAAGGTAATAACTTTGAAAAAAATCAAGAAATCCTGCTTTTTTCAGACAGTTGCTTTCTCTGGCTAATAATTTGTCTGTCTAATTATGCTAACTTCCTCCAAATCTCATTTATTGGATCTACTTGTTTGCTGTTTTCCATACCTTGCACTTTACGAATTTATTTTGATCAAAATGCCTTGACAGATAATTTTTCTTTTACATCTCCACACCCTTCCCAAGCCTGTCGTTTTCTCCGTTTAACCTTCAGCTGTATATTACGGCCTGGTTATAAAATTCAGATTTCGATACTCAGCTCTTGAAGCAACTGTCAATCCAGTCCCACAAAGCACATAGCTTGGTGTTGCTTTCTCATCACATTTAGAAGAGAATAAAAATTACTAATATATTTAATTTGCACCAGAATCAGTAAAATGTCTCATATACATGGGGCAGACAGCTGTGTTTGATGAAAACATAAAGCACAATATAGTACTGCAAAACAAGCCAGAAAATAAGAGAAGTTATGACCCTAAAAATAAATAGTTTAAGGTATAAAGTGCCACAACATTTTATGATGAAAGGTGCAAGCAAAATGCGATAACTGTTTCACATTGTTTCTGGTGTGCTCTCCTTATTGGTATAGTAAACATTATGACAGTCATTTTAAATCATACATTTAGTAAACCAAAAACAGAACTTAGAACAATGTCATTTCATAAAATTTTGTAATATCTCTTTAAACTCACAATAAAAAAAAATGCACATCACATAAACACCACATATTCATGAACACACCATACACACATGTACAAGGGTCCTTTCAAGTGCCCAAACTTACCTTTTTTTTTACTTCAAGAAAGCAATACTACTGTTTTATTACAGTACCTTCTGTTGTGCAATGCCCACTTGCCATGCTTCAGAGAGTAGAGTTAGGTCAGTATACTTCAGGCATTAGAGGCCTATCTCTGACCACAAACTGCTTCTCAGAAAAGGCTCTCAATGCGCCAGCTTCTACTGCTGCTTTACAGCTTTGCTAGTGCATTTATGCATTTGACTTATTTAAGGTTATGAGCTTTTAATTTCTAGGCAGTCTGCTTGTAGTGTAAGTATTGCAGGTGTTTATAAATATTCCATTCATACTGGGAGCTGCTTAAGTGACATTATAATTTTATCTCAAAAGTGATAAACAATTTTAAAAATAAACATGAATTTAAATGCACAGGTATAAACAGGTTCTTAAATTAATTGATGTTCTCTTCACATGACATGTATCATATTCATCTCACAAAATTTGATATACTAAAAGCAATGAAATATCAAGTCACGGGAATGGTTTCCACTTCTTATGTTCAATGTACAAACATGAATGTTTCTCACAACCTGTTGACACAGATCATCTTACAAAAAGATTATTCCTTCTCATTGCCTCCTTATCAGTAAACTTTTTACAGAACTGCAGGATATTTTTTGTGCTACTAGCTACACAAAGGGTTGGTTTGTGTACCACAGATGTGGGTGTAACTCCAAAGCATGTGACATATGAGGGGAGGTGAAATGTGATTTCTTCCATATCGATACTTACCTATATTTAGTCAATAATACTGTGTGCTCACTTGTGTATTCATTTTACAGTGAATGTCATGTGTTACAAATGTAGATTCAAAATATTGCCAATATACATTAATTTAGGTGTCAATAACATGCAGAAATTCTGTTTCAGTAATTTTTATTTATTCTTATTATCATCTTTTTTGAGCATTTGTGAGAATCATTTGAAACAGACTATTGCCTAGGTTTAAAGAAGGGTATGGAAGGTAGGATTAGAGGGAGGGTGGCTGTACTGAGAAAAGTAGCCAGCCTGAAACGACTTGTCAAAATAGAAAGCTGAGATCAGAGAGGTCAGAACAAGATATTAACCTGGCACATGCACTAAAATCCAGAAATTACAAATAATAACAAATACAAGAGAATATATATCGTAAACTGGAAAGTTCAGAATCCCAGAAGACACATTACAAAAAAGTAACAAAATTGTAAAATCCCTTCCCCAACAGCAGATCAGTTAACAGGAGATATGATTACCCACAGGAGGCACACAGGCTCCACAGTGATGTGATATGCTCTTTGTGAGAAGATGGTTCAAGTACAATTCCAGAGAAACAGAAATCCTGAAAAGTCATTGCTTTGACTGATAGACTACACTTCATCTTCCCTATGCATTCCAGACATTCTCTCATAGGACATAGATCTGGAAGCACCAATGATGTGGCCATAAGGTGGATAGTGCCATGCATCCAAGAAGATCCTCCAGCAGATCAGCTTGACGAGCAAAGGCTTTACCACCCACAAAGAAGAACCCTGTACCAATTGCCTGTTGGAATACAAACAAATTTCTCTGAACCTCCAATAAACATTTGATTGCTTAACTCCAAATCCTGAGATAACTGTAGCCTCTGCAGTTACTACTGGATTTTTCAAGCAGTTAAATCAAGATACCCGAGTTGCTATTCTTCACCAAACTATCACAAACATTTCCTGTAGCTCAGAAATAATGCCAAAGCATTGATACATTGTGACACATTCAGTATTTCACAATGCTGAAACTGAGATTTACATTTTACCTTCTTGATGGTGTTTACGAGCTCTACCCTGCAAAACAAGTCCTAAAGTCTACCTTTGCAATGTTACATAGCAATCCTCACTCTGCCCACAATGAAAGTGCACACACAATTGAGATCTGCATGTCTACTATGTTGTTTCCTCTTTCTTTGAGTCACTCATTATTCACAGCAGAAAATACTCTTTTTCTATATAACAGAAAATTCTAGTTTATACGCACTAGTGTGTGTGTGTGTGTGTGTGTGTGTGTGTTACTCATGCAGAACCTTATCACTTTTGTCAGCCTTTGCAGCCCTTGTCTTCTATTCTAACACTGTATTTTGGTTCATTTACATTATCCAGAATGAATCTTTCTCTAGCGCAGTTTATACTGTAATGAAATTCGTAGACTGATTGCATGCTAGACTGGGAGATGAACCTCATTCTTTGGCTTTCACCGGCGAATCCTTTAAGAACTGAGACACCCATGTTAACTGCATGGTAGAATCGTCCAGACACCATAAAGAAGGTAACACATAACCCTTAGTCTCACTAGTTCTGTATGTGCTGCAAACTGCCTTTTCAAGGCTTTGGCCCGCAAGTCCAAATCTAACACAGTTTAGATATTGCAGAAATGTTGCAGAAATATCAGAGAGCAATCCCTATTGATATGGCAATCATTTTTATTTTGTTGTTGGGTATGCTTTCTGCCATCACAAACATAATTTGCCCTGTGGGATGAAAATTCTATATACCACATATCTGTGAATCATTTAAACTTTGTTCTGTGTGTTGTGTCTCTGGCGTAGAGTCAGTGATTCAAGCAGACATCTACTTAGACAAATGTAGAAAACCACCAAACAAATGATAATCAGAATAATTGCCATTATAGTGGCGTGTAGATTCAGTCTGTGTCTAGCTTACCACCCTGTTTTGCAAGCCAGTACTCAGTGCATTAAACTATATGGGTGAATCAACAGGTCTAATAATCATTATAAAATAGAAATGTGAACATATTCACACAAGTCAATGATGAAGATGCAAGAATCAGAATGGCATTATCTCAGATGTTTTATACGTATGTGGTAACATCCATGCCTAACAATATTAAGTACGTCAGTCACTCAAAATGAGAATAAAAATACTCAATGCTCAATTTATACTGTTATACAAAGGCACTCTTTACATCATGATTCCATTTATGGCAGCTCAGTAGAAAACAGAGATATATGAATTTCAAATTTTTCAGTATTCTGCCTGTCATCTAATTTCCCGTTCATACTATATCATGCACACGTAACCTTTTGCTGTTATTCTGTCTATTAATATTCTTCACTTACCTGGCCTTATTGTCTTCCCTAATGCCATACTGCAGTTGACATGGGTCTAAACTACCTGCTAAATGTGATTTTTTTTATTTTAACACTAAAGTAAAAAGCATACGTAACAAACATATATGTGTACTGACTGCTCAAAAAATTATTTACAAATTAAGATACAAACTAAATCTCGTTCTTTTAAATTATATGTCTGGTAAATTCAAGAAAAAATATTGCTCTCTTGACAAGTCATAATTCAAAGGCTTTGCATGCATGAATGATTACTCCCACAAGAGTCTTTGAATTATTACTTCACAAAGAGAGACTTTTGTTCACTCACTTCTATCATTTCCCAGAACATCTTTCCATCTGACACCAAGATAAGTGAAGGCTAATTGTACTTTTTGCTTTCTAATAGTGGTATACTTATACTTGTTAGCTATCTCTTAAGTTTTGCTCTCAGGGATACATGACTTTCTACTCATCCCATACATTAATGCAAAAGATGCAGGTGATACTGACAGCAGACAACAATCCCCATTTGTCAGAATTTCAGAGTGTTGGGATTTTTACCTCCAACTCTGGAAATAAGAATTTTAAATGTTATGTGGTAATCAATCAGCAAGTCAGTTTTACCTGTCATCCAAGTAATTCAATAGCTTTTATTTTTTAATGATTGCTTTACACTAGTTTGAATCAATAATGGACAATAGTCCACACAAGTCACTCACTAAGTTCTGGTAGTTGCACTATTACATAAAAAATTAATAGTTAACCTGAATGATGTACTTATGGAGATGCTGCTCTTAAAGACTGCAAATTTGAGTAATGAATTCCAGAAGTGTCTGTAGTGATTCCACTGTTGTGGAAAACATTATTTAAAACTATACCATCATTTGATTTGTGAAAATAGCCTGATTGCATTGTGGTGACAATGGATGAACTATCTTCCTCTCACATGAAGTTAAAATCTTCTCTTAGAATTTTCAGGCCTCAGAAAAGTAAAATTATTGCATATTGTGCATAGCATTGCATTGCTGATTTATAATTATTTTTAGAAATGCCTACTGTTTTTGCTGTAGAGATATATAGGAATTCGATCTTGGTATCACTGAGTTATAACTGCTGTGAGGGTTTCAGAGCTTCACATTAAAACACTGCTGGCACCATGCATATACAACTCTTACTGGACCTACCTTCACCATGCATGTTACACAGAAAAGAGAACAGAGGAACAAGTAGGGATGCCATCTGCACTTGATGCATTATACTAGTAGAGCATGCAGCAAAGTGGCATGCTGCATGGAGAAAGTGCTGATACAGCACACCACTTAAAATTAAGGTGCCTGCAAGCATGTATGTTCTATCTATAGTTCTATTTAACTTTATGTTTGCAAATTATATTATAGATGAAATAAGGTCAAACAATGGAATATCCAGGATGGAATGTAACATTATGTAGTAAGGTCAGTTTGTTAAGTATGACATCTGACCATAAATGACCTTTGAAAATTTTCAAGTGCATTTGACACATTTTTTTCCAAACCTCTTTGCACAGTAAAGCATAAAATGAATTCTCATTTGAACAACAATAAGAAAATTATAATTTTACTTCAAATATTTAATAACTGCTAGAAAACAAAAAAATGCATGCTAAAATATTATAAACAGAAAATCAAGTATGAGATATTTGTTTAAACTTTGTGTACATGATGTATTTCCTACCTTTCTCAGGCACTACTGTATTATCTCGAGCACAACGGCGAAAATCTGTAAAAACACAGCACGAATGTCACTTTTAGTGGGATGTGTGCTTTGAATTAGACCACGAAGTGCTCAGATAACTCAGCAGTAAGATCATCTCTCATGAAATGCAGGAGGCTAGGTTTGAGTCACTGTTCCTCACCCAAGTTCAGTATGCCAGGAACACGCATTCCACAAAACAACTCTGATATCCCCCCCCACCGCCCACGTGGAAATTCTTCTTTGTCTTCCTCAACAGGTGTGATTTGACTCTTTAGTGCAGCATTTCTTAAACAGTGTTCCCTAGAACCCTGGAATTTTGTGGACATCACCTGTGGGTTATGTGAAACTAACATGTCTTTTTTCTTTATACTCAAGAAAGTAACTTAAAAAATATTAACATCTCTACAAAATTAAGAAAAAGTAGAACAACAGTTAACTATCACTTTTGCTTACTAGTTTGAGTAGTTTGAATGAATGCACCACTGGCAGCAAAGAAGTCTGTATTGATCCCTGGGTGCAAGAAGCTGTGTTGTTGCTTTTACTGTTTGCAACTACTTACACAAGCGAAACAGGCTTACCAGCTTACTTGTTAACAAAAATAAATATTGCAACAGACTTGATGCCAAACCTGCCATGAGAAAGCTTTAATTCATAAAGACTAAAATTAAATATGCCAACAAAAATAAAGCCCTGAAATTCAAAAGACTGGATTTCACTCCTAAAGTCAGCCTTTGGATTTGTTCTGTAATGACTTCTTTCACCTCTGGCCTTTTTGTGCATTTCTCATATCTTTTTTGCTTCTTATTACTTTGCCTCCTTATCTCAGGAGATGCTACTCAGATACAAGGTAATTTTCATAAAGGGGAAAAATTGCAGGAAATGGCCCCTGATAGGATAAAGGAGCAAAACATGCCAAATGGATAACCAAAGTTGCATTGACAGTGTAGGTTTCAGTGACTGAAAGCGCACATGATAACACACCAGCTAAGTGGAAATTTTCTGTCTCTACTAGAGTTTTAGCTCTGCTCTCTAGATAGCTATAATGGTGTCAATGATGGTGGTGCACTAGTACATCAGTACATGGGGGTATCTGCTTCACTGCTGTTGTCGACTCCCTCTGGTGTGGACGCAAGTCATGTAGTGCACTGCTGAGAGGTGATGGCTCAGTATACCATACAGGAACAGGCCAAAATAGTCTTTACATACAGGCAAATGGCAATGGGTGGGAAGCAGCATGACAGTACAAGAAAAAGAATCCTTGCCTATAACTGTTGTGGATTGGCAAGAGAGCCAACCCACTATGAGAGGAAGCCAAAAGGTACGCGTTTTAGCTCACGCAGGCTGGCGTGAGGTCTGGAACAGGTCAAGGAAATTAGACTAGCAAAAAAGGACGTAGCTGTGGAATACTTAACTTTAATCCATAAATGGTGAACATTGCTCTTGACGGTACATGTTTTACAGCATCAATAGTAACTGGTAATGGCGCCTTGCTAGGTCGTAGCAAATGACGTAGCTGAAGGCTATGCTAACTATCGTCTCGGCAAATGAGAGCGTATTTTGTCAGTGAACCATCGCTACCAAAGTCGGCTGTACAACTGGGGCGAGTGCTAGGGAGTCTCTCTAGACTAGACCTGCCGTGTGGCGGCGCTCGGTCTGCAATCACTGATAGTGGCGACATGCGGGTCCGACGTATACTACGGACCGCGGCCGATTTAAAGGCTACCACCTAGCAAGTGTGGTGTCTGGCGGTGACACCACAATAACAATTACATCATAAACTGTCTGTGACAGTATTCCATGGTTTCTGTGTGACTGGGATGTTTACTGGAATTGGTAACGAAGAAAGGCAGGTGTGTCAGGTATAGACAAAGGGGCACTCGATAAATAACACAACACTTTTTCTTTTCTGAAAGCAAGTTGGTTTTATTCAGGATTCCAATACACCATATTATTCTTCACTCTTTTGGCTACAAAACTCTATTTTTCAACTTAATCTATGTGCAATGTGACAGCCTTATGCCACCTTATCAGGGGCTTGTTTGCCCGCATGTTTCCACAGCACTGGTTGACATCAGAGCCAATGTCTTGCTGCATCAACAATCTTTCCCATCATTCACATAGTGCTTTGCATGGAGTGCATCCAACACCTCTAAGGCAGTGTCAGGGCATCCTTCATTGGGCTAAACAGATGGAAGCTGGAAGGTGTGAGGTCCAGGCTGTAGGGTGGATGAGGAAGAACAATCCAGTGAACTTTTGTGAGCTCCTCTTGGGTATGCAGCCTTATGTGAGCCTTTAATTGTCATAGGGAAGGACAAGTTTGTTTGCATTTTTGTGGTGATGAACACATTGCAGGAGTCACAGCTGTGTGCTGCTGGCCAGCACATGGGAGACTGGACAGGTTTGTGCGACCTTGTTGTGGTGATGTCAGACACCTTGCTCAACCATCTACCAGGCTTTTGTTCACTGCCAGGTCTCTGTAGACATTCTGCAAGCACCTATGAATATCTGTAATGCTCTAGCTTTCTGCCAAAAGAAACTCAATGACATCTCTCTGCTTGGAACACACCTCCATTGCAGACACCATTTTAAAGGCTACATATAGTGCTGCCACCTATCTGGACTTCATGAAACTACAGGAACTGAGTTGGGAATGTTCCATGATATACCACAACAAATTTCATATTTTTCCAACTGGAATTGGCTGAGATAAAAAAATGTGTTGCATTACTTATTGAATGCCCCTCAATGTGAGCATTGGCTGAATTGGTGTTGAACATTGTAGCAATGGCCCTAGTATCAGCACCAGATAGGTGGCTCACCATCATGAGGTAAGCCAGACAACTGTGTGGAGCATTCTCCTTCACATCCATTACATGGGACAGTGTAGTCAACCTTCACAACATCCACCTGTGTAGTATGGAGTATCGTCATGGTGTGGTGGCAATGAACCATCAGCAAGCCTTAATGAGTGAGTGGGAATAATTGGCGACCATCTCCTGGTTCCAGTCATCCTTAGCCACAATGCTTCACACCCAAGGGGTATCTGTAATTCCTGCAGGTGCACTGCCTCCCCTGCTGGGAGAAGTGTCTTTGGTGGTAGGAAGGCTAATATAACCACTGCATGATGGTGCTCCAGCACACTTTCAAATTCCTGCACGGAGGCATCTCGATAATATCTACCTTGGCCAATGGATCGGACAAAACTGTCCAGTCACATAGCTGGTCTGGTCATTGAGCCTCAGCCATTTAGATTTCTACTTGTGCGGACACCTGAAAGAAGTTGTGTAGGTGACACACATCCCAAACATGCATACACTGCAATAACACATTCCTGCCGCCTGTAATGCCATTCACTTGCGGGATGGCACATCTGAATGTGTGATCCGTTGCTACTGCCTCATGTTAGCACATGCTTTAGAGGCCCGTGGGGGTCATTTCGAACACCTTACCCAGTAGTGTCTCATCGGAAGTTGATGTGTGTTGCATTGGACTGTGCAGATGAGATGAATTAATACACGCACACCATGAATTTCTGCCCATATGTCAATACAATCTATTTGCTCTTTAGGCCTATCTTCTTAGGAACCGTTTCCTGCAGTTTATACCCATTTAGCAACATCACCCTGCATACAAATGTCACCTGCCATAACCATTTGTTTGGCTGGAATTTTTGAAAGCAAGTTTTGCACAATATTTGTAAATTCCCAACTAATGTGTAAGAAAGAGGCGCATGATGTCTTTATTAAATCCAGTGACAATAGTAGCACCTCTGACCATTAGATGACGATCTGAGCTGACAGCTTAGTTCAGCTTCTGCAGACAGATAACACTGTGTGTGGAAATAGAAAATCCTGTCCCCTCATCATTGAGTTTATCCCCTCTCTCGAACTCCTCACCCTCTTGAAGAACAGACTTTTCTTCACAAGACACTCTTTGTAAGCAGCTTTCATCATTTCAAGAATTCTTGAACATATTTTCCCTATTTTTAAAAGGAATTTCATCACAACTCTTTGGTTTTCAAAATCAATCCCTTTCCATTGTGATGATAACAAGCCATGTGTGTATAAAAACAGAATGCACTCAGCATGATGTTGTCTAGGAAACTGACTGCAGTTGGTAGAATTTTTGGGAAATGAAGAAACACAGAATTACCAATGCCAGCTTTCCAATGATGCTCCAGTGCTCACAATATGATCAATCTGTCAACTTAAGTATCATACATCATATTTAAACTGAACCACAGCAGAATCATCGCCACCCCAATAAAGAAATATTAATTATCAAAAGCAAAATCAATGAAATTGCTGAATAACAGAAAGGAAAGGCACTCTTAGTTGCTTACAAACAGCAAAGGTCTAGACAGGGGCCCCTGTCCACCAACACATTCGCTGTGTTAGTAAGTTTTAATGCCTATTGCAGTGTAAGGCACGGGATCCCTTATGTTGTGATCAACTGTAATTTCCTTCTGATGTGAAGGAAACACTGCTGTATTTTAAAACTGTTTTGCAGCCACGCTTCCTGCCATGAAGCGTGTCACATCTAAAGTCATTATAGAAGTGTGGTACCATTCAGGCACACAACTCATCAAACCCAAAATGTCCTATGAGCTATAGGCACCATTCCTTGATTTTTCAGGTGTTTGCACTTTTCATCTGCATACTCATTCACATAGAAGGCTATTACAGTAAAGTCAATTCACTGCTAAATTTTATATACAGTACATGTATTCTCAAGGAAAGCAGTAGTATCGACCTTGGACAACAATTTAGAATCTGTACTGTTATGATATAATCCATCATAGGCTCACTGTATCTCCACAGGGAAGGGCCTTACACTCCTGAATTCAAGCTTTATGTCCTCTGCACCTCATATTCCCAAAGCATCGCTGTCTCACAATTTTTTGCATTCGTTTTCCTTTTCCATAATTTGCAGTGCTAAACTAAGTGGCAAAGAATGATTCTCTGTAGGTGAAGCTGCTTCTAGATTCACCAGTATATTATGAGTGTTCAAACAAGTCCTCATTGTTAACTTACACGGCAAGAACACTTAAAAATACACTTTCAGAGAAGAAATTAATACACTTATTACTTACTCTGATCAAAAGGTCAACAACAATGTTGTTAGTCAAAAGAAAATTACAATCAGGAAAGACTCTGCACTAATTACTGAGGCTGACTTGGGACTGAAAGCCTTATCCTCTAGCCTGCAGAATGTCCCGCGGACCTGTTCGAGATATACCTGTACACGTTTCTCTGATGTAATTGTGGTCAACCCACTACCTACTGGATGACAAAATTATTAAATCCAAAAATGAGAATATAAACAAAAGTCGGAATTTAAATTTATCGCCCCTGCATGCGTTGCCTATATCGCATAACGGACAAACACTCCGCGTTATACGAAGGGCGTGATAATACAGCAAAGTCATTGTTTATCGTTGCCAACTTTCGTCTCGTGTGAACTAAAACTGAAGTTTAGTAAATAATGTGAATTATAGAACAATTTGTACACCTATATAAAATGAGATATGATTTTTCTATTTCACTGTAGCATAAATAACTATCTAAAAATTTGTTCGATACAACATTATGATGTGGATGGCGCCGTTACTTACATATAACAGTGTCTCCTGCCGAAAAGCGTAAGAGGAACAAGCATGATACAGCGTAAGCAACCGAAAACTTCATACATAAAATACATGCAATATTGAACAACGCGCGCATGTGTTTGGATTTAGATTCAACATTGGTTCCACGAACAGCGATATAATTCGCATATCGATGGCACACTCGCATAAACCGATAAGATTCGATAATTGTAAACCCGCCGTCTGCATCCGGACATAGCATTTGTAATTAATTTATACCACATATAAATACTTTTGGAAACACCAAATCGCATTTTTCTATCGCTGTCGCAGAGAAGTGCGAAAAGTAACGGCCAATGATAGTTGTTCTAAGAATACGATTGTTCTGAGGCCAAATTCCTCACGATGGTTCTACAGATTGTTAGTAATATCACAGTCTATATTCTCTGCGACGATTTTAATTACAGCAGAAGAAACAAGAATGCACTGACTACGAGTAATACGTTATTTTTCTTATGAACTGTGGCGAAAAATGTTTCTTTTGAAATTCAGGTTATTTCATTATTCAATGTGCCCCTTTTTGCACAGTCTAACATTGATACCATTTTACAGGTGATTAAACAATATTTCTTTCCCTATTCTTAGCAAGTTGAAAACTATTTTTCTCTTGGAAACGGAAAAATAAAAAGTTTTGATACCGCCCGTAACATTCATTCATATTACTAAATTTTGTAAGTAGTATGAAATGCAGCAACTAAAATCAAATCATAAAGATAGTGACGGACAGAGAAGGATGGCTACATCAACAAGGCATTCCTTTAGTATCTGCTGCAGCTGCTGATGATGCTGATGACTGTGTCTATAAGCTGCGTAAACTAAATAAGAGACTACTGCAGTCTCTTGGATTTCCCCAAGGCAGTGGCAATTTTTGAAATCTATTAATTGCCGATTACCCTTACTGCCATATCCACCACTCATGAAACTTAGTAGGCATGATATTCTCGATAATACTGTCTGATGCATAAATACTCATCACCGCAACCCTACAGTTCTTCTCCTTTACTGTCTACTTTTTAAAAAGATAACTTCTGGTCATCACCAGTATTCTCTCAAAAATTTACAGAGCTTAATGTTATGTGCATTTGGATAAATGAGGATAAATAAAAAAAATACAGTTTCTATCATCACATGAGACAATAAGTTTCCATTATTATGTAGTGAAACTTTATTAGTTACACTGGTATCAGCCAATGCCTTGAAGTCTACTAAAAATGAGTGTCGTCTTAGTATGTGTTCCACATTCTTACCACCTTTGTTCTTACAAGTTCTCCTGGAGCGATAATTCTTTCACACATTTTCTCTGGTGTCTACATTGTACATGTAATGTTTGTTCTGAATGCCAAGTCCAAAACTTTTGCAGTACTGGTATTAAATTGAAGAAACCAGAATTCATATATGACATGTCTAATCAAATTTTGAATGTAGACAGTAATATATTCCAGACTGAGAGGAAGATAATTTGTTCAAAAACTGTATGCTACTCAAGTAATATTTATTTTCAGATATTTTATAACTTAAGTCAAGCAGGAAATAATGCGACTTATTTTCAAAGGTAGTGAGTGTGAAACAGTTTCTCGTGCACTGGTAATGGAAAACAATGAATTACATGTTCAAAACAATGGACTTCTGGAATTTTGCCAGATGCTAATGATTGTTGCCTTGTTCTCATTAAGAACACATTTTTTAACCACATGAGCATGCATGTTATCTAACAGGTTGCCACAATTAATTACCCTTGTTTTTGTTTTCAGTTGCAGGAAAGGTCTAATTCAAATGCTTTGAGGTTTGTTGCTTGCATTTCTCTCGGGCTAAATGTATTGGTGTCGCATGATATGTGCAACTTTCAGTGCCTTTGCCTGCTTGCGAATTCCCTTCCTGTGGTCTGTAGTGAAAAGTAAACAATAATTTAAGAAATGCACCTCAAGAAACCCTGAATGTTGAGTAGGAGGAGTTCTGTACTGTTGGACATCCCTATGGGATTCAGTTCCTCTTATAAGTTTCATTTGTTGTCTGTCACTTGTTTCAGAGCACTATAACTTGATGTGGAAGCAATGCATGCCGGAATGGTATGGAGTACTTACTGATACTATGTCATTAAAAATTAGCAAATTTAAATTATGAAATAAAGATAAACATAGATTCTGTTGTTTGTTGGAAGCACACTGAAAATTTATTTTTCTTTGATGAAATTTTGTTTTAGTTCCCAAATACACATGAAGCAAGAGAATAGACAAGGTTTTGAGTCATATGAGTCATATTTATGAACAGATACCACTGAAGAAATGGTCCCATTCAATTAACCATCTGTTGAAACAATATTGAATCCTAGCAGGACAGGAGTAAAAAAATAGAAACAGAGGAATGAACTATATTCAAATGTTTAGCTATTTTGCAAGTAGCCAGAAGAGTGTTGCTATATTAGACATCAGATATCTACTTTTTTATTGTGAAATGGTTTTTATGCTCCAAAATGTAGGAAAATGACTGGCATAATTGTCCTGACTGAATTCTGCAATCAGTGCATTGGTTTTTTGCCTTTGTTTTGATTCCTTGCCTAAAGTGCTCTATGGACAATTAACAAAAGTTGTTGCAGGTGTCCTAATGGAGTCTCCTTGTTCCAGGAACTGCACTGTAGAAGTCTCAGAGTAACTTAATTGTTTTAAGAAATTGGCTTTTTTAGTTTTTTGTACCTTTCCATGAAACAAACATTTTTACACTATGTTATAATTCAAATTAATGTCTAAAAATGAGGAGGTAAGTTCTGGTAGAATATAAATGATGTAGGAGTAAAGGAGGCCATTCACCAAAAAGCAGAAATGTTGAGTCATCCACAGGCACACACAAAAGTGAAAGAAAACTTGCTAGTTTTTGTTATCAATCCTTTTTCAAGCTACAGTTCAAACATAAACACACACACACACAACCACACACACAGATGCCTCTGACCCTACATAGTGCCAGAAGGTCAAAGGGACAGACATGTCACAACATGTTGACAAATCGTCACTCTGAACTGTCACACTGAATTAATCCACACCTGCAAGCAGACAACGCAATGCCTAGATTACCAAAGTGGTCTGTCGTCAAGCCTTTCTGGTCATATTATGTTAGTGACTTCAAGGAAGTGCTAGCACATTTTGACGCTTGCCAAGACACAGGTGATGCCCTTTGTGATCACTTGTAATGTGAGTTTAAAACTTGGAGAGATGCTTTGTCCACTGATATATGACTATTTTCTCTGGGGACTGGGTGGAGCTATCGAGTGGAAATTTATGACACATACTAAGGTATGTGGTTCCTTCATTGTGTACAAAATAGAAAATTCTAAGGCAATGCATTGACAACTACAGCAATTTATGTCAGATACTTTGGTAATCAATAATTCACTTATTGACCATTGCAGGTGCCTTCCACTTGACCTAGCAGCATAATATTTAGCAAGAGATGAGAATTAGCAGCAATATTTATGAAAAATTCTGAAATCTGTTAACTTGTATTAAAATTCTTGTCATTTATATATCGACTATTGTAAAGCTCGACCATTACATAGCATGAATTCTCCAGGGACTGGTTGGAGCTATTGAATGGAAATTTATGTTACGTACTGAGGCATCTGGTCCCTTTGTTGTGTATAAAATATAAGGGGCATTCAAAAAGAAATGATCTGGAGTCTGGAATGTGCAAACTGGTGGCAGAAGGGTAATATCGTGGCGTGCATAATGAGGTGTGGTTCCGACTACAGCATGGAAGTTCACAGCCCATCACTAGAGGGCATGCATGCATGCCACATGACTATACATAGCTAGCAGCAGCACGCATCAATTGTCCATCACTGCCAGTCGCATTGCAAACAGTGACATGGGGGTGTCAACAGAAGAGCAAAGAGCTGTTCATTATCTGACAGCAAAAGGAGTAGGAGGAACAGACATTCATCAACAAATGTCACAAGTGTATGGCGAAGACTGTATGTCCCTTGCAAGGGTCAAGGCATGGCACAAGCGCTTCAGGGAAGGAGAGGTGTCGTTAGCTGAAGATGCACGGCCTGGAGCACCACACTGAATTACCAATGACATCGTCCAGCTGGTAGATGCACTCATTACCCAGGACCGCCATGTGACAGTGAAAGCCATAGCCGCCGTGGTTGGATTGAGGGTCGGAAGTGTTCATACCATCTTAAAGAATGGCTGCTCATATGCAATTTGGGTGCCCCACAGTCTTCAACCACACCAGCAAGCATGTTGAATGGCCCACTGTCTTGCTCATCTGCAGCGCTGTGCTTGGGAAGGGAATGCGTTCTTGGCACAAGTGGTGGTTGGGGATGAGTCATGGTGTCATCACTTCGAACCAGAATAAAAACTACAAAATCTCCAGTGGAAGCATCCAGGGTCACCACAACCAAAAAAAGCCAAGGCCATCCACACGAGTAGAGGAAAGGTTATGCTGACGTTCTTCTTTGACCAAGATGGCCCCCTTGTGACTCACTTCCTGCAGCACGGGACAACAGTGAATGCCCAGCATTACTCGCAAACCTTAACCACCCTTTGCCAAGCAATCAAATCAAAACAACCAGCCAGTCTCATCTGTGGGGTCATTCTGCTCCACGACAATGCAAAGCCTCATATGGCAAACACAGTCATGGCATTCCTCCAGAAATTCAAATGGGAGGTTCTTGGTCGCCCTCCATACAGTCCAGACTTCTCTCCCAGTGATTACGCCATTTTTGGTCCCCCTTAAAAGGGCTCTGAGGGGCAAACGATTCACCTCAGACGACAACGTCCAGCTGTACATATGGAACTGGTTAACATCGCAGTCCCGGGAATTTTATGAGACAGCCATTCACCACTGTGTGTCACAGTGGAACAAGTGTCTCAACAGCCAGGGTCAATACTTCAAACTGGTGCTGGTTTCTGTAATTATGCCTGTGGCTCGTTTCTTTTTGAATGGCCCTTATAGAAGCTTCTATGTCAACGCAATCGACAAGTACGGCGATTTATGTCAGATTTTTGGTAATCAATAACACACTTATCGATCAATTCAAGTGCCTCCCACTGGACCTGGGAGTGTAATATTTGGCAAGAGATGAGGAGTAGCCGAAATATTTACAATAAAATACGACAAGTGTTAATTTGTAGTAAAATGTTACGAAAAAATTACTTCTTTTTCATTGGTATATCAACTATCGTAAAGTTCGACCATTACATAGCACGAATTCTGATAGTCCCAAAGGTTCTTATAATAATCCTATGTATAATATGTAAATAACCATTACTAACTACACTGAGGTGACAAAAGTCATGGGATAGTAATATACACATATGCGTATGGCAGTAGTATCACAGACACGAGATATGAAAGAACAGTGCATCGGTGGAGCAGTCATTTGTACTCAGGTGATACATGCAAGAAGGATTCTGACATGATTATTGATGTGAATTAACAGTCTTTGAACGTGGAATGGTAGCTAGAGCTAGACGAATAGGACATGCCATTTTTGAAACCTTTAAGTAATTCAATATTCTAAGACCCACATTGTCAAGAGTGTGTTGAGAATATCAAATTTCTGGCATTACCTCTTCAGTGGCATATGGCCTTCACTTAACAACTGAGAATGATGGCGTTTGCATAGAGTTGTCAGTGCCAACAGGCAAGCAATATTGAATGAAATAATTACAGAAATCAATGTGGGATGTACAACAAACGTATCCATTAGGGTAGTGTGGTGAAATTGCCATTAATAGGCATAGCAGCAGAGAACCAACACAAGTGCCTTTGATAATGGCACAAAATCACCTGCAGCACCTCTCGTGGGCTCATGAGCAAACCAATTGGACCCTAGTGAATTTCAGTTAGTAAGAGCTGATGGTAGGATTTGAACGTGGTGCACAGCCCACAAAGCCGTGAACCCAAGTGGTCAGCATGCCACTGTGCAAACTGGTGGTGGCTCCGTAATGGTGTGGGCTGTGTTTATTTGGAAAGGACTGGGCCATTGACTGGAAATGGTTATGTGTGGCTACTTGAAGACCATTTGCAGCCATCCATGCACTTCGTGTTCCCAAACGATGATGGAATTTTTATGGATGAAAATTTCCATGCCACAACTGTTTGCAATTGGTTTGGAGAACATTCTGGACAATTGAAGTGAATGATTTGACCACCCAGATCACCCAGTGTCAGTTTGTGCACAGACTCCTGCTCCGACAACACTTTCACAGTTATGGACAGCTATAGAGGCAGCATGGCTCAATATTTCTGCGGGAGACTTCCAACAAGTCGTTGAGGCAATGCCACATCAAGTTTCCACCTAGTTCATGCAAAAGAAGGTCCGGCACAATATTAGGAGGTATCCCATGACTTTTGTCACCTCTGCATCTATCTCTTAGTATCCCTTTAAGACCACAGCCATAGCGAGCTGATCCTACATTCTCGGCAGAAATGTCAGGTCTGTCCCCCACCCCTCCCCCCAAAAAACTACATTTCTACCACTTTTCTACATAAAAATTATTATTTTGTAAGTAGGTCCAATAGAAATTAAGTATTAATGATAATATTTCTTACATGATCTTTACTTATGTAAAATATTGCACACAACAAATTAAATCAAAAGTTTTACGGGCTTTCTAAAAAAGGTAAAAACAATATTGTATTGTTTATATAGGTATTGTACATTGGATGTAGTATGATGTAGAATAAAGACTTTGCTTTGAAAAATCGTCTTTTCCAAGGTTGATAACTTGAAAGAGATGATCATCCAAGGGAAAGTCATAGGGGAAAGACTGCAGGGAAGAAAATCAAGATTATGGGAAAGGATAGACAAACAAAACCGACAAAAGACTGGGAAAAACAGAGACAGACTGTTGAGAGGATCATGTGATGCATCACAAACTTTCAGCTATAAAAAAACGAAGTATGGATAATGATGATAATAAACCACAGATATAAGAATCCTTCTATGCTATTTCAGTGAGCTACTTGTTGGATAGTATGTATACCAAAAAAATTGTTGGCAGTTCCCCAGCACATAAATTCACCCCTGAGAATAGGGCTATACCCATTGTTTTGTGTCAACAAAAGAATCTGAACATCATGTCAACCTCTCTGGGGAAACATTTCTGAAAGCCAGTAACCTGCAGGGACCCATTCAGTTGCTTGATGAGCACTAAATCAATCATATTACCATCACATATCATTCACAGAAGGAAGTTCTCAATGTAAAGATCCACAGAGGTGTAAACATCAATTCCGGTCACTATCTTGTGCTGGTAAGGGTTAAGTTTACCCCAAAAGAGTGCACTGGAACAGTACAAGCCTTCATAAATTTGGCACAAAAAACATCTAAGAAACTAATATAAAAGAGAAATGGGAGAAAGAAGAAGCAGTCACCTGGGAACAGTTCCAAACCAAGATTATACAGAAAGCCAAAAAGCTACCCTGCAGAAAAAGAAAATGAAACAATTTTGGTGGGATTCAGTACGTGAAGACCCTTTGGAGAAATGAAAGTCTTCCAGAAACATAATGGTAAAAATTCACCCAAGACTAAAGAAGACTTTTTCGAGATTAGAAAGCAAGTGACTAAATTAACCAGACCGATAAAGAGGAGATGCATAGAGAGCAAGCAATATTAAATTATTGAAAAGAACTTGAGGGAAGTCAACACACATTACTCTTACAGAATGTACTTGGAAATATCCATTGATACACACCATAGAATCTGTGCTTCAAAAAGGAGGACAATAAACTTGCTCTGACAAATCATGACAACTGTGTGGAGATACTTCCCTGAGCTACAGTTTGTAAGCATATCCTTTGCTCAGAAAGAACAGGACATCTGGGGAAGACAGCATCATCAGGGAGTTATTGAAGCATATAGGGACAGACACACTTGTGGAAATAACTTAAATCATCACAGAGATATAGCGCACATAAAAACTTCCAGAAGATTGGAAGTACATGCTCATCCACCCATCCCACAAAAAAAATGTGATGGAACAGATGTAAATAACTAGAGAAGGATCTCTCTCCTTCAGGTCACATGCAAGATATTCGCAGCATGTTTATTTCAAAGAACACACTTAACACCTTTAACATAAGATCACTGAATACTGAACGAGCTTTCTATCAAGGTGTCCATGTGCAGAATAGCTCTTCAACCAAAATACAGTACTAAAATATAAGGCAACCCATAACAGCCCAGTCATCTACAATTTCATTGATTTAAAAAAGGCATGACTTAGTTTAATGAGTACGGGGAAATCACAGCAGTTGGGTAGAAATCCTCAAAGAATGTGATGAAAAACCTGGCCTACAAATATTTTTTTTTCATCGGTAATAAATGTAACATTCAGAAATTAAACTTGAAGTTCAGTAAATCAGAAGGTTAAGATACTTCAAGTGTTTCATTGAGATCATAGAACAAACAAGTCTACTAAAGGGAACACTGAGAGTTCAATTACAAAAACTCAAGAGAGCATGTAGGAGAACACAGGATGGAATGGGCATGCTGATACACAAAAATGTTAAACATTACAACACAGTGATAAATCCTGAAGTCCTGTATGGAAGAGAAATTTTAATTCTCACCAGAAAAGCCATTCTGGAAAACATCCTGAAGGAACATTGGTGAATTACAAAGGAAATTCTTGGACCAGAAAAAACTGAGGCCTGGTATGAATTGAAACCCATAAAGCAACTGAGGAATTGTCAAACCTGGCAGCAAACATTAGAAAGAAATTATTTAAATTTTATGGACATGCTGAAAGACTCCCAGCAGTTATAGTTACACACAAGATTATGGAGTATACTCTAGATCAAACAAGTTGAAAAGAACTGCGATGAGGCCCAGATACCCACAATGGAAGTAGCAGACACGAATCTGTTCCTTCATTCAAAAGATAAGCAGTTGTACAGAATGAGGTGATCTCCCCCCCCCCCCCCCCCCCCCCCCCAAAAAAAAAAAAAAAAAAAAGTCAAATAGCTCTGTGTGATCATGTGCAAATGACAACAACAATAATAATAAAAACCAGATTTTATTTGTTCCTTAAAAATTTTCAATAATGCTTGCATTACTGATTAGAAACAAAAGAAAAATGCTGTAATTAAGAACTGAAAAATATCTCTTTCCCAGACTACTAACCTTTTATTAAAATATTACTTTACATTTCTTTGCTTTGAGCAAAGAAACCTCACTGATTATGTCACTGAAGCCAGGTTTAATGGTTGTGTCATATCCTATAGACAAGATGCATGTGAGTGAACAGTCTGCTTTCATGCAAGATACTGCACTCATTGGCAAAGCTATTTCAATGTTTGAAAAGGATGTCTTAACTTCAATAAATCTGTTCTTTCAGCTAGCACTTGAAAGTAGCTATTACTTTAACTAGCTACACTGTATCAAAATTTCTGTATTTGGCACCAAAACCAGCTGCACATTTTTCAGGATAAGACACAGACCTTTTTTTTAGGCATTTCCTGACAGGAAATAAAAGTCAGATGAAACATTTTGATTAAGTGAGATATGTTTTGCATTGCACTTGCAATTCTGTTAAGCACTCTCTCTCAGTCTCAGACCAGTCCTCAGTCTGCAAAAATCTGGTGCCTTTGGTCAAACAGCATACCTGTGTCAGCACTGACTTGCTGACATTTGAGATCCTGCAATACTGTACCAAGGTTGCAACAAGAGCTCCACTGTTGAATATAAGTGAGTTGTGTGGATGGCAGCTGTGTGAATCAGGCGTACTGTTGCCACATGAACCACCTTAGCATTAGATTTCTGTTGGGTAGTAGCCATTTCTTTATGATGCTAATTGGTGAGGGCAACGGCCTTGCCGCAGTGGATACACCGGTTCCCGTGAGATCGCCGAAGTTAAGCACTGTTGGGTGTGGCCGGCACTTGGATGGGTGACCATCCAGCCGCCATGCGCTGTTGCCATTTTTCGGGGTGCACTCAGCCTCGTGATGACAATTGAGGAGCTCCTCGACCGAATAGTAGCGGCTCCGGTCAAAGAAAGCCATCATAACGACCGGGAGAGCGGTGTGCTAACCACATGCCCCTCCTATCCGCATCCTCAACAGAGGATGACATGGCGGTCGGATGGTCCAAATGGGCCACTTGTGGCCTGAAGACGGAGTGCGCTACTTGGTGAAATGACACTACATACGTACCACTGTGATGACTGCCTCTGCAGTCACTGGCCAAGGGAAAGGCTTCTTCTTGTGGGCAGGAAATAGGAACACAAGGGGGTAGGAGAACTCATGTACCCTCCTGGTTAAATATTAAACTACATTTTTTTTAACAGGTCAGATTTTGCACCCCCTATTTGCCTGGGCCAACAGTTTCTCTAACTGAGAAAGAGTTTACAGCTGACAAAATTTTCTACATATTAATTTTTTGTTTAAAATTGTGGAGCATTTACCACAATCACTTTTGCTTGAAATTGGCAAAATTATATTTTGAAACCAAAGTAAAGCAGTTATTTTGTCTTTTGTTTCTCCAGTGTAAATGACCATAAGATATGGATGCTATGTGCAATATGACTATGACAGCTAGACAATTTTTAAAATTGAATTAAAAACAGTTCCAATCACAATAAAATATTTATTGGCAATGGTAGGTGGTTTTGATCAAAATGTGACACACTGCAGACTATATTACAGCATGATAACAGGTATCCAGGATCCACAAATATCGATGTTGAGCAGTTAATGTTCATGGACCTACAATACCTGCTCTGTTCCCTACTACCGCCTGACATGATGGTGTAATATGGTCTGAAAATGGTCACATTTTGACAAAAACCAGTAAATATTTCATGGTGGCCAAGAATGTTGCTAATTCCATTCTAAAATATTTTATCAAGACCGCTGATATTCTCCATGAGAAATGTTCTCAAAAATTAGCTGTACGGTTACCGGTACTCATATTTCATGTAAAATAACATACATGTTCAATTTATGATCCCAATGTTCCCCAGTGACACATTGATCATTTCGCTGCTAGGAAAAAAAATAATTAAATTTGCTTCCAGTAATTGCTTCAACTGCCCTCATTTATTAATCCAGAAATAAATTATATAAGATACTACCAGTAATGCAGATTCCAATTTAATTTGATGCAATTTGGTTTTGGCTCATCCACCTGTGGAACGATTCAAATGAAAATGTCTAGAGACAAAACACATTCGGTTTCACTGCTTGATATGCATGGTTTCATTTAATACACTTTAATCATTTCTGAGTACATAAAAAATAATGAGCCATTAACCTGAAAGAGAAATCCTTCACATCAGCAAATGTCATTCATGTGTTGAGATATGTCTCAGTGTGCTTCTAACATCAGCTTATCGAGAATGTAATATGGATATCTGTGTTGCTTTTTGATTTTGTCAAATATAATGTTCACTGTTAAACTCTTTAAGACATCAAACTGAGTATGCTTTTGTCAATAGTAACAGTCAACCATTCTTACAAAGATAAACATCTTAAAAATTTGCAGCTCTTCCTTATTATGTTATGCAATAAGCTTAGGACGTTATTAGTATGTGTCTCTGTATTAGTAGGTGTCTGTGTTAATCCCCGTCCTGATCTCTTAAAAAGTAGAATTGTCATTAGCTAGAAGTTTAAAATAACTTATTCTGTTGTTTAACTTTGTATCTTTTGTATATTAAGTGTCTCTTAATGGTAACAATAGCTTCAAGTAAATCATTCACTATAATTTGCAGTGAATGCATTTTGACAGCTATTGAATTTAACACATTAATTCCCTGCTATTGATGTTGTCATTGTTCCTCTGGTTTTTTGTAGCAGTATAATATGATATTTTCAACAAAATTTCATGCACTAAAATGATACACATACGCAAGGTGATGCATGTATTCTCTAGCATGAACAGTGTTGTAGATTTGTCCTGTAGTTCAGTCTTAACAGAAAAAATAGTTGGGTGGTACTTCTTTGGTGTAAATTAACGACTGTAGCAGAACCATTATGATAATTTATTTCTGCTTCTGGAATTTGTTAAGGGCTTGCCGTAACAGGTGGTGATTATGAGTTTTAGGTAGGATGTTTGGATCAATAGAATAATTAATTTGGTGTTATGACAAACGTTTGATATTTCAAGTGAAAATACTTTTGACTTTTGATTTCAGTGTTATATTACAGTCTTGTCCTTCCTCATACAGTGTTAAAGTTATTGCTGTTCTTTTTTTGTATATAAAAATTAAACATTCAGCACATACATGACACAGGGATAGCAAGCATTTCTCGATAAAGAGACTTATCACTACAGTCATTTTGTGCGCTTCTAACAGCTTCTAATAAAAGGGCATTAAGGTTGTTGGAGTGCATGAAATTTCAAATAACAGTAACTGAAGTAGTTGAGGTTTTGTAGGAGTTGCTTTTACAGGCAGAAAGTGAAAGGATTTATTCACAGCAATAGAGGAATATTCTACCAAGCCAATCTACCACATTTATTTGAACAGAGGTGAATTCCTAGACATGAATATGACTAGAGAAATCAAAATTAGATGAGAGACAGAAGAAGATTAACATTCTGAGTAAAATATTGAGATTCCCAGCACAGCAGGAATAGTAATGAAAGTATAGAAAAAATGTATGAGCCAGTACATATAAGTACAAGGAAATGAATGGTAATCTTCTCTCAACATCAGATACAATTGAATGATGGAAGCACTTACAAAATGATTAATGAACACAGAGAATCACTAAGGCAAATTGGGTATGAAAAATTAGAGTCATTCTGAAAGAAGATTGGAATAAAAGGCCCTGAAATTGTAGATAGAGGTGCATTTTAAAAGAAAATTCTTGGCAACCCTTCTCCAGAGGAAATGAAAAAGAAAACCAAATTGATTTTTGTCAGAGGACTGGAAACAACACCACTCTGATTAAATAAAAGAAAACAGAAAAAATTGGAAACTATGGGAGGAGGATATTATTAATGTAGTAGTTGTACATTTCAGTTAATCGAAATTTATGGTAAATTCCTGTGAACAAAGGAATCTCAGAAAGCAAATGTTGTCACTTGTTTGAGGTTTACTGGCACCCCTCTCTAAATATTTTGTGCCTTTGACATACTTTGTTATTGGACATAAGGAAAGTAAATGTACTGAATTATAAGGTTTCTCTATATGAATCACACAGGTTTACATAGAAAGAGGAAATCAATATATTTTGTTAGCTGCAGGCTAATATGACATTATTGCATTGTGACAAGAGTAATAAGTAATAAATCTGTTGAGTTCAGAAACAGGCAAAGGGTAATAATGTTTCCTGTTCAGCAGAAGGCTCAGTAGGTATTCCAAATGCTGAAACATAATCAGAAATGTGTATCCAATGCACATTTACCCCCACTCAGACCAATATCCCACACTGGTGACAACAACTTTTGCAAACGGCAAATGGCAACACACAAAATGAAGAAACTACTGAAACCATATATTGCCCAGAATAACATTGACCATGTATAGATGTCTTTTCTAAGACATCCACAGAAATCCATCTGTGTGTCAATATATTTAGTTTATGGTGACATGCACAAACACTTCTATCAACAACTGCTTCTTGTTACCCTGACCATTTGTTATTTCTATTGGAAACAAGATGTTGAGCTTGCATTGCAACATTCCAATAAAGGATCAGCTACGTTCACCTTGTGGACACAACAACATTTCATATTCATGGCAAAGTACACAGAAATGGTTGCAGAATGTGTGGAAATCACAACCTACAACCCACTGAGTATGAACTTTAAAGTCTAAACATGAATATGTGGTTCTAACCAATAAAAGTAATGGGCTGAGAACTGTGAATTATTTGTCTCATTATTACACCCACATCTATATCCATATCCTGCAAATCACTATAAAGTGCCTGGTAGTGTACATGTAATTACAATTTAATTAAGAAGCAAGGTGCACACTAAAATATTTATGATATAACCTCATTGATATGAAACAACAGCTAATGTGGGACAATAGCATAACAAGATTAATACGTTTTTTACTGTGAATATCTGTCAGTGGGAAACTACCTCCTGTTCAAATTAAAGAGTTCATTTTAATGAATTTTTCCACTGAGTATTAATGTCTGTACATCATATTATCAAGGAGCTTCTGCCAAACCCCTTGCCCCATCCATCATTCCATCATACAAGCACATCCTCCCCCCCCCCCCCCCTCCCCCCCCACACACACCAAGACACTCTTTTTCTACACTCTAAACCTGTGCCCCTTCAATCACCACCAGATTGCCTGTAGCTTCATCTTTAGAATACTCTTGTCTTTTACTTTAGGGCTGATTTCTGTTTTCATGTATTGGGGAGTTATAAATGAAATCAGTGAGTAGGAAGAATAAAATTGTCTTTTTTCCTTTTATTAGATGAGTGACTAAAATGATTTTTCTTAATATTTTTTTCATGAGAACATCATAATTTTATAGAAGTTCAGGAAGAACATTAATCCATGCAGATTTTAACACAGTAAATAATATAGTTCTCTTAGGTGTGTAGTACACATGTACGAATTATTCTTTTCTACAACTTCAGACTGTACGTTATGTTACTTCAACTTTACTGAGAAACAATATTGCACTGAAAATAAATATTACATATTATAATCAATATGCCCATGACATTAGCACTTGATAACATTTGTAATGAAAGTGCCAAGCCATAAAATTTATTTACTAGATAATAAACATTTGTACTGCTGTATAAATTCATATCCATTTTTAATTTTCGGAACTTAAAAAGAGTCCGCTTTTATTATGCATAAACTTTTATTACTAATTTTAATTTCTTTGAATTTCAGCTGTTTTGTCATAAACTATATAATATCACTTTTTAAGATGTTCGGAGTCATCCCATTTGGTTGGAATTATGTTTCTACACTTCTGAGTGTACTATTGATGTAGTAAGAATTTACTTCACAATTTTCAATCAGTACAGGTATTTGATCTCCAACCAAAAATTGCCTTGTGCTTATATCATTAGGCAAATCAGCAACATGGAGTAAAAATAGAATACACCCAGCAATGAACTCTTGAATGTTGCTCGTTTGATGAATCAATATGCTTTTTAATTTGTTCATATCCAGGCATCCTACATATGGCAGTTGATATGTATATGAGATGTGTTCAAAAAGCATCACACCTTTGGGTTACAGAAATACATCTACTTTGATTTAGATGCACAGAACCCTAACCCCTTTGAAAATATTCTCCTTGATATGTACACAGTCTTCTCAGTGTTCCCACCATTGTTGGAAACACTCCTGGAATGTGTCTTTTGGAATGTGGATCAGGTAGGCCATCACATTGAGCGAGATGTCATCTCTTGACTCAAATTGTGTTTGTATAATAATTTATCATGTCACCATCTCTTACACATATATAAAATGTTCCCATTACCTATTTCAGCAAGTTCCCATCTTCAGATATGAAACATCCACTAAAGAGCTCCATACAGAATATATAACAAATACAGTCCAAACATCATGAAGTCAACTAAAATATCTCAGGGAATGTTCATCATATTGTCACATGGTATTTTGCCCGTGTTATGATATGATGTACATTCATGGAAATGTTTTTGTTGGCTCCATGATGTGCAAAGTGTTTAATTGTATTTCTTATATGTTCTGTAGAACACTCTTTAGTGGATGTATCACATCTGAAAATGGCAACTGCTTGCCAAAACTGGTATTTCGAATATTTCATATATGTGTAAGTGATAGTGATGTAATAAATTATTATACAAACATTTCAAAATGTCACTTACATCCAATTGGCAGTGTGTCAATTAAAAAAAAAATATTTTTCCTTTCAGTGGAATTTTTAGCTCAGGAAATAGCCAAAAGTCACACAGGGTCATGTTGGGAGAGTAGAAAGCCTGAGTAACCACAAGAATGTTATGTTTGGCAAGGATGAGCTGAATGGGCAGATCCACCATCATGATAGAGCTGATAAGATTTTTCTGTTCATGGATGTGGTTGCTTGCATGCTGCACAGTGTCATGAAGGTGGCAAATTACCTCTCGGTAGTAATCCTTTGTGATGGTTTGGCCTTGTGGTGCGGACTTGTGATGCACCTGGCTTCTTGTGAGTGTGCCCAAGCACAGATCACTGTCCACTGATTTGCAGCCAACTTTGAAGCAGTTACACCACTCTTATCCATGATGATAATACCAAGAATATGTTTTTTTTTTTTTTTTTCAAGGATAACATGTCACGGATGCAACAGACATTTATTAACATTTTAACACGCAATTTAGAATGGCTACAAAGCCAAAATCATGTAGGTGTACAATAAATGAACAATTAACATTCAAATGGTGAAAATTTTGATAAAATAAGTACAGTAAATAAATAAAAATAAAACCTTATCTATGAGTTAATCATGGCATTGTTTCCAAAAGATTGTTGTATCTTGTGACTATTTTCCACATGGGTGTCACCAAATTTTTGGCAAAATCTGATGCAATATCATTGCTCATTTTGTTCTGCCATTTTGACAATTGTTCACTACAAGTCCCCACTCACAGCCGACTGCCAGCGACTGACGCTTTCTGCTGGCAGGTGAAAATATACGACTGCACACGAATATCCCCCACCACATCTCCACTGAAGAAAGTCTCCCATACTCGATGGTTTATGCGGAAAAGGAGGTTTTTGAACACAGCTCATAAGTGCCTTTGAATGGAAACAGTTAGGTGCATAAGAGACTAGGTTATTGAACAACAGAAAACAAAAAGGAATAAAATTAAAATAAAAGTCTCGGTAATGTTAATGCTAAGTTCATAGTGATTATATAGTTGATAAGTAGAGCAGTGTCTGAAATTATGAGGAATACTACAAAAGTGACACTTTTTCACGCAGGCGGCGGTTCCCGGCGGGGTAGCAAAGGCAGTAACGTGTCGGCAACATCGACACGCTCTCCGAGGTCACCAGCAAAGCCTCCTCCCAGCCCGCTGGTCAGCTCAGCCCACCCACACAGTCTGGCAGCTGTGGCCGCGACACCTGCAGCCACGGGCTCTGCACCCACGCTCGAGAGTGTCACTGTCGAGATACGTGGCAGCAGGGCAACGACGCCACAGCAGCAGCAGTTGTAGACAGTGCGGTCACCTCCCGGGAGTGCCACCTCACAGCAGCCTTCGCCCACCCACAGATACGATCACCTTTGCCTGTAACCTGGTCGCTGCGACGTACTGCAGCATCTTCACATCGGAAAATCATCGCCGGCTCCTCTGCGTGGTACTTGTACATATAATTGACAGTAACTGCACATTACATAAATTCGAAAAGCAATCACAATGGCCAACTTAGGGTGCTTCCAGGGACAGGTAGTGCTGTAAAAATCACCAGAAAGAGAAACACAACAATTGTTGGCATATTCCCAGTTTTGGCCAGTTACATACTAGAAAATAAAAACTAAAGTTTTTACCTCTCTCTAGAAAATGTCACTGAAAAATAAGAATGATGTGTTTCCAATTAGGTTTTGAATTCTGTAACAAGCGTTGCTCTTGTGTTGTTTGTGTGTGTGGGTGTGTGGGTGAGAATGTTTATGTACACGTACATGTATAACTGAATATTTGTGGCCAGGCAAGAATTTCATTTTTTCCTTTCTCTCTGTGTCTCTCTCACAGTATTATTAATGTTATGACATAAGCCTTGCAGCCATCTCTTACATAACACAACAGTTACATTTGACATTTGATTCTTATAGCTAAATGTGTAAAATATAGCCTTAGTAGGTCACAAATTGCCTATGGGACAGTAGTGAAGCTGACATTTTTAACTACCAAATTTTATATCACTTTTATAATTGTAAACAAATTCACTATACACCTAACTTTCCTGTTAACGTCACTTTGGCAACATTTTATGGTGTATGAGAAACCAATATAGATACAAAAGTGTTTTATTGACACCATTTCACATGAAGCAAACCTGTGGTGTCTATACATGGCATACAATACAAGTATTCAGAATAGCCAAATAAGTACTTACATGGACAATTTTACCTCCTCTGTTTGAGGTTATTAATATAATTAACCATTAGAGGATAGCTCAGTAGCAGCTGCGTTCTGAAAATTAACTCCAAGCTATCTTATACATACAGGACATCATCAGAAGACTGCAGCATCCAAAGCATAAAAACCTAGCAAAGTCCTTTCATAATATACTGCAATATTTTCCTGAATGCTAGTTGCAGCAGCTCACATCTTTAAAGAGCCCATTCAGACCAGGTTACATGCAAAGGGGTCCACGAATTTTTCTTCAGTTCATTTGGCTTAATACTTCTGCCAATGTTCCAGGCTATGAGCAGAAGACTAAAAGTGAATTTAGCACACACCTTCATAACTTTAGAAGTGGCTTCTCAGCTACGCAAAATGAATTGAAAATTTTATCATTACCTTTGCTATGACACACATTTTCTCGTGTATAATGAAGAGCCTTATTTTTTCTCAAGGGTAGAAATGCAAAGCTATGTGATAGTACAGAGGTTTTCAGTAGACATAGATCACTATGACTTGATTGTTGCTTCGTAGCTAACGAAGGCATTTCAAAAGCCATAGCACAAATATTTTTTGTGGAAACATCTTTACCAATGACATATTTCTTCAGATAGCTACAATCTCAGCCATCCATTTCTGTGATATTGGTAACAAATCATAACTTCTTCAGAATTGGCCAAAACTGGACTACAAGTATATATATGGTGTAGGAATAGGTGCAAGTCTTGTGCAAACACTTCTCTACGTTCTCAACGTATTAGGCTCTCCTACCGAAATATGAAGTTCAATGAAGAACTTCGTTCAACAGTTTCTTTCTTTGTGTATTACAACACAAAGTGCATTATGCAGCACACACCCACATGCACCTGTTGCCCATGAGATGAATTAAAACAATTGTCTCTATATATTAAAGTGATTTTAGTATGATACCCAGTTAAGTGCAGATCAGAAGATCATAAAACCTTCTGAATGAGTCAAAATAAATAAAAGCTATAGAGAAAGACAGTTATTCAGTGTTGTCAGGAGGACTCAGAAATTATCCTAAGATTGTCTGAAACTTGAGACTCGTTTGAATGAAAAAATTTATCATATGTACTGCTGATGCTAATCAACTGTAAGCATCAAACTCTGGATGAAATCAGGAGTAGTACTAAGTTTATCATGTAAGTGGAAAGGAAATGTGATTTATACAAGGGACCACCTGTTGGACGTGTATTAACTGTGTCTGTCATGTTGAGCCTCCAATGTGCTGTGTGAAAAATAGTTTTTCTTATTAATTTTTCCCCGTACAGTACAACGAATATAAGTGAGAAACTAAAGAAATATTATCTCCTTCTGAGAGACATGCTTGATTTCCCATAGAGGGTAACAGCTAAAATTCTAAACCCAATATATTGTCAGTATAAACCTCAGCTTTTTAAAGTTAAAAATTGAAAATTAATCTCATAAATATTCTCTTATATTGTCTTTTTGTGTGTGAAGGGAGAGCCCTTTAGCCATATTTTTCATTTAGTTCCATTGCAGTGCTCTTCTGGCTGCATTAGAACCCAGCATGAAGAAATTTTAACCAATTTGTAAAAAAGAAGACAATGAGAGACCTTTCATTTGGATTTAGCGTTTAGAATTTACATGAAATTATTGGTTCTACGTGAAAGTTTGAATCTCTTACGTTTAGCTCGAAATGCAATTTCATAATAAAGTCATTTTCACATTGCATTTTCTTAAAAGTTGCCACATTTGAGAATATATATTTTATTTTGTAAAATTCTTGTGAATGCTTCAGATATTCACAACAGAGCAACAGCTTGAGATTAATCATTGACATGGTCACCTTTCATATGGTTTGTTGAATAATGTTTCCATTCAAATAGAGAACTTCTCACAAACAAGATTCAGATCTGCTATGTACAAACATGTCTCAAATATTGCATGTGGGTCTCTGTATGTGGAGATTATAACTCTTTGTTAATTACACTGTAGCCATACTTTTCATTATAATCTAGAGTCTAGTGAAGTTTTTGATTTTTCTACAGTACCTCACAAATTTAATTTTCTACTCTTGATGCACGCGTTGACCCAAAGAAAGTATTTTTGTGCCTATTCTATCCAAAAACTTCAGTATAGTTTACAATTGAAAATGTACAAAAGTATGATAAATGCACAATATGTAATTAGCCATTAGAAAGGATTTTAGCACAAGCAAGCTATGCAGATGATAAGTAGACTAGCAGTTTCTAAAATTGTGAGTGAAAATGAGCAACAGTAGTCAGAAGCATTTCAGAAGATGGTAGCCCTAAGTCTGAGTGCCTGAAATTAGTGTAGATACAACTTCTTATTTGATAAACAATTTTAAATAGATACATTTCGTTCTCATCTGCATTTATACATTGACAATTTAAAAAGTGTCATCTAGAAGTAAGAAAACCTTTCGAATTTGCCGCTCATGTAGTTTGCAGTGGCATAGTGCTAACAGAAAATTAGGGGAAGGTTTTCTCGTTAGCACTATACGCTGTTTAGTTTGCTATTATTGCAGGAGATGGAGCATCTGATAACAATCAAGTATATTTGTAAGTGATTATTAATATAAGTCAATAAAACTTATTTTTCTGTTGACACAGTTTTCAAATACTTGGTGAGCTATCACATGTACATAAAATTAATAGCATTTTCTCAGTAGCAGCTATACTTTTGAGAATCTTTGCAGTTTTGAATACTACATTATAACACTCATATACTAATGCTGCTCAAGGGACTATATATACATACATATAGATACTGAATTTGCCCGAAGAGGATGAAGAATCCTTCTGACAGTTACAGGATATGAACTATTATATAAATATTATACTTGAGACATAGATTTTAAGAATACTAAACTTTTATTTATAGAGATCATATAAAAGTTGATAATACATGAAATGCTATTCATAACAGATGCTAATAATGCAGTTAAATATCTCTTTAGATTATTAAAAAATATGGTTTAAGACTTTCAGAGATTTATGTACATTTCTCCTAAGCAAAGCAAGTTAATAAATATTTTAAATAAAAATTTCTTAGAAAAAGTTTAATGTAATGCTTGAATCATTGGGGAAGAGGTTCAAGTATTATCATTAAACATCTTTTTTATAACTTCCAGATAAACACTTAACTTTAATTAGTATCACAGTTGTAAAACTTCTGGGTTTAGCAAATGGACTTTATTCTATGAGAATTTGTTAACATTTGTCTTTGACCAGGAATTTATAGTTTATATATATATTATTGCAAAATGAGCTTTTTTCTACTATCTGCTATTAAAAATAGCTACTACACAGGTAGAGTAGACTAAGCGAGTGAAGTTTTCTACAATTCCTTCTCGATTAGATGCAGTCATTTATTTTTCTTGTGAATAAAAATTATAGAAGATGCATTACTTGCACAATATTTGTGGCTGAAAATGAAATGCCTCTTCTATATGTACAGAAAATGATAAATAAAAATGAAAACGTATATGAAATCTTTTCTTATTCTTGGTAACTTAAACATGTAAAAAAACTAAAGATTTATACATGTATGAAAGCTGAACTTATAATAAAAGAAACTGTCCTCTTACAATTTTCTAGCAGTCATTTTATCCACAACAGAGGAACCTCACCAGTACCACATTCCTATCTTGTGTCTGTGCTGCCTCTCTCCCCCAGCCATATGTCACCCTTATCTCCAATCCTCCATCCTCCCTCAAGTTGCCCACTTCACCCATTACAATCATAGGTGTACAAATTCTCCTTCTAGTCTGCCTGCCCCTATCTCCATTGCAACCATTAAAGCAGCTCGACCTGTCACAACGGAAATACAAGAGCACACGTGTACTGAAGCGCAGTGGTTAAAGCAGTCCAACTTAAGTTTCCGCAATCATGCCGAGTTTTGAGGGACCCATTCAGCCTGCTGTGTCTGCCAACAGATTGCGCTAACAATCCAATGTGACTGGTCAGGTACATGTTTGCATAAGTAGTTTAACTGCAGCTCATTTATCATAATGGTGGATGTAGCAAAATGAACAAACCATACGTAAAGGAGATTGAGGAGAAGTGATGAATTGGGGAATATATGGCAGTCACGAAGCAGAGTGCAAGTCCAACTGGGGAAAAGTTGTCATGTGTTTATGAGGCAGTAGGTGCCTCACAAGACAAATTGTGTAAAAAGTTACTAGACACTTGTGGTGAGTAATGATATTATGGCAAAATGATAACATTTAACACCATGTCATCATAGTGATATACTTTATTCACTTTGTAATCACAAAATGTAACAGCACAGACATCAAGTGAGTTCAAAGATCATCATAAAGAGAGATCACACAGATCAATGTATCGAACCACCACAGGAAGTGTGGAGCATAGTGTAGGAGTAAAAGGAGAAGGGAATTATATCGGGGAGGTGATCAAGGAAGACACAACATAATATTTCATCCATGTTGGCTGCCATAGGGGATGACTGGGGTGGGAGAGTGGGATCTGAATCGGAGCAGAAGGGAGGGACTGCAGACGGTTGCATACAATGACAATTGACAGTATACCACACTCGTTGGTAAAAGCTCAAAGGGAGCCATTGACAAAATCTTTAGGTAAGTGAATAGCTTGGACGAGTGTGAGGTTAACATCCCTAGATTTACATACACGAGAAGGCACCTAAAAAAACAAACAAATAGTCATTATGACGTTGCACTGAAATGTCATCCAATGGGAATGCCATAACTTCGACAGTAAATGTGGTCATAGTTGAGCGCTGTGTTGGTGGTGAGAAGATCACATGATTCAAAGACCAGTGGTGGCAAATTGAAGCAGAAGACATACGTGTAGGTGTAGAACCGGTGGACGGAGTTGGATTCTGTGTTGTAACAGTTGTTGCTATTGTAGGCAAAATTGTCCTGTGGAATTTCGATCACGGAAATTGTCCAAATCGCTGGATTCACGGAAAACATTTAAGACGGGGTCACCAATGTGGCGAGTAATGATATTACAGTGAAATAATAACATTTAACACCACTTTATTGTAATGACATACGTTATTCACTTTGTGGTCACAAAATGTAACAACACAGAACAAAGCTAGGCATCAAGTGAGTCCAAAGATCATCATAAAGAGAGATCACAGGAATCGATGTATCGAGCCGCCACACACTCATTTCAGGAGCTTTAAGTATGTTATGACATGTTTGTCAGTTTGACCAGTAGTTTCCTCACTGCACACGTATTTTGAAAGAGGACAAGATTTAGTGGCTGACAAGTATGTGGAATGTATGCTGAGGTCTTGAGGCCATTTAGCAATATATGGGCTTTCTAAATTTAGGGCATACATTGAATTCTGGTGGTACACAACATAGTCCAAAGAAAGCTTAGCAATAAAGAAATACTTCTTCTTTCAGAGATGTACTTTTTACATATGTTGTTGTTGTGGTCTTCAGTCCTGAGACTGGTTTCATGCAGCTCTCCATGCTACTCTATCCTGTGCAAGCTTCATCTCCCAGTACCTACTGCAGCCTACATCCTTCTGAATCTGCTTAGTGTATTCATCTCTTGGTCTCCCTCTACGATTTTTACCCTCCACGCTGCCCTCGAATACTAAATTGGTGATCCTTCGATGTCTCAGAACATGTCCTACCAACCGATCCCTTCTTCTAGTCAAGTTGTGCCACAAGCTTCTCTTCTCTCCAATTCTATTCAATACCTCCTCATTAGTTATGTGATCTACCCATCTAATCTTCAGTATTCTTCTGTAGCACCACATTTCGAAAGCTTCTATTCTCTTCTTGTCTAAACTATTTATCGTCCACATTTCACTTCCATACATGGCTACACTCCATACAAATACTTTCAGAAATGACTTCCTGACATTTAAATCTATACTCAATGTTAACAAATTTTTCTTCTTCAGAAACGCTTTCCTTGCCATTGCCAGTCTACATTTTATATCCTCTCTACTTCGACCATCATCAGTTATTTTGCTCCCCAAATAGCAAAACTCCTTTACTACTTTAAGTGTCTCATTTCCTAATCTAATTCCCTCAGCATCACCCGACTTAATTCGACTACATTCCATTATCCTCATTTTGCTTTTGTTGATGTTCATCTTATACCCTCCTTTCAAGACACTGTCCATTCCGTTCGACTGCTCTTCCAAGTCCTTTGCTGTCTCTGACAGAATTACAATGTCATCGGCGAACCTCGCTAGAGCAACTTCTTCAGGGTGCACCCTCTTCCCCTGGTTTGTTGGAGTTCTTGCAGGATACCCCTGCATTGCCTCCATGTCTTCTCTTTGACGAATTGTAGTAATGCTTCACTATTGGTTGTTGTCATCTCTTTGCCCTTCTCAGGATATTTTGGGCTTCTGTATTGCCCGCGTGTGCAGACAACGGTGCTGGCCCTTGGTGGGCCGACTGCATGTCTCCCGGCGCGGACGGCGCAGGGAGCGCCTCACTGCGGCTGCTGCTTGGCGGCCGCTGGTGTGGCCGTCATCATTGCCTCTGCAACACGCTGCAGCGTGTCGGCAAGGTTTGCAACCTTGTCGATCGCCACAGACAGTGCAGAGACGGCTGCGACCAGTATTTCTTCATGTGCTGCCATTGAAGCGTCTTGCCTTGGCGCAGCAGGCTGACGGGCGGCTGCAATCGTGTTGCCACTCTTGCCTCCGCCCGTTGTTGTGGCGTCTTCTCTGCGCATTTTCCCCTTGGGCCTCAGGTGTGCCCTCTCGAGCACGTTTACTGGCATGGATGCACCTTCTTCTGTTCCCCACAGAGGTGTGGGCATCGTTAGCGCCTGCGGCTGCCTTCTGCGTCCTCGCTGTTGCCTGCCGCCTCGCCGGTTTTGCGCCTGGGCGCGGACGGCCGAGGGAGCGGCCGGCAGACTTCTGTGCTGGCTGCCCGCACTGGCGGGCAACCGCGGCTTTGAAAACTTCGCAGCCGCGATAACTCGCCACATGCGGGCCGCCGCAGTTTGCACACTTCGGTGTGTGCGTCCTAGGAAGTGGGCAGAGCCCACTTGCGTGGGCGCCAGCGCACTTCACGCATGCCTCGGGAAAGGAACAGTGGCGAGCCACGTGTCCCATCCCCTGGCAGCGGAAGCACTGGACGAGCCCCCTCTTCTGTTTGAGGCCCTCCGCAGTGACCGATGTGTTGGCCACCTTCTTCAGCTCGAAGAGCCGCCTGTTCTCTGGTGTGTCAGTGGCAATCACCAGCAGGGAAGGCGACTCTTAGTGACTGATGTGGGACTCGACCCGCATCACATTTCTGACGTGGAAGTCCAGTTCCGCCAGCTCTTCTTTTAGCAGGTCCGGTTCGGCCGCCATGGGGAAGCCCTTGACGACTACCTTCAGTAGCCTCTCCGGGATGGCAGAGTGCGTGTACCAGTGCAGGCCCTGGTTCGACGCCTCCGACGTCACCTTCATGTAGTCCTGCGTGTTCGCGACTTGCAGGCGCACAAGGTTTCCAGAGGCAGCTCGCAGTGTGAAGTCAGCAGTCGTCCACCGCCTCATGAGCTGCAGGAAGCCCTTGTAGTCTTTGGCCACCTCAAAGACTATCAGCGGCAGCCGTCGATGAGACCGCCCGGTGGTGGGGGCCGTCTCTCCTTCATCGTCCGAGCAGCCATCTTTTGCAGCGGTCGTGGGCGCCGTCTGCAAGAACCTTGACTGCTCTGGCCTCTCATCATCTGCAAGCACGCCGAAGCGGTTTGCAGTCAATGTGGGTGGCGGGGAAGGCGTCACCCTGGGTCTGGCCGCCCGTCGGGACGTAACGGTCGTCCAGGTGGCGCCTGCCACGCTGTCATCATGGATGGCACGTCTTCTGCCTCCAGTGGTAGAGACAGTAGGCTGCCTCTTCTTCTTAGCTGCCTTTTTGGCGCCAAGTTGAGCCGCTGACATCGGCCGTTTGTGCCGCCCGCCTTCAGGGAGATGTGGTGCGCTGGCTGCCGTCCTTTGCTCATTCATCATGGGCAGGAAGTCTGCAATGTTAATGATGACATCATCGTCTTCTTCCGACTCGAAGTCCATGTTCGGTGGCCGAGTCGTCGTAGGCGGCGGGTCAGACGGGGCTCTAGGGGAGCACGCTCCTCCGGACGGCGGTCTGCCATGCCAACTTCTCCGGTCGTCATAGTTGGGGGCCGGATGAGGCCGTTGACCGAGCAGGCTCAGCCGAACGGCGATCCGCCACACCCATTGCTCTGCTAAGAGATCCTCTGAACTCCGGGCATGCCCACGACATCTCTGCGTGCTGCCGGAGTGACCGCGAACCTCAACATTTTTATTTCTTCTCCATGGATTTTAATACCTACTCCAAACATTTTACATATATGAAAGACAAACTTCGTGTTTGCTAAAATGCATATGGAGAATTTAGAACGAACTATTTTGACCACCTCAGCAAACCCACAACACACATCCTTGGAAAAGTAAATAAAATTGATATAACTGGACTCATATTTGGCTAGAATACACTATGGTTACAAAAACTAAACTGTCAAAACATTACTTTAGTTGGTGTTGCAGTGTAACAGACATCTTCAGGTTCTTAGGTACAAAGGACGTCAACTTTCAGAGACTGTTCTCATTACTATAGAAAGCCTATATTAGAGATGATCTTCTGATTGCCTGCATTGAGATTAGTCAGTAATAGTCTAAAGAGTGAAGTTGCAGAGAAATACCAAAATAAATAAATAAGACTGAAATATGCCGAAAAGGAAAACAAGTACCAAAAAAATCACCATTTTATGGGCTACAATGACACAAAATGAATATATATTTCATTGAGATTTGTCTTGTGATACTCAGATATGTTCATCAACCTCAGAATCCTACTCGTAACACTACCAGGATAGCCTACAGAATAAACTCCTACGCAGTGTAGCATAGCAGGAAGAAGGGTAGGCATATTTCCTTTAGCATGCTTGGGTTTGGCATAGCTTGCGTTGAATGGGAGTAAAGCAGCATGTCTGTTCTGCTGATAACATGTGGCAGCTTGGCTGCCTCACTAAGAGGCAAGCATGGCCAAGTTAAAAGCAGAAAATATATGCCTCTGATTACAACCCCTCACCTGAGTTGAGATGGAGTGCTGCTACAATATAGCCATGCATGTGTGTGTGTGTGTGTGTGTGTGTGTGTGTGTGTGTGTGTGTGACAGAGAGAGAGAGAGAAAAAAAAACTCTGAAAAAGGTTTTTTCCAAAAACTACTGGCAACTTGTCACAGAATTAGCACCAGAATAAAAAAAAAAACTGATCTGAACCCTAGTCTACAGACAAATTACTTTTATATTATATTGTATGAATTCATTCATGTAGTTGATCCACCTTGTTGGGAAATGAATCCACAACCTCCAGTGTGAATGATGCACATTTATGTTCAACCTCCAGCAGAAATCTAAAAATTGGCAAACAACTAGGACACAGATAGGGCCTGCATATTGGTGGCACTAGGTGGGAGTGTGAGTTGGCTGGGCATCACGCCAAAGCAGCCTGCGCATTTTCAATTAACTCTGTATCAGGATGACGCAGTTGTTAATGCAACTGCGTAGTAAGTAAGAGATCCCGGGTTTGACTCTCAGTCTGGCACAAGTTTTTGCTCATCGCCGCTGATTCTGCATAAAGTCCTGGTGCAGTTGATATCATAATGTACATTCCCTTTCCTCTCTTTTCTCCCCCTCCACCTTCAATTTGCATAAAATTACTTTTACTTCTAGCCCTGTGAAGCTCACAGGTAATCCTAAATAAACTCATATTATTGACCACAAATACCATTAAGGAGTCAACCTGCAGGAAGATAAGTTTAAGAATATGAAGGACCCTAAAGATGATTCCAAGATGTTCAGTTCTAAATACTTTAGGAGTATAGGATACCCTCACCAAAAATCAGAAATGCTGAGTTGTCAACAGGCATACACAAAAGAAGGAAAACTTGCTCGCTTTCAGAATAAACCCTTTTGGAATTAAAATACAAATACACTCTAGCTCAAGAAAGGATTTATTCTAAAATTAGCAACTTTTCTTTCTATTTGTGTGTGCCTGTCAACAACTCAATGCTTCTGCCTTTTGGTGACTATTTTCCTTGACTCCTAAGATATTTGCATTGTGCCAGACCTTTCCTACTATAATTAAGTTCAGTTCTAAACTTTGTGTAATATTGTTACTGCGTACTTCTGTGGAATAAATATTTTTTTGACCTCAGCAATACTTATAATTGAAAGTTCAAGCCATGAATTTTTTCCCACAGTAATTGTGTAACAAATAGAACAATAAGCACACTACAAAAAATTAGATTCTTAATTCACACTACTTTTGAAATTTGATAATAAGTCATACAGATAAATCAAAATATGAGTCCTTTTCAGTTTCTGCCAGCCAAGTGGTGCAAACCTTCTTGTTTTGCCAGAAGGTGAACAGACAATTGGTCAATCTGTTTGGAGGCATTCTTGCAACATGGCTATTTCTTTCTCTTGCACAATCAGAAAGCCTCTCAATATTTCATAGAGCTCCGAGGTCATCTTCTGACTTCCCCATCTTCTCCTACCGGGCCTAGGATCTTCCTGAGGATTCTCCTCTCTCTGACTTCCAGTTTCTCCATCAGATCTCTCCAGCTCGTGAAATGACATTCCATGGCATACAGGCCTTCTGGTCATATGACTGATGTGTAGTGCTTAAGTTTCAGGTTGCGTGACAGGCGTTTTTTGTTATATGTGATCATAGTCAGTCAATGGGCTGGTTCCAACTTGTTGACTCATGGATAATGACATTTTTTCTGATAAGTTGGGTTCAATACATTTGTCAAGATACTTAAATTTATCAGTCCTTTTGATGTTTCCCTAGTCTAGTAACATCTCTCTGCCAGCTTCTTTGATGTTGGTGAAGAACTCTTTTCTCTCCAGCGACACTTGAAGACCCACTTTGGCTGCCTGTTTTCTGAAGCAGTTTACTTGCATTGTTGCCATTTCAAGAGAATCAGCAATCAGTGACATGTCATCTGCAAAAGCCAGGCAATCTACAATCAGTCCTCTGTTCTTACAGTCCAGGTAGAAACCACTCTTAACACCCAAACTGATCAGTTCCTTGCGCCATTCTCCCACAACCTTTCCGAAGACACAGTTGAAGAGAAGTGGGGAGAGTCCATCCCCTTGGCTCACTCCAGTTTTTGTCTCAAAGATTTCTGAGATCTCACCTCTAAATTGGAATGGGTGTTGGTCAAGGTTTCTAGAATAAGTCTGCATATTTTGTTGTCTACTCTAGTTTCTGGAGTATTTTGTTAAGTGTTTCTCTATCAACGGAGTCGTAGGCCTTCCTGAAATCAACAAAGGTGATGACCACCTTGCAGTTTCTCATCTTGGAGTATGCCATTACAGTTTTAAGGTTGAGGATCTGTGCGGCACAGGATCGGGTCTTTCTGAAGCCTCCCTGATATTCTCCCAGTTGACTACACAGTTGATCTTCTGCCCTTGTTAGTAGCGCCTTGGAGAGAATCTTGTATGTTACCGGTGCAAGAGAATTTCCATGATAGTTGTTCAGATTAGTAAAATCTCCCTTTTTGAGAAGCAGATGAATCAGGGCCATTCCAATCAGGTGGTATTTTCTCTGTTTGACAGATGTCCTGGATGATCTTGGTGAGCTTGCTCACGGCACTTCTTCCAGCACATTTCCAGAGTTCAGCAACAATAGAGTCCTCTCCAGCTGCCTTATTATTCTTTAGAAGTTGAAGCTGAAAATGAGATTAAAGAACTGGGAATAACTGATCTCCAGAATGTACAGTCTGTGAGATGTACTCTGAAGGAAGACTGAGGATTTCAGGAAAAGCCCCAAAGGAAAGGTATCCCCCGGACAGAAGAAAGGAAGCAAAGGATGCGACAGTACTGGGCAGAGATCAGAGCCCAAAGAAGGCTCATTTGGAAAAAGAAGAAGAAGAAAACATTTTTCCCTATACTCTTAAGAAAATTGACAAATCACTTTTTACAGGTGAATGTGTTTAAACCAAAAGCCAAGATGCCAATTGAAGGAGGAGGTAACCCCTGCTCAACAGTCATCAGAAATTCTGATCATTCGTTGACAAATTTGCTACAAGAAAACAGATGCGGTTTACATCACCTTCTGACTCATAATCACACCCACATGCAGGGGAGTCATAAATGTTGGTTTTATACAAACCTACAGGGAATGAGGCACAGTTAAAGTGGAGTCGAATGATCATGGAAATTGTAGATCAATCCAAAGACATTCTCTTAAACTGTGGTCTTGTGAGAATTTGAGGTGGTAGTGCCAAATAATATCCATCTTTTGTTTGTTGGGACACATTCCATGTCTATTGCCATGCTGTCTTCTGTGACTTTTGACTTCATGGAAATAATCTGCATACAGTAATTTCAAATCAAGAACAGTTCCTGTTGATGCAGCTTGCTTCACTAGGAGGTCAACTTCCTCATTCTAGCAGATGCCAGTGTGGGACTGTACCCAGAGCAGATTGATTGTCTGCCCTCACCATGTACAACACATGTACCGCATCCAGAATCCAGAATATAACGGTTGGTTGTTTTATTCTATCTTTAGTGTTCAACAGTTTTAAGAATACTCTGGTAGTCAGACACAATTAGTATTTTTAAGAAGGACATTGAAGATACAAACTTAATTACTTCCAAAATTGCCACAGTCACTGCTATAAAAATTTAAGCACTGCTACGCAGTTTGTAGGCTTTACAATTAGGGCCTGAGGGCTTAGAAAAGCATATCCAGCATACTCCTCTTGTAGACTGTTGGATCCATCAGTGTATACAGGGTGGTCCATTGATCATGACCAGGCCAAATATCTCACGAAATAAGCGTCAAAAAAAAAAAAAAAAAAAAAAAAAAAAAAAAAAAAAAAAAAAAAAAAAAAAAAAAAAAAACTACAAAGAACAAAACTTGTCTAGCTTGAAGGGGGAAACCAGATGGCACTCTGGTTGGCCCGTTAGTAGTGCTGCCATATGTCAAACAGATATCAACTGCATTTTTAAAAATAGGAACCCCCATTTTTTATTACATATTCGTGTAGTACGTAAAGGAATATGAATGTTTTAGTTGAACCACTTTTTTCGCTTTGTGATAGATGGTGCTGTAATAGTCACAAACATATGGCTCACAATTTTAGACTAACAGTTGGAAACAGGTAGGTTTTTTAAATTAAAATACAGAACGTAGGTACGTTTGAATATTTTATTTCAGTTGTTCCAATGTGATACATGTATCTTTGTGAACTTATCATTTCTGAGAATGCATGCTGTTACAGCATGATTACCTGTAAATACAACATTAATGCAATAAATGCTCAAAATGATGTCCTTCAACCTCAATGCATTTGTCAATACGTGTAACGTCGTTCCTCTCAACAGCGAGTAGTTCGCCTTCTGTAATGTTCGCACATTCATTGACAATGCGCTGATACATGTTGTCAGGCATTGTCGGTGGATCACAGTAGCAAATATCCTTCAACTTTCCCCACAGAGAGAAATCCGGGGACATCAGATCCAGTGAATGTGCGGGCCATGGTATGGTGCTTCGACAACCAATCCACCTGTCATGAAATACACTATTCAATACCACTTTGACCACATGCGAGCTATGTACCGGACATCCATCATGTTGGAAGTACATTGCCATTCTGTCATGCAGCAAAAATTCTTGTAGTAACATCAGTAGAACATTACGTAAGAAATCAGCATACATTGCACCATTTAGATTGCCATCGATAAAATGGGGGCCAATTATCATTCCTCCCATAATGCCACACCATACATTAACCCGCTGAGGTCACTGATGTTCCACTTGTCGCAGCCATCACGGATTTTCTGTTGCCCAATAGTGCATATTATGCCAGTTTATGTTACCGCTGTTGGTGAATGACGCTTCATCGCTAAATAGAACGCGTGCAAAAAAATCTGTCACCGTCCATTTCCCTTGTGCCCAGTGGCAGACCTGTACACGATGTTCAAAGTCATCGCCATGCAATTCCTGGTGCATAGAAATATGGTACGGGTGCAATCAATGTTGATATAGCATTCTCAACACCAACGTTTTTGAGATTCCTGATTCTCGTGCAATTTGTCTGCTACTGATGTGCGGATTAGCCATGACAGCAGCTAGAACACCTACTTGGGCATCATCATTTGTTGCAGGTCGTGGTTGACATTTCACATGTGGCTGAACACTTC